>NC_070603.1:112315802-112940802 GCF_027172205.1 Podarcis raffonei | reverse complement strand
CAAGCAAAGCCGCAAAATGAGGCTGCCGGGGGAAACTCAGACCACACTTCCATCCACAATAGGACATGAAACAGCGGAATAAACAGACCTGCTGGCTAATCGGACCTCACAAGTCTTCAAGTTTCCGTGTCTCTGAAGTTGACAGCAGCCTCCAGGCAGAAACTTCACATCAGTGTTTCTCGCCACCTCCCTCCTCAGGTGGTTTTATAGCCTGCCCTTGATACTACTCCATCCGATGCAATCCTAACTGTTTACTCAGTGGACTTTTTGGCAAGGCCAAGCGCTGCAAAACGAAACCTTTGCTTATCGGTTTTGCATTTCTCATAAATGGTCGTATTTTGCGTAAGCGGACATAAGTGCTCAAACAAGCCTGTATTTATGAGCTAAGTTATCGGGGGAAAGCGAGGCGAGGTGGTTGCCTCAGGGCAGCCCCCTGGAAAGATGTGAGAGGGTCGGCCGCCTGGGGGGCAGAGAAGCCTCCTCATGGAACTGTATGCAGCGTGGAGAGAAGACATAAGCTTCACCACATGTTATAATTTGAGAGAAAACCTAATGAAAACGCTGTACTAATAGTATCTGACCCCGGCCAAACTGGCCAAGATGCACAAGAAAAGCTCTGACATTTGCTCGAGATGCAAAAAAGGGGTTGGTACCTTTATGCACAGGAGGGACACGGGTGGCGCTGTGGGTTAAACCACAGAGCCTAGGGCTTGCCGATCAGAAGGTCGGCGGTTCTAATCCCCGTGACGGGGTGAGCTCCCGTTCCTCGGTCCCTGCTTCTGCCAACCCACCAGTTTGAAAGCACGTTGAAGTGCAAGTAGATAAATAGGTACCGCTCCGGCGGGAAGGTAAATGGTGTTTTCGTGCGCTGCTCTGGTTCGCCAGAAGCGGCTTAGTCATGCTGGCCACATGACCCGGAAGCTGTACGCCGGCTCCCTCGGCCTATAGAGCGAGATGAGTGCCACAACCCCAGAGTCGTCCACGACTGGACCTAATAGTCAGGGGTCCCTTTACCTTTACCTTTTATGGTCTGTTTATGTTGTTTTCCATTTTGTTTACGTTCTATGTAAATTGCTTTGTAATAAAGAATCTTTTTTAAAAAGGAACTGTAGCATTGGAAGGGGCTGTGTGGGTCCTCTATTCCAACCACAGGAGCCCACAAAGTCAATGAGGAAAGCCGACAGGTGACATCGACACTTCCTCCAAGAATCAGTTCAGCTGCGCTCTCTGCAGCCAGCCAGCGAGGCACCCTTTTTTCAGAGGGGCTTGGAGGCAGAAAAAATTCCCCAGTCTGCCCAGTTGTAGTCTGTTCCCACTGAAATCAATGGGACACCACGTGCCATGACTTCAGGCCCATTGGTTTGCACGGGAACAAAGGCCACATCTGCACTATTGACTCAAAGCAGTCTAGGCTTTAGAACAGTCATGGCTAGCTCCTCAAAAGAACCCCGTAAAAGATCTGTAGTTTATGATACAGGTGACTGAGAATTGCTAGGACATCTCTAGGTCTCCGCACAGAGCTCTCATTCCCACAGGAAGCTGTGTGAAGCTCTGTGAGGGGAACAGGGTTCGTTTCATCTAACAATTCTCAGAAACCTAAACAAACTCCGGTTCCCAGGATTTTATGAGGGGAAATGGTGCTATTCTAGAGGGTTTTAGAGGGGTATGGTGCTATTTGAAATGTATAATGTGGATTGGGCTCCAATCTAGAGGGAAACAGCCCATTTTTCAAGGGCACTTCTCTTGTTGCCGCTTTCAGGTTTATATGATTTATCGTAAGGCCAACTAAAGGTTTTATGGCCTTCAGCCTGGCATTTCCAATCTCAGTTGTAAACTTGGGACTTTCCAGCTGCATGTTTAAAACCCAGGTACAAAGGTCCATCAAGTACAGATGGGCAAATGTCTCAATTTCTTTTTCAGTTTCTTATTTTTCCAATCTCAAGCTCCATTCTCCACATTCGTTTCTGGTGTTTTTATTGTTAAATGACTCGTGAAAGTTAATTCGCATTTTAATGTTCCCTTCTCCAAATAGATACATTTTTGCAAAGCAATTTTGCCTAACGTAAAGCATTATGTGTATGTTTTTCCCACCCATTATACGCATTTGTATGCACACTTGACATCAGTGCATGCACAAATGGACAGCTGCATTGCAAAATCTGGAGAAGCGCGGGTTTCAAAGGATGGCTGCCTTTCAGTTCTTGTGCTGTTTCAGAAAGTGTGAATCGGGTAGGCTCAGCTTGAGATGCTCCTCATCCATACCCTCAAATCACCTTAGTGAACCCAGGACCAGCCCCAGGCCACACTGCAATGGTACAACCCCTTCCCTATCCACTCTCATAGAATCACAGAAAGGTGACATAGAAAATTTGTAAATAAATATATTTTTTATGAAGTGGTCTGTCAAAGATCTCTGAAGCTTCCAGGCTGCTTGCAAGTATAAAAGTTGAGGGTAGAAAAAGCTGTGTCGGTGGATTAGCCAGCTAGAGCTCACAGCAGACACCTGGAAAATTGGGCGTATATGTTTTTGTGCAGGACTGAAATGGTCTCACCAGCTCTATTTGGTTTCCATGATAACACGATGGTTGTTTTCTGAAGGCAGCCCTGTATAGGGAGGTTTTTAATGCTTAATTATGTTTGTTTATATGCTGGAAGCCAGAGAGTTTGGCTAGGGTAACCCAGAGTACAAATAATAAAATTACCATCATTAACCCCTGCAACTGTTTTTACCAAGTGGTTCAAAGGGTCAGCCCAGGAAAGCTGAAACTTAGGAGAAAAAGAAAGCTGGTGATTACGAGAAACAGACACCGCAGGGTGGAAACTCCATAGCTCTTCTGCGGCAGTTGCTCTTTAACTGTTTATTTCCAAAGGAACAAATTATACAAAACAGCAACCACAGATACACAAGACTCTCTACATTTAGAGAAGTGTCCCACCATTTTAAAACAGGCATGGCTTCCCTCAAGAATCCTGGGAAATGTGTTAAAAAGTGTTGCCGGGAGATCCCTATTCCACAAACGACCATTCCCTGGAGAGAGGGATTGTTAAACCACCCCAGAAACTGTTTGAGAAAACAAGAGGGAAGACGTAACACTCTAGTTAAGGACCACAATACCTCAGGAACGGCCTCTTCTCATATGAACCTACCCAGACCCTGAGATCATCTTCTGAGGCCCTTCTTCATTTGCCTCCTCCTCAAGAAGTCCAGAAGGTGGCAACACGAGAACAGGGCCTTCTCTGCGGTGGTTCCCCGTCTGTGGAATGCTCTCCCCAGGGAAGTCCGCCTGGCGCTTTCACTATACACCAATAGGCGCCAGGCAAAAACACTCCTATTTAACCAGGCCTTTGGTTCAGTTGATTGACCTTTTAAAATGGGGGTGGGGTGAGGTTATTGGGTTGTTGTTTTTATTTTGATTAGGTATTTGATGGTTTTATATTTTGATTTTGTTTTGTGAACCGCCCTGAGACCTCCGGGTACAGGGCGGTATGTAAATTTCATCAATAATAATAAATAAAATAATAATAGTGGCACCCTCCCTGTGGAACGCCATCCCTTCAGATAAAGATATACACAACCTTTAGAAGACATCTGAAGGCAGCCCTGTATCGGGAAGATTTTAATGTCTGATGTTCTATTATGTTTTCATATGTGTTTGAAGCTGCCACCATCTCTTACCCTAACCTACCTCACAGGAATGTTGAAGGAGGAAACGGGAAGAAGGAAAACTCAGTATAGCACCTTGAATTCCTTGGCATATAAATTCAAAAAATAATAATAATTAAGCCAGGAGCTGGACGAATGCGGCAGCTAGACTGGTGACTGGGAGCAGCCGCCGAGACCATAAAACACCGGTCTTGAAAGACCTACATTGGCTCCCAGTATGTTTCCGAACACAATTCAAAGTGTTGGTGCTGACCTTTAAAGCCCTAAACAGCCTCGGTCCAGTATACCTGAAGGAGCGTCTCCACCCCCATCGTTCTACCCGGACACAGAGGTCCAAAGCCGAGGGCCTTCTGGCGGTTCCCTCACTGCGAGAAGTCAAGTTACAGGGAACCAGGCAGAGGGCCTTCTCGGTAGTGGCACCCGCCCTGTGGAACGCCCTCAAAGAAAAAAAACTACCAGACTTTTAGAAGACATCTGAAGGCAGCCCTGTTTAGGGAAGCTTTTAATGTTTGATGCATTGCGGTACAGTGGTACCTCAGGTTACATACGCTTCAGGTTACATAAGCTCCAGGTTACAGACTCCACTAACCCAGAAACAGTGCTTCAGGTTAAGAACTTTGCTTCAGGATGAGAACAGATATTGTGCTCCGGCAGCGCAGCGGCAGCAGGAGGCCCCATTAGCTGAAGTGGTGCTTCAGGTTAAGAACAATTTCAGGTTAAGAACGGACCTCCAGAACGAATTAAGTACTTAACTTGAGGTATCACTGTATTTTAATATTTTGTTGGAAGCCCAGCCAGATGGGTGGGGTATAAATAAATTGTTGTTGTTGTTGTTTCAGCATCCACGGGAAGCACTAGCTAGGCACCTAAGGGCTCCCAACTAAAGGATGATTTCCTCCTGCCTTTCCCAATGGACCAGGGCGGTTTGACACCCTTTGAAAGGCACCTCTGCGCTGTAAGCAGTTGGACGAATGGGCCTGCAGAGAAACAGGTGATCCGGAGTTCCTTTTTCAGCAACAAGTTTATTTCAAGCTACCCATTCTTTCACAACAACCTGTTTTCAAAAACTTACTGGAAAACGTCTCTTGGTAAAAAACACAAGTGTTCGCGGCAGCCATTTCTTTGGTCTCTCCAGGGCTAGGCCATGTGGTGCGTGTTGTTGGCGGGGAACAGCAATGAGGACAGGTTGTTGGAGTGCAACCGACGGAGGGGGCTGCGCGGGCTGCAGTTCTCGTCATTCGACCTGGCGTGGCCCCTCTGGGCCGTGGCGCTGTTGGGCACACCGGGGCGAGGTGTCCTGGCCTGCGGGTGGCTGGCAAAGGCATCGGTGAGGCTGCTGAGGTTGGCGGCCAGTCCCTTCAGAATCTCGCTGTGGGCGCGCATCGTCTCCATAATCTGCCTCCGCTCCTCCCGGCACCCGGCCACATCCTGCCTCAGGGTCTTCAGGAGACTGAGCGCCACCTCTCTGTCGCGGCCCATCTGAAGGAGAAGCTCCTCCTGCTCCTCTCTCGACTGCTGCAGCAACTCCTGGAACAGAGTCTCGGCCCCTTTCCTCTTCTTGGGCCGCAGTATGGCAAAATCAGCCAAGGGAGATGGGGCTGGTGGCGGGTGGGCCACGGGCGGCTCTGAGGGCAGGGGGAAATACAAATGATAACTTTATTTTACTTATTTACTTTTATTTAACTTTTTATAATAATAACAACAACAAAGGAAGCAACCGTTTGTCAAAAGATGCACGCCCACACAGGTACAGTAGTACCTCGGGTTACAGACGCTTCAGGTTACATACACTTCAGGTTACAGACTCCGCTAACCCAGATGTAGTACCTCAGGTTAAGAACTTTGCTTCAGGATGAGAACAGAAATTGTGTGGCGGGAGCGGGAGGCCCCATTAGCTAAAGTGGTGCTTCAGGTTAAGAACAGTTTCAGGTTAAGAACGGACCTCCAGAACGAATTAAGTTCTTAACCTGAGGTACCACTGTAGTATTATTTGGAGTCAGATGATCTCGCCCAACCCCCTACCAAGGCAGGAAATCAAGTACTACAGCATTCCTTAATAATAATAATAATAATAATAATTTTTATTAGTTTATAAAGAAAAATAAAAAGATTATTGTCAAATATCTTTTTTTTTTTGTCCAAAGTAAAGCATTAATCTAGAGGCGAGAGAAGAGGAAAAAGCAAAAGAGAGAGAGAGAGAGAGAGGAAGAAAGAAAGAAAGAAAGAAAGAAAGAAAGAAAGAAAGAAAGAGATATAAAGAAAAAGGAATTAAAAAGTGAAAGAGAAAGAGAGAAAAAAGGAAGAAAAAAGTTAAAAAGCTAAATAACTTCTGATTTTCCCCCTGTCCACTATATGTAAACATTATTCACTTCATCCACTCCAGTATAAAGCCACTAATAAAGCCACTTTCTACAAACCATTATCTTCTATTCTCAAATCCAAATGTCATTATTTCTTTTTCATTTTGGTGCAAAAGGTCTATGAGAGGTTTCCTGTCTTTAGTAAACGTTCACCATGACAGTACTGCAGCAGAGGTCCAGCCTCTGCTCAGAAACCCATCAGCAACAGAGAACCCACCCCTTCCTGCGGTTGGAACAGTTTGCACCAGCCACCTGCAGCTCAGTGTGGTGTAGTGGTTAAGAGCGGTGGACTCGTAATCTGGTGAACTGGGTTCGCTTCCCCGCTCCTCCACATGCAGCTGCTGGGTGACCTTGGGCCAGTCACACTTCTCTGAAGTCTCTCAGCCCCACTCACCTCACAGAGTGTTTGTTGTGGGGGAGGAAGGGAAAGGAGAATGTTAGCCGCTTTGAGACTCCTTAAAGGGAGTGAAAGGCGGGATATCAAATCCAAACTCCTCTGCTTCTCAGGGGGCAGAGAAGGCCAGCATGCCCCTCTTGGCTCTGAGCCAGAGGCGGATTGCAGAGGCGCTTCCATTGCATTACATTTCTAAGAGGTAGCATGAGGTCAAGGAAAAGGCCTCGTCTCTTATAGCCATGTCCTGGCAACCGTGAGTGAGTGAGTGTGTGTGTGAAAAAGACTTGATGGAAAGAAGAAGGGGAGGCTATGGACACTTTGGGCTCAAACTCTGCTGGCTTTTCTCATGGGTCAACACCACTCTCAACACTCCCAGGAAACCTGATGCAACCGAGCCAAAGCTCTTTCCACATTACAGTGGTACCTCTGGTTAAGAACTTAATTCATTCTGGAGGTCCGTTCTTAACCTGAAAATGTTCTTAACCTGAGGTACCACTTTAGCTAATGGGGTCTCCCACTGCTTCCGTGCCGCTGCCAAGCGATTTCTGTTCTCATCCTGAAGCAAAGTTCTTAACCCAAGGTACTATTTCTGGGTTAGCAGAGTCTGTAACCTGAAGAGTCTGTAACCTGAGGTACCACTGTACTCAAGAATCCAGATCTGCTGGAACTTCTTCAACTGATTAACTGAGCACAGATCACAATGAATTCTTCCATCCGTCTCAAATGGCTGAACCGATATTATTATCATCATCTATTTATTAGTCATCTAATGTGAAAATAGTCTCCAGGCGACTAACAGACTAAAACTACAGAGTTCGAAAAAACTTAGTAATTGTTACTATGGTAACAAAAGAAAGCAAAGGCTACAGTCATACCTTGGAAGTCAAACAGAATCCGTTCTGGAAGTCCGTTTGACTTCCAAAATGTTCGGAAACCAAAGCACGGCTTCTGATTGGCTGCAGGAAGCTCCTACAGCCAATCAGAAGCCACAGAAGCCCCGTCGGAAATTTGGCTTTCAAAAATAGTTCGCAAACCGGAACAGTCACTTCCGGGTTTGTGGCGTTTGAGAACTAAGCTGTTCGAAAACCAAGGTATGACTGTACACCAATTGCAAGAACAGTAAAAACAGCAGCCGTGACTATTCTTGAATGTAAATTTATGTTGCAGACAAAACAAAACCAAGAGTTATATTTGGACAACACGTACCTGTGTTGACGGGGGCATCCTGATGCGAGGGGCTTATTTGGTTAACTTGGGGTCTCTGATAATCCAGATCTCTCCCTGTGGCAAAACGCAGGGAGACAAACAAAGCAGAAATATCTGAGACCAAAGAAGGTTAGCAGAGCTGGGTTTGCACAACAGAAATGCACAGGTTTTTTTATTTTAAAAATTGTTGCACAAAAAGATACGAGTGTTGCAAATGAAACAGCAGAAAGATTCATAGCACAGTTACCATGCAGAATATTTTCACCGCAATTTCTCCAGCACCCACAGGGCAAAGCAACACACCCACCAAACACACAGTTCAAGGGGCCAACTCTTACCACTGCCTTCATTGCTGTCTTCCTCCTTCATCGCTGCCATGTCGTTCTCCCCAGCCTCTGCCGTGTCTTCCTCAGTGCCATTCCCAGTCACCATTCCTGTGTCATCTGGAGAACAAAGTAAGCAGGGAAAAAATACCCACCTGATTACAGTCAAAGTTAAAACAGCTAAAGGAAATAGACACAGAGAAACGTTCCCAAGACACGGGTGGTGCTTTACTTCTTATACAAATATTTCAGACGACTGGTTCTGTTTGTAACGCAACTTAAGAAAATAATAAAGAAATGCTCTTTAAAAAAACGTGGCTCAAATTTTTCTCTTTCATAATAATAATAATAATAATAATAATAATAATAATAATAATAATAATAAATTTTTATTTATACCCCGCCCTCCCCAGCCAAGACCGGGCTCAGGGCAGCTAACAGCCAATAATAAAAACAAGTTGATTAAAATACAATTTAAAAGATTAAGCTACAACATTAAAACATTAGGATGCAATCTCTTCATAGGAGGAGAAAGGAAAAAGAAAAAGGGGAAGGGAATCAAACTGATTCTAAGCCAACCTTTGCCAACCCCTGAACACTCGACCCTCAACAAACATGGCAGGTGCTAAAATAATAGGATATCACCAGGTAAAAATGACCAATAGCCCAGGTCAGCCTTCCCCAAACTGGTGCCCCCCCATGTTTAGACTACTGGATGTAGCCCCAAACATCTGGGGGAAACTAGATTGGGGAAGGCTGGCCTAGTGAAACGGGTAAAAAAACATTGACCCCCCAAATTTCATTTCAGTCCCACCAAGGACTGAAAAAGATAACACAGGCAATAGTGTTTATTCATGCACAGTGGTATCTTGTTACTCAAATGCCTTAGTACTCAAACAACTTGGAACCCAAACACTGCAAACCCAGAAGTAAGTGTTCTGCTTTGCGAACATTTTTCGGAAGCTGAACGTGCTCCGTTCTGAGTGTTACATTTTGATTTGAGTGCCATACTTTCGTTTTGAGTGTTACGCTGAGGTCTGTCTGTCTTTGCTAATTCTGCGCTTTTGTTTTTGCAGCTCTTTTTGTTGTGTTTTTGTGACTGTGTGGAACCCAGTTCAGCTACTCATTGATTGTGTGACTGCAGTACATTGTTTACTGCTTTCATTTTATAGATCAGTGGTCTGGTTAAGATAGTAAAATTCATGTTAACTTGCTGTTTTAGGGTTTGTTTTTAAAAGTCTGGAATGGTTTAATCCATTTTGAATTATCTTCTATGGGAAAGCATGCCTTGGTTTTGGAACGCTTTGGTTTTGGAACCAACTTCCGGAACGGATTAAGTCTGAGAACCAAGGCACCACTGTATGCTGCAGAGCAAAACTTTAACTGAGGTAATTTTCTCTTGAGAAAGGAAACAGGAGGCCGTAATGCATACTGCCAATCAAACTCCCCCCCTAGAAATGATCCTGTTGAGCAGGTATCGCTAAATATTGGTGTGGAGAAATACAGTGGTACCTCGGGTTAAGTACTTAATTCGTTCCAGAGGTCTGTTCTTAACCTGAAACTGTTCTTAACCTGAAGCACCACTTTAGCTAATGGGGCCTCCTGCTGCCGCCGCGCCACCGGAGCACGATTTCTGTTCTTATCCTGAAGCAAAGTTCTTAACCTGAAACACTATTTCTGGGTTAGCAGAGTCTGTAACCTGAAGCATATGTAACCCGAGGTACCACTGTATTAAAATGACCGAATTGCGTAAGCAGGACTCGGGGCTGCTGTGGCTGTGGAAACCTACCAGAGTCCTCTTGCTTGAGGTATTCTCCAACATTAACCACATGAACGTCCGGTGGGATGATTTCTTCCGCTGCCGGCTGCGGCTGTTCCTGCGCTGCTTCTGGCTGCGGCACCAGGTGGAAACTCAGGGTTCGCCCCACCCGGCTGGGTTTCATGCTCGCGTTGCCCTGGAGGATGCGGTGCAGCTGTTCGTAGAAAGGGCAAGTCACCTTGCTGCTCCCCGCTTTGGAGTTGTGATCAATCACACGCTTGTATTCCAGCCTCATCACTTTGGTCTTTGAGCGGCACTCCAGGGCGCTCCGGCGATGGCCCCGCGTGGCCATCTTTTGGGCAATGTATTCAAAAAAGTCTATGTTTTGGTGGCTGTTGCGGAGCTGGTCCTGGATTTTCTGCTCTCCCCAGATGTCCAGGAGATTCAAGGTTTCCTGGAGCCGCCACGAAATGCCACGGCCCTTGCGGCCGTTGCTGGTGCCCCCGCTGCTGTTGCCAGTCATCTATCGAAACGACGGGGAGGAAAATAAAGAGAGTTTCGAAACGCACGCCAGAGAATGCATAAGTTACAACCGACAGAGCCTTAAAAGCTAACCAAACTAAAGAGACCTCAAAAAAGCTAATCTAGTTCTGGACAACAGCCATACGAGAAATATGTAAAATAACTAAGCAAGTATTAGACATCACCCCAGCAACACACAACACACAAAAAACAGTGACAATTTGTTGCTGACAAAGGACAGCTGGACATATAAAGGGCCCATTACCTTGCAGCGGTTCTCAACCTGTGGGTCCCCAGATGTGGTTGGACTACAACTCCCATCATCCTTGAGCCTTGCTAGCTAGGGGTGATGGGAGTTGTAGTCCAACAACATCTGGGGACCCACAGATTGAGAAAGGCTGGTTAGGGCCTCATCTGACCTCAATCCGGCCCTGCATCTGCCCCACCCCACCCTAAAATGCCACCCGATTCAGCGCAGAGGGGGCACCCGCCGCCTGCTTCGCCGCTTGGCAGCAACAGCTTACGAGGTGGGAGTCCACGCGGAAACCATTGCACCCCCCCTGCCACCCCCCCAAAAAAAACACCGACGGATTTTTCACCTTGCAGTGAAGGAGCAACGAGGAACAGCCGCGCCTGCAAAGCTGAGCCCAAAACAAAAGGCAGCTCTTGTCGCAGGGGGTGGTGGCGCGGAGCGGCTCCTCTGATTGGACCTGGCGCGGCTCAGGAACGTTCCAGGAAGCCCCCTCGTCCAATCCCAGAGCGAGGCGCGGGGGGGGGGGGGAAACACCGCGGATTCCCACGGCTTTCTCCGCCCGCTGCGGAAAGTCAGCGGAAGTGGGTGGATCCGTGGAGGTTTGCTTTCGGATTGCTCCTTCCTGGGAGGTGCACTGGGCTGTGTGCGCGTATCGTTACTGAAAGCCTGCTAATCCGGGTTTGGGCGCCGGGGGGCAGCACAGCTCCTTCAGCCACGCGCCTCCTTTTTAGGTTGGACGCCTGCATAGCAGGGGGGTTGGACTAGATGACACTGGGGATCGCGATTTTGTGGTTGCCTCATTCATTGGCCGCAGGCAGCCCTTCGTAGTACAGTGGTACCTCGGGGTACATACGCTTCAGGTTACATACGCTTCAGGTTACAGACTCCACTAACCCAGAAATAGTACCTCGGGTTAAGAACTTTGCTTCAGGATGAGAACAGAAATTGCACAGTGGCAGCAGCAGGAGGCCCCATTAGCTAAAGTGTTGCTTCAGGTTAAGAACAGTTTCAGGTTAAGAACGGACCTCCGGAACGAATTATGTACTTAACCCAAGGTACCACTGTATAGCTGATCTTGGCCAGTGCATGTCAAAAGAAGCGCAAGTTTCTTTTTTTAATTTCATGGGTTGCCCTTTTTGTGGAACAATCTAACTTTGGCATATGGCTTAAATGCCTTGTTTTACTTCTTTATTCATTACATTTATATGCAACATTACGGGACGCGGGTGGCGCTGTGGTCTAAACCACAGAGCCTAGGACTTGCCGATCAGAAGGTCGGTGGTTCGAATCCCCGCGACGGGGTGAGCTCCCGTTGCTCGGTCCCTGCTCCTGCCAACCTAGCAGTTCGAAAGCACGTCAAAGTGCAAGTAGATAAATAGGGACCGCTCCGGAGGGAAGGTAAACGGTGTTTCCGTGTGCTTCTCTGGTTCGCCAGAAGTGGCTTAGTCATGCTGGCACATGACCCGGAAGCTGTACGCCGGCTCCCTCGGCCAATAAAGCCAGATGAGTGCTGCAACCCCAGAGTTGTCCGCCTGAACCTAACAGTTGGGGGTCCTTTTACCTCTACCACTTTACATCTTCCAAGGAGCTCAAGCATAGCTGTCAACTTTTCCCTTTTCTTGCGAGGAATCCTATTCGGAATAAGGGAATTTCCCTTTAAAAAGGGGAAATGTTGACAGCTATAACCTCAAGTTGGCGTACAGGGTTTTCCTTCTCCCCATTTCATCCTCACCCTGTGATGTAGGTTAGGGTAAGAGACAGTGGCGGCTTCAAACACATATAAAAACATAACAGAACATCAAACATTAAAAACTTCCCCATACACGGTCGCCTTCAAATGTCTTCTAAAGGTTGTGTACAGTGGTACCTCGGGTTACAGACGCTTCAGGTTACAGACTCCGCTAACCCAGAAATAGTACCTCAGGTTAAGAACTTTACCTCAGGATGAGAACAGAAATCGTGCTCCGGCAGCGCAGCGGCAGTGGGAGGCCCCATTAACTAAATTGGTGCTTCAGGTTAAGAACAGTTTCAGGTTAAAAACGGACCTCCAGAATGAATTAAGTACTTAACCCGAGGTACCACTGTATTTCTTTATCTTCTTGAGGCAGGGCTCCACTACTGAGAAGGCCCTCTGCCTGGTTCCCTGTAAGCTCACTTCTTGCAGTGAGGCCCTCAGAGCTTCTTGCAGAAGGCCTTTGGAGCTGGACCTCCGTGTCCGGGCCGAACAGTGGTCAAGAACTGCACCATGAGACATGTTTTACATCAGTTTTATTACATTTCACATTTGGTTGCCATAACCTGGAGGAAAGTATGGCTGGGACCCTTGCTCTTCCAGCACATTCGTCTGAAACATTCAAACAATGTTTTACAATTCCATATGCTTTGTGATGTTATTATTTTCTCCATGTTTTATCAAGAGGCAAAGAACATCCTGTTTATGCTGAGGGTATGTTGTCTTTAATTTTAACGATCATCCACCTTGTTCCTGAGAGTCAGCGAAAGTGCACCAAAGCAGCAGACAGTTGAGTTTTCCCATGACTGTCGTCCAGTTGAGCCCCATCATGGCTGCGGTGCTGTTTGATGCAGCAGGTGGATTGCCAAGGGGTTGGTGAGCAGAGCAATCCGAGGTTCGGTCGCTAATGTATTTTATTTCCAACAGATAATACCCAGTTCACATGAAGAGGAGCGGTCTAAAGCAGTTCACAATAAAACAACTGGCTGTAGTCCACCAACTTTTTCTCAGAATACACCCGTGGAAACGAAAGGAACCAAGCCATGGCGATTAATTGCAATGGGTCTTACTCAGAGTAAAAATTGGCCGAGTGCAACCCAAATACAGTAATACAATAGCAATGAAAGATACAGTGGTACCTTGGGTTAAGTACCTAATTTGTTCCCGGAGGTCCATTCTTAACCTTTAACTGTTCTTAACCTGAAGCACCACTTTAGCTAATGGGACCTCCTGCTGCTGCCGTGACACCAGAGCACGATTTCTCTTCAAATCCTGAAGCAAAGTTCTTAATCCAAGGTAATATTTCTGGGTTAGCAGAGTCTGTAACCTGAAGCGTATGTAACCTGAAGCATATGCAACCCGAGGTACCACTGTACAGTGGTACCTCGGGTTACAAACACCATGGGTTACAAACATTTCGGGTTACAGACTCTGCTAACCCAGAAGTAGTACCTCGGGTTAAGAACTTTACCTCAGGATGAGAACAGAAATTGCACGGCGGCAGCGGGAGGTCCCATTAGCTAAAGTGGTACCTCAGGTTAAGAACTATTTCTGGTTAAGAACGGACCTCCAGAACATATTAAGTTCGTAACCAGAGGTACCACTGTATATTGCCACAGCCCTACAGAAAGCAAGTCGTTTGACATATATCAACATTTAAAGCTCACCAATAATTTCACATCCAAAAGTAGCACCAAAGTAAGCACTTAGCACAACACACACACCGCTTCATGCACCTTATGAAGTAGACTCTATTCCATGAAAGCTGATGCCTCAACCCAAAAGGCCACAAAGATTCTCTTCAGGGTTTCTTCAGCATCTTAGGGATATAACTGTACATCATTAACGCACCCGCTATCTGGCAAAGAGAATGGAAAGATAAAAGTTAAATGTTTCCTCTCTCAAAACCATACCTCCTCACCTCTCCATTTGAACTACTTGAGGCGATTTCCTGTCAAATCAGCTCAGTCAATCCCCATTCCAAACTATTGCTACGGCCGGGAGTCCCCACCCCACACCTCCCTGTGGCCAAGCAGAAAAAACCAGCACAAAAACAGTCAACTTACCAAGCTTGTTAAAAGGTTTGGGGATTCCGTTCTCACTTTTACCTTGACTGGGCTAAAGGTAGGAAAAAAACACACTTACACTCAGCTGGCAGTCACAAAAATCAAATGCAACAAACTGATCACTAGGAGAGCTTGCTTGCTCAGACTAGCACCAGCAATACAGTAGTAGCTCGGGTTAAGTACTTAATTCATTCCGGAGGTCCGTTCCTAACCTGAAACTGTTCTTAACCTGAAGCACCACTTTAGCTAATGGGGCCTCCTGCTGCCGCCGTGCCTCCGGGGCATGATTTCTGTTCTCATCCTGAGGTAAAGTTCTTAACCTGAGGTACTATTTCTGGGTTAGCAGAGTCTGTAACCGGAAGCATATGTAACCTGAAGCGTATGTAACCCGAGGTACCACTGTACAAGCTCCCCTGTTTGAGAAATATCTGTATCCCCCCCCCCATCAAAATGCAGAGACAGAGCCCTACAATTAGCCAGCTCCACCTATAGGGCTGCCTCAGGTGACATGAATTTTGGCATCATGAAAGGGCCTCAAATTGTTTTATTTATTACAGCTGTGTTTTTTCCAGTTAGGGAAAGGAAGAGGTCCTTATAGGATTCCAAAATAACTTGGGGTGCGCTTTGACTGGTGTGCGTGTGTGTGATTTGCTCTTCTCTGTCGGGTAGCAAAATGTCTTGGGCTGACCCTGAGCGGAATTGTCCCTGTTGCCTCCAGTTGGTCAGAAATTAATTCCAGAATTGGACAGCCTTGATGAAATCTGCCCAGTGATATCTATTCAGCTATCAGCTTCCGGAGAACATGTCTGGTTTGTTTTGACAAAGCTTACAGGGACGCCGGCTGTTTATGGAACATCCTGATTTGATTTCAGGGAAGTTAAATGATGTTGCGTCAAAGCAAGTGTTATCTGACACCTCCCAGTGCTTTTCCCCAGCCTTTCCCCAGCTTTCCCCCAGTGCTTTTGGAGGGGAAGCGGGTTTAATCCACAACAGCGCCAAATCAACTTCAATGTTGCAATCTGAATTTGACAGTACATTACTGAATCACATTCTGGAGGTACCTTATCTATCTCGGATACAGGTCAACAGAACAGGTGCACATCTTTCACCTACATTGGCTCCCAGTATGTTTCCGAGCACAATTCAAAGTGTTGGTGCTGACCTTTAAAGCCCTAAACGGCCTCAGTCCAGTATATCTGAAGGAGCGTCTTCACCCCCATCGTTCTGCCCGGACACTGAGCTCCAGTGCTGAGGGCCTTCTGGCGGTTCCCTCACTGCGAGAAGCCAAGTTACAGGGAACCAGGCAGAGGGCCTTCTCGGTAGTGGCACCCACCCTGTGGAACGCCCTCCCACCAGATGTCAAAGAGAACAACAACTACCAGACTTTTAGAAGACATCTGAAGGCAGCCCTGTTTAGGGAAGCTTTTAATGTTTGATGTATTATAGTATTTTAATATTTTTTTGGAAGCCGCCCAGAGTGGCTGGGGAAGCCCAGCCAGATGGGCGGGGTATAAATAATAATAATAATAATAATTACTAACCCAGCCTCAGTAGTGTGAGGAAATACGTTTATGCCCTTGGCGACAGGGGTGCCAAGTTGAATGGGGAGCCCAGGTGTCGCCTCACATAATTGATCACATGACGGGGTGCATGAACACCATTTGAATGGCAATGCCTATCAACTGGGGGGGCAGCCCCCTCAAATATTTTATTGTGGTGTGTGTGAAAGAACCTCAGCCCCTAGGCTTGTGGATGAGCGATGGCCGCAAAGGGATCTTGTGGCAACCAGAACATGGAGGCATTAATAGTTCCTACAATATAACATCTCTGGTCAGAAAGCCACACTAGTTCTATTTACAATTTTATTGATTGGCATGAATAAAAGCTTTTAGGGTGGATCCGTACTATACAATTAAAGCATATTCAATGCACATGTTCCCCCCCCAAAAAAGAATGCTGGGAACTGTAGTTTGTTGAGGATCCCACAAATTGCACCCCTTTCCAGGGGAAAACTATAGTTCCCAGGATTCTTGGTGGGGCCACAGAGACTCTCAAGCTGGACCTAAGAAAGTTCCAGTTAAAAAGAGGTCAGGAAGGGGTCCCAGGCCTCTCCAAAGAATGCTGCCTTCTGCCTAGGTTGGCCGGGGCTCCTTTTGCAGGAAAGGCAGGGTATAAACCAAATCCTGAACAAGCATCCCTTCCCTACTTCTTTCCCTTCCTTCTCCCACCTGTTCACATCGTTTTGCTATGTCAGCCTTACCTGTGGTGAATGTGTTGCCCATCCCAAGTGATGGAGACCAGGTAGTCCCCGGGCACAGCAGGGCAGTACTCAAAGCCATAGATCCCATCTCCCAAGGCCACCTGCTTGAGGGGCACTTCCAGTCCTTCTGTGGGGAAAGATGGTGGTGCTCGAGGCACACAGAGGAAGCATCAATGCAATCGTAGTAGTAATAATAACCAATTACAGTTGTACCTCAGAGGTCAAACGCCTTGCGACTCGAACGTTTTGGCTCCTGAACGCCGCAAACCCGGAAGTGAGTGTTCTGGTTTGTGAATGTTCTTTGGAACCCAAACATCCGACACAGCTTCCGATTGGCTGCCTGCAGCCAATCAGAAGCCGTGCCTTGGTTTCCGAACATTTTGGAAGTCGAACAGACTTCCGGAACGGATTCCATTCGACTTCCGAGGTATGACTGTACTTGATTTATAAAATTCATAGATAGGCAACTCCCCACTTATGCAGAGGCCTACATTCTGGGGGCCCGGGTGCTAAACAAAATCACATAAAGTGGGGAGCACTCTCTAAACACCCTTTAAATGCCCTCTCTGCACTGTGCTCTCCCATCCAGAACAAACATACTGTATCCAAAAATATCCACAACTAGAATTGAAGCTCTGGGGCTAGCAGGAGGCTAGAGGCTGCGCAGGAAATTGGCTGCTGCTGCTGTTTTATAGGAAAACCCCAAAGTTGCTGAGCTTTTTTTTCAAAGCGGTGCATTTTGGAAATTCCCCCTGGACATCATTCTGCCTTGGGTTAAACCACAGAGCCTAGGACTTGCCAATCAGAAGGTCAGCGGTTTGAATCCTCATGACGGGGTGAGCTCCCGTTGCTCGGTCCCTGCTCCTGCAAACCTAGCATTTCGAAAGAATGTCAAAGTGCAAGTAGATAAAAAGGTACTGCTCCGGCGGGAAGGTAAACGGCGTTTCCGTGCGCTGCTCTGGTTCGCCAGAAGCGGCTTAGTCATGCTGGCCACATGACCCGGAAGCTGTACACCGGCTCCCTTGGCCAATAAAGTGAGATGAGCACCGCAACCCCAGAGTCAGTCACAACTGCACCTAATGGTCAGGGGTCCCTTTACCTTTTTAATGTATGGCAGCTCTATGCTACTGCCAAGGAGATTCAGCCACCCACTCAGCCATAAAGCTCACTGAATGAATTTGAATCGCCATTGGAGACAACTTCCCTGCCCCCAATTTATCAAAATAACTGCAGCTTTCTCAGAAATCTGGACACAAACCTAGCTTGGTGCTGCCAAAAGAACAACACCGTAAGAAATCCGGTCCCACCTCTGAACGTGCAAAGCACTAGCTCCAGGAGTGCCTCTGAACCTATGCAGAGTGCAATCAGGCACTGACCCCACCCACACACAAGAATTGGACAGCAGTGCTTCCAGATCAAAGGGTTGGGACTTGTGGGTAAAGGCACACATCGCACCAAGCCCAAATTTAAAGTTAATCATGGTGTAGGGAGGAGAGAGAAGGACTTACCTGGCCCTTTCACGGTCACTTTGAGCTTCTCGTGATTTATCCTGTTTCTTGTGTAGACCTTGAAATCTACTGCCTCCTTCACCAGGACACCTTCGGGTTGCAGACCTCGACCCACAGCCCAGCAAACATTGGGCATAAGTGCAGGAGCTAGAGAGAGGTGAGCGGAACGTTAACTCCACATCCCTCCTAGAACCCCGAAGAGATCTTGTAGGATTTGAGGGTTTTTGTTTGCAATCAAGTGGCACATATATTTTATGCACTGCAATATTTATTAACAGGCTCCTGTAAAAGTCAAATCACTTGAGATTTCTAGCTTTAACGATCTTAGTTGTTTTATCCGAAATCATAGGAGCAGGCTCCCAAGGTTATAGGAACTCAGGAAGCTGCCTTAAACTGAGTGACCATTAGGTCCATACTTCATGCAAAGGGACGCGGGTGGCGCTGTGGTCTAAACCACAGAGCCTCTTGGGCTTGCCGATCAGAAAGTCAGTGGTTCAAATCCCCGCGATGGGGTGAGCTCCCGTTGTTCGGTCCCTGCTCCTGCCAACAAAGCAGTTCGAAAGCACGTCAAAGTGCAAGTAGATAAATAGGTACACCTCCGGCGGGAAGGTAAACGGCGTTTCCGTGCTCTGCTCTAGTTCGCCAGAAGCAGCTTAGTCATGCTGGCCACATAACCTGGAAGCTGAACTCCCTTGGTCAGTAAAGCGAGATGAGCGCCGCAACCCCAGAGTCAGCCACGACTGGACCTAATGGTCAGGGGTCCCTTTACCTTCACCCAGGCATTTATAAAATCTGTATGTTTTAAATTACACTTGAAAAAAAATACAGTGGTACCTCGGGTTAAGTACTTAATTCATTCTGGAGGTCCGTTCTTAACCTGAAACTGTTCTTAACCTGAAGTGCCACTTTAGCTAATGGGGCCTCCCACTGCCGCTGTACCGCTGGAGCACGATTTCTGTGCTCATCCTGAAGCGAAGTTCTTAACCTGAGGTACTATTTCTGGGTTAGCGGAGTCTGTAACCTGAAGCGTATGTAACCTGAGGTACCACTGTGGTGATAATTTTATTGCGTTTTTCTTTTTCGTAAATTGCTTTGAGGTTTCCCACCCCTGCAATCAAGCAGTATATAAATTATATAATATAAATAAATAAGCTCAGTATTGTCTGCACTGACTGGCAGCAGCTTTCCAGGCTTTCAGGCAGGAGTCTCTCCCGGCTCCATCTTCCCCTTTCCCTGCTCCGTATCAGGGATACGCTGGAAGTGGTTTTCCTGCAGTGGGCTAAATTTTCTTTGAGGTTGTTGTTGTTGTTTTTTAAATTATGTTTCCATAGAAAATTTGCAATGTTAGGCTGTTGTAGTGAAAGCAACAAAGAGTCTTGTGGCCCCTTGCGGTTTTCAACAACACTTAGCCCAATTGCCATTTGAATCTTAAGGTAAAGGTAAAGGGATCCCTGGCCATTAGGTCCAGTCATGACCGACTCTAGGGTTGCGGCGCTCATCTCGCTTTATTGGCCGAGGGAGCTGGCGTACAGCTTCCGGGTCATGTGGCCAGCATGACTAAGCCGCTTCTGACGAACCAGAGCAGCGCACGGAAACGCCGTTTACCTTCCAGCCGGAGTGGTACCTATTTATCTACTTGCACTTTGACGTGCTTTTGAACTGCTAGGTTGGCAGAAGCAGGGACCGAGCAACGGGAGCTCACCCCGTCGTGGGGATTCAAGCCGCCAACCTTCTGATCGGCAAGTCCTAGGCTCTGTGGTTTAACCCACAGCGCCACCCACGTCCCGTTTGAATCTTACATGAGCACAATTAACGTATTGCTCCAATAGAGCTTTGATAAAGCTATCTGATTATTGCAACCTAATGGTTGCCCCCAATAACGTTTTTGGACCTCCTTCAGTTCCTTGTAAGATAGTTACCTTGGTACAGTTCATGTGTCAGCTTCTCTGTGGAAGAAAGCGTAACAGATTTAAAGTCAGAGCATGCATTTTGCAGATATGTCATTACATTAAACAAAACAAAACAAAAACCCTACTCTTATATTTAAATATTGATTAAGCTAAGCATTTTAATTAAGCCTGCAGCCGACAAATAGTCTCCCTGGACTGTGCTGTCTTTATGATATACGGTTTATTTACACAAATATACAACCTGAGGCTATGATGGATGGGTTTACAGCATTAACACTTCAAGAGGGCCTTGATTCCCCCAGAACCACAGCCTTGGATTCAAAGAGAAATCAGGCATAGCTCAGTCTCCCAGCTGCCCAGCCTGCAAGCTCACCCATCGCTCAGCTCTGGCCTTTGTCTTTATAACTGCCAGCAAGTTGAGGGATGGGGGCCAACCCATTTATTATCTGGCACAGAGCCACTTCCTTTGTTACCTTAATGGCCCATACTCAGAAGGCCACTGCGTCACCAGGAAGCTAGCCTGGTTATTCCAAGAATTGAATCCATGATTGATTCAGGAATTAGAAGGGAGCTCAGTCATAAAGCCTACCCTCCCCCCAAAAAAACTCCTCACACCATGCTGCATCTTCTGATTAGAATGCCAAAATCTTCCCGAATGTTCCTCTTGTCCCAGTCAATTGCTGTTTAGGGAAGTTTTTACCGTTTGAAGTTTTCTTCTGTTTTTAATGTTCTGCTGAAAGCCGCCCAGAGTGGCCGGGGAAACCCAGCCAGATGGGCAGGGTAGAAATAATAAATTATTATTATTAAAATTATTATTTAGAAGCAGCTCATACCCATAGCAAGAGGGGCAATACTTGTGAATAAGTCCCAGGCTGGGACATTTATTTAGAAAGAGAGACAGCTCAGTCGGTAGAGCGTGAGACTCTCAATTTCAGGGTTGTGGGTTCTGGAACACCTTGCGACTTGAACATTTCGGCTCCCAAACGCCGCAAACCCGGAAGTGAGTGTTCCAGTTTGTGAACATTCTTTGGAGCCTGGACGTCCGGCATGGCTTCCGATTGGCTGCAGGAGCTCCCTGCAGCCAATCACAAGCTACGCCTTGGTTTCCAAACGTTTTGGAAGTCGAACGGACTCCTGGAACGGATTGCGTTTGACAACCAAGATACGACTGTGCATCGAAAGCAAAAGTTCCCTCTTTCTAGGAAGTGGAAAGGGTGAGGGAAATGTGGGGACGCTTCACGAATTTGCCTGTTGTCCTTGTGCAGGGGCCATGCGGATCTTCTCTGCATCGTTCCAATTTTGGCACATGCGCTGCCAACATGAACACGGAGTGAGGGAAATGTGACAGGAAAAGCAAGCACTACAGACATCTTCAGGACATAGCTGTCAACTTTCAGATTTGAAAATAAGGGATCAGCAGCCTCGAATATTATAATAATAATAATAATAATAATAATAATAATAATAATAATAATAATAATTTGTTATTTGTACCCCGCCCAGAGTGGCTGGGTTTCCCCAGCCACTCTGGGCAGCTTCCAACAAAACACTAAAATACAATAACCTATTAAACATTAAAAGCTTCCCTGAACAGGGCTGCCTTTAGATGTCTTCTGAATGTCAGGTAGTTGTTTATCTCTTTGACATCTGATGGGAGGGCGTTCCACAGGGCGGGCAAAAACAAGGGATCAGCAGCCTCACCTGTCCCGGGGACAGTCTAACAATCCGGGACAGCAGCAGGAAGCAGCGGGAAATGGCGCTGAAATAAGGGAATTTCCCGCAAAAAAAGGGAAGGTTGACAGCTATGCTTCAGGATCATTCCAGGAAAAGTCAGCTCCTCTTTAAGAAACCTCTGACTTTCACATCAACCGAACCTTCCTAGAAACGGCATCCTTTCCCCTTCCCCAGAATGACCCCCCAGTACCTTCAAATTCGTTCATGGATTCTTTCAGCATGGAACCTCTCTCACAGAAAATCCTGAGCTTCTTCTCCAAGTCTGGAGAAACTCCCAGGTGCTGCTGCCCCATTTGCCTGTTCTCACATCTGGAAGGAAGATGGCTTAGCATAAGCAAGGTTAATGGAGACCTGCCCTTTCGAAAACGTGTAGCCTCAGATCACAGAATCAGGAGCTGTATTTAAAGGTCATGTAGTTCAGCTCTTTGGCCACCTCATGAGAAGAGAAGATTCCCTGGGAAAGACCCTGATGCCGGGAAAGATGGAGGGCACAAGGAGAAGGGGACGACAGAGGACGAGATGGTTGGACAGTGTTCTCAAAGCTACCAGCATGAGTTTGACCAAACTGCGGGAGGCAGTGGAAGACAGGAGGGCCTGGCGTGCTCTGGTCCATGGGGTGACGAAGAGTCAGACACGACTAAACGACTAAACAACAACAACAACAACAAGTTCAGCTCCTTGCTCATTTTGGAAACCCAGAAGCAGAGCGTACTCAACAGACGGCTGCCCAGCCTTTATCTGAATTCCTCCGAAGACGGAGAGCCCACCACGACGCCCAGTTTATTAGTTCCATTGTGGAAGGAGAATTACCTAGGTTTCTCCTGATAAGTCAGCCTTCCTGTATCTGAAGCCCATTACATATGACCTCATGGCCATCCAGGCCTATGATGTGGAGCTATCTTCCAGGAGGGGCTGTGTGATGATAGCATTACATTTCTATGTATATAGGATTAAGCAACAATAACAGTATAATAGGCATTGTGCCGCAGGAAAGAAGGGGAAACAGAAAGGGGAGCGACAAAAAAAAAGTTGCATACCTGCTCAGCTTATTTTTTAAGTCCTGAAAAAGAGGATGAGAGAAATGGGTCTCAGTTGCACTGGCAGAACACAAACAAGGCATCTCGTTCTATTGAAGATTCCTTTGCAAGTTGGAAAACCAAGACTGCATCCACATAATATACATTCTGTCAGTTTGCACTTCTTAGTGCAGAAAGTATTGATCTGATGTGTGGAGATCTTTCCTATTCTGATTAATACAAGGGGATTCTAGAAGCTACTAGAACATGGGTAGGCAAACTAAGGCCCGGGGGCCGGATCCGGCCCAATCACCTTCTAAATCCTGCCTGCAGATGGTCCGGGAATCAGCATGTTTTTACATGAGTAGAATGTGTGCTTTTATTTAAAATGCATCTCTGGGTTATTTATGGGGCACAGGAATTCGTTCATTCTCCCCCCCCAAAAAAATCTAGTCCGGCCCCCCACAAGGTCTGAGGGACAGTGGACCGGCCCCCTGCTGAAAAAGGTTGCTGACCCCTTTACTAGAAGCTCCTCTGTGTGAGAGAAGCAGGTGATTGTTTGGGAATCTTAAGGGAAAGATTAAGGTTTCCCTTAAGGGAAGCTGGCTTGAACTAGTTCTCTTATCTCTCCCAGTTAAGGTCATGCTGACTGTAAATATAGGGCCAGAAGGAGCCTGGGTTTTACTTTCTCTTTCTATCTCTCTTCCTTCTAGTGTGGTGTTCTGTACATAGTAGGCTTAGTGTTAAGTTTTAGTCATGTTATAAGTTATAAGTGCAGCAACTGGAATTTTTAATGGACTGTGCCAATCCTGAATGTATTTGGATTTGTGATCATTATGCTCATTTGCCTTCAAGCATAAGTAGAGCTCTGCTGGATGAAATATTGCCTCTGGTCTATTTTTGGAAACGCTGCTACTACATGTATAAGGTTTTCCTCCACACGTATGACACATTCAATGGAGGGGCCCTCAAGGGCCCCCAAAATATGCTTTGAGTGAGAAACCTTTAAAAAGCCCCAGCTGAATGAGATACTGCAGTTCTGTTAAAAACCCTTGGTTCATAATAGTTTCCTTTTGTTCATAAAAGACAAACTTGCTGCTTGGCTGCTGGAGACTAGATAAGAATTGTATTGGGGAGTGAACTTTGAAGTAGTAAAATTGTGGGAGTCTGGCTATGGCAGCTTACTAAGGGCAACTCCCCTCATGTAGGCTTGTTATCTAGCTGAACAGAAATCTCAGAATACAGTTCTCCTTTCTTTAATATGTAGGGTTGTATCTATGTAGGCTTCAAAACTTTAGGAGCCTGGAAGGGCTGGACACATGTCAAGTTGCTGGCTGGACACCCAGAAAGTTGTATCTAAAGAGTGTTCTGCCAGCTATGGCATATGTCTGCAGCATTTTGATTAGTTTTTATATAAATTATTTTATCTGTAAACTCTATAAAAGGTCTTTGGGGGGAAACTCACACACACACCGTTCAGCCTTTGTGGAAGTGAATTTTGGACTCTTTCTTCAACCTGACTCACGAATAGTTAAAGGTACTTAGTGAGACAGTGGATTTGCCCTGCAACAAATGCACACAGAGAGATCCTATTCTCTCCCCTCGTCTATAGTCCATACACAACTTAGACCTGCTGCATATTCTATGCCTTTGAAAAGCACTTTTTCACAAGTCAGTTTCATTCTCAAAATAAAAGCTTAAATAAAAGATTGATTCTGTATTACCTCTCCCCCACCCCCGCCGCCCAATGTGTTCATCTGAAAAAGGATGGAGGCAGCCCCAGCAATGGGGACTGGGACCTGCCTAAATAATAATAATAATAATAATAATAATAATAATAATAATAATAATAATAATAATAATAATTATACCCCACTCAGTGACACTGTGGGACAGGGGTGGCGCTGTGGGTTAAACCACAGAGCCTAGGACTTGCCGATCAGAAGGTTGGCGGTTCGAATCCCCACTACGGGGTGAACTCCTGTTGCTCGGTCCCTGCTCCTGCCAACCTAGCAGTTTGAAAGCACCTCAAAGTGCAAGTAGATAAATAGGTACCGCTCCGGCCGGAAGGTAAACGGCGTTTCCGTGCGCTGCTCTGGTTCGCCAGAAGCGGCTTAGTCATGCTAGCCACATGACCTGGAAACTGTACGCCGGCTCCCTCGGCCAATAAAGCGAGATGAGGGCCACGACTGGACCTAATGGCCAGGGGTCCCTTTACCTTTACCTTACCAGTGACACTGTATACCAAGATTTCAACCCCCAATTCCTTCTTCGTTCACCTGGGATATGGGGCAGGGAGGAAAAGTCAGGAGAAATCTAACCAAGAAGAGCATCTTCAAATGTGTATCAAGTAACCACACCCACTTTGGGGGATGGAAGGTTCTAGAAACAACCTGGACTGAAACCAGCATGTTGAGGATGAGCATGCATGGTTCCACGCTGAGAAAAAGCTACTCCTTTGTGCAACAAATGGATAATAAGTTTGTACACAGCCCAAGTGTCCTCCCCGGGGACCGTGACTTCTTCAAGTCCTGAGATCAGGGATCTGCCTTTGTGTTTCACTGTCTCACCTGCAGGAACTCAATAGCGGGCAGTTGGCACTTCTCCTCCATGTCTGTGATGAGGCTACTGAGAAAGGCGATATCCTGTGAGAGCGTGGCGATGTTGTGTTCCTGCTTCTTCTTCATCTCTTTCTCCAGATCCGCCAGGTCGGCCAGCCAAAAGCGCTGCAGCTCCTCCAGGAAGTTGTGCATCCGCTCAAAAGCATCTGTGATCTTGTGCTTCTGCTCCTCTAACTCTGTCTGAAGGGGGAACAGAAGGTGGAATTCACTGCGGCGCTAAGGGAAGTCAGTTAGCGGCGTACCAGTTGTGCCAGCAGAATGACTTGCACCAGCAGAATGTCCTCTTAGAGCATAGCTGTCAACTTACAGATTTGAAAATAAGGGACCAGCAGCCTCGAAAATAAGGGATCAGCAGCCAAAATAAGGGATTTTCTGGGCACAGGTATGTTCAACTTCTGAGCCCCTCCGAGCCAAAGGCAGAAAGCCCAGCCAGCAGCCAAACGAAGCCTCAAGCAGTGTTTCCCACAGTGCAGCAACCCGGCAAAGGGGATGCAGCAAGGAAAACCACTGTCACCTCTCCGCTGGGAAGCGCTGAGCAAAGGCGAGTCCCCAGGCAATGCAGCCGATTTGATCGGCACAAGGCATGCAAGCTCCACCCCCCAGTCGTTCTTAGACTCCTTATTGGGTGAGCAACGCAGCCAAGCAACACAGCTGGAGCCTCCCTCCTCCCTGGCCGGGAAATTTAAGGGACATCATCAATAAGGGACAGCAGCAGGACACGGCGCTGGGATATGGGAGTTTCCCGCCGAATAAGGGACGGTTGACAGCTATGTCTTAGAGGAAGGTTGCAGGGTCCGTGTGGTTGCACAACCGTGAGCTTTCCCTAGTGCAACGGTTGTGTTGGTTTTGGTGCTGTGTTGGAAGAATTTGGAAGAAAGATGGAAATCACAAAAACAGTGGTTTGCCAGATCATTGGTTTCAAATAATTATTGTATATTCAATTGTCATTGGCACAGAAATGAGTTGGGAACGGCTGGTCTGACCAATCTCCAAGAAGTCTAAAGCATTAGTGAGAGCCTGATGACTTGCAGCTCAGGATCGAGGAGACCCAGGTTAAAATCCTTATTCAGTCATAGACCTCAGTGGGCGCCATTGTGACAATCTCCATCTTTTAGCCTGACCTACCTTAGAGCCCTAAACAGCCTCGGCCCTGTACACCTGAAGGAGTGTCTCCAGCCCCATCGTTCAGCCTGGACACTGAGGCCCAGCTCTGAGGGCCTTCTGGTGGTTCCCTCACTGTGAGAAGTGAGGTTACAGGGAAGCAGGCAGAGGGCCTTCTCGGTAGTGGCGCCCGCCCTCTGGAATGCCCTCCCAGCAGATATCAAGGAGATAAACAACTGTCTCATTTTCAGAAGACATCCGAAGGCAGCCCTGTTTAGGGACGTTTTTAATGTCTGATGTTTTATCATGTTTTTAATATTCTGTTGGGAGCCGCCCAGAGTGACTGGGGAAACCCAGCCAGATGGGCAGGATATAAATAATAAGTTGTTCTTGTTTGTTGTTGTTGCTAAGGGTTGTTGTGAGAATAACATTGGGTGTAGAGAACCATGTACACTGCCTTGTGCTCATGGAAGGACAAACAGGTTAGAAATTAAATAAGTAAATAAATAAAAAATATATTTCTGCTACTCATGCACTTTTCTTCACTGACGGAAGGCAGGCGGTCCAGTCCTCTCTTCTTCTCAGTGCATGGATCACAACAACGAACACTTACCAGACCTTCCTGAGTCCATTGCTCCTCAAACAACTGCTGAGCCACAAACATTTTTCTCCTTTTTTCCAGAAGCGGCAGCAGCTCTTCCTTGACAGCTTTCTAGAGATATAGAGAAAGATTTTGGCTTGGTAAACACCAGCCAATCTGACAATCTGCCAGGAAGCCACTCTGCCTTGGTTATCAGAAGGACGAAGGTCTGCTTCTACCCTTGACTCTGCTGTGTCTTGACCTTCCCACCCCATCCCAAATTTCTCTCTTGCTTACTCCAACTGGTGATGTTTGGGAGCATATAACAAGTTGGGTGCTTGGGGGTTGTATTCAACTAAGCTCTACTGAAAGCAGATCCACTGAAATGAATGAACCTAAGTCAGTTATGTCTGTTAACTTCAGTATCATTTCCCCATGGAAATTAAGGAGTGGCCGTATTAGGAGGAAAGGATCCCATTGCCCAAGATCCAGGTGTTTTCCCTACCTTGCATTCCTGGGCAGCATCTTCCAGGAGAACCACCTCATGGGATGTGTGCTCTGGAGATCTCTCGCAGCCAACACACAACGATTCTCCATCCTTTATGCAAAACAGGTTGAGTTCCTTCTTATGTTTCAAACACAGGTTTCCCTTTGTTGGCTTCAACTTGATCTTTTCTATTAAGTTCTTCAGCAGCCAGTTTGGCCGCAGATTCTCTTCCCGGATCTGGGCTTTACAGAGGGGACACTCCAAAGACATGTTCATTTGCTTCCACTTTCTGCAGTGCTCCGTGATGCAGCCCCGGCAAAAGATGTGGCTGCAGTCCACCGACACAGGGTCTTCCAGGTCCTCCCTGCAAATGGCGCACATGACTTCCTTCTCCACACCGGTGGACGGTGGACCCAAGGCCATGATGGCACATGGAACCGCCATGGTTTCCTTCTCAGAAAATGCAGGTCGGGTGAGCTGCAGGCCATCAACATGGGAAACGGGTTAGAGAAGGAAAGCAGGGCTGCTGAATAATAATTATTTCACAACTGAACGGCTGAGGCTGAAATCCCGTGTGCAGCTTCCACTAAGCAGAGTGCATGGAATTATTCTGTGGTTTTCACAATGATGCCAAGTTGTTGCACAGTTTAATGGTAACTAAATTATAGACAAGGGACGTGGGTGGTGCTGTGGGTTAAACCACAGAGCCTAGGACTTGCCGATCAGAAGGTCAGCGGTTCGAATCCCCGTGACGGGGTGAGCTCCGGTTGCTCAGTCCCTGCTCCTGCCAACCTAGCAGTTCAAAAGCACGTCAAAGTGCAAGTAGATAAATAGGTACCGCTCCGGCGGGAAGGTAAACGGCGTTTCCGTGTGCTGCTCTGGTTCGCCAGAAGCGGCTTAGTCATGCTGGCCACATGACCCGGAAGCTGTACGCCGGCTCCCTTGGCCAGTAAAGCGAGATGAGCGCCGCAACCCCAGAGTCGGTCATGACTGGACCTAATGGTCAGGGGTCCCTTTACTAAGTTATGAACAACACAATTTATGTTGTCCAAGCAGAGTTGAACAGCGCGCTCCCTGCCACTGTTGCTGAAGAAGCGAGGTGAAGTGGCTGTGGCAGCTTCTGGCTTCTCACCCAAGAGCTCGCCGGAAGTAGCAGCCACACAACCCCAGTAAGGGAGGTTTCAGTGGGGACGACAAGAGGGGGCCCAGGGCGCACGCAGAAGGCTGCACCTTCCTGTTTTGCATCAGGCAGTGAAACAGGACAGGCCACCCCTGAACTGTAACAGCCTCTCCACTCCAAAAAATGTGATAGCCAGGAGTGTTATCTGTGTGGAAATGAATTTTTCAATGGCAATTTTTTGTTGCGGCACCTTAAAAGCTAACTGAGTGTTAGCTTTCCCAGCTGTTATTATTATCATTTATTAAACTTGTGAGGTTCTTTTTAAACAAAAGTTACCCCAAGTAACAGTAAATAAATAATGTGCATGTTAAAACCAGCATAAAGCAAAACAGAAAAAACGGCTAATACTTAAAAGGCAGGACTAAAACGTCCACTCATTGAAGGAGGCCAAAGATCATTAAAAAGCCAAAGACCTGGAAGAAATGTTTTTTGCCTGGTGCCTAACGATACGGAGTGATGTGAAAGGAGTCTCTCTGAGGAGAGTATTCCACAAGCAGGGGGCCACCACTGAAAAAGTCCATTCTCGTGTTGTGAGCTTCCAGACAGCCCATGCAGGAGGCACACAGAGAAGGGCCTCAGATGACAACTGTAGGGTCTGGGTTGGTTCATATTATTATTATTTAATTTTTATTATTTAATTTCTATACCGCTTTATATTTCTAAGAAAAATCTCAAAGTGGTTTACAGCATATTAAATGTGTAAAACAATATAAAGAAAGTCAAATATAGAGTATACAGTCAAAGCAACATAACAGAAAACTAAAATGTTACCTTAAAGATTTCAAAATAAAACATTACAAAGGAGGTCAACTACAGAATACATATTTAGGATAGTAGGGCTGGTGACTGTGGGCCGTACTCCCTAGGCCAGGTGGAAAGGGCCTTGCAGGGAGCGGCCATCACACTCACGGCTGGGCGATGTTCCTGCGGCCTCATGAGAAGCCTCTTCAGTATGTGGAGAGGCGATCCTTGAGGTAATTTAGGGCTGCCATATGTCCGGACACATATGGGAATCAGGCTGCAAAAATGGCGTCTGGGAGGATTTTTGCCAAACCAGCAAAATGCTTTTTAAAAATGCTTTCACATTTGGGGGAAGATGTTTCCCAAAAAACATATTGGACCAAAAACAAAACAACCCTCAACAATTTTGTCCAGATTTTCACTTTTGGGAATATGGCAACCCTAGGTAATTAGCAAGGGATGCGGTTGGCACTGTGGTCTAAACCACTGAGCCTAGGGCTTGAAGGTTGGCAATTCGAATCCCTGTGAAGGGGTGAGCTCCCGTTGCTCAGTCCCTGCTCCTGCCAACCTAGCAGTTCGAAAGGACGTCAAAGTGCAAGTAGATAAATAGGTACCGCTCCGGTGGGAAGGTAAACAGCATTTCCGTGCGCTGCTCTGGTTCGCCAGAAGTGGCTTAGTCATGCTGGCCACATGACCTGGAAAAACTGTCGGTGGACAGATGTTGGCTCCCTCGGCCAGTAAAGCGAGATGAGCGCTGCAACCCCAGAGTCGTTCACGACTGGACTTAAGTGTCAGGGGTCCTTTACCTTTTTATGTAATTAGCAACCCAAATCAGATCTCCTTTACTTCATCCACCCCAAATTAGTTTCTCAGTGGATCCTGTTCCAAATCAATTTAATTCTCTTTCAGTTCTTTCTAGATAATTTATTCATCCAAATCAATATCACACCTTAATTAAACTTTATATCTGTTCCCAGAACTAATTTAGTACTTAACCCAAGATGATGTAGGAAGTTGGTCAGGGCAGCTTGGCCTGATTTTTTGGTGTTGGGTTGGAGCCATAGGGTGGAGCAGTCTGGGTATGTCAGGGGTCAGCAAACTTTTTCTGCAGGGGGCCGGACCATTGTCCCCTCAGACCTTGTGGGGGGCTGGACTAGATTTTGGAAAAAAAATATGAACGAATTCCTATGCCCCACAAATAACCCAGAGATGCATTTTAAATAAAAGCACACATTCTACTCATGTAAAAACACGCTGATACCCGGACCGTCTGCGGGCCGGATTTAGAAGGCGATTGGGCTGGATCCAGCCCCCGGGCCTTAGTTTGCCTACCCATGGTGTATGTGCTAGAAGAAATTCACACTAAAATGCTGGTGAATTTTCATGTGGAGTTGTGTTGTTGTTTTTTATTGCAAACTGATGTGGAAGAACTAAATTGAAGTATGGAACAATAAGAAACAGAGTGAGACTGAAACGGACGTATTTGCATCTCCAGTCCTTAGCACTCTGCAACTGTCCATTTTCCATTTTTAAGTTCTCTGGGGAATCAGATCTGGTATTCTATGCACACTGTGTAGCATTTTTAATGCATGTTCTGCTATGTTCCGTGCATAAAATGGTCATAAATCTCCTCCCCTTTCCCTCAACTCCTCACGATTTCTTAATCATTTCTAGGAAATGTTCAGTTCCTTTCACATACGGTGAACAAGCTGTTCTGCATTGTGGCTTACCATCTGGCTTTAAGTCTGTGCAAATTTTTGTTTGCTTGCAAAAAACAGGGGGGGTGACGTGATCATGAGGCGTCAATCAGGAATAAATCACCCACTGTTTGGGTAGGTTACTCTGGAGTAGGGGCGTTTAGGGTCTCAAACCCATTTTAGGCTATTACTGTAAGTGCCTGTCCACCCCACTGTTTTTTACTCCAGAAACTGGAGTAATTATTTAGATTAGCAGCGGGGGTGGGGGTGGGGTGGGAATAGAAATTAGATAATCAGCATCGAAAGAGGAAGTAATCAGAAGAAAACCCTTCCCTCGACATTTTGAAGCAACTGTTCCAGTCATTGTCCTTTCTCCTCTCAGCATGTTTCAATAGATAAACAAAAGGTTAGTTCTGCAAGTCTACTATTCCACTATACAGTGGTACCTCGGGTTACATACGCTTCAGGTTACATACGCTTCAGGTTACAGACTCCGCTAACCCAGAAATAGTACCTCAGGTTAAGAACTTTACCTCAGGATGAGAACAGAAATTGCGAGGTGGCAGTGGGAGGCCCCATTAGCTGCAGTGGTGCTTCAGGTTAAGAACAGTTTCAGGTTAAGAACGGACCTCCAGAACGAATTAAGTACCGTATTTTTCACTCTATAAGACACACCAGACCACAAGACGCACCTAATTTTTGGAGGAGGAAAACAAGGAAAAAAAAATATTCTGAATCTCAGAAGCCAGAACAGCAAGAGGGATCGCTGCGCAGTGAAAGCCGCAATCCCTCTTGCTGTTCTGGCTTCTGGGATAGCTGCGCAGCCTGCATTCGCTCCATAAGACGCACACACATTTCCCCTTACTTTTTAGGAGGGAAAAAGTGAGTCTTATATAGCAAAAAATACGGTACTTAGCCAGAGGTACCACTGTAGTGCAATGGGGGGGGAGTGAAGAATCTGCATCAGTGAAAGGTGACCGGCTTCCAGTCATTTAGATGCATATCATCAACATCATCATCATAATTTAATAACATTTATACCCCTCTTGATTGTAAAAATAAATAAATTACAAAATGCAAAACAGGTAAACATTGGCATAGCATTTTCCCGCAGAAGTGGGGGATTCCCCTCATTTTCACTGACCTTCTTCCTGCTCAGACATTTCCCAGACAAAAAAACACAAAGTGTTGGTGTCACTCACTGCACCCCTGCTAATCTAAATAATTACCCCAGTTTCCGGAGTAAAAAAACTAAGCAGCCGCAGGACAAAATATTTCAGGAGGAAGAAAATTAAGGAAACCATTATCTTTAGGGGGTTGCTATTGACCTCATGGGACGCGGGTGGCGCTGTGGGTTAAACCACTGAGCCTAGGACTTGCCGATCAGAAGGTCGGCGGTTCGATTCCCCGCGACGGGGTGAGCTCCCGTTGCTCGGTCTCTGCTCCTGCCAACCTAGCAATTCGAAAGCATGTCAAAGTGCAAATAGTTAAATAGGTACCGCTCCAGCGGGAAGGTAAATGGCGTTTCCGTGTGCTGCTCTGGTTCGCCAGAAGCGGCTTAGTCATGCTGGCCACATGACCTGGAAGCTGTATGCTGGCTCCCTCGGCCTATTGTAAGTAAGATGAGCGCTGCAACCCCAGAGTTGGCCACGACAGGACCTAATTGTCAGGGGTCCCTTTACCTTTATTGACCTCATCGGAATGTGTGTGTGAAGAGCATGAAATAGGATTGCAAAAGTTTGTAGGTTTTTTTCATTTTTTTATTTTTCAAAAAACAAACTCTTCCATAGAAAATAACATCAACCATCCTGCTCTGACACTCTCCCCAGCTTGCCGCCTTTACCAGACTGCAACCTCTTCCCCCTAGGTCACCAATTCTAAAGACTCTCCTTTCAAACTCTGCTTTGTTTTCTGAACCAACTCAGAACTGCAGGAGGAGCCCCACCCAACAGCTATCTGGTCCAGAATCCCATTCTCCTTGACTTTTCTTAATGGCCCATTCCTTCCTTCTTTTCTTCCTTCCACCATGTAGTTTTTATTATTATTAACATTTTAAAGTTTTTCAGTTGCATAAAATAAAGTTGTACAAAATAAAGTGGAAAAATAATGTTGTGGGAGCTATGGCTCGTCTCCCAGGCACTTCCTGACATGGGGGAGCTGGCCTGGTTTATATTTTAATGCTTGCTAAACCTACTGTCTGGCATCCAGTTCTAACACACCACACACAGATTAAATTCTAACATTTACTGGATCCAGAAATTTAGGGTGTCTGGCACCCACAAACTCTTAACACTGCAGAGAAAATGCTAGGCTGGACTTCCAGGTTAGCGCCATCGGCTAATGGCGGATTCCCTCCGAGCTCCGGAGGGAATCGGCTCCGCAGGATCCGGGTCTTGCCGCTGCGGCGACGCGGGGACCCTTAGAAATCACAGGCGCTGAAGCCTGTGAACTTGGTGACACGGCGGGCACCATTTGCGCCCCCCGACCCTCGAAGGAGCCTTTTTAAAGGCTTCGGAACGGGGGACGGGGTGAGCGGCGCGGTGCTGAGAGTCGACTGCTTCTCCTGCGGAGTGAAGCCGCATGCCGTGGTCGGAGAGCGCTGACTTCTTCTTGTGAACAATTGGACTCTAAAAGCAACAACCCGTGAGTAATACGGAAATTGGATTTGTAAAGAAAAAAATTTTTTGAATTAGGCACGATCGGGGAAGGCGCAAACAGGAAGTCTGTCTCCCCGTCTTATAAATAATCTAAAGCAAGGACTAGCTAACTAAGGTCGAGAGAATTTCTTCTTCTTTATTGGGTAAAAGACATTAATTTCACGATTTGGCAGTATAAGTAATTTCACTGGAGGATAAGCGCTAATTTTGAGAGCTGAAGTGCCACCACCCCGGACCCGGGAGTGATCCGCGAGAGAGCCTGTTGAGGAGATATAGAAGAGTTTGACAGCTGTCAAATTAGCTGTCAAGAAGGAAAAAGAGAACTTTGTTTCTGCTATCTCTGCTGGATATATTTGCTACAATTTGGTTATATTTTGTTGAAAACAAGGAAGAACTGATACAAACTAACTTGATTTTTGGATTTGAACTGGAAGGAAGATAAAGTAACCAAAATCCCTCTAGAGGGGATTTTGGGACATTACAAGAATGGCTGAAGGAGGAAAAATTCAAGCTAAATTGGACAGAGTGTTTCTTCTCTTGGGAAAGTTACAAGGCCAAATTGATGTTTTGGCTACAAATGTTGCAACTCTGGACTTAACAGTAAACAAATCCATTGAATTTGATAAGGACTTGACTCATGAAGTCCATGCAGCTGGACAAGAAGAGAAACTTGAAAGATTTGAGAGTGTGGAGAAAGAGATATATGTTGTTTCTGAGGAAAAGGAAGGAGGAGATGTAATGTTGCAGATGACAAAGGAGAGCCAGAGGCCTGACATGATGGCTACAAAGGAAAATAAGTACTGGATGATGAAAATCTGTTTTGAATTGAAGATTGAAGAATGGAGAGATCTCCTTATGTGGAGATCTGAAGACCTATGGATTACAAAAGGCTCCACTTTTAAGTATGGAGGTATGGCTGGAAGAAATATGGACCCTATCGGGACAGAGCTTCTCCGAGATCTGGTGTTTAATATTAAGGACTACCAAAGAAACCGGCAGAGAGGAATTGAGAGAGAATTAAGAGCCTCGGATGTGAGGTCTCCAGCTGATAGTAGACTAAGACTGATGGACATTTGTTGGGGATTGAAACCAGGAAAGGGTGGGGTGGGGTTTGGGAATCCAAAGGGTGCAGAATTATAATCTGTTTTTTTATTTTGTTTTGTTATTAGTATGAAAATTGGGGAATTCGTGGAAGGGAAACTGGGTCGACTTTAGAAAAATGTTTTAAGAATGAGCATTGATGTTTAAATACTGATGTTTATGTTAAAATTGGTTGTTGTTTTTTAAATGAATTAAATATAAAAAGGTCAAAAATTGGGGACAAGAACTTGTTGAATTAACAATTTGAATTGGAATATAAGAAGGGGAGGTGTGGGGAAGTCAGGGAAATATGTTATTGAAAATAAGGATTGTAAACTTTATGTGTTTTTAACTGTTTTGTTTTTTCTTTTTTCTTTTTTAATGTATAAAGGTGGAAAAACTCAATAAATATCTTTAAAAAAAAAGAGAGAAAATGCTAGGCTGTCACCTCCTCCCAGGTTGGGGGTGGTAGAGCTGGTGTGGGTGTCATGGCTCGTCTCCCAGGTACTTCCTGATATGGGGGAGCTGGCCTGGCTTATATTTTAATGCTTGCTAAACCTACTGTTTGTCATCCACTTCTGACACTCCACACACAGATTAAATTCTAAGATTTACTGGATCCAGAAATTTAGGGTGTCTGGCACCCACAAACTCATAACACTGAAGAGAAAATGCTAGGCTGTCACCTCCTCTCAGGGTGGGGGTGGTAAGGCTGGGAGCAGTGAGGAGCGTCCTCAGGACTCAACACTTCAGACCAGCTCCCCACCAAACATGGAAAAAGGGCTGGACCTTCTCCCCAGAGAATGAGGCTCGTTGGAATTTGAAAATCAAGTCGTCGGTGTGGGCATTATAGAATTCCACACAGCCCTGATCATAGTCTAGGGACACCCGGATCTTCCTGGGCTCATAGCTCAAGCTCAAAGGGGTCCGCTCAGGGAGGGTTGAAGCCCAGAAGGGATCAGATGAGGCTGACTCATCCTTTCCCTTCCCAATGGCCCAGATCCCCTCAGAAGGAATCATGCGGACAAAGCCTTTGCGCCTGACAGACTCTTTTGCAACCCCTACGGCCCAGTTGGCCCGTTCCCTTTCCTCCTTCTCCTCTTCCACCACCACCTCCCACCAATATCTTCCTGAGGTGAATTTTGCATGGCCCAGCGCGTAGAGCATGCTGTTGAATCTCCCAGGGTTGTCCTGAACGTCCTGCATTTCCCTTCTTCTTCTCAAATTCTTCAGGTCCTCGGTTACAACAAGAAAGGGGTGGGCGGTTCCTGGATCCAGAGTGACACTCACTGCAAAGAAAGAAGAAGAAGAAGAAGAAGAAGAAGAAGAAGAAGAAGAAGAGGACGAAGGAGAAGGAGAAGAAGAAGAAGAAGAGAATATGACAAAGGAGGCTGGATGGCTGATGAGGTCAGGTAAAGGCTCAGTCTCACCTACTGGAGAGAGGCTTGAAAACCCCCCAGGCCTGTTCCTGGGGCCCAGGAAAGAGTGGAAAGGACCACTCCTTCAATTACAGGCAGGTTGAGGACAGAGGGGCACTGTGGACCCCCACTCACATATGGATATTTTGGAAGTCCCACATCCCTTAATAATAATAATTATTATTATTATTATTATTATTATTATTATTATTATTATTATTATTACCCTGCCCAACCAGCTGGGTTTCCCCAGCCACTCTGCGCGGCTCCCAACAGAATGCTAAAAGCACAACAAAACATCAAACATTAAAAACTTCCCTAAACAGGGCTGCCTTCAGATGTCTTCTAAAAGTCTGGTAGTTGTTTATTTCCTTGACATCTGAGGGGAGGGCGTTCCGCAGGGTGGGTGCCACCACCAAGAAGGCCCTCTGTCTGGTTCCCTGTAACCTCCCTTCTCTCAGTTAAGGAACCGCCAGAAGGCCCTCGGAGCTGGACCTCTGTGTCCGGGCTGGACGATGGGGGTGGAGATGCTCCTTCAGGTATACTGGGCCGAGGCCGTATAGGGCTTTAAAGGCCAACACTTTGAATTGTGCTCAGAAACGTACTGGGAGCCAATGTAGGTCTTTCATGACTGGTGTTATATGGTCTAGGCAGCTGCTCCCAGTCACCAGTCTAGCTGCCCCATTCTGGATTAAGCAGGCACTGACTTTACCACATGTGGAATCCCTGCCATCCAGCATCTTAGTTGTCCTCTCATTAAGGAGCCCAATTTCTGTTCATATGAAAGGAAATAAATTGACTTTTCCTGAAGAGTGTTGCAACAAGCCACCCGCCTAAGGCCCTGAGATCTTCTGATGAAGATTGGGTATATAAATTTAACAAACTAAATAAAAGAAAAATGAAGGCAACCAGTTGAAATACTTGAACGAGGGATTGACACTGGTGAACATTTTCTCTTCTTCCATTCCTTACAGATAGTTTACCTTTGTTCGGTGCCTCCATCAGCAGCCCTGTTGCACAGAAGAAAGAGGTACTAATTAAAAACATGGTCAAAAGTCCATCAAGTAGATACCGTATTTTTTGCTCTATAAGACTCACTTTTCCCCTCCTAAAAGTAAGGGGAAATGTGTATGTGTCTTATGGAGTGAATGCAGACTGTGCAGCTATCGCAGAAGCCAGAACAGCAAGAGGGATTGCTGCTTTCACTGCGCAGCGATCCCTCTTGCTGTTCTGGCTTCTGAGATTCAGAATATTTTTTTCTTGTCTTCCTCCTCCAAAAACTAGGTGTGTCTTATGGTCTGATGCGTCTTATAGAGTGAAAAATACGGTAATTTGTTAACTGTCCCTGCCCCCCAAGTCCCACCCTCATACTAAATTCTTGGTTAATGAGGCCTATCGTGGATATAATTGGGGGGACAGAAGATGGGTCAGGTGGCCAATTACTCACGGACGAAAAACAAGGATATGCATCGCCTAAAAAGAAAAACAACAACTGTGAATAAAATTGGCACACGTTCTGCTCGTAGATCAGCAGTGGATGGCTGCCATTGGGAATGGGGGGGGGGCAGGCATAAAGGCAAACTTTAGATGGCGCCAGAGTCAATGACAAGCAAAGAAAACTATTTCTAGCAAAGAAAACTATTTCTTTTTCTAGGCTAAGGGCTCGTCCATACTGTTGTTTAATGTGGGCCGTAAGGTTCCGTCAATTCTCTGTTACCCAAATGATGGGTCCCCTCTAAATCAGCACCTCCCCACACTTTCACCTTCCCCAATCCCAGGTCTTCTCATCCCCTCTCCTTTTCAGAGTATCCCTGGTATGTGGAGAAAAAAGTATAATCGCAAATGGATTCTGCGTGACCTTGCCATGTATATACCAAGATCACAAACACCGCTTCCTTGCTTCTTCGCTCACCTGGGGCATGTTCAGGGAGGGAAAGGCATGGATAACCTATTCAAGGGAAGGGGTTTCAAACACCTATAGGGTAACCACACGCCCCATTAGAGATGGCAGGATCTAGAATCCATCTAGGTTGAAAACAGCATGTTGAGGACGAGGAGGAAAAAATTCCAGACTGAGATCAACTGCATTTTTGTGCTACAAATGGCTAAGTGTGTGCACGGCCAAGGAGGACAGTTGCATCAAAGGAATTCTAGGAAGCGGATGGAATGAGGGAAATGTGATTCGAGACCCGCTGGATCATTCCAGGTAAGAGTCAGCTCCTCTTTAGCAAAATTCTGACTTTTGCAGCAACCAAAAGAGATGTGGAACTGCCTGACAAACAGCATCCTTCCTCATTCCATGAACTGACCCCCCGGACCCCAAAGAATACCTTTGCATTTCTCCAGGGTATCCTGCAGAAACGAATTTTTCTGAGTGTAACTTATGAGTCTCTCTTCCATGCCTGTAGAGATTCCCAGCACTGCCCGCTTTTTTTTCCACTGCACAAACCTGTAAGGAAGGTGGGTCAGCCTAAAGGTAAAGGTAAAGGGACCCCTGACCATTAGGTCCAGTCGTGGCCGACTCTGGGGTTGCGGCGTTCATCTCGCTTTATTGGCCGAGGGAGCCGGCGTACAGCTTCCGGGTCATGTGGCCAGCATGACTAAGCCGCTTCTGGCGAACCAGAGCAGTGCACGGAAACGCCGTTTACCTTCCCGCCGGAGTGGTACCTATTTATCTACTTGCACTTTGATGTGCTTTCGAACTGCTAGGTTGGCAGGAGCAGGGACCGAGGAACGGGAGCTCACCCCGTCGCGGGGATTCGAACCGCCAGCCTTCTGATTTGAAAGTCCTAGGCTCTGTGGTTTAACCCACAGCGCCACCCGCGTCCCTCCGGGTCAGCCTAAGAGATGGTTTAAACAGCAGCAGCAGCAACAACAGCACCCAATGTGGGCGACCGGCCACTGGAAAAGGATAGGAAGGAGACTGAGAAAGAGCCACGTACCTGATCACCGAAGTCCCAAAGCCCTGAAAGAGAGAATGAGAGAAATGGGTCTCAGCTGCACAGGCAGAACACAAACAGGGCATTTTGCTCTACAGTGGTACCTCGGGATGCGAACGGGATCCGTTCCGGAGCCCCATTCGCATCCCAAACGGAACGTAAGATGCAACAGCGCGTCTGTGCATGCACATGCGTGTGATGTCATTTTGAGCGTCTGCGCATGCACGAGCAGTGAAACCCGGAAATAACGCGCTCCGTTACTTCCGGGTTGCCGCGGAGTGCAACTCGAACGCGCTCGACCCAAAGCACATTCAACTCGAGGTATGACTGCATTGGATAATACTTTTCTTGGAAGGCTCCATGCACACAATATTATAAAAAGGTAAAGGACCCCTTTACCTTTACCCTTTACCTTGATGCTTTTGAATTATGGTGATGGAGGAGACCCTTGAGAGTCCCATGGACTGCAAGAAGATCAAACCTATCCATTCTGAAGGAAATCAGCCCTGAGTGCTCACTGGAAGGACAGATCCTGAAGCTGAGGCTCCAATACTTTGGCCACCTCATGAGAAGAGAAGACTCCCTGGAAAAGACCCTGATATTGGGAAAGATGGAGGGCACAAGGAGAAGGGGACGACAGAGGACGAGATGGGTGGACAGTGTTCTCGAAGCTACGAACATAAGTTTGACCAAACTGCGGGAAGCAGTGAAAGACAGGAGTGCCTGGCGTGCTCTGGTCCATGGGGTCACGAAGAGTCGGACACGACTAAATGACTAAACAACAACAACAGGAAACTGAGAAGCAGTTGGAGGGAATGTTCTTCCCCTGTGGTCTGTGGCATCTTTGAGTAGGAGTGCCTGGCGTGCTCTGGTCCATGGGGTCACGAAGAGTCATACACGACTAAACAACTAAACAACCACAAAGGACCCCAGGACGGTTAAGTCCAGTCAAAGGCGACTATGGGGTTGCGGTGCTCATCTCACTTTGAGGCTGAAGGAGCCGGCGTTTCTCCTCAGACAGCTTTCTGGGTCATGTGGCCAGCATGACTAAACCGCTTCTGGCACAACGGGACACCGTGACAGAAGCCAGATCGCATGGAAACATTATACATTCAATGGACACAGAGACTGTATTTTCTTCTATCAAGTAGTGCATACACAACCTGGACCTATTACAAATTTGGTGCCCTGGGAAAAGCGCTTTTTCACAAATCAGTTTCGTTCTCAAAATAAAAGCTTAACGCAGATCAATTCTGCGTTACCCGCCCCCCTCCATTTGAAAATGGATGGAGGCAGCCCCAGCAATGGGGGCTGGGACCTCCCCAATGTCACTGTGGCTGGGTGTACACCAAGATTTCAACCCCCAATTCCTTCTTCATTCGCCTGGGATATGGGGCAGGGAGGAAAAGTCAGGAGAAATCTAATCCAGAAGAGCATCTTCAAATGTGTATCAAGTAACCACTCCCACTTTTGGGGATGGAAGGTTCTAGAAGCAACCTGGACTGAAACCAGCATGTTGAGGATGAGCATGCATGGTTCCACACTGAGAAGAAGCTACTCCTTTGTGCTACAAATGGATAATAAGTTTGTACACAGCCCAAGTGTCCTCCCCAGGTGTTATGTACTGAGTTGAATAGGATCCAGAATGCAGCAGTCTGATTGCTCCTAGAACAATAGGATTCAGAATGCAGCAGTCTGATTGATCCTAGAACAATGCAGCAGTATGTTTGGTCTGCAGGAGCTACCCAATCCAGCTCCAGATGGAAGTGAATCCACAACCTGATTGGCCTACAGGAGAATTCCGGAATTAGCCAATCACGTGCAGCCCATTGTGTAAATAATGTATATAAAGCAGATACTTTGGGGAAACTTTCATTCCTCCTCACCACTATGAGCTGAATAAAGAGCATGAAATCCACTCTCGACTCTGAGTATATTTCACTAGGGACCAGTACTCCCAGGATCAGGGAGCTGCCTTTGTGTTTCACTGTCTCACCCGCAGGAACTCAAAAGGCGGAAGTTGGCGCTTCTTCTCCATGTCTGTGATGTGGCTACTGAGAAAGGCGATATCCTGTGAGAGCTTGACGATATTACTTTCCTTTTTCGTCTTCATCTCTTTCTCCAGATCCTCCAGCTCGGTCAGCCAAAAACGCTGCAGCTCGTGCAGGAAGTTGTGCATTTGCTCGAAAGCGCCCGAGATCTTGTTCTTCTCCTCCTCTAGCTCCGCCTGAAGGGGAAATAGAAATTGGGGAGGGAGTAGAGGTGGAAGCTGAGTGCCGTTCAAGGGAGCATAGCTACAGGCCTGCGACGGATACTGCAAAAGAATTTTACACATAATGCTTCTTTAACGTACCACAGTGCAGTAAATTTCCACAGGATTCTTAAGAATGAACCTTTTTTTTGTTGGTGGTACAGTGGTACCTTGGGTTAAGTACTTAATTCGTTCCGGAGGTCCGTTCTTAACCTGAAACTGTTCTTAACCTGAAGCACCACTTTAGCTAATGGGGCCTCCTGCTGCTGCCGCGCGATTTCTGTTCTCATCCTGAAGCAAAGTTCTTAACCCGAGGTATTATTTCTGGGTTAGCGGAGTCTGTAACCTGAAGCGTATGTAACCTGAAGTGTATTTAACCCGAGGTACCATTGTACAGTGGTACCTTGGATTAAATACTTAATTCGTTCCGGAGGTCCGTTTTTAACCTGAAACTGTTCTTAACCTGAAGCACCACTTTAGCTAATGGAGTTTCTCGCTGCCGCCGCGCCGCCAGAGCACGATTTCTGTTCTCACCCTGAAGCAAAGTTCTTAACCCGAGGTACTATTTCTGGGTTAGCGGAGTCTGTAACCTGAAGCGTATGTAACCTGAAGCGTATTTAACCCGAGGTACCACTGTACTGACTTTGGAAGGGGACACCGCAGAAATTTTTCCGTTGCCAGATTTACTATGGAGCTTATGGTGCAAGCTGGGGGGAAAGGCTCTCACAATAAATGAAAAAAATTACATACAGTCATACCTCGGCTCCCGAACGCCTTGCGAGTCTAATGATTTGGCTCCCGAACGCCGCAAAACCGGAAGTGACTGTTCCGGTTTGCGAACGTTCTTTGGAACCCGAACGTCTGACGCTGCCAATTGGAAGCCGTGCCTTGGTTCCTGAACGTTTTGGAAGTCGAACGGACTTCCAGAACGGATTCTGTTCAACTTCCGAGGTACCACTGTACACACAATACACTAAATAAATAGATAAATAGCAATATTAGAGATTAATGATATACGTTAATCTTGGGAATGCAACAAAATTAGAATCAGGTAACTGGTAAAAATGGCCACTCGGTTCACCAAGGTTTATGTGTTTATATTTTGAATTAGATATATATGGGAGCACCAAAAAATTTTAAGTGACTCCTAAGGTCTTAATCCAGGCCTGCAAAGGCTGCCTGCCATAACATTGCTCCCTCATGTTATCCCCGTCTTTGATTAGAAGGGCTCAGGTGGTCTTGGTGGCAGGGCTGGCAAAATGTCCTAGGCCGGCCCTGCTTTAAGGTATCCTGGACGCAAGATGTTCAGGGCTCTTCGTATTAACACAGGAGCACACTGAGCCAGTTGCAAATGGGCACCCAGCACAGATGTGTTGTTTTTTCCCTGACGGGGGATGCACAGCAACTTTACTGAGCTCTAAGGCAGAAACGTGAACACAACCAGAGGCCTTTCTCCTTGGGATAATATGTTCTGAAATGCCCAATAAAGATGTAAAGTTATTTTTGTATGCCACAACCGCTGCTTGAATCCTTATAGCTCAGAAATGGAAAACACAAGAATTACCAATTGTGGAAGAATGGCAGATGAAAATGATGGAATATATGGAGCTGGCTGACCATACTGGAAGAATCCGTGACCAGAAAGAAGAGGAACATCAAGAAGAGTGGAAGAAATTTAGAGACTATTTGAACAAATATTGTAATATTAAAAATTAGAAACTAAGAAAGAAAAATTAGAAATTAAGAAATTAGAAAGCAAGAGTTGTAAAATAACTGAGATCTGAACTTTAAGAAAAGTTTAAAAATTAGAATTTAATTGGAATATTATGTTTTAATAATGATATTGGAAAACTGCTACATTTAAATACAAGGAAATTCAGAAGGGAGGGCTCAGAGGAAGTCGAAATGATGTTAATGACGCTAGAAGTTTAAACGGTCAATTAATTTGTGTGGTTTGGGTGTTTGTTAATATGTGTTTTTATTTTTCTTGTTATCTTTTTTGTTTATATTATTAATTTTGTCCCTTCAGTTTCTGTTGTAGTAGGTGTTATATTTGCTAGAAACTTAATAGTAAAGGTAAAGGGACCCCTGACCATTAGGTCCAGTCGTGACCGACTCTGGGGTTGTGGCACTCATTTTGCTTTATTGGCCGAGGGAGCCGGCGTACAGCTTCCGGGTCATGTGGCCAGCATGACTAAGCGAACCAGAGCAGCGCACGGAAACGCCGTTTACCTTCCCGCTGGAGTGGTACCTATTTATCTACTTGCACTTTGATGTGCTTTCAAACTGCTAGGTTGGCAGGAGCAGGGACCGGGCAACGGGAGCTCACCCCGTCGCAGGGATTCGAACCGCCGACCATCTGATCGGCAAGTCCTAGGCTCTATGGTTTAACCCACAGCACCACCCGCGTCCCTAGAAACTTAATAAAAATCATTAAGAACAAACAAACGTGAACACAGCCTGATATATCTGCCGGCATACATATCCAGGATGACAGAACTGTTGGCCAGCCAAGACTCATCCCCAATATGGGAACTATAACAGCAAAGACCTACCGGAAACGCCTTGACCCTCTCTTCTTCAGCCAGTTTCCATTGCCTAACCACTTGTCTCTCTTGCATCAGAAACTGCACCCGAGCCTGGATTCCTTGCTGTGGAAAACAAAATGAGGCTTTTTGACCTGTGAGAAATCAGCCAGTTTGATGCCCAGACACAATTCCCCCCACAAAATATTGGATTTATTTTTATTTTTGCAATAAGGAGAGTGACAAGGAAATGCACTGGAAAGCATGGGATAAAAGTCATCGAACTTCCCCAGAAATAAACCGGAATTAACGCTAATCAAATAGCCTCCGCTGTCTAACCTCCCTGCAAACAAATCAGAATTAATGCTCAATAAACAAGTCATTTGGAAGTGCCTTATGTCCAGTCTTTATTGAGCATTCATTTTTATTCATTTGTGGGGTATGTGTACATGCTATTAGTCATTATTTTTTTTACCACACTTTTCAAGAACCCAGTTTTGCCCCACAAGCTTCCTCATTTCAGAAGTTTGATGGGTGTGCGGAGAGAGAGAAAGAAAGGGTCTTTTTGCTGTTGTCATTATCCCCATTTAAAGTACTGCCATACCACTTTAAACAGTCATGGCTTCCCGCCCCCCCCCCCCAAATTATTGGAGCTGTAGTTTGCTTAGGGTGCTGAGAGCTGTTTAGAGACCCCGTCATTCGCCTCTCAGAGGTACAATTCCAGACGTCTAAAATGCCTGAGGGGAAAATTCCTTTAAAATATTTTTGGAGATTTTGCCAAAAAAACCCACACCTCAACACCTCTGTGTCCAGATTTTCACTTTTTTGAAATATGAGAACCCTAGTTTAACAACCAATCCCTCTTCCCTGGGAATTTTGATAACTGTAGCTGTGAGGAGAAGAGCGAGTCTCCTAACAGAGCTCAGCACTTTTTACAAGCTCCAGCCCCCGGAACAGCCATGACTGTTGAAATGGTATTAAACGCATAGTGCTCCAAATGTGCAGGTGGCGCCATTGTGAAACAATTAAGAGTCAGAAATCAAATCAAATCAAATTTATTAAAAACGGTCACAGACCAGATTAACTCGTACAGCTAGTCAGCAAAGCATAACACCGGAAAAAACAAAGGACAATTTCAATACAGATTAGGCCATAACAGCAATTTAAAATTAGACAGCATAAATAAAATTAAGTATTTGCCTTTGCCTGCATATTGGCATTGGAAAGCTCTTGTTTCCTGCGCCTAATAGCGGCTACACAGAATTTGGCAACATTGATCGTAATTTCAGGAACCTTATCTTCTACCAAGGCTCTCATACGTTGGAGTTCTGGTTCATTTTTAAGCTTTTGTAGAACTGGGGCAATAAAGGTCAGGCGTAGATCCTCGTAGTAACTACAGTGCAGCAATACATGCAGACTTGTTTCCACTTCCGATGAGCCACATGGGCAAACACGTGACTCATATGGTTTGCCCTCATATCTGCCTAGCAGCAGGGCAGAGGGCAGAACGTTAAATCTGGCCAGGGTAAAGGAGTGTCTGTACTTAGGTATTTGTAAATCAGCCAGATAATTTGCGGGTGAGAACCCTCTCCCAAAGTCTCTAATTGTGGCATGTTTCTCCATTTTGCCCATATGACATTGCAGCTCTATGTCCCTAATGCGTTGAAGCACTTGACTTCTGGCTCTCTCATATCCTGCCGCTATCAAGATCTGCGGGGAGAATCCCAAGCTTCTTATCTTTTCAAACAGGGAAGCTTTCCAGGTAGAATGAAAGGTGTCTAAGAGTGTTAAAGGAGCCAAACCGGCCGGGGAAAAAATAAGTTTTAACCAGTAGTGTATCTTTAGAATCCACAACCGCGCGTTAATGGGTGGTTGTCCAACTTCTAAGCGGACAGCTATATTAGATACACAGGGGGGGATCCCCAATAAACACCGATAGAATTTTGTTTGAAATGCCTCCATAGGCGCAAAATTTTTAAAACTGCAAACCTGGGATCCATAAGTGAGTTGTGGGAGTATTTTTGCAGCAAAAACCTGGGAGGCCGCTGGAATGTATTTACCCCCTTTCCTGTGAAAAAATCTTATAAGGGCTTTATTGGCCCTTCCTGCGTTGGCAATGGCGTTTTTCATCTGTTGGTGCCACGAGACCCTTTCCTGAAAAGTTATTCCCAGGTATTTGAAAGTTGCTACCTGGTCAATAGGTTGACCATTAATTCTCCATTTGTGTTTCCTTCTTTTTTTTGAAAACACCATAATTTTAGATTTGCTGTAATTTATTGATAGTTGTTCCGCTTGACAATAGTCAGCAAGTGATCTCAAAAGCTTCCTCAAGCCAACGCAGGAAAAGGAGAGTAGGACTGCGTCGTCCGCATACAGAAGCACCGGGAGGGGCATACCTGCCAGATTGGGAGGGTGGGCATTTTCTTTCGCCATATTTACTGCTAGAGAGTTGATATAAAAATTAAATAGCGTTGGCGCGAGGACACATCCTTGTTTAACCCCATAGTGCGTTTGAATTTCTTTAGTTAGATGGCCTGACCGATCGCATCTTACCCTCACCCTGGTGTTTTCGTATAGACCACGGATAAGGCGTAATAAGCGTTTATCTATGTTTGTAGCGCCAAGCTTTTCCCAGAGTCTGTCCCTTGGTATTAGATCAAAAGCCGATTTAAAATCCACAAAAGCTGCATATAAAGACCCCCCTTTTCTAGAGTATTTGTCTGCCAGGTGTTGAAGGATAAGGGCCTGGTCTATAGTTGAACGCTTTGCTCTAAAACCAGCTTGAGCTTCTGATAGAATATGCTCTCTTTCCATCCACTCCACTAGTTTATCACATAAATGAGCAGCATACAGTTTGCTAATAATACTTAATAGACTGATTGGTCTGTAGTTAGCTGGCTCAGTTCTGCTTCCTTTCTTGAATATTGGAATGATGATGGCTAAACCCCAGTCCTCGGGGATAATAGCTGCTTGATTTATACTAGTGAACAAGGCGGCTAGCACAGGGGCCCACCATTCAACATTTGCCTTAAGAATTTCTGGTGGGATATTGTCAGCACCCGGGGCTTTCCCTGATTTAAGGGATTGAATAAGGCCAGTAATTTCTTCTGTGGTTACAGGGGGCCATTCCTTGCCAAATTCACTTGAAGCAGGAAGCAGAACTGGGACCAGCTGATTTGATGAATATAATGAGAGGAAATAGGCCTCCCATGCTCCAGCGGGTATAGAGTATTCGACTTCGATCGGGGAGTCTCTCCAGCCCTTTGCGATTGTTTTCCAAAACGTAGCAGAATCTTTCCTTCGGGAGGCCTCCACTAGGCACTGCCATTCCTCCCTTTGTGCCTGGAGCTTTTTCTTGTTAATCAAAGCTTTATAACTGCGTTTTAACTCAAACCAGTCTAATGGAAGCGAAGGTAAGTTCGCTGATCTATAGTTCCTATACTTGTCCAGCAGGAGGCGTTTCATAGCCATGCATTCTTGGTTAAACCAAGGTTTGGATTTATTAGAGTGCAGAGATTGCCGTGGCGTTTTTTTGTTGGTCAGATAAGGTTGTAGAGACGAAATCAGTTCCCGGAACATATCTAATCTAGCCTCAGGAGTTGGGGAATTAACAAGGTTCTCCTTTCTAGCAAGAAAAGTATCTGAGTGAAGTCTTTCCGATATTTCATCACTCAATTTGCTGGACCATTTAATACGTGAATATCTTAGCTCCATGTTTTCGAAACATGGGGCTACAAGTTTATCAGAGCAGAATAGATCTTTTCTTACATCCAGTATTAAACAGAGCGGTAGATGGTCGCTGTCAACCCTCTCCACCACTTTACATTCCCGTGCTCTGCTCAAAAGGTTAGATGACACCAGGACGTAATCGATAGTGGAGGCTCCCATGTTGGATATAAATGTAAATTCCCCACTGGGTTCTCTGTCGACACGACCATTTAATAAAGTCAGATCCAGATTGTTGGAAAAACGTAGAAGGCATAGGCCTGCGTAGTTGCAGCCCTTGTCTTTTGAGAGCCTTGGGGGAATAGAAAGGGCTTCTTCAGAAATGGGAGGTACATCATGGAAATGAGCATATAACGCTTCATCTGACTGGCCAATTCTGGCATTTAAATCCCCAGCCAGCAGCACTGCCGCTGCAGGAGTTTGATTCATTAGCTCATCGACATATGATTCTAGCCTATGCCAGATATTTTTGATAAGCTGCTTGCCTCTTTGGGGAGAGGCATATATATTAATCAATAGAAGCGTGCAATATCTGCATTTCATTAATAATGCCATGGCCACACTGCTCAGAGGCTCCAGCTCGACGAAAGATGCTCTCAGCCTTGTGGATATTAGAATGCCTAACCCACCCTTAACTCGTCCCCCTTTGTTGCTTGGTGAACCTGCGAGCGAAAATGAGGCAAAACCATTTACATCTAAATCCCCTGTTAGCCATGTCTCTTGCAGGAAGACTATATCATGCTCTTGAATAAAATTGACAAATGATTGGTCAGTCGGCTTGTTGAGCCAACCAGCAATGTTCCATGATAAAAATTTAAGATTGGCTTTATCACGGTCGAGTCTTTGTCAATTATTAGCTAACGTACTTTTAGGGTTTATCGCTTTATGTATCGGTCGCCTATCATCTTTGTATGGCAGGCTATCCAGCCGCTCTATGATTTCAATAGGTGGATGCAAAGTGCTCACGTTTGTGAACACCGGATCTTTATTATGCATAAATTCCTTCTGTGGATATTCTGTTGCGGCCTGATTTTGGCCCAATTCTGTTTCATCTAGGTATCTCATTTTGTCCCATACGTCTGGTGGGGTCACCTTAGGGATATTTCTCCTTCGAGGGGGTGATGGAGTGCTCTCCTTGAAGGGTGGCACATTCTCTCTTGGTGGAAAGTTAATCTCCGCTTTGATCTGAAGGTTACGTGTTGTGGTCTTTTTTTGGTCCCCCTTAATAACCTCGTTGCCAGAAGCTCTCTCGGCCAGCTTATCTCTTAGCTTGTCTAGTCTTCCCAAGATGTCAGTTTGTATTAATGGTGGGAACATCCAGAATTGGTCAATTAGGATATTTTCTTCCATAGTAAAGAAATCCTCACGTTTGCTCACAACGCTTTGCGGATTCTGTTTGTCAGGCCAGAATTTTGAGAGTTGTTTCCCCTTTCTAAGATTTACCTGCTTAGTTCTCAAAAGGGGGCTCAAAGGAGCCTTATTTTCAAAGAGCCTAAGTATTGTTATCCGTGCTTTTAAAAAGGCAGGTCTTGACCTAAAAATAAACTTGGCCAGGTTCTGATCCCTAAAAGTGGTCAGTGCTCTCACTGAGTGACCATCATAATGTAGATATTCCACCGAGATGATATCATTAGAATTAACCATTCCTGGCAGTATGTCATTTAGGCTAGATACAAAGTTCATTATTCACTGTTTCCCTGTAAGGAAGCCCTTAGGCTTCGGGAAGTTTGTGAATACCAATTTTTGGGGATTTAGGATCAAATTCCAATCTCTTTCCTGACTGGAGGCTTGCCAGGTCTGAAGGGGGGTATCATCTCTACTGAACACTTCCTCCTCCCCGCTGTTCGATTTGCTAAGTGTTTTATTGCCTTCATAGGTAGAGGCCTCAACTTCCGCAGCATCAGGTTTGTTAAATAGTTGGTTATCCAGGGACTGAATTGTTACTTCTGCCTTCTCACTTGCTACTGGAGTCAGCCTTGGCGAGTCCTCCTTAGCCGGTTGCTGTGTAACTATCTTTGTTTCTCTCTTTTTACCCTTCTTTTTGCTGCCCCGTGTGGTCGGTTTATTTGGGGCCGAGGGAAGAAGTTTAAACAATTTCTGCCAATGTATGCTTCGATTACTGCAGGTATACTTGGCTTTCCTTGTTGTTTTGATATTTTTACTTTTCTTCACTATTGCCCTTGAGTTATGTCTTTGCAAATTCTTATTTATTACTGGTTTGTTTGTCCCCACTAGCTCAACTGTTTTATGTTCTTGGGGCATATCATTTAATTTTATCTCTTTTAATTGAGGTATGAAATTTTCTACTAACGTCAGCAGTAGCCCATTTGTTATCGTTAGATAATTTTTTATGTTGTCTAGATCAGTACTTATTGCTAGGGAATAATCCAAAGGGCGGCCGTCACTCAATTCTGTTTGAGAGTATTTTGGAATAGATATCTGGTTTTGATGGGTTGATGTAATTTCTTCCGTGGGCAGCTGTTCCTTAGTAATAGAGGTATTTCCCTCCTGAAGTTCCTCGGCTGAAGCTAGTTCTTGCGCTAGGCTGCATGGGGAGTTAATATTTCCAGTACCTTGATATGTCTCTTTAAAATAAGACGTCCAATCAAGAACAGTAAGAGAAGGGGGTATTACTTCATCAAGAATTAACTCTTTTTGTGGACTCTTACCCTCCTCCATCTTAGGAAAGTAATTTGTGATTTTGCTTTGTCTTTTACCAGGGCCCGGGGGGCTGATTGCCGAGTCAGGCAGTATACCCAACTCCTTATATGTTCTTCTAGTAAAAACCATGGTAAAAGTTGTCTTGATATAGAGAGAGGGCAGTTTACCCCAGGTGCGACTGCCTTAAATTGGGGGGCAAGTGGGGGTATCAATCTATATTCCCACCTGCTCTCTGCAGCAGCTTCCTGATGTGCTCATCAACAGCCTCAGTATATTTCTCTATTTTGCGTTCTCTGCTTTTAGATCTTGGCGATTGTTTTCACCTCAATCATGCGACCAGCGCTGTTTCACAGATGCTGCAACCTAGTCAGAATATAATAATAAAGCAATGCTGCCAAAGGGACAGCAGTAATAAAACGGCTAAAAACTACATTAAAATTAAAATTGCCTTATTTAGGCAATTTATGTGCAGCTGGAAAAGGATAATAGTGGGGTTTGGCTATAACGCATGTACAGCTATGATAACCTTGTATTTCGGGCCCTAGCTTAGTCTTTAGAGGCCATCTCCCACCGCCCTATACTGAACGAAGGATATCCAAGAGCCCCAGAAGGGAAACTTTCTGTGGGCTGGTTCACTGATTCCTTCTACGCAGTCTTTCAGAGGCCTACCACATAAGGCAGGGCACAGAGCGATATCTTGCTGTAGCCGGTATTCCAAACCTCCAGAGGGTCCTATCCGATACACTGTTGTAGAGTTATTGTGTAGATTAAAGACTTCCTGTAAAAAACTCAGGATGCCTTCACCAGGAGTCTCTGAGAGTGTAAATGCTGGTCTCCTCAGAACAGTTTGTTAAAATGAAGAGTCTTTCCAGCTACTGCACTTCCTCTTCAGCTGCGAAGCAGGAATGCTGTCCCCAGCTAGTTCACACAGCCCCCCAGCTGGGCGGGGGTCAGTCGGTTCAGTTAACCCCCGAATCTCCAAGCTTTATCTTTCTCTGTGTTCAGCAGAGCTGGGTGTCTATGGGCCAGTCTCAAAGCAGGGCTCACAGTCGTGTCTTTCCTTACCCTCCTTCTCCAGGCACCGTTGGTCGGGTAAGCAGTTCACAGTTCTGTCTTTAGACCTCTTCTCTCTCTGCTCTCAGTTCAGGCAGCAGCGTTCTCTCCTCTCTGGCAACCTTGACCGGGCAGCTGATAAGGAGGGAGGGAGCAGGCTGGGACAAGCTGAAGACAAGCTCGCAGAGCCAACAGGAATTATAAAAGTGCTCAGAGTCTTTAAAATGTTTTCCGTTTGTTAGAAATTGGCATCCGGAGTGCAATTAAGATAAGGTTTTAAAAGAATAAAAGTGAGCGCTGGAGAGCGTGACTTGCCTCGGCGCCATCTTGGCTCCTCCCAGAGTCAGAAATCCTTGCCAATATCTTATTTATTAATTCCATTTATAAGTGGAATCCTTCCTCCCGATTCCTTCCATCACCAAAGATCTATTAGTAGGCTCCGCTCTACATAATCCGCTGGCAATTAATTCTTACAGCTATTAAATTTAAAAGCTACACTCCGCCTGAAGTTTTAAAGATCACAGGGCACTTTACAATATAAAAACATAGAATTAAGCCACAATATAAAAACATAGAATTAAGCCACAAAATCAACTATACCACTTCCTAATGATAACAAATCCATCTTTGGAAACCGCTAACCAGTGATGGTGAAATTCGGCCCTCCAGCTGTTTGGGGACTACAGTTCCCATCATCCCTGACCACTGTTCCTGTTAGCTAGGGATGTTGGGAGTTGTAGTCCCAAAACAGCTGGAGGCCAAGTTTCTCCATCACTGCGATAACCTTTTGCCCTGGCCTTATTCTCGGGGGTGAAGTGTGTTGTAGCTCAACTTTTCTCATGCTAAAGGACAGATATGCACTTTGGAGGTGACTCAGCTACCCCTTTTTAAGCAGAAGCTGCAAATGGAAAAGGCTGCTCCAGTTAACCTTAGGAAACAAACAACAACATTTCCGGTCTTGTTGGGAAAGCTACCTTAAATATCTTTTCCAACTCATTATAAATCAATCTCCCAAAAGTCCTTAGCTACTTTGCACATCCGCCACATGTGGTAAAAGGAGCCTTCTACTTCTTCTTTTTTAAAAAATGTATCTTTATTAATTTAAAATAAATACATTAATGAAAAAACAGCTGTATATACAGGTAAACAAACATACAATGAATCAAACATATAACAGAAGGATCAAACAAACCACCACACTATAAGATATAAGAAGTTTAATATAATTCTCATCGTATATACTCCTGGTATTGAACACAATTATAAAACTTACAGAGAATGAATTTAAAACTGACTTCCAATTAATCTCACTGTACTTTATCTATCCATTACTTTATACCGCCCAGTTACATATTTCTTATATAATTTCCTTTTACCTCCCTACAAACTTTTATTTATACAATACTTCTACTTCTTTACATTTCCAACAAAGATCTGACGTTGATTTATATACCGTATTTTTTGCTCTATAAGACTCACTTTTTCCCTCCCAAAAATTAAGGGGAAATGTGTGTGCATCTTGCTGTTCTGGCTTCTGAGATTCAGAATATTTTTTTTCTTGTTTTCCTCCTCCAAAAACTAGGTGCGTCTTGTGGTCTGGTGTGTCTTATAGAGCGAAAAATACGATATATTTTGGCTAATTTGCTTGGCGTTAGGTACCATCTATACATCATAGCACGGTGAGGATTAAAGCTAGACCTCTGAAGCACATCTCCCTCCTCAAAGAATTCTGGCCGCTATAGTTTACCCCACGCAGGGTTACAACTCTCAAGAACCAACTACAAAGCCCAGAATTCTTTGAAGGGGAAAATGGGCTTTCCAGGTAGAGTGCTCATGCAACCTAAGACACAGTTCTGAGAATTGATGCTTGAAGGAGATTTCCTACCTTAATCTTCTGTGAAATCCCGTCCAGATTAAACATGTCGTGTTCGCTGTGCTCTTGCGACCTCTTGCAGACGTTGCAGGTGGGGGCTACACAAACATTGCAGAAAAACTCCAAGGGCTCCCCATGTCTCTTGCAATTGGTTGTCTCCGCCTGAGAGGTGAACTGCTTGGCTATTTCGACCACGTTGGCCAGCTGCCGGTTTGGCCTGAAGCTGGTTCTCTGGGCTACCTGCCTGCAATGGGGGCATGATGCTGGTCTTTGCGTTTCTTTCCAGCACATGGTGAGGCAGGCTTTGCAGAAGCTGTGCCCGCAGTCCAGAATCACCGGGTCTGTGAAATAGTCCAGGCAGATGGGGCAGGAGGTTTCGTCCAGGAACTGCCGGGTGAGGAGCACGCTTGCCATGTCTGCTCCGCTCTGAAGCAGAAGGGAGAAAGGGAGGATGTTTTGCTTTTGGTTTCAAGGCACTGACTGTTTCCTGGAACTGCCAGGCTCTCCAGCATGAGTCATCCCAGATTAAGTCTTCTAAGCCACATCCCTTCATATTAAAAGGTGGGCGTGGACTGTTGCCAAAGATTCGTTCAAAAACGCAGCGCTTTTTTCTGGGGGGGACGCAGGGGTACGCATACCCCTAAACATTTTGTGAATCTACATCTGGCCTCATTGAGGGGCAGTATTTCAATATGAGTAGGAAAATGAGAGTACCTTTAAACTTTTTTTTTAATAGAAAAAAAGCACTGCAAAAACGTATGCCACCATAGAGCAGCTTCCCATCTCCAGTCAAACCATCCACCTGACAATAACACTTACAAAATACAGTGGTACCTCGGGTTAAGAACTTACCGTATTTTTCGCTCTATGGGACGCACCCGAGCAAAGGACACACCTAGTTTTTAGAGGAGGAAAACAAGTAAAAAATATTTTGAATCAAATCAGTGTCGTGGCTGAAGGGGGAAGCCCCGGCATCCCCAAGCTAGAACAGCGAGACGCTGCGCAGTGCTCCGTCTCTCTGTTCTGGCTTTGGGGACAGCCTTTCAAGCCTCCGCAGGGCAGCAGGGTGCCTTCACCGCGCTGCCCTGCGGAGGCTTTGCGCAGCTAACCCCGAAGCCTTTGGAGTGCAGCGTGAGGTACCGCTAATTCGTTCTGGAGGTCCGTTCTTAACCTGAAACTGTTCTTAACCTGAAGAACCACTTTAGCTAATGGGGCCTCCCGCTGCCGCTGCGTGATTTCCGTTCTCATCCTGAAGCAAAGTTCTTAGCCCGAGGTACTATTTCTGGGTTAGTGGAGTCTATAACCTGAAGTGTATGTAACCCGAGGTACCATTGTACAACATTTGACATGTGTCTGTGTCTGTTATTAGCTTATTGTTGATTCTGATTACTTTTTGAATGCTTTAAATAGCTGTTTTTACTCATCATTTTATCGTTTTTACAAAACCACTTTTTTTTTTACCATTAAGAGGTATACAGTGGTACCTTGGTTCTCAAAATGGCTTTGTACTCAAACAACTTGGAACCCAAACACTGCAAATCCGGAAGTAAATGTTCCGGATTGCGAACTATTCTCAGAAGCCAAACGTGCTCTGTTCTGAGTGTTTAGGGGTTGTTTTTAAAAGTCTGGAACAGATTACCGTATTTTTCGCTCTATAGGACGCACCCGACCATAGGACGCACCTTGTTTTAGAGGGGGAGAACAAGAAAAAAAAGTCTCCCCCTCTCTGCTCAGCGCCCTTCAGCGAAGTGGCAGGAAAAACGGGGCCCCTTCCATTTCTCCTCCCGCTTGGCTGAAGGGGTGCTGCGCAGCTCTGCCTCTCTGCTGAAGCCAGGAGAGTCTTGCTCTCCCAGCTTCAGCAAAAGGAACCCAAAGCCTTCGGAGTGCAGTGCAAGTTCCCGCTGAGCTCCGAAGGCTTCAGGCGGCTATCCCTGAAGCATGGAGAGTGAGAGGAGTCGGTGCTCACCGACCCCTCTCGCTCTCCAGGCTTCAGCAAAAGCAACGCCTAGCCTCTGGAGCACGGCGGGAGCGCTCCCTCTGCGCTTCGGAGGCTTCGCGTTGCTATTGCTGAAGCCAAGGAGCCTGCATTTGCTCCATAGGATGCACACACATTTCCCCTTCATTTTTTGGAGGGGAAAAAGTGCATCCTAGAGAGCGAAAAATACGATAATCCATTTTGCATTACTTTCTATGGGAAAGCATGCTTTGGTTTTGGAACGGACTTCCGGAACGGATTAAGTTTGAGAACCAAGGTACCGCTGTACACATTGTATGAAATAAAGCATTATACAGATTGCAAAGAAACAATATTAAGGGGTCCAAACCGACAGGAATGGAAAAAATGCAGAAAATAAAGCCAGCTAATTTAGCTGAGATTCCTGCATGGCCAAGGGGGTTCAGCTAGATGGCTCTTGGGGTCCCTTCCAACTCTACAATTCTCTGATTCTCATTTGTCAACGCATGGGAGAAATGTTTTCGGCCAATGTCAAAGAAACATTAGATGGGACATTTTAATACGAGCAGTGGGTAAAAGCTGATTAACTCATTCTCACCCCCACAAAATTGCTTGGGGTGCCTGAATAAGCCCAGTCAGGCTTTTGGAGTGATTATAGAAACTATAGAATGAAATTCGAAATATGTGTGGGAAGGGTTCAGCTTGGGAAGCTTGCGTTTTCAAAGGAGAAGGTCAAAGTAGCACGTAAGCAGGAGGAGGTTGGAGGGAACAGAAGATAAGGTGTGAAGGCCAAAGGCCGTTGCTATGCAACTTTGCTGGAGTGAGACAGAACATCTGCTGTTTATGAATGCTTGTGGCATCAATATTGTGTCTTTTACCTTGAAGCAGTGGCACTTTCCTCTTTGCCTACAGGGTATCTGTGGGGATGAAGTGACAACCATTGCAATGCTTTTAAGACAAATTGGGGTCTGGGTTCTTTTGGCTGCCCAGGCTGAACCCACAGCTATTGGGGCAAGTGAGTTCCCCTTCCAATATTTCCCTGAGGAGACAACCTGCTTTTCTTTGGAGCTTTCTGTTTCTATTATGTTTTTTTTGTATGTGTCGGAAGCCGCCCAGAGTGGCTGGGGCAACCTAGCCAGAGGTTTCAGGTTAGGAACGGACCTCCGGAACGAATTAAGTACCGTATTTTTCGCTCTATAGGGCACACCTGACCATAGGGTGCACCTAGTTTTCAGAAGGGGAAAAATATGATTCCCCCTCCCCCCAGCTCTGGGAGCAGCAGACAGGCTGCACGCAGCCTGTGCACTTCTCCCAGACCTTCTCCCTGCTATTATGGGAGGTGGGGGAATTCCCCCATCTCCCGCAAAACCCCACAGGAGGGAGAAGGGACTGACTCGGCCAGTCAGTCCCTTTTTCCTCCTTGGGAAAAAGCCCCCAAGAGCAGCGCGATCTTTAAAGGCTGCGCGGCTCCTGCGGGCTTTTCTAGGAGGTGGGGGAATTCCCGAGCCTGTGGGGCTGGCGGTGGGGGGGAAGCGCTGCTTCCCCCCACCGCCAGCCTCAAAACCAGGTCGGGGAGCAGCATGAAGGCGTCACACGCCTTCCCGCTGCCCCCCGAGCCTGTGGGGCTGGCGGTGGGGGGAAGCGCTGCTTTCCCCCACTGCCAGCCTCAAAGACCAGACTCTCCTGGCTTCAGCGAAAGCAACGCGAAGCCTCCGGAGCGCAGGCTTCGGAGGCTTCGTGTTGCTATCGCTGAAGCCAGGGAGCCTGCATTCGCTCCATAGGACGCACACACATTTCCCCTTAATTTTTGGAGGGGAAAAGGTGCGTCCTATAGAGCGAAAAATTCGGCACTTAACCCGAGGTACTACTGTAAACATATGGGAAAAAACTTTCTGGCAGTAAGAGCTGTTCAACAGTGGAACGGACTCCCTCAGGAGGTTGCGGCCTCTCCTTCCTTGGAGGTTATTAAGCAGAGGTTGGATGGCCGTCTGTCATGGATGCTTGAGATTCCTGCATTGCGGGGGGTTGGACTAGATGACCACTGGGTGCCTTCCAACTCTACTATGGTATCTAAAAGTGTAACCATTCTGCATGCAAGTCAATTGAGCACAAGGCTTTGGCAGGCAACTGAGTGCTTGATTTGACCTTGGGAGGAGAACTGAGAAGGAAACAAGGCCTTTTCTGCAACCTTGGAGAGGATTAATGATATCTCCAAGGTTGAATCATTCTCTTTGTCCAGGATGTTCTCTGTCCTCTCGCCTCCACCAGCTTCGTTTCTCAGAAGAGTTTCTGTTTGCAAGTGATGCCCTGCTTGCTAGTAAACAGGTTCATGGTCAGGTGTTCACATGCCTGTCTCAGCGACGTCTATGCTATTCCACGTCAACAGAATGGAAGATGGCAGGATCTGCAAGGATCATAGAATCATACAGTTGGGAGGGAACCCCAGAGGTCATCTTGTCCAGCCCCCTGAAATGCAGAGATCTCAGCTAAAGCATCCGTGGCAGATGGCCACCCAACCTCTGCTTATAAAACTATTATCCTGAGGGTCACCGGGTTCGCCACCTCTTCTTTAGAGAGTGCTTTAAGGCCCAAAAGTTGAGAACAGCTGTTTTGTGTTGGTTGTTTTCTAAAACATGCCTATCGGGAATATTTTGCTTCGGTTTTTAAAGTGGAACTGGTGTGTTTTAGCTGCTTGCTTTTGTGTGTGTGTGTGTGTTTTTAAAATCAGACATGCAATATTGTAAGAGTGCATAATGACAGGACAGAAATATTTAATTCAAGTTCAACATTCAAATTGCAAGTATTTTAAAATGTTATGAACACCTGCAGGCTTTGGGGGGTGGGAGGAAACACACATAGCCAGCTGAAGCAATGTAAATTTCAAAAAAAGTAACTTTATTCTCTGTTACATAATCCTTTTAAAAGCACACAAGTGATGGCTAAAAAATCCCTAAAAACAGAAGTAACAACACTTTTATGAGGAAAGTGTGACCTACATGTTCCCAAATCAGTATCGTGTCAAAAGTAATAAAATAAGAATTTTAAAAGTGGGAATTTCTCCCTATTAGTAATCAAATCACTTGAGGGGTATGTCCCAATCTCTTAGGACCCATCTGCACTAAATATTTAAAGCTGTAGCGTGCCACTTTGAACATTCCCAATGCATCCTGGGAACTGTAGTTTGTTAAGGGTGCTGAGAGTTGTTAGGAAACCCCTACACGCCTCAATTTCCAGAGTGGTTTCTAATCATTCCCCATTCCCAGGGAAAGTCTAGCTCTGCGAGGGAAATAGAGGGCTCTTTACAACTCTTAGCACCCTTAATAAACTACAGTTCCCAGGACTCTTTTGGGGAAGCCATGACTATTCAAAACAGCTTCAAACGTATTGCAAAGATGGGAATTAAGTTTGTCTTATTCTGACCTCATTCCACTACCACACTTGCCCACTCTTTATAGTGGTTCCCCTCCTGCAGGAAACTCCTACCTAGTCTCTCAGATTCACAGTCACCTGACCTAGAATGTCACGTGACTACATAAACCCTTCACCCACCAAAATAAACGTATTCCTCACCAGTGAGACCTCCCCATTGCAGCTACAATCCTCTTTGTGTAGAAGGGAAGCAGAGGCATGCACCGTGAGCCCCATCCCAAAATTGTACCCCAAACCCACCTCTTGACATTTCCGAAAGAGAGAGTAAGGCATGAGTAGCTGTTTAAGTACAGACCACTCTTTGCGATCGCAACCCCTGGTCATGGAGGGGACCCAATTGCGTGGAATGGCTACAAAGGGCCAACTTGCCCCTTTGCAGTTGTTGAGGGACAGATATATATATATTCCTTCATATGGAGGGAAAGAATGGTGGAAATAAAGCACAGGGAAGTAAATGCAAAAGCCCAAAGGGAGCACAGTTATATGCTTCTTCCAACTGCAATATCCTGAAATAAACCTCCTTTCTACCACAAAATAATTTTATAATAATAAGGTTTTCTGGTAGAGTTCACATTTTTTGTTTGCCCCCGACACCTGCAAAGTGAGGGCAATTCTCAAATTTGTTCATTTCCCCTGTCAAAGGTACTGGATCAATACCCCTAAATTTTTTGATTGTCTGCAGCTTTTTTATATATATTTAAAAAAGTTAGAAGGAATCATTATTTCAAAACACAGTAATGACACGGAGGGCCTCTAAGCCTTCTTGGAAACATGCAAATAAAGCAGATGGGGAAACAATCTAAAAGCTGTGGTCAGGAAACGGAATCCTGCCTGAAAACCAGTTAAAATGGCCGCCCTTATATAGTCACAGATAAAGCTCTAGTGTGTCACCACCATTCTGGGTGGGGTTTTTGGGGGTGACAGGAGGCCCCCTCAAGAGTCAGCACTTCAGAGCGAATCCCCTCTCCCGCAGCTGGAAAAAGGGCCTGATCCTCTCCCCAGCGAATGATGCCGAGTGGAAAGCAAAGATGAATTCGTCGGTATCGGCGTTGAAGAAGCCCACCCAGCCTAACGGGTAGTCCAGGGCCACCAGAATCTTCTTGGGCTCCTTAGTCAACATCAACGGAGTGGTTTCGGGGAAAGTTAAGGCCAAGACTTCGTGAGGCAGGTACGTGTCGCAAAACGGCTTCCTCAGAGCCCAGATGCCCTCGTCAGGGCTGACGTTGAAGGGTCCTTTCCTCGCGAGCGAGTCTCTCGCCACCCCCAGGGTCCAGCTGCCTTCTCCCAAGACCTCCACCGTCCACCACTGCGTCCCCGAAATGAACCTCTCGCAGCCGAGCACACAGACCTCCCAGTCAAATCTGTCCAAATGCTGGGAAATGTTTTTCTTCCGCCACTCCCTCTCCTTCCACGACGGTTCCCATCGCACGCTCTTCCGGTCCGGAGTGAGAACGAGATAGGGGTGCGCTGAGTTTGGATCCAGAACAACATTCACTGCAGGAAAGAGGGAAGATTGAGTGGCTTCAGGGAAGAAGGCCTGTGGCTTAGCAGTAGAGGCGCATGCCTTGCATGTCAGAGTAATAATAATAATAATAATAATAATAATAATAATAATAATAATTTTTATTTATACCCCGCCCTCCCCAGCCAAGGCTGGGCTCAGGGTGGCTAGCAAGCAATAATAAAAACAAGTTGAATGAATACAAATTAAAATACAACATTAAAATATTGAAACATTAAAATATTAAAATGTTGCCTCATCGCAGGAGGAGAGAGGAAAAGAAAAAAGAAAGAGAGGGAGGGAATCAAATTGGCTCAAAGCTAAAGGCCAGGCGGAACAACTCTGTCTTACAGAGAAAGAAATCAGATCCTGCAGGGCCCTGGTCTCATGAGGCAGAGTGTTCCACCAGGCAGGAGCCAGTGTTGAAAAGGCCCTGGCTCTGGTTGAAGCTAATCTAACTTCCTTAGGGCCCGGGACCTCTAGGGTGTTGCTATTTATGCACCTTGAGGCTCTCCGTGGGGCATACGGGGAGAGGCCGGGGTTTCCCAAATATGGGTCTCCAGCTACAATTCCCATCATCCCTGACCACTAGTCCTGCTAGCTAGGGATGATGGGAGTTGTAGTCCAAAAACAGCTGGAGACCTAAGTTCGGGAAACCCTGGTTATAGACCATACTGAACTGGATCAGCCAATACAATGATACCTTGGTTCTCGAACGCCTTGTGACTCAAGACATTTTGGCTCCCGAACGCCGCAAACCCGGAAGTGACTGTTCCAGTTTGCAAACGTTTTTTGGAAGCCGAATGTCCAACACGGCTTCTGACTGAGTGCAAGAAGCTCCTGCAGCCAATCGGAAGCTGCACCTTGGTTTCTGAACATTTTCGGAAGTTGAACGGAACGGACTCCGTTCGAGAACCAAGGTACCACTGTAGTTGGAGTCAGTACAACACAGCTTCCCATGCAAAGGATAATCTTCAGCTGCTGCAGAATCACCCCCAGACTCTTCCCCAAAACTTCAGCTGAATGTAGGCAGGAGGCACAGCAAACAGCCACAGGTTCCTCAACCAATTTTATGAGTTCGTGGCCGGAGTGCCATTTGATCTCACACTCAGGGCAGTGCCCCTCATCCTATGCTATTCCATCTTCCGTACATCCTCACTGCAAAAGTAGCCCCCTGGGTTATGCAGAGGGGGCTCTCTTAGACCCCAACGCCTAAACACCACCTCCTGTTAAAATGTCCTCTCTCTGTGTCTCCGCTGGGAAGTTACCTGTTTTGACAGCTTCCTCCAAGTTGTTTGCTTCCAGAGCTCGCTCCAGGGAATCTGTGAAGGAGAGGGAAATTGCTTAGAGCCTCAAACATAAAGAAAATGGCCATGGGCAAGGAAGGAACATCTGCAGAGAGTTTGAGGGTCCTGTTCCTGCCTCCCTTCCCCAGGCCTAGAGTGGGGCCTGACAGACTACAATATATATATATATATTCCAGTAGCACCTTAGAGACCAACTAAGTTTGTTCTTGATATGAGCTTTCGTATCTGCTTTTGGTATCTGAAGAAGTGTGCATGCACACGAAAGCTCATACCAAGAACAAACTTAGTTGGTCTCTAAGGTGCTACTGGACAATTTATTATTTCGTGGTACCTCGGGTTAAGTACTTAATTCGTTCTGGAGGTCTGTTCTTAACCTGAAACTGTTCTTAACCTGAAGCACCACTTTAGCTAATGGGGCCTCCCGCTGTGCCGCCAGAGCACGATTTCTTTTCTCATTCTGAAGCAAAGTTCTTAACCTGAAGCATTATTTTTGGGTTACCGGAGTCTGTAACCTAAAGCATATGTAACCTGAAGCGTAACCTGAGGTACCACTGTATTATTATTATTATTATTATTATTATTATTATTATTATTATTATTATTTCTACTGCATCAGACCAACATGGTTACCTACCTGAATCTAGACTACAAAAGGACCGCTTACCACCCAGCAGAGAGTACTGCTTACATTCTTTTAAACTGCTTTGTAATTGCGTTTTAAAAAATTGTTTTAACACTCTGTGTGTGTGTGTGTTTTTGGGGTGTGTTATCCAGCCACTTTTGTTTATATTTTATGTATTTTGTGTTTTTCTATTGTAATTTTATCTTGTGAACCGCCCTACAGCTATAGGGCAGTATATAAATTTTATTTTGATGGTGATTTCATGAACAACAACAACAAAAACCAGCTCTCTCAAGGCTCAGAAAACCCTAGGGAGTCAGCATTTAAGTTGAGATCATGCTGTCTGGAATAACACTGTAATCAAGTCCAACAACATACAGAGGTGAAAGTGAGGGGAGGATTTCCAAAGCAGGAAGAGGAGGCTTTTTCCATTTGTGCCGGTGCACTTGGAGACTTTTTGCTAATTGGGACAGAGACAGAGCAATGGTGGCGCTGTATCTGCCCATTTATACCTATTAAGCCTTTTCGGTCAACCATGCCCACCTGCCCTACTGAGCAAGCCACAATGGGTCACCCAGTCAAAAGCACCCACCTTCCAATATACCGTAGATGGGACCTGTTATTTATTCAGTGGGCTGTGTTGTCTGAGCTTGAGCCTGAGGATTCTGAGCCCCTGTGTTCTGATTCGATACATGATATCCAATCACAGGACATTTCAGGATTTGGGTCTCTGCCATTGGCCCTTAAACTCTGAGTCATGATTCGCAGCTTGGAAGTTCAGACAGCCAATCACGTTGGGGGTGGGAGTGGCCCAGGCCTTCAGAAATATATATAAGCAATTGCTTTGCCCCCCGTTGTCGAGTTTTGTTGGTTCAATAAAGGTTCTTGCTGTTATCACTGTGTCTTGCCTTGTGGGAACTCACCTACACTTTAGGACCTTCACAGGACTTGCAGCTATCATGATTTGTAGCCCCCAAGAGCCTTTTGTAAACTCATCTAAGACAGCAGCCTTACATGTTGTGGTGGCAAATTCCGTAGCTGGAATATAGGTTGTGTGAAGGAGAAATAGAAGCAGGCAATGCCTCTTTTTTGAGGGACCTTGCAGGGGAATTGATTTCACACACCCCGTTTTTAATGACATTCGTTGCAGAGGAGCCTGAAATTGGAGCTTTCTGAGAACACCTGTAGCCATTTCCCTTCCTTCAAACGTCAGCTGTGTTGGAATATTCTAGAAAGAACTTGAGAATTGGTCCTGAACAGGTTGCTAGGCAACAAAAAAATCTACCCAGCAACAGGTGCCTATATTAAGGGCACGTGATCAACAAGGGTCGGTGTGTAAATGAGCATGAGTTTCTGGCCAGATGGGTGGAAGAGGAAAGGATTGTGTTACTTTATTTGTATTCAACCAGTGTACATGTTTGTAAATAATAAAGATACTCAGTTAAAAGGAAACTCCGCTGCAAGTCTATTAGAAGAAGAAAACCCAAGAGTAAATGCTGCACACACATCAACAAACTGTACCTTTGTAATTCTCCATGGCCTCCTCTAAAGCAGTGTTTTTCTGAACGGCGATTCTGAAATGGGCTTCCAAGCAGGAATGAAGGTCCACCAAAGGCTCTACTAAATTCTCCTCACACCTGGAAGGAAATACAAAATAGTAAAATAATGCCATTCTCCGTGAATTTGAATCATTAAAGGACAAGACGGGCTTTTAACTCAAGAACCACTCTTGAACAAGTGCCTGGGCCTGGCATTTTAAAGCTTGAGACCTCTTGTACGTTTTAACATTTATTTTTTAGTAAAAATAAAAATTATAGACCACTTAATCATGAAAGGAAAAAAAAACCTCCAAGTGGGTCACATAAAACAATGTAAAATAGTAATAAAAAAAGAGCTTCTCTCCTAAAGCTGGATCAGGCCCAGATTGTATCTGGCCCAGTATCCTTTTGTCGTTGACAAACCTATCCTCCATGAAACCCCAAAAGCAGGTAGACAGCTCTCACATTGCAGAGGAAATAAGAAAGCCACAATCTTCCATATTATCCCTACGAAGAAAACTGCTTGCAGCAGTTGATTGTATCTAAGGGATGTTAGAACCATATTTTACAGAGATCCATTTATGCTTGTTTTTTAAAATGAAAACAAATGTGTGAGGGGGTGGGACACGCCCCCAGCGAAAAATAGCAGGGCAGCACCAACACAAAAATAAATGAGACAGACAACAGTGTGAACCACACACAGTGAAGGAAAACCGCGTCATTTGTTTGCAGGAACACCCCCAGTGTGACCGAAACTCGCCCACACAAAGAGCAAAGGACACAAAAAGGAGAGCTACATACCTACTGATAACATTGCTAACGTCCTGAAAGAAAGAGAAATAGATCTCAGCTACACAGACAAAAGGGAAGCAGGTGGCGCTGTGGGTTAAAGCACAGAGCCTAGGACTTGCTGATCAGAAGGTCAGCGGTTCGAATCCCCGCGACGGGGTGAGCTCCCGTTGCTCGGTCCCTGCTCCTGCCAACCTAGCAGAAAGCACGTCGAAGTACAAGTAGATAAATAGGTACCACTCCGGCGGGAAGGTAAAGGGCGTTTCTGTGCGCTGCTCTGGTTCGCCAGAAGCGGCTTAGTCATGCTGGCCACATGACCCGGAAGCTGTACGCCAGCTCCCAATAAAGCGAGATGAGTGCCGCAACCCAGAATTGGCCACAACTGGACCTAATGGTCAGGGGTCCCTTTACCTTTACACAGACAAAACACACACAGGGCTTCCTCTTGTCCTAGTGGTGATTTCTTTGTCTGTGGAAAGCAAATGGCCGTTCCTAGGATCGTGCCTCCTTCATTCCAAAGGTCCTGAAACATGCATTTTGTGTGTGTTTGTGTGCATGTGATTCTAAGTCTCACCTGCAAGAATTCTCTCGGGGGCTGCCGGCACTTCCCTCCCATCTCCGCAATCAGCCCATTGAGCCGGGAAATCTCCTCAGAGACTCTGGCGAGGTTCTCATCCTGCTTCCTCTCCAGCTCTTCGGTCAGGTCTTCCAGCTGCTCTAGCCAGAGGTGCTGTTTCTGAACGAGGTACTCGTGCATTTGCTCAAAGGCGGACATGATCTTCTGCTTCTCTGTTTCTAACTGTTTCTGGGAGTGTGAGAGAATACATTAAGGAAAAATAAGGGAGAAGAACAGGGCCAGATTTAGGTTTGAGGAGGCCCTAGGCCAGTGTTTCCCAACCTTGGGTCTCCAGCTGTTTTTGGACTACAACTCCCATCATACTTAGCGAGCAAGACCAGTGGTCAGGGATGATGGGAAGTGTAGTCCAAAAACAGCTAGAGACCAAAGGTTGGGAAACACTGCCCTAAGCTACTGAAGGTAATGGGGCCCTTTATATGCCCAGCTGTCTTTTGTCAACAACAAATTGTCACTGTTTTTTGTGTTGAATATATGATACAGTGGTGCCTCGCAAGACGAAATTAATTCGTTCCGCAAGTTTTTTCTTCTTGCGAGTTTTTCGTCTTGCGAAGCACGGTTTCCCATAGGAATGCATTGAAAATCAATCAATGCGTTCCTATGGAAACCGCCTTCAGACCAGGTCCGGGGACAGTCTGTCCCCCGACCTCTTCTGAAGGCTGGGGGGGGGGACAAGGGCTTTTCTTCCCACTGCCAGCCTTCAGAAGGCTGTTCTGAAGGCTGGCGGTGGGAAGAAAAGCCCTTCTCCCCACCTCCCACCCCACAAGCTCCGGGGACAGGAGGGCTTTCCTCCCGACTGCCAGCATTTTAAAAGCCCCCAGGACAGCGGAGACTTCTCCGCTGTCCCGGGGGCTTTTAAAATGCTGGCGGGCGGCAGCGAAGCCTTCGCTGCCGCCCGCCAGCATTTTCAGATCGCCCCGGACAGCGGAGAAGTCTCCGCTGTCCCAGGGGCTTTTAAAATGCTGGCGGGCGGCAGTGAAGCATTCGCTGCCGCCCGCCAGCATTTTAAGATCGCCCCGGGACAGCAGAGAAGTCTCCGCTGTCCCGGGAAGGCAGGCGGGGGGGGGGAAGCAAAGACTTTTGCCCCCCCCCGGCCTTCAGAAGAGGTCCAGGACATCTTCTGAAGGCCAGTGGTGGGCCATAGTCTTTGCTCCCCCCCCCCCGCCTGCCTTCAAAAGCCGTCGGGATAGCGGAGAAACGCTCTGCGCTTCTCCGCTATCCCGGGAAGGCAGGCGGGGGGGGGAGCAAAGACTTTTGCCCCCCGCCAGCCTTCAGAAGAGGTCCAGGACCTCTTGTGAAGGCCGGCGGTGGGCGAAAGTCTTTGCTCCCGATGGCCAGCATTTAAAAGAGGTCTCCGGAGATTTCCCTATGGGCTTTCTTCTTGCGAAGCAAGCCCATAGGGAAATTCGTCTTGCGGAACGACTCAAAAACGGAAAACTCTTTCGTCTTGCGAGTTTTTCGTTTTGCGAGGCGTTCGTCTTGTGAGGCACTACTGTATATATATAAAAAGCAGAGACATCGCGTTGCCAGCAAAGGTCCATATAGTTAAAGCTATGGTTTTCCCAGTAGTGATGTATGGAAGTGAGAGCTGGACCATAAAGAAGGCTGATCACCGAAGAATGGATGCTTTTGAATTCTGGTGCTGGAGAAGAATCTTGAGAGTCCCATGGACTGCAAGAAGATCAAACCTCTCCATTCTGAAGGAAATCAGCCCTGAGTGCTCACTGGAAGGACAGATCCTGAAGCTGAGGCTCCAATACTTTGGCCACCTCATGAGAAGAGAAGACTCCCTGGAAAAGACCCTGATGTTGGGAAAGATTGAGGGCACAAGGAGAAGGGGATGACAGAGGACGAGATGGTTGGACAGTGTTCTCGAAGCTACCAGCATGAGTTTGACCGAACTGCGGGAGGCAGTGGAAGACAGGAGTGCCTGGCGTGCTCTGGTCCATGGGGTCACGAAGAGTCGGACATGATTAAACGACTAAACAACAACAAGCTACTGAAGGTAATGGGGCCCTTTATATGTCCAGCTGTCCTTTGTCAACAACAAATTGTTGCTGTGTTTTCAGTTGAATATATGCTATATGGTAATTTATGGACCTCATAGGTATCTAAAGCCATTTGCACATAACAAAATATGCATTTTATCAAAGTAATTGTTGAACTGAAATATAATTTTGGAAATGTACAGTTTTCCCCCCTTTACCACACTTAGTTTCCAGTTTGCTGGGATTTTACATGTGTTGTTTATTGCCGTAAAAAGTTTGGCCAAAAAGATGGCCCACCATTGGGTATTTGATTTAAATACCTCAGGGGGGATCATATCCTCACCAGGAGCTTTGCCATTTTTTAATGTTTTAATTTTTGGGGGGGGCCCCCAAGAGAGTGGGGGTGGATCAGGTTGGGGAACCTTGGGGCCCTTCAGATATTGCTGAACAACAAATCCCACCATCCTGGTCATTGGTTGTCCTTGTTGGGACTGATGATAAGAGAAGTTCCCAAGGGACAGCTGGGAGAGTTTACCTCTTTCGTAGTGGGATAAAACTTAAGATCTACCTTTGAGAGAGGCATGGGAGTAGCCAGGATTTTTTGGGAGGGGGCAGGCTTTTGCTAGGAGGACAGAACTTCAGATTTGTATTTATTTTCACTGATGGGGAGGGCAACTGGCCCCCGCTCCCCCTTGGCTATGCCCATGGAGAGGGGATTTGTATTCTTCTTTTTCTGTTTTTATTTTTGTTTAGATTAAGTTTTTTTAGTGTAGCACATTATGAAAAGTCTTAATAATTTAGTTATTTTTTTAACAATCTTGAAGGCACCAAGCCAGGGAGGTCTGAATTACAAAAACTGACACGGCTGGTTGTTCAGAACTTGCAGGTACAGAAAAGGGGGTACCTTGCCTCGATATCGTACCCACAATCTCTCCGACAAGAGATTGTCTTCATGAAGTGTACTGGAGAGGCAACCCCCTTCCCATCTCAGTCCTGCAGGCTGACCTTCACAGGTGACTTTATCAGTCACGTGGCCATGATGTCATTTGATTGATAGGTGGGTGGCCCCTGTCCATCTGTCAATACTGCCCCACAGATTCCCCACCGTAATGACATAAACCTACCAGACATTTCTGCTTTTTCTGATCTTTAGCTAATTTCCGGTCCACAAGCATTTTCCTCTCTTGCTTCAAAGACTTCACATAGATACCAATTCTCTCCTGAAGAGAACAGAAAAGTCATTTAGGCTCTGTCAGGAGCTCAACCCACCTGATGTAAAACAGTCATTTCCTTAGAAAATAAAGCCCGATTCAAGGCAACAGATTCTTCCCTGCCCGCCCAACTGCTAGGTTGGCAGGAGCAGGGACCGAGCAATGGGAGCTCACCCTGTCGCGGGGATTCGAACCGCCAACCTTCTGATCAGCAAGCCCTAGGCTCTGTGGTTTAACCCACAGCGCCACCCGTGTCCCAGCAAGTGGCTGGTAGCCAGGTGCAAAATGTGCCTGGCTAATTTTGAATGCTGCTCCTCACCCACCTGCTATGGCAATTTCCTACCTTATACTGGTGAGAAGCCTCTTCAGCGGGAAACACACTGTGGCCTCTGTGCAAGTTCGACCCGTCGCACACCTCGCAAATGGGGACTTTGTCATCCATGCAGAAGAGTTTCAGGGGTTCCCCGTGCGTCTTGCATACCCCATCCTTTCCCTCAACTTGTCCTTCCTCCTGAATTTTCTTGATAAGCACAAGGCTTGCCAGTTGCCAGTTTGGGCTGAAGTTATTTGGCTCAACCTGTTCTCTGCACAGCGGGCAGGAAGGGTCTACGTCGGACTCCCCCAAATATTGGGTGATGCAGTCTTGGCAGAAGTTGTGCCCGCAGTCTACAGTCACTGGGTCTTCGAAGTACTCCAGGCAGATGGAACAGGTTACTTCATCGTAGAATGACGTGCTGGTGGGACTCCTGGTTGCCATGGCTGCCTCCCTCTGAAGCAAAAGGAAAGGTTTGGTTAGCGAGAGCTCTGTGGATCAGGCCAAAGGCCTATCGAAGGCCTGCAATATTTTCTCACAGTGGCCAACCAAAAGCCTGTGAGCAGGACGTGAGGACAACATCCCTCTCCCCCTGTTATTCAGCAGAGCATTTCCTCTGATATAGTCATCACTGATAGTTCGGTCCGCCATGAATTTGTCCAACCCGATGAGGCTGTGCTTCGTTTATTTATCACTACAGTGGTACCTCAGGTTACAGACGCTTCAGGTTACAGACTCTGCTAACCCAGAAATAGTACCTCGGGTTAAGAACTTTGCTTCAGGATGAGAACAGAAATCGTGAGACGGAGGGGGGGCAGCAGGAGGCCCCATTACCTAAAGTGGTACCTCAGGTTAAGAAAAGTTTCAGGTTAAGAACAGACCTATAGAACAAATTAAGTTCTTTACCCGAGGTACCACTGTACAGTCACACTCATATTGCGTCCGCTTCAGGTTACATGTTTTTGTGTTGCATCCCGCAGCAACCTGAAGTACCAGAATGGGTTATTTCTGGGTTTCGCTGCTCACGCATGCGCAGAAGCGCTAAATTGCGTGTGTGCATGTGGAACTGTGGTGCTTCGGCTTGCGTCAGTTCCGTGTTACAGACGGGCCTCCAGAACGGATCTTGTCCGTAACACGAGGTTCCACTGTACAGTGGTACCTCGGGTTAAGTACTTAATTTGTTCCGGAGGTCCGTTCTTAACCTGAAGCACCACTTTAGCGAATGGGGCCTCCCGCTGCGCCGCCGGTGCACGATTTCTGCTCTCATCGTGAAGCAAAGTTCTTAACCTGAAGCACTATTTCTGGGTTAGCGGAGTCTGTAACCTGAAGTGTATTTAACCTGAAGCGTATGTAACCCTAGGTACCACTGTACATCTTTATCCAGTGCTTTTTTTCTAGGGGAAAAAAGAGGCGCCAGAACTCACCATGAATACCTCCTTGTTCTCTTAGGATAGCAATGGCGCCCACCTGAGAGATGCCGGAAAATCAGTTCCGGCTAAAAAAAAGCCCTGTCTTTATCACACCTTTCCCCCACGGAGCTGAAGGCAGTGTGCGTGGTCTTTCCTCACAACCACCCTGTGAGGAAGGCCACCAGAGAGCATGACCGGCACACAGTCACCCTGTGAACAAAATGGCTGAGCAGGGATTTGAAGCCTGGTCTCCCAGGTCCTAGCCTTAACCACTACACCGCACTGCCTTTCCCTGCCTAGAACTGTGGGAGATGGGGGCAGGGAGACCCACTGAGATCCCCTGGGTCCATATGACTGCTTTTTCCAGTTCTTTTACATTGACTCCTCTGCTGCTCTGATTCTTTTATATGGGATAATCCGTCCCTTCCTTTACCATCACCCAAACCACCACCTATGTAGGTACAGATACAACTCTTGCTCCTTAAGATGGACTGGATAGAGAGATTCTGCAGATGTTTTATGAATGTCCCGGACACGGTAGAGCACATTCTCTTTCAGTGCCCATTGTACAGTACGCTCCGTCAACGCGTGCTGTCCCCTCTTTTGGGTGGTCTGGAGCCCCAACAAGGTGAATGTGTGGGATTCTGCCTATCCGACGTTGACCAAAGGGTAACGGCGGGGGTAGCCGAGTTTTTGGTAGTAGCCCTCCAAGGAGCGGGTTAGCAAGGAAAACCACTGATTTTATATGTATATATATATATATATGTATGTAGCCAACTGCTGCCTTTCTGTATATATCTCAAGGCTTTTATATGTTACTTTCTCTTTTATCGTTTTATTTGTATAATGCCTAATAAAGGTTTGAATAAGTAAGTAGTAAGTAGATGGACTGGATAGAGGAATCTGTAGAGCTTGGCTGTTGTACACTGAGAAAAAACTAATTTTTCCATTGCTACTTAATTCTACCTATCAAACTGTTTCTTAAAAAAATATTTACTCTCCCACATTCAGCTTTTTGTCCTTTTGTTGTGCTAGACAAAGCTGAAGGCAAAAGAGGGCTCCTGTTTCCACCTTTTCTTTTTAATGTGCTTTTCTTCCTATGAGGAGGAAGAACAGCACTTGCAATTTTGGAAGAGGAGCCTCAGAGTCATTATTACTCTGCACTTGCTCAAGAGCTATATTCTTTTGAGATTTTATTTATCTCATTCAAAATCCACGCCTAAACTACTTTAAAATTCCCAGGGGATATAACAAAATAACAAATAAAGACTAAAAGACTACCTCTCTCTCTCACACACAAAAAATGCAAACAAACAGCATTATAAAAACAGAAATTCAGGAGACCAGTGTTAAAATCCCCAACAACCAGAAGCTGGCTGGGTGACCTTGGGCCAGTCTCCAACTCTCAGCTTAACAGGGTTGTTGAAAAAACCTTGAAAAAAGGAGGGTGGGTGAAAATGCTGAACACCTTGAGCTCTTCTGAGAAAATGTGATATAAACACAATACAATAATAAAATAAAGGAGCAGGCAACTCCTGAGGAAGAAGATACGCCTTCACAAGATGTCTGAATACCATTTCACATACGACTGGGCACAGTTCAAGTACAGTGGTCCCTCGGGTTACAGACGCTTCAGGTTACAGACTCTGCTAACCCAGAAATAGTGCTTCATGTTAAGAACTTTGCTTCAGGATGAGAACAGAAATTGTGCTTTGGCGGTGCGGCGGCAGCAAGAGGCCCCATTAGCTAAAGTGGTACCTCAGGTTAAGAACGGTTTCAGGTTAAGAACGGACCTCCAGAACGAATTAAGTTCTTAACCCGAGGTACCACTGTAGAATAAAACTTTACATGGGGCTGTGGGGCTGTGGCACAAATGGACCATAGATGGGAAAGGGGAGCCAATAGCTGAAATGTTTAATGTTCAGCATTTAATACTGAATCAAAGTGGGGCCAACACATTGAAACAGCAAGGCCCTGCCTTCCTGCCTTACCTCGTTTTGCCTCCAAGCTGAAAGCTGAAGCTTTCTTGGCTAACCACACCCTGTTGCAAACTCAAAGGGGGGAGCATTAAAAAAACTGGTACTTTGAAACGCTTATCCCTCACTCTTTCTCTTAGGCACCCCTTTGCTAAACCCACGTGTGTCACTTTTCATTCTAATAGCATTTATGAACCGCTTAATCAAAGCAGGCTCTAGTAAAACGGTAGATGAGAAGCAGCGGAAATCCAGAAGGAAATTAAGGTAAATTAATATTAAAAGAACAGCAACCCAGATATACTATTTTTTTTACTGACTGTATTTGATTTACTGCCTACCCAGGCCTCAGGACAGGTCACAGCCATTTAAAACACAGAGTTAAAAAAAAGAATTCAGAAATAAACTAATAAATTACACATAATTTTGAACGGGAAGAGAACCACGTGCGCCACCTTGTGCTCCTTGCATGGAAAACGGGATAGAAAATGCAACCAAATACAATACATATTTTCTAATATTTCTACGAGAGAGGAGAAGGATTGAATTTCTTGCACGGTGGCTTGTTTTGTTTGCTCAGGACAAGGGACCACCCAAACCCTACAACCCCCCCCCCCAAAAAAAGAAGGCTCTCTCGCTTCTCACAGCCCTGCTGCACAAAACCATCACCTTAGCTTTTCCGCTTGCAGAGCGAGCGCCGCTTTCCCAGGCTGCGAATTGGAGACAAACCAAAGCAAGGGGGATAAAAGGCGCTAGTCCCTCTGAAAATTCGAAAACGCCTCGCCTGGGATTGGTCAGGACGGTTCAGGCTGCGCTCCTCCGTCCAATCGGGGAGAGGGGCGGACCAAGCGCAATTACAACACACAAACGCACCCCGCCCCGAAATCTCGTTTTTTTCCAGCCGTTTCTGCGATGCTGTCTGGGGTGGGAAGAATTGGGAAGAAGTGTTAGCTGCCTCCCACGGGGATTTGAACCTGGGACCCTCCCTGTGCAAAGCGGCTGGATGAGTCCCCTCTCTGAAACCTCCGTGTAAGGAATTATTAGAATTTAAGAGTTGGAAGGGAACCCCAGGGGTCATCTAGTCCAACCCGCTGCAATGCAAGAATCTCAGCCAAAGCATCCGTCACAGATTGCCATCCCACCTCTGCTTAGAAACCTCCAAGGAAGGAGAGCCCACCAGGATATGAAATAAGATTTTTAAATTTTATTTTTGTATGGGATCTTTATGAGCTTTTTTGGGGGGGGGGAGAGGGGAAATCTCCCTGTATTTTTTTATTTCATAAAATTTTATATGTGGCTCATTCATAGGGAAAAACCTCCAAAAGCGGTTTACAAAAAAGGATAACGCAATTAAGATTATCACTTAGAAATGTACACCATACATGCATATACAGTGGTACCTCTGGTTGCGAAAGGGATCCGTTCTGGAGGCCTGTTCGCAACATGAAAAGAACACAACCCGCAGTGGCGCGTCTGCGCACGTGTGGGTTGCGATTCGCTGTTTCTGCGCATGTGCGTGACATCATTTTGCGCATGCGGCGAAACCCGGAAGTAACCCTTTCCAGTACTTCCGGGTCCCTGCATGATGGAACCTGAAAGAACGTAACATGAAACGGACGTAACGTGAGGTATGACCGTAGTGTTTTATGTGTTATTCAAAAGGAAATCAAAATATTTCACTCTCTAGGGTCTGAGGGTGAAGCAGGAGAACTGCCATGGGCATAGCCGGGGGGGGGGACAGCTGCCCTCCCCAGCAAGTAAGTAAAGGTAAAGGGACCCCTGACCATTAGGTCCAGTCGTGGCCGACTCTGGGGTTGCGGCGCTCATCTCCCTTTATTGGCCAAGGGAGCCGGCGTACAGCTTCCAGGTCATGTGGCCAGCATGACTAAGCCGCTTCTGGCGAACCAGAGCAGCGCACGGAAATGCCGTTTACCTTCCCACCGGAGCGGTACCTATTTATCTACTTGCACTTTGGCGTGCTTTCGAACTGCTAGGTTGGCAGGAGCAGGGACCGGGCAATGGGAGCTTTCCCCGTCGCAGGGATTCGAACCGGCCACCTTCTGATCGGCAAGTCCTAGGCTCTGTGGTTTAACCCACAGCGCCACCCGCGTCCCATCAAGTAAGTAAGTAAATAAATAAAATACTTAACTGGCCAATTGTGTCACAGATAACTCAGTTCTGCCCCCCCCCAACACAAACCCTGGTCCCTCCTAAATCCTGGTTATGCCCATGGAAGCTTCTGGTGCGAACTCTCGCCTACCACATGCAAAACGGGGTGGGGAGTGGGAAACCAGAGGTCCTGCCTGGCTGGTTGAGCCAAAACTAGATTCCTTGCGAAGGTAACATGGCTGCAATCTGGTGTTTCCTTGAAAGAAACCTCACAGAACTCAATAAAAAGGTAAATGACCCCTGACAGTTAAGTCCAGTCGTGAATGACTCTGGAGTTGAATAACAATAATAATAATTTTTATTTATACCCCGCCCTCCCCAGCCAAGGCTGGGCTCAGGGCAGCTAACAAGCAATAATAAAAACAAGTTGAATGAATACAACTTAAAAACAAGATTAAAATACAACATTAAATCATTAAAATACAGCCTCATCACAGGAGGAGAAAGGGAAAAAGAGGGGAATATGGGTTGAGGCACTCATCTTGCTATATTGGCCGAGGACTCAAATAGGGTAGCATGCAAATGCACCTTTGCTACTAGGTTTTGCTAACTGTCAAAAGATGAAGAAAGGTGGAACAGCTGTGTGTCCTTGGCGTTAAAAAGAGGGATCACTGCCAAGACCACAAAACAAGATTAGCAGCTTCTGTCCGTTGCACTGTTTTGGATAATCAGGTTCTCTGTGCACACAAGTTGAAAGGAAGCAACATAAAAGAGGGGCTTTTTAGTGGGATAGGCAGCCTCACGTGGCCAAGATCCTCAGGTCTTGCACGCAGGGTTTGATACTGTTGCTCACTGCTACCCCAAACTTTGAAAGGTGACATTTCAGGGGTTCCAGGCATTGCTGCGGGGTTTGTGTTTTTGGAATTGCGGCACAGCAGACTGTGGCACCTCCAGGATATATGGTTTATTGACACATACAGTGGTACCTCGGGTTACAGATGCTTCAGGTTAGACTTCGCTAACCCAGAAATAGTACCTCAGGTTAAGAAATTTGCTTCAGGATGAGAACAGAAATCGTGCTCTGGTGGCGTGGCAACAGCAGGAGGCCCCATTAGCTAAAGTGGTACCTCAGGTTAAGAACAGACCTCCAGAAGGAATTATCTGTGGGATTGAGTGTAGGTATGTTTGAACATTTTTAAGGATTGTATGAAATGTATGTTTGTATGCTTATATATTCGCAATATGTGTGTATTAATGCTGAATTATTTTACTAATAAAAACTTTTCCAACAAAAATGAAGGAAAAAAACAACTTCGCTTCAGGATGAGAACAGAAATCGTGCAGCGGCGGCACAGCGGCCCTATTAGCTAAAGTGGTGCTTCAGGTTAAGAGCAGTTTCAGGTTAAGAACGGACCTCCAGAACGAATTAAGTTCTTAACCAGAGGTACCACTGTATATACCTGAGCCTACGATGAAGGGGTTCATAGTAATAACACACCAAAAGGGATGGTCTTCTCCCATAACCACAGCCTTGGACTCCAAATTCAGGCTTGGCATTCTCTCCACCATTCCATCCTGCTAGTTCACATAGCTATCTCCCCTAAAATGGCTTTATTTCTTCTATCAGAGAGTAGAGCCCCCACAATTCATCTGCCACAGATCCCCTTCCTCTGCCCTCCTTACACCTAACCAGGATAGCCTGGCTTGATTTGAACACTTCCTGAAGCTGGGAATTAGGAGTCTGGCACCCAGTTTTACACCCACCAAACACTACCATAGCATAGGCTGACCTGCCAAACTTAGCTATGTCCCTGTGGCGTTTGCACTCCTAGGTGTGTGACATCATACTGGGTCATAAGGAAAGGGTTAACTAATTGTAAAATGAATAACCAATAGGAACCCAAGGGGAGGAGTTAGGGTTGTTAAGAAGTCAGTCTGAAGTTAGAGAAGGGAGAGGGAGGAAGTCGGTGGGTTGGGCAAGTTTGATGTGGGAGTGAGAGAATCTGTTAAGAGGAGTCAGTTAAACAGTTGAGATAATCAGTCAGAAGGTATTAGGAAGGTATAGGCCGGTAAAGAAACTAAGGTTAAGAAACTGACAAGAAAAATTATCTGAAACCACAAACTTGTTAATGCTTATAAAATAAACTTGTTTATTTGGTTTAATGTTAACAACTGTCTGGACTCAGTGTGTACCCAAAAGTAACAGTTTGGTGGCAGCGGGAACAGGGATCAATAGACCGTCAAGCGTCTGGGGAGCCTGTGTGATCGCCAGTCATGTCCCCTCATATTGGGAGGAAATAGGTAATCAAGCTTTTTGTTGTGTTCCAGCCTACCTCCGCTGAAGCTGTGAAGAGGGCTGAGCTGGCTGCTCCACAACATGGCTCTCACCAGCCACTCCTGTACCAATAACCTAGGAAGTCTCACCACTTTATAACTTGTTTTACTGCCTGTGCAACTTTCCTGACTGGTGTTTGGAAAAGCACATGAACTGGACCTTTGAAGAGTTTGTAAGTAAACTAATCTTTAACTTGCTAAACGTCTGGCCTTTTCTTAGGCTGGAGAAAGAGGGAAATTTTGGAATGGTTTATTTTAAAGGTGTAACAACATATATTCACATTTCACCTTGCTGCATATTTTGTTACTTTAAATCTCTGCTGGGGTTCTCACCAAGAGTCCTTGCCCCAAACATGATTCTTGGCATACAGGAATTCTTTTTTTTATGCATTTTTGCCTGGCTGGGTTCATTTTTTTCCTGGCAGGGTTTCTGTGCCTATAAAATCACACAAAAGTGGGGTTGGGACTCAACACAGCAACTGTGTTGGGCCTGAATCTACTGAATCATTCTGTGTAACACAAAGAGCCTGTTCCTCTTTTTATTTTATCTCAATAAATGGTCATTTCAAAGGTACAGCCACACAAGGAAGACTCCAAAACCAGCCTACTTCATTTGTAGGTGGAATATTCCAAGATCTGCGATGAGGAGCTGGAAATCCTGCCATTTAGACTGTGCCCCCCCCCCCGGCTTCTTATACAACTACAGAAGAGGAACGGGGAAACCTGTGGTCCTCTCTGATGTTGCAGGATCAGAACTCCCACCATCCCTGATCAATGTGGAACGCTTCTGCGGCTGGTGGGCCTTGGAGTCTAACATCATCCAAGAACCACCGGTTCCCCGTCGCTGTTCTGGCGTTATCATTTCCGTTCACGGCAGCGGGTCTCCGAGGCCAGCACTTCAAAGCCGTCCCGCAGCTCCTCACTTGGAAAAAGGGCCGGAGCTTCTCCTCAGAGAACGACCCCGTGTGGTAGGTGAAAATCAAATCGTCGGTGTCGGCGTCAGAAAACTGCACCTGACCCCTTTCGTAATCCAGGGACACGCGGATCTTCTGGGGATCTCTCACCAAGGCCAAAGGGGTCGGTGCAGGGAAGGTGAAAGCGAAGAACTGGCAAGGCATAGATGGGCTGCGGGAAAACCTCCCCACCGCCCACACCCCTTCGTTCGTATGGGTGCAGATAACGCCTTTCCTCCTCATGGTGTCTCGGGCGACCCCCACGGCCCACATTGCCCTCCCCCAGGTTTCCACCTCCATCACCCACCAATGTTTCCCTGCCGTGAACCCCTCCTGGCCCAGCACACAGAGCTCCCCGTTAAATCTCTCTGGGTTGTCAGGGAGGTTCCCCGTCGCCCCTCTGTTGTTGCTCTTCTTCTTCTTCTTCTTCTTCCCCCCCTTCCTCTTCTTCTCCACCTCCCACCACACACTCTTCAAATCTTCAGAGACGGTAAGGCAAGGGTGTGCGGTATTTGGATCGAGGGTGACATCCACTGCAGGAGAAAAGAGGGAAGAGGATGCCGGGTGGCGGTGTCAGGAGTGAGACGGAAGTAAATCACACTATCTGCGCAGGCTTGGCAGGGCGTCCGGCCTACTGAACACAGAAGCTCATGCCTGCTAGGGTCTCACTCCATGGATCTGTTGCCAATACTAAAAGCCCCACTTCCCCACAGCCTTCCACATTCTCCCCTCTCCAGCGTTTCCCCCCAAGCAATCTGAGACTAAGCCTTCGTGAAGCCTGCTGTGGCTCCACCCATTTCAGCCCTCTTCTGGTCCTAAGAACCATCCAGTCTCTCCCACCCCCACGTTACCCAAATCATTCCCCGAGTTACCTTTGTTCAGGTCTTGCATCAGAGGAGCTGTGGCAGGGAGGAAAGAGTGACAAGTTTGGAGACAGATTAGCACTAAAACCAAAGCAAACCCTCTCAAAGAATTGTAGAGTTGGAAGGGACCCTCCCTCAAGGAATGTCGACTAAAGCATCCATGACAGGTGCCCATCCAACCTCTGCTTAAATAACTCTAAGGAAGGAAAGCCAACCACCTTCTGAGATATGAAATGGATTACTTTATTTTCCCTTGTGATCTCCATGTTCCAAGATAATTTCCTTCACTAAGGGAGCCTCACCTAGTGCCATCATTACAGGCACCAGGCAAAAACATTCCTCTTTACCCAGGCTTTTCACCATTCAATACTCTATGGTCTGTTAAAGCTCAGGGGGGACAGGGACCTGTTAATATTATTATTATGCTTTTCTGCTGTCATTATGCTTTGTATTAGGTTTCGTAAAATGCTTTTACAACACCCTAGCATCTTTTGATAAAGCTGGACTATTCTAACATGTGTGTTGGTGCAATAAAAACATCTCACATTATAGTGCAACTAAATTTAGCATTTTAATTGATTTTCTGTTGAAGGGATTCATTGCTGGGGGAAGTCCCCCACCCCCCCTTTCTATGGACAACACAAAACACCCATCTTCCATCAAAAATGTCTGAGAGAATTACCTGTGTCTTGAACTTGCTCCAGAGATGCTGATGCAGAAGAAAAGACAGGAAAATAAATAAATCAGATAATATATACAGGAAGTTGTTTTGGAAACAAAGAATCTCAGCAGTTTCACATTCAGGTTCACACTCCCTTAAACGGGATTGTCATTAAATTCAGTGGGGTTTACTTCTGAGTAGACACGTATAGGACTGTACTATTACATCAGCACTTTTTCGTGTTTACTTATAAAAATATTTGTAGATTGCTGTACCATACGGTAAAGGCCGAAGCAGTTTCCAACCACACACACGCAATGAAGACCAGGTTAGTACTTAAAGCCAGAGATCAAATATTTCAGAAACACCTTTTCTTAATTGCCTGTGTTAAGCTTGGAAGCACAGGAAAACAGGAAAGTTTTCATTGTGTCCAAAGGTTAAAAACAGCAGCCACCTCCAGGCCTCTATCTCTGCAGGACACATCCTCTCCTAGTCATCTGCTCAGACACTGAGGTCCAGTGCCGAGGGCCTTCTGGTGGTTCCCTTGCTGCAAGAATCCAAGTTACAGGGAACCAGGCAGAGGGCCTTCTCGGTAGTGGCACCCGCCCTGTGGAACGCCCTCCCACCAGATGTCAAAGAGAAAAACAACTACTTGACTTTTAGAAGACATCTGAAGGCAGCCCTGTTTAGGGAAGCGTTTAATGTTTAATAGGTTATTGTATTTTAGTGTTTTGTTGGAAGCCGCCCAGAGTGGCTGGGGTAACCCAGCCAGATGGGCGGGGTATAAATAATTTATTATTATTATTATTATTCATCTAGGTTTTTTGCCTGGCTGGAATGTGCCACTCAACTCTGACCATGCCTGCCAGCATGTCTGGGGGATGGTTGGAAAAGAATCCACGAAGGTGTGTGGAAACTAGCCTTCTGTACCAACGGCAAGATTAACATTCATTGCTCTGCCTGCTTTTGCCTCTGGAAAGATGGCCGTAAGGGAGTGTGGCCCCTGGGCTACCCCACCCGATTTAAAATTAAGATTATGCTGCTTGCAATAATGTTTTGCTGCTTAAATTTGAAGGCCAGGTTAACGACAAGGAGATGAAAGGGAAGTCACAAAGAGGACTTTGAAGCAGCAAGAGGCGACACTTTCCATGCGAATCGGGTGCATTTTCACTTATACTTAAGGTTCCCAAACAAATGATGTTGCTTCGATCTCTTGTTGACTAGGAGAAACACTGTGTTCCGATGTCCCTCCTTGCAGAATAAGGTGGGCCTGGCTCTGAAAGTTTCTCTTCTTCAGCAAGAAATGGACAGCTTTCGGAATGGAATGGTGAGGGGGAGTTTTAAAAGTAAAGTCACTTATACACCAGTTTTTCCTCCTCAAAATGGCTTCCATGATAGTATAAGCAGAACCTTGCTTCTCTGCTGATGCGGAACCAAAGGGGGAAAAGATTTTTTTTTGAGATGTCTCCTCAGACATTCTGCGGAATCTCATAGGGTAGGACAGGTTAAGGAGTGAGTTAATTCTCCATAAGTTGGTACAAAATGCTTTTCTTTCCAGGGTGCATCTGCAGAATACTCATGGCTGTCTTATCTCTGTTCCTGTGTGGCCAGGCACATAGTTCTGGCCTATACCATAAGCTCCAATTACAGCATTCTGTGGTACTGTGTGGTGCAGAATTGTAGAGAAGGATTTTTGGAAGACGGAAATGGAAAGACTTGTGAAGAAGAAACAGAAGACTAAACTTGCAGGGCTTTGAACTTGCATTTTAAGCAAGAACTATGAAAGCTGAAAGCCCTCTCTGGACTCAGGGGGTTGGACTCGATGGCCCTTGTGGTCTCTTCCAACTCTATGATTCTATGATTCTATGACTCAGAGAGAGGCCTTCTTGAAGCAACTGTGTTTTGTGTTTACCAAGTAAAGCAAACCCTGCTATGCTTTTGGCGGTACCTTTATACTTCTCCGTAGCCTTTTCCAGCGCAGAACTTTTCTCCACGGCGATTTTGAGCGTCTCGTCCCACCAGTGAGAAAGGTCCGATTCGTGCTCAGATGCTTTCTTCTCACACCTGGAAGGGAACGCGGGTCAATTTTAAATAACAGCAGCAGACTACAGCTCTCGAAACATTAAACAAGAGGGCTGAGCTCTTACTCAAGATGTACTTAGCGGGAAGGTGCCCTAAACTACTGTTTCGCGGCCTGAGATCTTTTGAGCCAACTGCTTCTAATCCGGTCAAATTCATCCTGAACTGGGACAGCCTCCTATATTTCCTCCTCTATCACCTGTCCACCCTGGAGGAGAACCATCTAGATTGGTTATAAAAATTGCCTAGGAAGCTTGCAGGGAAGGGAGAAGCAAAGGCCCAGCGTAGAGAACAAAATACGTGTGTCAAAGGATGAAGCAAACATCAACAGAGGTCGTGTGCAGTTAAGCTACTTGGGTGCAAGCAGGCCACACAAAGCACTTTGAAGCCCCAATAACCAGCTGATGGCACACACGTTTAATTTCACACTGTGCAGGTGAAAATGAGTCCCATGACTATCAATCTCAGGTGACTGGCAGGTGGCCAGGACCACCCCCCCTGCCAGAATGGGGTCATGGAGGGCGGGGAGAGGTAAAGACCTGGCCCACTGGCCTAGACCCAGTCTCCCACACTTGCCTCAGGCAATCTGATGTTCGCCACAGAAGGCAATCAGCTGATCGTTGGTGCATTTGCAGGGCTTCAAAGTGCTGAGTCGCCAGACATTGCAGGCACCCCTTTTTTGCCGACCTGAGTCTTTACTCCGCAGGCGGCAACAGGTATAAGAGCGGGTGGGCCTGGCCTGGCCAAAACGGAAACACCAGCGCAGAAGAAAGCAGGGGCTGATTGCCCAGCGGCAGGGCAGGCACTTCACATGTCTGCATGTTCTTTCCACGGCAGCTTCAATAAAAAGGATCTCGAGTACAGTCGTACCTCGGATCTCAAACGCCTTGGCACCCGAAGAAATCAGTCCCCGAACAATCGAAATCTGGAAGTGAGAGTTCCGGGTTTTTGAATGATTTTGTTCCTGCAGCCAATCAGAAGCTGCGCTTTGGTTTCCAAACGTTTTGGAAGTCGAACAGACTTCCAGAACGGATTCTGTTTGATTTCCAAGGTATGACTGTATAGCAGAGGACTAAGTCTAAAGGGGAAGGGACGCGGGTGGTGCTGTGGGTTAAACCACAGAGCCTAGGACTTGCCGATTAGAAGGTCGGCGGTTCGAATCCCCGCAATGGGGTGAGCGCTTGTTGCTCGGTCCCTGCTCCTGCCAACCTAGCAGTTCAAAAGCACACCAGAGTGCAAGTAGATCAATAGGTACCGCTCCGGCAGGAAGGTAAACAGCGTTTCTGTGCACTGCTCTGGTTCGCCAGAAGCGGCTTAGTCATGCTGGCCACATGACCCGGAAGCTGTGCGTCGGCTCCCTCGGCCAGTAAAGCGAGATGAGCGCCGCAACCCCAGAGTTGGTCACGACTGGACCTAATGGTCAGGGGTCCCTTTACCTTTAAGTCTAAAGGTTAAAAGGCCACTACTCCCTCCTAGGTATCTGAAGGGCATCTCATTGTGAGGCCGTAGAGAAGTCACCCTTTGCGGAGGAAATAAAACTCCAGAACCTTCATCTACTGCCGTTGGAAGGAAATGGTTTCTAACGACTGACTGTACTTCAGAGTGCCTTTACATGGGCCTGTTTTACAGAAATCTGTCCCCCCCCCCAAACGAAACCAAGGTTGTTTCACAGGGGGTGAAAAAGGAGGAGTGTGAGCAAGGCTAGACAGAAAGGGGATTGGGGAGAGAAAGACCAAATTAAAAGAGCAAAGAAATGAACCTCACACAACGCTGAGGGAAACAGTATTGTTTGTTTTCCAGAAACACACCAAAGGGAGCAAATTTCTTCCGCATGAAAGCAGAAAGGGTGTGTGTGAGGAAAAAAAGAGCCACATACCTCGTTAAGGCTCTTCTGATGTCCTGAAAAATAAAAATAAAAAGATAAATGGGTGTCAATTACACCGGCAGGAAAAAACACTGGGCTGTTTTTCGTTCTAATGAGGATTCCCCCCCCCCCCCCCGCCCCTGCTTGTGGAAAACAAATGAATGGACCCAGGTTCATTTTCTTTTTCATTCAAGAGACCTGGAAGTCACCTTTGCATTAAGCCTCACCTGGAGGGATTCCTTCGGGGGCTGGGAGATGTGATATGATGGCTGCACGTTTCTCGCCTCCGTCGCCACGATCAGGTTTCTGAGTCGGGAAAGCTCCCCAGAGAGTTCGGCAAAGTTTCCTTCACCCCTCCTCCAAATTTTTTTCTCCAGATCTCCCAGCTCACCTAACCAGAGACGCTGTTTTGTCCGGAGAAATACCTGCATTCTCTGGAAGGCGGATCTGATTTTCTGCTTCTCTGCTTCTAACTGCGCCTGGGGGGAAAAGATTTCAAAGTGCAGAGGTGGAAAATGAGACTCAGCTGAGGGTCAGTTAGAGACCAGCGACTTTAACTAAGAAGCTCATCAACAACTGGACGGTCATCCACACCCCTAATAATAATAATAATAATAATAATAATAATTTTTATTTATACCCCGCCCTCCCCAGCCAAGGCCGGGCTCAGGGCGGCTAACAAGCAATAATAAAAACAAGGTGAATGAATACAACATAAAAACAAGATTAAAATACAACATTAAAATATTGAAACATTAAAATATTAAAATGCAGCTTCATCACAGGAGGAGAAAGGAAAAGAAAAAAGAAAGAGGGGGAGGGAATCAAATTGGCTCCAAGCCAAAGGCCAGGCGGAACAGCTCTGTCTTACAGGCCCTGCAGAAAGAAATCAGATCCTGCAGGGCCCTGGTCGCATGAGGAAGAGCGTTCCACCAGGCCGGAGCCAGTGTTGAGAAGGCCCTGGCCCTGGTTGAGGCTAATCTGACTTCCTTAGGGCCCGGGACCTCTAGGGTGTTGCTATTTATGGACCTTAAGGTCCTCCGTGGGGCATATCAGAAGAGGCGGTCCCGTAGGTACGAGGGTCCTAGGCTGTGAAGGGCTTTAAAGGTCAAACCCAGCACCTTAAATCTGACCCTGTACTCCACCGGGAGCCAGTGCAGCTGGAAAAGCACTGGGTGAATATGCTCCCATGGCAGAGACCCCGTGAGGAGCCTCGCTGCAGCATTCTGCACCCGCTGGAGTTTCTGGGACAGCTTCAAGGGCAGCCCCGCGTAGAGTGAATTACAGTAGTCAAGCCTGGGGGTGACTGTCGCATGGATCACTGTGGCCAGGTCAGGGCGGGAAAAGTTATTTGTGGCCCTGTATTCTGAAAAGGCTGATATGGGTTATGTTAGACACTTAATGGGGAAACGTCCTGGTTGGTTTCTGGCCCCAGACTTGACAGCAATACATATTTTACTGGTGTACTAGCAAATACGTATCTGAATTTCCCCCCTTCTTCATGATCAATGCTGCTCATAGTTATTCTCGAGCTAGCTTGCTTGGGCAAGAGAGTCAGGAGTTTCCCATTTTATTTTTCCAATTACTTTGCCTCTGCTGAGCTCAAGACTTCAGAGTTTTTCTTAAAAACATCTTTTTTCTTACTGTTTACCTGGACCCTACATCTTGGACTTTACCTCTTGGATTGATTTGATTTTGGGGTTGGTTTTCCCCAGCCTTAACTTTAATCTGAACTGCCATACAAGTGGGGAACTTGATACACGCTGCATATAATTAGTTGGCCTTGTGAAAGAGTTCAGGTGGGGTTGAGCATCCGTTGCCAGTTCTTTCGAAGGCATCTCGGAAAGAAGAGGCAGCAAAACTTAAATTGCAGCTGAATTTTAATCCCGAACGCTGCAATCTTTGCATGCAACGGCTGTGTCACATTGTTTTAACACAACGCAACACATTCACATTTTTAACTTTTCCTGCAATCACGGCCTGTTCTACATTACAGTGGACACTCAGGTTGCGAATGTGATCCGTGCGGGAGGCACGTTCGCAACCCGCGGCAGCACGTCTGCGCGGGTTGCAATTCGGTGCTTCTGCGCAAAGCGTGATTTAGCGCTTCTGCACATGTGCGACCGCCAAAACATGGAAGTAACCCATTCCGGTACTTCTGGGTTTCAGCGCGTCCGTAACCCGAAAAAAACGCAACCTGAAGCGTCTGTAACCTGAGGTATGACTGTACTTTTCATTCAATCACCAAATTATGCTACCTGCGCAGGTCATGTTTTCTTAGATTTCCTTGCCTAAAACTTAAGCTAGTGCATTTTCTAGTTCTCCGAAATTTCTTACATATCATGTTTGCAGTGACATATAAAATCCTACAGTTTAGGACCTGACTATTTGCTGGACTGTCTGCTCCCCTTGTATATATCAACCTTGTGTTTGAGACCAAGTGGAGTCTCTGTCTTACCAGTGCCAGCATTTGCAAAGGATAAAATACGTGAGTGGGTCCTATGCAGAACCTCCCAAATTCTGGAATGACCTCAGAGATCCAGTTGATGCCAACCCTGTTGGGTTTTAGGCATCTTGTAGTGATTGACTTGATCATTTGGTTAAGGCTGGCCTAGGCAAACTCGGCCCTCCAGATGTTTTGGGACCACAACTCCCATCATCCCTAGCTAACAGGACCAGTGGTCAGGGATGATGGGAATTGTAGTCCCAAAACACCTGGAGGGTCAAGTTTGCCTATGCCTGGGTTAAGGTGACTACAAAGTCTTGCAGCTCTCACTGTGCTGTAAATCTGACCTATTGTGGTTTTATTCTGTGAAGCAATCACCTGGTCCCTTCTGGCCAAGCGGTATTGCTCCCTTGAACTTAAAAAAGAACCAGATATTCAATTGCGGGGGGATGCACATAACAGCAGGATATTTCTGTGGAAATAGAGCATTGCTTTGGAATTGGAAGAGCGGTGCCATCTTTGTGGGGTTTGCAGCCAAATCACAAATGCATGTTTTGCTAGGCGTGCAAAGGGCCAGTACACAGAGGGTTCTAAAACTTCCTAGAGAGGACATTATGTGCGCTCATTCCCTGATCTCTTCTGGGTGGGAATTCTGTAACAAATGAAAATATTTTATACTTCCTCCTGCCTCTTAGGAAACTATCTACCATGCTTCCAAAATGACCCAAACACACAGATCTTATTTTGAAGCCAACTTTTGTATGCTGTACCTGATAATTTTTCTTACTTGTATTTGCTGCCTGCTTTGAAATGCAAGTAAACATTTTTTGTTTATCTTACTAAAAACGTGTGGCTCATTCACTGCAATGGGGGTGAAGAGGGGGAGGTTAGCAGACCACAAATAAAAGGTATAAAAAGGAGGTCTGGATTTTGTTGAGATTACATCAGCCTCCTTCCCTGAGGTTAGAAATAAGAACAGTGAAAGGGACAGGATGGGCCACAGCGTATACCAGCATGGCAACTTCTGAGATTTTCTGACAGAGAAGAGATACGGATTATTAATGAGCTGGTTGTATGTAAAACTGAGGATTAAATCTGGTGAAATGTAGGGGTGGGTGACGCTGGGAGATTGGCGGTGTGAGAGGCAGGGAATGTTATGCCATAGGTATCAGAGGGAAGTGTTTCAAAATTAATGATGTGTAGGGCGATGGGATGAATGCATTTTGAAATTATAGTTGGAAAAGTTCTTGTATTGGGAGCAGCAAAGAAGGGAGAAAAATAGAGGGGACATGGCGGGGAGAGTCAGTTTTTATTTTTATTTTAAATTTGGAGACAATTTGTTATAAATTATGGAAAGTCAATAAAAATAACCGGCAAAAAGGTGTTTTAATATGCTTAAAAAAAAATCAAAACAGCGCGTTTACTTTTTGTATTTCTCCCACACATGTGGGATAAGAGGTTTGCGTTTTAATCTACAAATTTAATCCTTAATCCATCTCCTGCGTAATCTTTGCATGACCTTTTACTCCAGGGGAAACTCATAGGGCTGCACAGAACCCTCCAAAAAAGAGCCAGGGCGATTTCCTAGGACCACCTGCCATATCAATTTCTTACCTTGTATTTTACGGAGATCTTGCTTATAGAAGACGCAGCGTGGCCCTGGTCAGCATGCAACCGGTCCCAAACCACACCCATTGGTGCCTGACCATCCCTCCATTTCGGGGGCTCCTGCTGCCTCTGGGGCTCTTCCCACTTTCTCTTCAATCCTTTCCTTTCCTGGAAGTTCCTGACGATCTCGACCATATTTGCCAGCTGACGGTTTGGCCTGAAGTTCTTTTGCTTGATCCTCTCTCGACACTGAGGGCAGCAGGAGTCTACATTGGGGTCCTCCCAAAGTTGGTCAAAGCAGGCTTGGCAGAAGTTGTGCCCGCAAGCGATTGTAACTGGGTCTATGAAGTACTCCAGGCAGATGGAACATGTCGCCTCCTCGCAGAGCCCCTCAATAGCACCCTCGGCTTCCATGGCTACCTCCCCCTGAAGCATAAGGACAAAATTATTAAGTTTCATTTGAGATCTCCAATGCAGACTGCGTGTTTCCTTCTCTAGAACAACCAAGGGGAGTTGTGTTAGCTGGATGGAGCTAGGCTAGAGGATCCCCTTAATCAATCAGTGGTTTGTTTGTTTTTAAGAATAGGATTAGTAACTGCCTATGGGGCCTGTTTTAGGGACGCGGGTGGCGCTGTGGGTTAAACCACAGAGCCTAAGGCTTGCCGATCAAAAGGTCGGCGGTCCCAGCTCCTGCCAACCTAGCAGTTTGAAAGCACGTCAAAGTGCAAGCAGATAAATAGGTACCACTCCGGCGGGAAGGTAAACGGTGTTTCCGTGCGCTGCTCTGGTTCGCCAGAACCGGCTTAGTCATGCTGGCCACTAGTTTTGCTTGACTACTGTAATTCGCTCTACGTGGGGCTGCCCTTGAAGCTGTCCCAGAAACTCCAGTGGGTGCAGAATGCTGCAGCGAGGCTCCTCACAGGGTCTCTGCCATGGGAGCATATTCACCCAGTGCTTTTCCAGCTGCACTGGCTCCCAGTGGAGTACAGGGTCAGGTTCAAGGTGCTGGTTTTGACCTTTAAAGCCCTTCATGGCCTAGGACCCTCGTACCTACGGGACCGCCTCTCCTGGTATGGCCCATGGAGAACCTTAAGGTCCATAAATAGCAACACCCTAGTGGTCCTGGGCCCTAAGGAAGTTAGATTAGCTTCAACCAGAGCCAGGGCCTTTTCAACACTGGCTCCGGCCTGGTGGAACGCTCTGTCTCATGAGACCAGGGCCCTGCAGGATCTGATTTCTTTCTGCAGGGCCTGTAAGACAGAGTTGTTCCGCCTGGCCTTTGGCTTGGAATCAGTTTGATTCCCTCCCCCTCTTTCTTTTTCCTTTCTCCTCCTGTGAAGAGGCTGCATCCTAATGTTTTAATGTTGTATTTTAATCTTGTTTTTTAAATTGTATTTTAATCAACTTGTTTTTATTATTGGTTGTTAGCTGGGGAGGGCGGGGTATAAATAAAATTTATTATTATTATGACCCATAAGTTGGCTGGCTCCCTCGGCCACTAAAGCGAGATGAGCGCCGCATCCCCAGAGTCATCCGCGATAGGACCTAATGGTCAGGGGTCCCTTCACCTATGGGGCCTGTTTTAGTACAACAGCTGGCAAAACACAGGATTAATTTGTTAGCTCATTCCAGTCCCAAACTATTTGGGAGTGGCAAGGAAACCTGTTGCTAGTTAAACCAGGATCCTCCAAAATAATGTGGGCAACACATCTAGCCCCCAAACATACAGGTGACACCTCCAACCCCACCGCCCCATTTTGTGAGACGCCTGGAGATTTCCCTGATCCTAAACCACAGGTTCCTCTTAGCCAGGGGTCAGCAAACTTTTTCAGCAGGGGGCCGGTCCACTGTCCATAAGACCTTGTGAGAGGCCGGACTATGTTTTTTGGGGGGAAAATGAACAAATTCCTATGCCCCACAAATAACCCAGAGATGCATTTTAAATAAAAGGACACATTCTACTCGTGTAAAAACACGCTGATTCCCGGATTGTCTGCGGGCCGGATTTAGAAGGCAATTGGGCCAGATCTGGCCCCCGGGCCTTAGGTTGCCTATCCATGCTCTTAGCCTTTGCCTGCCTCTGAATCAAAGAGCGAAAAAGCCGTTTCTCAAATTATGACATGGGCAGAGCAGGATCTACTAGTTGATTTGAAGTAGATGGGCAAATATTTCAAGATCCAAACTGTTTAATGATGACCCACTCCAAATTAAACTAATGAACTGGGGGGGGGGGAGCTGCCAGGAGCTGGAATAATCAGGAACAGATCTCTAGGTGGAAGGCCCATGTGGTCTATTCCGCACTGAAACTCCAGAACTGCTTTCTACCTGCTGCAATGGTATTTCTTTATGCTCTTTAGTTTTTTTTAATATTAGAAATATTTAAAAAAACAAAGTCAGTCCCACAAATCTTCTGACGTGGGTGGGGGGAGAGGAGAAAAAACTCAAGGCCAAGGAACAAACCCACCTCCCCCTTTGCATTTTAGACCACCTTTCTGTTCCAGTATTTTAAAGTTGCAAACCGCCCAGGCAGGAATGAAGGACATAAATGAAATAAATATTAATTTAAAAAATCTCTTTCGCGAGCACGCAACGCCGGTTCTCACCTGTCCTGCGCGCTGCAGCTGGAGTCTCGTGGGAGCGCACAGAGGATCCGGGATCCGCTCGGAAAGTTCGGACGTTCCCTCCGCCTGCGATTGGCCAGGGCAGCCGAGCTCTCCCGACGTTCCAAGCGGCCCCTCGCCCAATCAGGTGAGAGAGTGGGAGGTGCGGCGCGCTGGGTGGTCCAGGGCGAAAGCACATGGGCGGCAGCAGCAATAGCAGCCCAGCTTTCCGCTTCGGCCCCGGGCGCTGGTTACCCAGGGGGCTGCCTGGTGTGGGGCAGGGCTGTATACGCACGAGAAACGGAAGCCCCCCCCCTTAAGAGCTGCAACGATTCCACACACTGTATTTCGCTTAAGCATATAACCCGATTCCCAAAGGGCGGAGGCGCTTTGCACATGCTCAAGGGCGCTAGTGCTTTCCCCTAGGGATCCACATTGGGGCTCAAGGCTAATACCGAGCGCAGATTTGGAGAGTCGGGGAGGCTTACTGGCACATGGAAGCTCAATAAAATAGCAGGGTTTTGGGTTTTTTTTTTGCACAAACACGCTTTTAACTGAGCCGCTCTCCTGGCTGCAAGGCGGATCCGCATGGCTGTGTTTTTTGCCCCCTATTTTCCTGCTAACTCGAGACGCCATGTGGGGGGTGGGGAAATTAAAATGATGAGAAGCTTTGCACCCAAACCTTCTTGCCTAATTTACTGCTTCTCCATCCCATAATGAGTCAGGGAGAAAATAAAAAATAAAGATTTATTTAATAAACATTTAAAAAATAAAAATAAAGGGTGTGTGCCTTTGATAATAAGTAGTTTTTCAGCACCTCGCACGCTGCCTTCTTTGCATAGGACAAAAGAGAGCGCACGAAGAATGATGCTTTTAAAAAGCTACACTTTTCCCGCCCCGCTTTTATACAGACGACCAAAGCCAAACCTTTGCGCTCGATGTTAGTTCGGATAGCGAGTAAACTGCCGCGCTACCTGCCTCTTCCCATTGGTCGGAAAGGGCTCAGCCTGGGCAGTTCGAACTCCGTCGCCCAATCAGGGACGGCGGGGGCGGGGCAGAGCAAATGTTAACTTTTCCCGTGCCGCGTGCGGTACATTCAGTGATGTTTGCAAAAGTTTTTTTTGGAGGGGAGGGGCGCCCAGCAATCCCCCAGGCTATCATTTATTTCCTTAAATCCCACCTTCCTTCCATCGTTGAATTGTAGAGCTGGAAAGGGGCACTAGGGTCATCTGGTCCAACCCCCTGCAGGAATTTTTTTTTTTGCTCAAGTTGGACTCGAACCCACAACCTGAGATTGAGTGTCATACACTACTGACTACACTATATCCTGTACATTCCTTTCATGCCAGGCCTTTAGCTGAGTAACATTTTATGTTCTTTTCAGAGTCGGAAGGGATCCCAAGGATCATCTAGTCAACCCCCCCTGCAATGCAGGAATATGTAGCCGTCTCATACAGGGATCGAACCTGCAACCTTGGTGTTATCAGCACCATGCTCAAACCAACTGAGCATGTGTTTGTGTGGGGAGTGTTGCAGGAAACACCCTCCCCCAATCATGAAGGAGCGTCTCCACCCCCATCCAGCACCAAGGGCCTTCTGGCGGTTCCCTCATTGCGAGAAGCGAGGTTACAGGGAACCAGATAGAGGGCCTTCTCGGTAGTGGCGCCCGCCCTGTGGAACGCCCTCCCTTCAGATGTGAAGGAAATAAGTAGCTATCCTATCTTTAAAAGACATCTGAAGGCAGCCCTGTTCAGGGAAGTTTTTAATATTTAACGCTGTATTGTTTTTAATACTTGATTGGGAGCCGCCCAGAGTGGCTGGGGAAACTCAGTCAGATGGGCGGGGTATAAATAATAAATTAATATTATTATTATTATTCAGTTGATACAAACACGACACTCACACACGACATACGCGACGCTTCTGTTATAAATTCATAGAATTTATACATCGACCCATACATCGGATCTGCACCGTTCTGCTTTTATTTTACACCATGAAGGAAGGACTGTCAAAGGGGGGAGACTTGACACAAGGCAGCCAAGCCCTACCCAGCTGGCATGACAACCTTGATGGTCCTAGACAAGATCATTACACTCACAAAGGACTGAAACAAAGGACAGTAATCAGCTCTTCCCTCTGGAGACAGGAAACTGCAAACTCGCCTTTGTCACCTGGAAAGTACTCATAGGGAGGGGGGAAGGAGGAACCGGCCAGGTGACAGGACACTCAGGTTACCACCACAACTCCTCCCTCAACCCCTCCTTTTTTGTGATGTGTCAATGATGTAGTTGTGATGTAGTTTTAGGGGTGTAGCATGAGAGATTAGTAGCTAATAAAATTTGGGGTCTCCTTTTGTTCAGGGCTTCCATCTTGTTCCACCTGGTGGCAGGTGGGAGTCCTGTCGCGACAGTCTGCAATAAAGACCAAGCCTACTGGCTGCTGTTTTGCTCTGGTATTCCTGGCTGGTGTCCTTGTTTTTTTTGTCCAAGGGAGCCATCAAATTTCTCCGTTAACAGTTGGGAGGGGGGTGTTACTGGCTTCTCTCGTTCTGGTTTTTATTATCCATTTTGTGTTTTTTGTATTTACGGCCCTGAGATCTTTGGGTGAAGGGCAGTGTACAAATTTTATTATTATTAATGATAATGTACGTCAGCTGCTCTTACAGAAGCATTTTATCAATGCATGTGACATCCCGCCCCTGCCCCCAAATCCTTTCTCCACCCCATGCAAAGGAAGCATTCTGTTATGTATTAACATCTGGGTGCTGCCCCATAAATGAACAAGAACAATTGCTTTGCTGTGATGTTGGTGCACAGCAAATTTGTTCACTTCCTCTATACTTGTCAGTCTTTCCCTCTGTAGGATTTTTGTTTTGTGTTTATAATGAGACCCCTTGAAAAAACACGTAAACGTAATAGGCTGTATAATAACAATTGTAAAGTTATTTACTGGAAACTACTTCTCAAAATAACAATTGTAAAGTTATTTACTAGAAACTACTTCTCAAAATGGGACGCGGGTGGCGCTGTGGGTTAAACCACAGAGCCCAGGACTTGCCAATCAGAAGGTCAGCAGTTCGAATCCCTGCGACGGGGTGAGCTCCCGTTGCTTGGTCCCTGCTCCTGCCAACCTAGCAGTTCAAAAGCACATCAAAGTGCAAGTAGATAAATAGGTATCGCTCTGGCGGGAAGGTAAACGGCGTTTCCGTGCGCTGCTCTGGTTCACCAGAAGCGGCTTAGTCATGCTGGCCACATGACCCGGAAGCTGTGTGCCGGCTCCCTCGGCCAATAAAGCGAGATGAGTGCCGCAACCCCAGAGTCGGCCACGACTTGACCTAATGGTCAGGGGTCCCTTTACCTTTACCTTACTTCTCAAAAGTAGATACAGCTTCTCATAATGTCAAAATCAACATTGTGACACAACATATTAAAATATAGCTTATTCAGTTAACCACCAAGTCCAGTATGTACAAAATGCGATTCCTATTTTGTCAGTCCCGTAGTACATTCATTTCCAATTTCTTCATCTTCTCTTGTATTTTTCTGTCTGGCGTATTCCTTAGAAGAGTACCATGAAATAGCCTTTAAGTGTTTAATGAAGATGATAAGGTTGGTAGACATAAGAAACTGGCACTGGTAGATGCTGGCACAGGACTGACAAAATAGGAATCACATTTTGTACACACTGGACTTGGTGGTTAACTGAATAAGCTATATTTTAATATGTTATGTCACGAGGTTGATCTTGACATTATGAGAAGCTGTATCTAATTTGGAGAAGTAGTTTCTAGTAAATAACTTTACAATTGTTGTTATACAGCCTATTACGTTTACGTGTTTTTTTCAAGTGGATTGCGTAATATAGGCATTATGGTGGTTTTGATTTATAATGAGATCCCATGCCATTCGGTTTGAATACACAAACCTGAGATCTCGCCTTCTGAAGCACACAAGCACTGAGAAATAGGACAAGTTTGGATGATTTAAAAAAGATTTATTGTAACATAATTTAACGAGGAAATAAACTGCAAGAGGAAAAATAACAGAAGGCAAACACACACAAAAAACTATTGCGAGTCTAGGTCCAGGTCTTCCTTGCCAGCTTATTCATCACTTCTCCCTCAGTCTACCTCCTGCTGATTCGCTCCCCAGGCTGCCAACTGTCCTTCAGAGATAGCCTTTCATCCTGTCCTTCAATCTCTTTTTCCAAAAAAGAACCGTGAAGTTATCCTGTACCATAAATACACATCTGTCTGGCCTTGCTCTGCTGTCCTTTCAGATATTATCTAAGATATCATCTGAAAGCAGTTTCTGTATGTGAAACCTTCGCCAAGCATTTTGCATGTCCCTCGATAAACTTCTGCTTTTAGCTGTAATATGGTGTGTCTTATGATTACATGTCTTGAACCCTTTTGTCAGCTATTTATGAATATGAATATTGCATAACCCAAAAGCACCCTGCATAAGATGTGACTGTTACCCCAAAATGCTAAATGCACCACTTAACAGTTTGACAATTAAAGTATTGTGTTTTTTAAGATCCACATATTTGGCTGAATTTATATTACTCTGTTCCGTTCCACAGAACGGTTTTACCTGAATTATTTATTTTTTGATAGCTGCAATGGCTTTGCCTTTTATAGCTGTATATTACATTGCCATAACCCAACCTGAGACCCTGTGGTGAAGGACAGGTAAGAAATCTTACACAAGAAAATGGAATAAAAATAATTTAAAGATGGCAGTGTTGCTGTGAAGCTTCCTGTAGTCATCCTTTTTATCTTGCAGTGTCATAAAATTAGAGGAGGGGTGGGAAGAGAGGGAATGAATAGGCACATTACACGTGAGGGATGTTGCTGGAATTATTCCAGGGGGGGCCTAGATATTCACTCCTATACAGGGAAAAAGTGCTGGAAATAAGCAGCAATCAGTGAAAAAAACTCAAAACAGTCAAGGTCAGAAGCTTCCTTTCCCTGCAATGTCTTGAAATAATCATGCCCTCAACCCCAACGCTGCAGGTTGCGTTCTTTTCATGTTGTGAAGGGGCTTCCAGAACGGATTCCCGTTCGCAACCAGAGGTACCACTGCTCTTTCCTATTTTGTTTAGAACGATCATTTCAAAGAATGGTAACGAAAGGGACCATCGAACCCAGACTGCTTTTATTTGCTGCCTTTTCTTGTCTGCAGATGGAAGAATCTTACCATCTAGAACGGAGAAGTTTTGGAGAGGATTTGCTCCTCTCAGGGCGGTGGCCCTGCAGAGTTTGCGTTTCACGGCGGCCTTCAGCATTTCAGGCTGACGTCGCAGCACACCTGTAGAAAGGGCCGGATTTTCTCCCCGAAGAATGATCTCGGAGGGAAAGCGAAGATGAATTCCTCCGTGTCGGCGTCACAAAACTCCACGCAGCCCGCTTCACAATCCAGGGCCACGCGGATCTTCCTGGGCTCTCTCCTCAAGGTCAGGTCAGTTGGCAGAGGAGAAGTAAAAGCCAAGAACTGGCAGGGGGAGGGGGAGTAGCAGGGCGGCTTCCCCATGGCCCAAATCCCCTGGTGGGGGCTGATGTCGACGCCCCCCTTCCTCCTGACCGACTCCGTGGCCACCCCCACGGCCCACGTCGCCTTGCCCCACACCTCCACCTCCCACCAGTGCTTTCCGGAAGTGAATCTGTCGCAGCCCAGCACGTAGGGCATGGTGTCAAATCTCTCGGGGTTGAAAGGCAGGTCCTGCTCCCTCTGCACTCTCCGCACAGCCTTCAGGTCCTGGGACAGAATGAGGAAGGGGTGGGCCGTGTCCGGATCCAGAGTCACGTTTGCTGTGGGAAAAGAGAGGGGCGGAGAATGAAATTGGAGGAGGGATGATGTCGCGAAAGGATCGGGGTAAGGGGCAGGGGCGAGGGCAGGGACCTTCTGCTCTTGTTGCTAGCCACTCTGAGCCTGGTTTTGGCTGGGGAGGGCGGGACATAAATAAAATTTTATTTTCTTATTACAGTGGTACCTCAGGTTACATACGCTTCAGGTTACAGACTCCGCTAACCCAGAAATAGTACCTCGGGTTAAGAACTTTACCTCAGGATGAGAACGGAAATCATGTGGCGGCAGCGGGAGGCCCCATTAGCTAAAGTGGTGCTTCAGGTTAAGAACAGTTTCAGGTTAAGAACAGACCTCCGGAACGAATTAAGTTCTTAACCCGAGGTACCACTGTATTATTATTGCCACCCGATTAAGCAACTGAGCAAGGGGCAGCCGCTAAATCTCCAACTTCCCACCCAGCGCTTCCCATTCCATTGAGTTATTTACCTTTCTGCAAGGTCTGCTTCAAATAATCTGTTATGGGAAGGAAAGGGTGACAAGTTTAAAAGCTGATTCTCGGTCAACACAGAGACACCCCCCCCTCATGAAATGCCCTGTTTGTTGTACATTCATGACGTGCACAACTGGGCACCAACATTTCCTTTTATTCCTAGAAAATTACCTGGTTGCAGAACTTGCTCCAGAGATTCTGTGATGGAGAAGAAAAAGTGGACAAAGTTATTCAGACCATCATACGTTGAGCGGCGGTTTGTTTTGTGAATAATAATCATAATAAGCATTCAGTCTCAGGACCTTTGTGGGCAGGAAACTCCGCATTTCGATCAGCACAAGCCACCACTAGGTGATGGAGCAGTGGCAATGGTTCTTTGGATGCCATTTATTTATTTATTTATTTATTTATTTATTTATTTATTTATTTATTTTTTTATTGATTTTTACATATAATTCCCAAAGACCATATAGCACATTTTCTTATACAATGTTTTAGACTTCCATCAACCACATCTGAAGATTTTTCAGTCTTTATCACTTAATCTACATTTCATTAATTTCCTTATTACTTTTAATAATCCTTAGCTAATCATTCTCTTCATAATCTTCTCTGCAATATTTTGCATAGTCCTCCTTACAAAACGTCTTGCAGTCCTACTAGCGTAATCTGTTTATTACAATTGCTTTTCAAATATTTACTCCAGTCCTCTGAGAATCTCTGATCCCGCAGGTTTCGAATCCTTCCTGTCCTCTTATCCAATTCTTTGGATGCCCTTTCAGACACTTCCAGGGAAGACAGATCCCCATCTAAAAGGATTTGCCTTTCCTTGTGACCTGCCTGGAATGGGAGCTGACAGATAACTGCATCCATGGCTAGAAGCGTTTGCCGCAGACTGCACGGCACGGCTCACTCGCTTTCCCAGCGCCGAGCGTCACTGGTGGTTACTGAAAGGGAAAGGCGTGTGGAGGCCAGCGCGGTGAAGGTGAGGCAGCAGGAGCATCAGATTGGTGCTGCTGCTGTCCCAACTGCACCTTGCTGAGCTCCCATACCCTCTCAGGAACCAGCTCCATCTAGTATGCAGGCTGAGACCCTACCTGCCCACAGACTGTCTCACCAGAGTGGTGTATGCGCTGGTTATCTCCCACTTGGACTTCTGCAATGCACTCTACGTGGGGCTACCTTTGAAGGTGACCCAGAAACTACAACTAATCCAGAATGTGGCAGCTAGACTGGTGACTGGGAGTGGCCACCGAGACCACATAACACCGGTCCTGAAAGACCTACATTGGCTTCCAGTATGTTTCCAAGCACAATCCAAAGTGTTGGTGCTGACCTTTAAAGCCCTAAATGGCCTCGGCCCAGTATACCTGAAGGAGCGTCTCCACCCCCATCGTTCTGCCCAGACATTGAGGTCCAGCTCTGAGGGCCTTCTGGTGGTTCCCTCACTGCGAGAAGTGAGGTTACAGGGAACCAGGCAGAGGGCCTTCTTGGTAGTGGTGCCCGCCCTGTGGAATGCCCTCCCATCTGATGCCAAGGAAATAAACAACTATCTGACTTTTAGAAGACATCTGAAGGCAGCCCTGTTTAGGGAAGTTTTTATTGTTTGATGTTTTATCGCTTTATTATTATTATTATTATTAATTTTTTTATTATTAAAAAGATTCTGTTGGGAGCCACAGAGCGACTGGGGAAACCGAGAGAGATGGGCGGATTATAAATAAATGAATAAATTATTACTATTATTATTATTGCAGCTCTTGGCAGTGGGAAGACAGCTGAACAGTAGTTTGCCTGTCTAACCCTGTGCCAGCTACTGTCCTTTCCCGTCCTCCTTCAGTACCTTTATAGTTCGCCATAGACTTTTCCAAGGCAGCATTTTTCTGCGAGAAAACTCTGAGCTTCTCTTCCAGCCTGGTAGAAAGGACCACTGCATGCCCTCCCAAATTCTTCTCATACCTAGAAGGGAATACAGTCGTGTTTATGGAGCAGTAGTAAAACATACTAGCTCCCCTTTGGGGAATTATAGGGGCAGAACTACCCAAACCCTACAGAAACTTATTCATGTATGCGACTACAGCGGCAAGAATGTTATTTGCCCCAAAATGGAAAGAAGTGCAGGCGAAAGAAGAATGGATACAAAAACTTAGGGAATATGTAGAAATGGTGAAACTTACTGGAAAAATAAGAAATCAAGATAAACTTTTTGATAAAAGAATGGAAATGGTTTATTCAATATTTACAAACCAACTGTAAAAAGATAAGAACATTAGCGGGATTATGGTAATAACCTTCAGGCTTGTAAGTAGGAGAATAAATGATTAAGTTAATTTGGAATATGCAAAAATTAAAATAAATAAATTCAAGGAATGGCAAAAAGAGGGGGGAGTTGAGTTTTGAAATGTTAAAATGATTGTAAAATTATTGAAATGTAAAAAATTGAAAATCATAAATAACTTTTTTTAAAAAGTAAGAAAACATATTTTTTCTGTAAGCATCGAAGTGCTTCTAGATGACCAATTTTCTTAGCATTCATCCTGACCAGTTTGCACAAACCTTGCATGGAGGTGATGCACAGTCCACTGTCTAGGGAGCATTCATTCTGATTTGTTTGCGTGGAGGTTATTATTCCACATTTCCCAGTGCATTTCTCCATCACTTTCCTTCCTGCAAAAAGGCTGATTTTTTTTTAAGGGAGTTTGATGCACCAGAATGCTTTAATCCAACTTAATTATACAAACCTGTCTCAATGAAATTTCATTGCTGCTGTTTTTTGGGGGGATCAGGAAGGCCAAACGGAAGAGAGATGAGGAGCTCCGGTGCAGATACAAAGCAAGGACTCATCACTCAGTGGTACAGTACATGCTTCACGTTCAAAATAGTCTCATGTAGCAGAGGCTGGGGAAGACCTTGATATAAGCAGCTGGGAGAACCGCTTTCAGCTGGAGTCCACAGCACTTAGGGGACCCCACCTTATGTCCCTAAATCCCTTGCGGTCTCTTCCAACCCTACAATTCTATGTTTCTATGAAATGGGATGGGGAGAAAGAGCCACGTACCTGCTTAAGGAACTTCTGGTGTCCTGAAAGATAAAGAGAGACAGAAATGGGTGCCAGAAGCACAGGCAGATCACACACAGGGCTACTACTTGTTCAAATGGGGATTCCTCTGCCCCCTTCCTTGTCTGTGGAAAACAAATTGCCATTACCTCTCTCGCCCTGACCTAGCCACTGTGATCCACGCGATGGTCGCCTCCAGACTTGATTATTGTAACTTGCTCTACGTGGGGCTGCCCTTGAGACTGACCCAGAAACTCCAGCGGGTGCAGAATGCCACGGCGAGACTCCTTATGGGGTCCTCACTGCGGGATCACATTCACCCAGTGCTATACCAAGCTGCACTGGCTCCCGGTGGAGTAGAGGATCAGGTTTAAGGTGCTGGTTTTAACCTTTAAAGCCCTATACGGCCTAGGACCCTTGTACCTACGGGACTGCCTCTCCTGGTATGCCCCACAGAGGAACTTACGGTCTTCAAATAAAAACATCTTGGAGATCCCGGGCCACAGAGAGGTTAAGCTGGCCTCAACCAGAGCCAGGGCTTTTTTGGTCGTGGCCCCAATCTGGTGGAACGCTCTTGTCACAAGAGACCAGGGCCCTGCGGGACTTGACATCTTTCCGCAGGGCCTGCAAGACAGAGCTGTTCCACCAGGCCTTTGGCCAGGGCACAGTCTGACCCCCTCCTTTGGTAATTCTCACTGAACTCTAACGCAATGGTAGCCATTAATTTGATTTTGAATTTATTTTAAAATGAATTGATTTTAGAATGCTGTTACTTTTATTGTTGCTAGCCGCTCTGAGCCCAGCTTCGGCTGGGGAGGGCGGGATATAAATAAAAAATTATTATTATTATTAGTCCTAGGTTCAGGCCTTCTTCCTTTCAAGAGCCCTTGAAGGTGTCTTTGGGGCCCTCCTGACATCTGATTTATGGCACATCCATGTCTGTGTAGGCTCATGGTGCTATCAGAACAGTCAAATACCACCCTGCGTTCTCTAATGTTTGTGGCTGCAAAGTTTTTGGGGTGGTTTCACTGCCTTGTTTCCAATCAGCAGACATGTCACGAAGTGTAAATACACCATTGCTGATAGGTCATGGTATAAGGCCTTTCCTTTTAGCCTTCCACCCCATTAAACTAGAGAAGAAGAAAAGGGAAACTCCCGCTGGGCACAGAGCGAACAGGTGGGAATAGCCAGGCCTCTATGTAAGGATTGTCCATGAAGAAAGGGAAGATTTGGCCATCCTTGGGCTCTTCAGCCCTGCTGGCTGGGGCCAGAGAAGGAACACCACCATCCTTGGTTTCTTTTTTTTTTAATAAATATTTTTTATTAGATTTTCCATTAAAAAAAAACATTTTTACAAAATTATACATCCATTTTTAACTTAAACCCTTTTTCCCAGAACTTCCCTCAGCTTGTCTGATAATTTTCCGTTTATTTTTTATCCTCGTCTCACATTTCCCAATATTATATTGCACTCAAATACTCTTTAATCACATCGTATTTTTTAAACAATATTTCTAACAGTAATTTCTTGAAAGCCAACGAACATTATTTGCTCATCACAGAAATTTTTGATATACTCTGTAAATTTCTTCCAGTCCTCGGAGAATCTCTGGTCACGGTCCTTGGTTTCTGGGGGGTTTCCCTGTTGTTCTTCTGTCTCTCACAGCTACAATAAACCTACCATTAAAATTATGGACTGGTCATTTCTTTGTCAGAGGGCAAACGGGCAAATTTAGCAGGGGATCAAATACTTTCTCCCCACACTGTACCTAGTTCCCTCCCTTCACAGGGAAGCATTGGAGTTATGGACCTCAGACAGTCAAGGCCAGCGACACAGGATCATGGCGCACCCCCCCATGAGGCAAGGCTGCCACCTACCAAAGGACTTTGCTTATTGGTGAAAGTCATCCAGGACGTGGGTGGAAGCAACATGCCCGAAATCAAGGAGACCAGACTTGAGCTGGTGCCTTCTTTCACCCCTTAGGCCTCTTCAGCTCCTCACAGGGTATTGTATACTCACCTGCAACAATTCGCTCGTGGGCTGCAGGTACTTCCATTTCATCTCCGCGATCAGCTCGTTGAGTCGGGAAATCTCCTCGGAGAGTTTGGCAAGGTTTTCCTCCTGCTTCCTCTCCATCGCTTTCTCCAGATCTTCCAGCTGGCCTAGCCAGAGGTGCTGTTTCTCCACAAGGAACTGGAGCATTCGCTCAAAGGAAGACCGGGCTTTCTTCTTCTCCGTTTCAAATAACATCTGGGCGGGGGGGAGAACGCAAAGAAATTGGGCGAGGGGGCAGAGGTGCAATGATGAGGTTCTTTGGCATAGTTGTTCACAAAACTTGCGGGTACACAAAAGGGGCCACTTTCGCCCCTTTGATGCATCACATTCTTCATTAAATTATCTTTCTATTGGTACATAGTTTTATGGTATTACTCCCCCCAAAAATTATATTATGAGGCATCAAACCTCGGAAATACACTTTCCCCAAAAGGTTTCCACAATTTTGGCCACTAGTGTATGTTTTATGCTTCTAAAGTAACAAAGTGGCTTGTGATCTGTAAAAGTTCCTTTTAAAAACATAAATATTGTCTATTTTTTAACCACAATATTAAATTGTGCCTCCATTCCCCAGGCAAGGGGGGAACGCTCCCCCCCGCCATAGCTTCAAAATTCCCAGAAATGTTAAATTTCCAGAAGGCCATGGGGATTCCACCTGACAACACACAGCCCAATAGGTAAAGGTAAAGGGACCCCTGACCATTAGGTCCAGTTGTGGCCGACTCTGGGGTTGCGGCACTCATCTCGCTTTATTGGCCGAGGGAACCGGCGTACAGCTTCCGGGTCATGTGGCCAGCATGACTAAGCCGCTTCTGGGGAAACCAGAGCAGCGCACGGAAACGCCGTTTACCTTCCTGCCGGAGCGGTACCTATTTATCTACTTGCACTCTGACGTGCTTTCGAACTGCTAGGTTGGCAGGAGCTGGGACTGAGCAACAAGAGCTCACCCCGTCGCGGGGATTCGAACCGCCGACCTTGTGATCGGCAAGTCCTAGGCTCTGTGGTATAACCCACAGCGCTACCCGCGTCCCACACACAGCCCAATAACAGGACCCATAATAAACACAAACTTACCAGACACTCCTGCCTCCCCATCTCTTCAGCAAGTTTCAGGTTCACCATCTTTTCTCTCTCCTTTTTCAGATATGTCAGGTGGGACTTGATTTTCCTCTGCAGAATCAGGAAAGCATTTTTTTCTCTGTCAGGAGTTCAATTCATGTCGGATCGCACACACTGACTCACTGGTGGTTTCTTTCTAATGCATCTATTTTTAGTTTCCTTCCATTATGCCATCATCATCACCAAAGTATTTATCCCCTTCTAAACCACTGCCCCGAGGCGACTGACATAGAAGATAATTAAAAACAGAGAGATGCCGAAGCAACAAATATGTGTTAAAGCAAGACTTGTGTGTCTCTACTTGGAAGTAGGCCCCAGTGAGTTCCGTGGAACTTACTCCAAAGTCAGTATGTACAGAACGGCAGATTGAAAGTTACCTCTCAGTTACGCTCTTGACCAAAAATGGTATTTATAAAACTGCAGACAGAAGCCACTGCTTCTGTGGAAGGAGGGGTGGGGAGAAAGCCAGGAAACTAAGAGAGCAGGGTTTGAATCCATGCTGAGCCATGAAGCTTGCTTGGTGACCTTGGGCCAGTCTCCATCTCTTAGACCAGGCATAGGCCCTCCAGATGTTTTGGGACTACAACTCCCATCATCCTGGACCACTGGTCCTGTTAGCTAGGGATTATGGGAGAAGCTAAGTTACAGGGAACCAGGCAGAGGGCCTTCTCGGTACAGTGGTACCTTGGGTTACATACGCTTCGGGTTACAGACTCCGCTAACCCAGAAATATTGTTTCAGGTTAAGAACTTTGCTTCAGGATGAGAACAGAAATGGTGCTCCAGCGGCGCAGCAGCAGGGGGCCCCATTTGCTAAAGTGGTGCTTCAGGTTAAGAACAGTTTCAGGTTAAGAACGGACCTCCGGAACGAATTAAGTACTTAACCTGAGGTACCACTGTAGTGGCACCCTCCCTCCACTGTAGTGGAACGCCCTCCTGCCAGATGTCAAAGAGAACAACAACTACCAGACTTTTAGAAGACATCTGAGGCCAGCCCTGTTTAGGGAAGCTTTTAATGTTTGATGTATTACAGTATTTTAATATTTTTTTGGAAGCCGCCCAGAATGGCTGGGGAATCCCAGCCAGATGGGCGGGGTATAAATAAATTATTATTATTATTATTATTATTATTATTATTATTATTATTATCCCAAAACATCTGGAGGGCCGAGTTTGTCTATGCCTGTCTTAGACTAACCTACCTCACAGGGTTGTTGTGAGAATGAAATTGGAGGGGGGGGGAGAGAGGAGAACCAGGAACACCAACTTGAGCTCCTTTGAAGCAGCTTTAGAAATTCCCCAGGTGCCAGTTGTGTTTTGCAACTCCAATTTTGACCACATGAAGATCTTGGGATGCCTGGTTGTCATCTGACATCTCCCTCTGGGTGGCCTCCCCAGCTTTCTTAAGCAGGTCAGCAGAAGACCAAGGAGTACATGGTTCATTTTACCCCCACGACAAGCCTGTGAGGTAGGTTAAGAGGCAAGTGACTCACCCTGTGAGCTTCATGACTGAATGGGGACTTGAACCCTGATCTCCTAGGTTCCAGTCCAACACACTCTAACCATGACACCACACTGGCTTCCCAGCCTTCTTCTGTTTAGATCAAGTAGGCAAACAATATATGCAGAAAGGGAAGTGTCACTTAGAGAAGGATCTAAAAATATTTCCCTTGAAGCTTGAATGTGTTTTGCTCTGTAAAACTCTGTTGTAAACTGCTTTGAGGTCCGTCCCCCCCTTTGAAATATAAAGTGGCAAAAGATGTGAAGAATAATTCTGCCTGGAAAATAAAGTTGGTATAGAAATCAGTAAGTGGTACGTACAGTGGTACCTCGGGTTAATAACTTAATTCGTTCTGGAGGTCTGTTCTTAACCTGAAACTGTTCTTAACCTGAGGTACCACTTTAGCTAATGAGGCCTCCCGCTGCCGCGGCACAATTTCTATTCTCATCCTGAAGCAAAGTTCTTAACCCGAGGTACTATTTCTGGGTTTAGCGGAGTCTGTAACCTGAAGCGTCTGTAACCTGAAGTGTATGTAACCCGAGGTACAGTGCTCCAGTGGCGCGGCAGCAGCAGGAGGCCCCATTAGCTAAAGTGGTGCTTCAGGTTAAGAACAGTTTCAGGTTAAGTACGGACCTCCAGAACGAATTAAGTACTTAACCCAAGGTACCACTGTATATGAAACAGTAAGAGCTGTTCAACAGTGGTACGGTCTCCCTCAGGAGGTTGTTTATTCTCCTTCCTTGGAAGTTTTTAAGCCGAGTTTGGATGCATTAGCTGAGCAGGGGGTTGGACTAGATCAGGGGTCAGAAACTTTTTCAGCAGGGGGCCGGTCCACTGTCCCTCAGACCTTACGGTGGGCCGGACTATATTTTTTGGGAGGGAAATGAACGAATTCCTATGCCCCACAAATAACCCAGAGATGCATTTTAAATAAAAGGACTCATTCTACTCATGTAAAAACACGCTGATTCCCGGACCATCTGCGGGTCGGATTGAGAAGGCGATTGGGCCGGATCCGGCCCCCGGGCCTTAGTTTGCCTACCTATGGACTAGATGACCCTAGAATAGGAAATCACAGAATTGCAGCGTTGGAGGGGACCCCAAAGGTCATCGAGTCCCACCCCCTGCGATGCAGGAACGCCATGCAGGAGTTGCATTGCAGGAATGCAACAAACAAACAAGCAAATCTCTTTCCCTTGAAGTTTCCAACCTTATACTGCAGGGAAGCCTCTTCTACGGGAGAGGAGTCGTGGGGGGCAGGATCGCACTCCGCCCCGAAGAGCAGGGCTGGGTCGTCCTTGCAGGAGGCCGGGCTGGCTTCTCCCGAGTCCTCTCCCGCGTCCGCCTTGAGCTGCCTGACCAGCTGCACCAGGTTGGCCAGCTGCAAGTTGGGACGGAGGATCCTCTGCTGGGTGGCTTCCCTGCACTGAGGGCAGCAGGGGCCCGCGCCGGATTCTGCCCAGTACTGGACGAGGCAGGCTCGGCAGAAGCTGTGGCCGCAGTCGATGGTCGCCGGGCTCGCGAAGTAATCCAGGCAGATGGAGCAAGTCGCTTCCTCGCGGAGCCCTTGCAAGGGATCTCCGGACGCCATGGCTGCTGCTGCTGCTACTGCTGCCGCCTCCTCCTCCCTTCCACCCTTTGAACAATTTTAGGACTTTGGGAAAAGGGTGTTTCCTTTCCTGGAAATGCCTCCGGGCAGGGGCGGGTCCAGCTGAGCTCAGCTGCAAGAGCTGGCATGTGGGAAGGGATGCATGTGAAAGTTATTAGTCCAGTCCCCAAGTATTTTGCAAGCTAAGAAGTGACTCAGAAACTTGTCGCCGTTTTTTTTTATTAAAAAAATCGTCTTTATTGATTTAAAATACCATCTTACAAATATATTACAAATGATTACAACAGAGCTAAACATGGAAAGAAAAAAGAAAAAAAGATAAAATAAAAACAAAAAGAAACCAAAAAAAATTAACAGTAAGTAAAGAATATCAGTTAGAACATCATATCTTATCCAATAAAATTTTCTGTAAGAAACTTCCAATCATTCTCATTGTACTTTTTCTGTTGTCTTAATTCTATCGCATGGTTTGTTATGTAGCTTTTTCTATATATTTCTCTGAAATATTTATTCCATTTGTTTATCATACACAAGTATCATTCATTTCTGCAAGGATAATGTCATTGCCGCCGATTTAATAATCCGATTTTACGAAAAGGCGCGTCTAGTTGCCCGCTTCCCCTCCCCCACTCGCCTCATCTTAGAAAGTGACCTTCTCCCATGCATGCACATTCCAGTAGATTTCCTGTAGCCTAAGTGCATTGCAGCGGGTTGGGCTAGATGACCCTCAGGTCCCTTCCAGCTCTACAGTTCTATGAGTCTTGGATCCCAAGTGGCAAGTTCCATCTCTGCCTTTGTCTGCCTATGAATCGGACAGCAGCAGCAAGAGTTCTTTTAGCAAAGTATTGGAAGACACAAGAACTACCCACGCTGGAAGAGTGGCAGACGAAGGTGATTGACTATATGGGACTGGCTGAGATGACGGGCAGAATCCGTGACCAAGGGAAAGAGACGGTGGAAGAAGATTGGAAGAAATTTAAACTTTATCTTAAGAACTGTTGTAAAATTATTGAGTGTTAAAATGTCATGGGTGAGGTAAAGCAGATTTGCAGCGATAAATGACTGGGTAAGAGAAAAAGGTTAAAGAAAGTGAATTATAAGTAATTGAGATCAGGGGTTGCTGAAAAAGTTTAAAACAGGGATGCAGAAAAGGGAGGCATGGGGAAGTCGTCAAAATTGGGTATAAGGAAAAAAGGTTATGAAATTATACATGTTTATATGTTTGTTTGTTTTTGTATTGTTATTTGTAATGTGTTATATGTTGGAAAATTAATAAAAATTTTATATATAAAAAAAAATGAATCGGACAGCAGAGCGGCATCATTCACGGCAGCTTCCTTCTCCTTTCCTCTCCTCCATCCAGGCGATTTTGGTCCAGCCATTTCCCTGTGTTAAACCTGAAGTCCCATGCCTTATATAAAAAGGTTTTCATGTGCAGCTTGTGGGGTGGGGGTGGTTTGAATGCCATCTTTGGTGTGTCCCCCCCCCAACAAAGCCTGGGGTTTTTAGGTGTCTTTAAGATTGGGACACAACCTTGATGGCAGAAAGTGAAGAGGAATTAAAGAACCTTTTAATGAGGGTGAAAGAGGAGAGCGCAAAACATGGTCTGAAGCTCAACATCAAAAAAACTAAGATCATGTCCACTGCAAATAGAAGGCGAAGAAATGGAGGCAGTGAGAGATTTTACTTTCTTGGGCTCCATGATCACTGCAGATGGTGACAGCAATCCCAAAATTAAGAGACGTCTGCTTTTTGGGAGAAAAGCAATGACAAACCTAGACAGCATCTTAAAAAGCAGAGACATCACCTTGCCGACAAAGGTCCGTATAGTAAAAGCTATGGTTTTCCCAGTAGTGATGTATGGAAGTGACAGCTGGACCATAAAGAAGGCTGATTGCCAAAGAATTGATGCTTTTGAATTATGGTACTGGAGGAGACTCTTGAGAGTCCCATGGACTGCAAGAAGATCAAACCTCTCCATTCTGAAGGAAATCAGCCCTGAGTGCTCACTGGAAGGACAGATCCTGAAGCTGAGGCTCCAATACTTTGGCCACCTCATGAGAAGAGAAGACTCCCTGGAAAAGACCCTGATGCTGGGAAAGATGGAGGGCACAAGGAGAAGGGGGCGACAGAGGACGAGATGGTTGGACAGTGTTCTTAAAGTTACGAACATGAGTTTGACCAAACTGCGGGAGGCAGTGGAAGACAGGAGGGCCTGGCGTGCTCTGGTCCATGGGGTCACGAAGAGGCGGACTCGACTAAACGACTGTTTTATGTCTCTCTCTCCCACCCCCCACTCCCCCCAGCTCTGAGGGCAGAAGTGAAGCCTGCTGCGGAAAGCAGCCTTAAAACAACAGAACACATGGGTGGATGTGTTAATCTGGCTGGCTCAAAATCACTTCCTTTATAGGCAGATTAGCAAGCATGTGTTTAAAAAATGCATCCCGTCTGCTTTGGCTCAAAGTCGTTCTCTCAAGGGAGAGACAACGCAGACTGAGGAAGCCATGTGAGGCCATGGGCGTACCCCAAGGGCACGACGGGGTGAGCTCCCGTTGCTCGGTCCCTGCTCCTGCCAACCTAGCAGTTCGAAAGCACGCCAAAAAGTGCAAGTAGATAAATAGGGACCGCTCCGACAGGAAGGTGAACGGTGTTTCTGTGCGCTGCTCTGGTTCGCCAGAAGCGGCTTAGTCATGCTGGCCACATGACCCAGAAGCTGTACGCCGTCTCCCTTGGCCAATAAAGTGAGATGAGCGCCGCAACCCCAGAGTCGGTCACGACTGGACCTAATGTTCCTTTACCTTTAACCACTAGGTGGTGCTACTGCACATATTTCATGCAGGCGTAGTTTTGCTCTGAAAGCCTGAGCTGCTGCTTTAGCGGCCTGTTCTCTAACTTTTATTATAAACCAGTATTGCAAAACCCCCGTTCTTGACTTCCATTCCTATTGTAATAAATCTCCCTCTGCACACTTTGCCCTAGTAGAGGCATGTTCTGTACACATAACTTGGCTGGAGAACACAATCTGTCACAAAATCTGGAGAAATGCCTGTTTCCAAGCATGGTTGCTTACGTTTTTTATCAGAAAGTGTGAATTATGTAGCCCTGCCTTTAAATGCAAACTGAATTCAATTTCTATCTGCTCGCCCACCCCACTGCATGAACTTCCTAGTACAACTCCCTGATTTGTGAGTGATCTTGAGAAATCAGTGTTGGGTTCTTTTAAGAGGAAGCATGAGGCGGCAGGGAGAGGGGAGGGGGGAAAAACACCCTTATGTAAATAAATAAACTTTATCCCCCATCAGAGCCCAATCCTGAAAAGAAGATATTCATAGAGGTGGCCTTGGCAGGTGATGGTCTTGTAGAAGACAACAAATCAGAAGACAAACTTTATTTTCTCCATGGCTGTCATGGGAAGCAAACAAATAACGTTCAGGATTTCACACATCAGCAGAAGTAGCAAGCATCTTCACAAAGGGGAAGGTCTCCGTGTGTTTCTGAATTGAAGATTTCTTTAAAGATGAACATGGAAATAGCTTTCAAACGTCTCCACATATATTGCATCATTGTATCTGTGCTAATCTTGGGAAGTGTGAACTCGGAACAGGACCGGATTTAGGTTTGATGAGGCCCTAAGCTACTGAAGGTAATGGGGCCCTTTCTATGTCCACATGTCCATTGTCAACAACAAATTGTTGCTGTTTTTTGTGTTGAATATATGCTATATGGTAATTTATGGACCTAACAGGTATCTAAAGCCATCTGCACATAACAAAATATGTACATCATAGGAGCCTACACAACACAAAACACTGTTGCTGTATGTACCGTAGGTTCCATTTTATTTGTTTTTTTATCTTATATTTTGGAAATGTACATCCAGGAGTTTTTTCCTTTAAATTTTTTTGGGGCCCCCAAGAGAGTGGGGCCCTAAGCTATAGCTTGTTTAGCTTATACGTAAATCTGAGACTGACTAGGAAGTGTGAATGCAAACCAGATCAAACTCACAAAACACCAGACCTAGAAAGCTACAGGCCCCAAAAGATACACTTGCAAGGGATACAAGACCTCACAAATAAAAGACCTAAGCTTCATTTTCACCCTTCCTGCATGAAAGGTCTCCCATGAGTAGAAAGGGCAAGTTGGGATTGTGTCACAAGATCCCTGGACATCTGCAGAGGGATGTCGGCTTAAGAGCATCTATTCACCCATAGGCACTCTGTGCAAATAGGACCAACCCCAATTGCACAGTGGTCCCTATTTCTTGGAATGCCTTTCCACCTGTGAGCAGCCTGCAGCTGTACTTTTGCAGCTATTAAGAGAAGGCAGTGGTTGAGTGCTGGGTCTGGGTCTAACGGGTGAAGAGAGGAACAGATTCCTTCCTACATATCATAACCAGTGCAAGGAAACTCAAACTGTGCTAGATGCTTCCTTTTGCTTCAACATAATCCTGTCTTCTTCCCTCAAAAACTTTTAAACAAAGAAGCAAGATAAGGGTGGCTTTCCTCTGTTTAGGGTCAAAAGATTGAGATGAAGTAGTGACAATGTCTAGAACCCTTGATTTTCTCTCCTCTCACCTTTGGCACTGCATCAACGTATTACAGCTTCTTTTTAATATGTTGGGGAACTGCCAGTTACCTTTCCTGTAACTTGAATCCCCTGGTTTGGGTACTACCCTCTGTAGCAGGAGAAAACAAGCTTGCTCCAACTTCCTTGTGACAGCCCTTAAGATATTTAAGATATTATATTTATTTCAAAGCACGGCCACCAAAGGAATCCTTGAACTCTGCAATTTGTTTGTTTGTTTGCTTTTGCCAATGAAGGGTCCTAAAACCTTCGGAACTGGAAGTCCTGCCGGAAAGCTGTTTAGCCCCTGTTGTTGTTGTTTAGTCGTTTAGTCATGTCCGACTCTTTGTGTCCCCATGGACCAGAGCACGCCAGGCACTCCTGTCTTCCACTGCATCCCACAGTTTGGTCAGACTCATGCTGGGAGCTTCGAGAACACTGTCCAACCATCTCGTCCTCTGTCGTCCCCTTCTCCTTATGACCTCAGTCTTTCAAAACACCAGGGTCTTTTCCAGGGAGTCTTCTCTTCTCATGAGGTGGCCAAAGTATTGGAGCCTCAGCTTCAGGATCTGTCCTTCCAGTGAGCACTCAGGGCTGATTTCCTTAAGAATGCATAGGTTTGATCTTCCTGCAGTCCATGGGACTCTCAAGAGTCTCCTCCAGCACCATAATTCAAAAGCATCAATTCTTCGCCAGTCAGCTTTCTTTATGGTCCAGCTCTCACTTCCATACATCGCTACTGGGAAAACCATAGCTTTAACTATACGGACCTTTGTTAGCAAGGTGATGTCTCTGCTTTTTAAGATGCTGTCTAGGTTTGTCATTGCTTTTCTCCCAAGAAGCAGGCGTCTTTTAATTTCATGACTGCTGCAGTGATCATGGAGCCCAAGAAAGTAAAATCTCTCACTGCTTCCATTTCTTCCCCTTCTATTTGCCAGGAGGTGATGGGCCCAGTGGCCATGATCTTAGTTACACAATGTTAAAAGAAAAACTGCTCCTCTTTCCTTTATGTGGTATCCAGGACCCCATATAGAGTCCTTCTAATGTTCCCTATCGGTAGGAGAAAATAACAGAGGCCAACCAGAGTATATTGAGAAGCAAAGCAGCTAGTAAGCCTGATCTTTATTAAACTATTGCAAAAGGGTCCCCACTCAGCACACGCAGGAGGGAGGAGAACCCCGAACAATGATGCGCAAACCCCTATATAGCCTTTTGAAATTGCCCACCCTGTAGCCCAAGACCACCCCCAAAACACCATACATACATCACAGAAGGAGGCAGTCTACAGCAGAAATCCTGCCTGCCAGGATACCTGATAATGGTCACTGATTGCATTACCTGGGCAGCCTGGCCATTCTTTTGTGATGGTTAATACTTTAGTTCCCAAGTCCAGCTCACAGGCTAAACCCTACTCATGCACAAATATGCCCTCTAAGACAGGATTTGTAAGCAAAAACACAACAGGAAGGCTTTCCCCATCTTCCCCCCTTACTGCAGAGGAATATTTGAGGTCAAAATGGCTTCAGGATTGTTCTCCTGTACCATTTCAGACACATGGTTCATATATTTAGATATGTGTGCATTTATGAGTATTTATTCTATTTTTGAGGCCTTAAAATTCTTATAACAGCAACCACTGAGAAGGTTCCAGAATGCCGCCTACTTAGGGTGGTGGGTTTTGGTGGGGCTTCCCCTGCTCATCACCCCTCCCCTCCCCCAAAATTCAACACTTTAGATTGACTCCCAAACCCAAGAGGAAGAAGGGGCGGATCTTCTCCCCCAAGAATGACCCTGCAAAGAAAGTGAAGAGACATTCATTGAAGTCAGCATCAAAAAATTCCACAAGACCCCCTTCGTAATCCAGGGAAACCCGGATCTTCCTGGGCAGTTGCCTTACGGTCACGGAGACCGGCTCAGGGCAGCTCAAAGCCACGAGCTGAAAAGGCAAGGACTCGCCAAACTGCTTCTTCAGAGCCCATATGCCCTCCTTCGGATTAAGCTTAAACGGACCCTTCCTCCTGACTGAGTCTTTGGCAACACCCAGAGCCCACATGGCTTGGTCTATCGTCTCAATCTCCACCTCCCAGGTAGGCCTTCCTGAGGTGAATCCCTCGCGGCCCAGCACAAAGGGCATCCAGTCAAATCTCTCCGGGTTGTCGGGCACATCCTGCTTCTTTTCTGCCCTTCTCACACTCTTCAGGTCCTCAGAGACAAGGAGCTTTGGGGAGGCAGTTTCCGGATCCAGGGTCACGCTCACTGCGTGACAGAAAGACAGAAAGAGAGAGAGAGAGAGAGAGAGAGAGAGAGAGAGAGAGAGGACGGATGATGGTAGACACCATGCCAGTCTGATCTGCATTGAATCTGATTTATTTGACATGTGGAATCGTTTTGATTGTTGAGGTTATTTTCTTTTACCTCAAGATGTTTCACAGGTGAATATACAGGTAAGGTGTTATGTACTGAGTTGAATAGGATTCAGAATGCAGCAGTCTGATTGGTCCTAGAACAATAGGGTCCAGAATGCAGCAGTCTAATTGGTCCTAGAACAATAGGATCCAGAATGCAGCAGTCTGATTGGTCCTAGAACAACAGGATTCAGAACACAGCAGTCTGATTCATCCTAGAACAATAGGATCCAGAATGCAGCAGTCTGATTGGTCCTAGAACAATAGGATCCAGAACGCAGCAGTCTGATTGGTTCACAGGAGCCACCCAATCCAGCTCCAGGTGGAAGTGAATCCGCAACCTGATTGGCCTACAGGAGAATCCCGGAATTAGCCAATCATGTGGGACCTACTGTGTAAATAATGTATATAAAGCAGACATTCTGGGGGAACTTCCATTCCTCCTCACCACTATGAGCTGAATAAAGAGCATGAAATCCACTCTCGACTCCTGGTATATTTCATAAGGTTAAGAGCCCGTCTGCTGATTTGAAATGGCGGCTGAGTTGAGTTCACACCTCACAATCTTAGGCTCTACCCCACTCCTGTCTTCATGAACATGCCAACCCTTCTACACTCCCCCCAGATCAACCCTAACCAGCCCCCAGCCTAGATACTTCTGACTGAATTTCCCAAAAGGTTGGCCCAGTCAGTTGCAAAATGTCATCTGATCATCACATCGTTGAACAAGGGGCTTATGTCCACATCCTAGGTTGTCCTTCTTATTTTGATGATGTATTTTGTGGTTTTATACAGTGGTACCTCGGGTTAAGTACTTAATTCGTTCTGGAGGTCCGTTCTTAACCTGAAACTGTTCTTAACCTGGAGCACCACTTTAGCTAATGGGGCCTCCCACTGCCGCCATGTGATTTCTGTTCTCATCCTGAAGTAAAGTTCTTAACCTGAAGCACTATTTCTGGGTTAGCAGAGTCTGTAACCTGAAGCGTATTTAACCTGAAGCGTATGTAACCCGAGGTACCACTGTATTTTGATTTTTTATTCTGTGTACCGCCCTGAGACCTCCAAGTATAGGGCGGTCTATAAATTCAATAAAGGATGTTGTTGTTGTTGTTGTTGATAATAATCGTAACAACCCAATCCCCTCAAAAGTTTCCCATATCAATGTGGGGCACACGCGTTAAAGATAATTTACCTTTGTTCAGGGCTTGCATCAGAGAATCTGTTAAGAAGAAGAAAGAGTAACAAATTTAAATATCACCACTGGGAAAAAACCACAACCCTCTCAAACCAAGTGGAACTTTGCGGGGATTGCTGGAGGGTTTCCCCTCAGAGTAACTATTTATTCAGCAATTGTCCTGTTTTGCTTGCAGAAAGCTTATGCAGAGCCAGTGTGGTGTAGTGGTTAAGAGCAGTAGTCTCGTAATCTGGGGAACCGGGTTCGCATCTCCGCTCCTCCGCATGCAGCTGCTGGGTGACCTTGGGCTAGTCACACTTCTCTGAAGTCTCTCAGCCCCACTCACCTCACAGAGTGTTTGTTGTGGGGGAGGAAGGGAAAGGAGATTGTTAGCCACTTTGAGACTCCTTAAAGGGAGTGAAAGGCGGGATATCAAATCCAAACGCTTGTTAGACTACCCCTAGTTTTTACTGGGAGCGGCAATGAACATCCGTCTTTCATGGCTTTTGGGGTGTCATCCCATTTGTCAGTCATTCATTCTGCAACTACCACTTTCTAAACTGCAAAGTTATAGAATTGTAGAGTTGGAAGGGACCTCAGGGGTCATCTAGTCCAACCCCCTGCAATGCAGGAATCTTTTGCCCAACATGGGACTCAGACCCACAACCCTGAGATTAAGAGTCTCACGCTCTGGACCACTGGGATTAAATTTACGGCATGCAATGCCCTAAGAGAGAATATTATGAAAATGATATACAGGTGGTACATGACCCCAGTCAAGCTTGCAAAAATCTATCATTTGCCCGATAATAAATGTTGGAAATGTAAGGAAACTGAAGGTACATTCTTTCACCTTTGGTGGACGTGCCCTAAGATTACGGCATTCTGGGAAATGATATATAATGAATTTAAAAAGGTATTTAAATATACCTTCCTGAAGAAACCAGAGGCCTTTCTCTTGGGCATGGTCGGCCAATTGGTGCCAAAGAAGGATAGAACTTTCTTTATGTATGCTACAGCAGCAGCAAGAATACTCATCGCAAAGTATTGGAAGACACAAGAAATACCCACCTTGGAAGAATGGCAGATGCAAGTAATTGACTATATGGAAATGGCTGAGATGACTGGCAGAATCCGAGATCAGGGAGAAGAGTTGGTGGAAGAAGATTGGAGGAAATTTAAAATTTATTTACAGAAGTATTGTAAGATGTATGAATGTTGATGACATTGAAATAAAATGAAGGGGTTCTAGTAATAAGAGATAAAAATTTGAAATTATAAATTTGGGAGGTAAAATATATAAGGACAAAGTAGTAGGATATGAATTTGCTGAACTAATTGTTAAAAAGGGATATAAAAAAGGGAGGCGTGAGGAAGTCAGGAAAGTAAGTTAAGTAAAGATGAATATTTAGAAAAGAGTGATTTGTGTTTTTCTTATTTTATTTTGTGTGACGATTGTTTTTTTTCTTTACTTTTCTAAATGTTTGTACTTTATGTATTGTGAAAGTTTGTATTGTTGTCTTTCATATTTTTTCTGTGTTTCTCTGTGTTTTTATTGTTCTATTTTTTTATTGTTAAAACTAATAAAATATCATATTAAAAAAAAAAAGAGTCTCACGCTCTACTGACTGAGCAATGGCAGTTATTTTTAGGTGGGTTTCTTATACCAGAACAACAGAACACTTGAATCCTCTGCAAAGGCGTCAGTATATTGCAAAGCCATTCCACTGCATACCAGAACTTTAGGTTAGGCCATTTACAGCGGATTGTACTACACCAACAAATCAGCATGACAGCTTGCAGTCATTTAACCACCCTCATTAAAAAAAAATCTGAATGAAGGCTCAATAAAGATCAGATGCAATCTAACCCCTGTGGAAGCTTTGTTCATGAAAATTAGGAGGAATTTTTGACTCATAGGTCATCTGGAGGACTCTTGATGCAAAAACCAAAAATTCTGCTTTGTGATTGACAGTCTAGAGCATGGGTAGGCAAACGAAGGCCCGGGGGCCAGATCCAGTCCAGTCGCCTTCTCAGTCTGGCCCATGGACGGTCCGGGAATCAGCGTGTTTTTACAGGAGTCGAATGTGTCCTTTTATTTAAATTGCATCTCTGGGTGATTTGTGGGGCCTGCCTGGTGTTTTTACATGAGTAGAATGTGTGCTTTTATTTAAAATGCATCTCTGGGTTATTTGTGGGGCAGAGGAATTTGTTCTCCCCCCCCCAAAAAAATAGTCTGGCTCCCCACAAGGTCTGAGGGACAGTGGACCGGCCCCCTGCCGAGAAAGTCTGCTGACCCCTGGTCTAGAGCAGGCACCCCCAAACTCAGCCCTTCAGCTGTTTTGGGACTACAATTCCCATCATCCCTGACCACTGGTCCTGTTAGCTAGGGAGCATGGGAGTTGTAGGCCAAAAACATCTGGAGGGCCAAGTTTGGGGGTGCCTAGTCTAGAGGCACCTAGTGTGGTATAATGGTTAGATTGTAGGTCTGGGATCTGGGAGACGAGGGTTTGAATCCCCACTCAGCCATGAGGCTCACTGGGCGACCTTGGGCCAGTCATTGTCTCATAGCCTAGCCTACCTCACAAGGCTGTTGTGAGGATGAATCATGGCCACTTTCATTCAGTGCTTGCTGAGCTGCTTCAGTCAAGCACTACGCCCTTCAACACTACCCTTGTTCAGACTGAAGGGGAGTAAAAAATCCATATTGATAGAAAAATTTAAGCCATGGTGAAGCAAAGCACAGCAGCAGGCTTTTTTCTTTTTCTTTTTTATGCAACATTCCTGTGTCTTAAAAGAACCACCAAGAACAACCAATAGGGAAGGGACAGGATAAGCCAGTGTGGTGTAGTGGTTAAGAGCGGTGGACTCGTAATCTGGTGAACTGGGTTCGCTTCCCCGCTCCTCCACATGCAGCTGCTGGGTGACCTTGGGCCAGTCACACTTCTCTGAAGTCTCTCAGCCTCACTCACCTCACAGAGTGTTTGTTGTGGGGGAGGAAGGGAAAGGAGAATGTTAGCCACTTTGAGGCTCCTTCGGGTAGTGATAAAGCGGGATATCAAATCCAAACTCTTCTACTTTCCTTGAACCCAGCCTGGAACTGGTGCATACTCTGAGACCTCCATTTCCCTCCTTAAGGTACCCAAATTACCTTGAGAGCTCTCCAAAGCCTTTTCTAAAGCAGAATTTTTCTGCGACGCAAACCTGAGCGCCTCTTCCGTCTTCGGAGAAAGGTCCGTCATGTGCCCTACTGAATTCTTCTCATTCCTGGAAGGGAATATGGTCAGGGAATAAGGAAGAGATATATAGATGTAGGGAATGAGGAAGAGATATACAGTGGTACCTCAGGTTAAGAACTTAATTCGTTCTGGAGGTCTGTTCTTAACCTGAAACTGTTCTTAACCCGAAGCACCACTTTAGCTAATGGGGCCTCCTGCTGTCGCTGCGCCGCCGCACGATTTCTGTTCTCATCCTGAAGCGAAGTTCTTAACCCAAGGTAATATTTCTGGGTTAGTGGAGTCTGTAACCTGAAGCGTATGTAACCCAAGGTACCACTGTATAGATATATACAGTGCTTTCCCCCCCTAAAAAAAGTTTAGGGGTACAGTGGTACCTTGGCTTACAGACGCTTCAGATTATGCATTTTCGGGTTGCACACCGCGTTGAACCCGGAATTACCGGAATGGGCTTTGGGCTTTGCACATGTGTAGAAGCACAGAATCGTGACCCGCATGTGTGCAGACGTGGCGCTGAGGATTGCGAACGCTGCGGGTTGCGAACGTGCCTCCCGTACGGATCACGTTTGCAACCCGAGGTTCCACTGTGCTCTCATTTTCCTACTCATATTGAAATTCGGCCTGTCAATGTGGCCAAACCTAGATTCACAAAATGTTTAGTGGCATGCATCCCCCTGGTACCCCCAGAAAAAAAGCACGGGATATAGATCTATTTAATGAACAGTCAGAAGGTATTAGGAAGGTATAGGCTGGTAAAGAAACAAAAGTTAAGATACTGACAGGAATATTATCTGAGAAACCATAAACTTGTTAATGTTTGTAAAATGAACTTGGTTTTTTGGTTCACTTTTAACAACTGCCTGGACTCAGTGTTTTACCCGAGAGTAACGGGTTGGTGGCAGCGGGGAAGCGAGCACAGTGGTGGCACAGGGATCAACAGACCATTAAACGTTTGGGGACCCTGTGTGATCGCCACAGCCACATACCTGCTCAAAGCACTTCTGATGTCCTGAAATAGAGAGAGGGAGGAAGAGGTGTCAGTCGCACAAGACAAAACAAGCACTGGGCTCTTTTTCGTGCCAAGGAAATTCCTTCACCCTTTCCATTCCTTGACTGCATAAAACAAAAGGCTTGTGCCTTCTTTCTGCCCACCTGGCACCTTTGTGCTGAGTCTCACCTGCAAGAATTCACTCGTAGGCTGCAGGCTCTTCTCCTCCATCTCCACAATCAGCTCACTGAGTTGCGAAATCTCCTCAGAGAGTCTGGAGAGGTTCTCTTCCTGCCACCTCCCTATCTCTCTCTCCACATCTTCCAGCTGGCCGAGCCACAGGTTCAGTTTCTCCTCAAGGAACTCCTGCATCTTCTCAAAGGCAATTCTGATCTTCTGCTTCTCCATTTCTAACCCCGCCTACCGGAGGGAAGCGGGCAGAGTGGGGGAAATACAGAGAAATTTGGAAAGGGGCAAAGGGAGACGAGGAGCTTCAGTCAAAGGATGCGGACTGTTCATAATAAAGCTCTTTCGTAAGCTGTAGATCAGTGTTTCCCAAACTTGGGTCTCCAGCTGTTTTTGGACTACGACTCCCATCATCCCTCACTAGCAAGACCAGTGGTCAGGGTGATGGGAATTGTAGTCTGAAAACAGCTGGAGATGCCAGTCTGGGAAACACTGCTATAGATTAAGGAAATGGGGCATTTTGCCCAACTAATCTAAGGTAAAAAGGTAAAGGAGCCCTGGATGGTTAAGTCCAGTCAAAGGCGACTATGGGGTTGCGGCACTCATCTTGCTTGCAGGCTGAGGGAGCCAGTGTTTGTCTAGAGACAGCATGTGGCCAGCATGACTAAATCACTTCTGGCGCAACAGATCACCGTGATGGAAACCAGAGCGCATGGAAACACCACTTACCTTCCCGCCGCAGCAGTACCCATTTATCTACTTGCACTGGTATGCTTTAGAACTGCTAGGTTGGCAGAAGCTGGGACAGAGCAACGGGAGCTCATCCTGCCACAGGGATTCGAACTGCCAACCTTCTGATCGGCAAGCCCAAGAAGCTCAGTGGTTTAGACCACAGCACCACCCGCATCCCGCCCAGATTTCTAAACACATTCTAACAGGTACAAACAGGTACCATCCCCTGTGGAAGTTTATTACTCATCCTCCGGTTCATTCTGTTCATCAGTCCTCCAATGGCAACTGTGTTCTGGGGGACCAACAAGCTGCCACTTTGGGGAGCAAACACACAGGTGATTTGAATGTGTGTGTAAACAGGGATGCGTATGTGACAAATCTGTTTCCTGTCCATGTTCTTGAAAAGCGACAAGAAGCAGCTCAGCTGGGCATTCTGGGAAGCAATCAAATGGCTTCACCCTGTACATCCTAGTCTAAGGAGTCCATAGCCTCCGCAGAGCAACACTTCTAAAGGCCAACACACAGGAGGCTATTTCTCTTTAGTGACGGGGTGGCCTGGGGAGCCCTGACGCAGGATCTGCAAGAACAAATACCTACCACACACTCCTGCCTCCTCAACTCTTCGGCTAATTTCTGCTCCACAAGTTTCTCTCTCTCATCCTTCAGAGACTCTAGGCGGGCCTTGATTTGTTCCTTAAAAATATATAAAAGAGTTTTGCGACATTCAGCCTCCTGCAGAGGGTGGTGAATACAGCACAAGATATTACGGGCTGTCCCGTGAATCCACTGGATGAAATAGCGGAAGAACGGTGTCTCAGGAGAGTGAGGAAAATTCTTAGGGATGATTCACACCCTGGCCGGCACTTTCTTGATCTCCTGCCCTCAGGCAGAAGATACAGAAGCAGGATTAGTTGCACCAACAGGGTAAAGAACAGCTTCTATCCGTGGGCTGTTAGGCTGCTGAATGAAAAGATCACAACAGGGCAACTGACTTTCGGGTTTGGTGGGTGTGCGTCAGTAAACGAGGGGAATTCAGACTAAGAGAGCTGAGTGGGGGGTGCGCGTGTAATCTCACTGTATACAAGTTGTACAAGTGACAATAATGTATTTCAATTTCAATTATTCAGTCCACCTGATGCCCAGGGAAAAAAATACACGTCTGATCAGAGAACGATGGGCTAGGGGAGAATCATGGCATCATAGAATTGTAGAGTTGGGAGGGACCATAAGGATCATCTAGTCCAACCCCCTGCAATGCAGGAATCTTTTGCTCCACATGGGGCTCAAACACATGACTCCGAGATTAAGTGTCTCATGCCAACTGAGCTATCTTCAAAGTAGCTAACTTTTTGCCCTCCGGATGTGGCTAAACTCATTTGGCCATGCTGGCTGGGGCTGGCGAGAGTAGGGCTGTGTACACACACACACACACACACACACACACACACACACACTATAGATTCAAAGCACATTCCCCTTCCAAAAGGATTTTGGGAACTGTAGTTTGTGAAGGGTGCTGGGAATTGTAGTTCGCACGGTTCCCAGGATCCTTTGGGTGAAGTGGCGTGATTTAAGCCTATGGTGTGTACACACAGCCTTGGGAGTCTGACAACATCTGGAGGATATCACATTAGCTAACCCTGGCCTTTTATGATTTATGATTTTATGGCTTTTTTATTTATAGCCATTTAAATGTGTTTGTGGGGGAGGTGTTTTTTTGTTTTGCTTCCAGCTATTTATTTTGTGCTTTTATTCTGTATTTTTTATATTTTGAACTGCCCTGAGATCTTTGGGTGAAGGTCTGTATATAAATTTAATTAATTAATAATAATAATGGTTAATGTATTTATTATTTATTGCATTTATATTCCACCTTCTTTTCCAAAGAAGCTCTAGCTGGCATACGTGGTTCTCCCCATCTTCCTCGTTTAATCCCAACAACAGCCCTGTGATACCTCAGGCTAGGCTGAGAGGCAGTGACCGGCCCAAGGTCACCCAATGAGTTTCACAAGCGAGTGGGAATTTGAACCCTGGCCCTGCTGCAACACTCTAAACCAACACACCACACAGGTGGTTCTGCCTTTCTGGAAACTACAATTTCTTCTGCAAACCTTAGCTCCCCACTTTCACCCATCCTCCCCTTCCCATTTATGCCCTCCCCATTCCTCCCCAAAGCAGCTCTTAAGGTTTTTGGGGAATCCCCTCACCATCTTCATGAGTGCTAGTTTGACCCTCAAATTGGCATCCCAGGGATCTTGGCTCAAATCAGGTCCATAGAATGGGGTGCAGAGGATTTTTTTTTTTTTGCTCCCTGAGAGTCCCACGGACTGCAAGAAAATCAAACCTCTCCATTCTGAAGGAAATCAGCCCTGAGTGCTCACTGGAATGACAGATCGTGAAGCTGAGGCTCCAGTACTTTGGCCACCTCATGAGAAGAGAAGACTCCCTGGGAAAGAGCCTGATGTTGGGAAAGATGGAGGGCACAAGGAGAAGGGGACGACAGAGGACGAGATGGTTGGACAGTGTTCTCGAAGCTACCAGCATGAGTTTGACCCAACTGCGGGAGGCAGTGGAAGACAGGAGTGCCTGGCGTGGTCTGGTCCACGGGGTCACGAAGAGTCAGACACGACTAAATGACTAAACAACAACAACAACAACATAATCCTAAACTGGAGCTGGGTTCCTATAGTGGCATTCTGCATAGCTAAAAGGGAAAAAAAGGTCAAATCGAAACCAATTTCCAACTCAAAAAATAGTCACACCCCAGTCTTCAAAGGCAGAACCTTTGAATGATTCACATCATTTGGCCCACCCATAGCTGCACACCACAACCACGCCACAACCACTGGTCTCTCTGGTTGCCCTTCCCCTGTCCCCCCCTCCAAGCATCACTGGAATCCCCTTTCTCACCCCCCCTTAGAAAAAGAGTCTTTTAGTAGGCAGCCAGAAAGCAAATCTCCAACGGCCCAGCCCTCTTCCTTGGAAGGCCCCCTGTGCCCAGGTTTTTTCGGAGAAGGGGAATTAAAAGGCTTGGCAGCTGGAACTCAGTGCTACAGGGCATCCTGCCATTTTAAAAAAATCAGGAGGCACAGGTGCTAACAGACAGCTTAGGAAACCCATACTTTTGTCTGCCTGGAGAGACAATGGAGCGTGCCTGGAGAATCACAGTCACAATGCCTGCTGCAGCTACAGAGATCAGTGACTCACAGCGATCCGCTGCCTCCCACCTTGTTTTTGCTGCATTTGCAGCACGGACTTGACCTTCCTGGGGCGCAACCCTACACAAAAAAGAAAACAAGAGAAGGTGCCCTTCATCCACACTGTCCCCCAGCCCACGCGCTTGATCCCATATATCAGGCGCACAGCTCAGAGGCGCACCGTTTGACAGCGATTCGTTTGGGTTGCATCTTGTATGTTTCTGGCAATGCTTTCTTTTTATTTTCCATGTTTGATTTTTCACAGCAATAGTTTCCTTTGTCCCATGACATCGGTGTTTGACAAGGCCAGTTTGCAATTTATATTTTTAAGGAATATCAACAACCTCAGATATGCAGATGACACAACCTTGATGGCAGAAAGTGAGGAGGAATTAAAGAACCTTTTAATGACGGTGAAAAAGGAGAGCGCAAAATATGGTCTGAAGCGCAACAGCAAAAAAACTAAGATAATGGCCACTGGTCCCATCTCCTGGCAAATAGAAGGGGAAGAAATGGAGGCAGTGAGAGATTTTACTTTCTTGGGCCCCATGATCACTGCAGATGGTGACAGCAGCCACGAAATTAAAAGACGCCTGCTTCTTGGGAGAAAAGCAATGACAAACCTAGACAGCATCTTAAAAAGCAGAGACATCACCTTGCCGACAAAGGCCCATATAGTTAAAGCAATGGTTTTCCCAGTAATGATGTATGGAAGTGAGAGCTGGACCATAAAGAAGGCTGATCGCCGAAGAATTGATGCTTTTGAATTATGGTGCTGGAGGAGACTCTTGAGAGTCCCATGGACGGCAAGAAGATCAAACCTATCCATTCTGAAGGAAATCAGCCCTGAGTGCTCACTGGATCCTGAAGCTGAGGCTCCAATACTTTGGCCACCTCATGAGAAGAGAAGACTCCCTGGAAAAGACCCTGATGTTGGGAAAGATGGAGGGCACAAGGAGAAGGGGATGACAGAGGACGAGATGGTTGGACAGTGTTCTCGAAGCTACCAGCATGAGTTTGACCAAACTGCGGGAGGCAGTGGGAGACAGGAGTGCCTGGCGTGCTCTGGTCCATGGGGTCATGAAGAGTCAGACACGACTAAATGACAACAGTGCGCGCAAGTAGTGAGCCTCCTTGCGCAGCGCGTAAAAGCGCGTGGCGCCATCCCGGCAGATACCCACCCAACCGCGGTGACTTCCCTACCTTGTACTCTTGGGACGCCTCTTCCATGGGACACACGCGGTGCTCTCGGTGCTCCTTGGACCTGTCGCACACCACGCAGATGGGCGCTTCGTCGTCCTTGCAGAAGAGCTTCAGCGGCTCCTGGTGCGCTTGGCACATGCGCCCCTGCCCCGCGCCTGATGCGCGCCTTCCTCCCGCTTCTCCCTCCTGGAGTTTCCTGAGCAGCTCCGCGACGTTGGCCAGTTGCCGGTTGGGCTTGAAGTTCCTGGGCTGCACGGCTTCTTTGCACTCCGGGCAGCAGGAGGGAGAGTCGGGGCCGGATCCTTCCCAGAGACCCGCCAGGCAGGCGCGGCAAAAGTTGTGCCCGCAGTCCAGAGTCACCGGGTCTCTGAAGTAGTCCTGGCAGACGGAGCACGTCGCTTCATCGCAGAGCCCTTGAACGGCCGCCATCGCTGCGTCTCCCTGGAGAGTCCTAAGAGACACCCTCTTTTTAAGTTTCGTTTCTCCTTTCCTAGACTGCCTGGGCGTTTCCTTGCGGGTTGATCCCTGGGGAAAGCAGAGGAGGATCCTGCGAGAATAAACCGCGCGGTGGAAGCTGGAGGACCCGCTTTCAGAGCAGAAGCAGCTTAAAAATAAATAGAGAGAGCCTTAAAATATCAATGACTTCCCTTCTCCTCTATACATGTTTCATTTTGCATAACCTAAATCCCTGCATATTTTACTTAACTAAACTGAACCATTCAGCATTCCATTATTTCATCCATCAAAACTTATTTACACTGTTGAATTTATCTTAAAGCTGCCCACGTTTTCAAATAAACACAATTTTCCTCCATATATTCAGTAAACATTTTCCAATCTTCTTTAAACGTATGCTCTTCTTCTCTTATTCTGTATGTTAGGTCCACAAGCTGCACGCACATATTCCATCAGCTTAAGTTGCCATCCTTCTTTAGTTGGGGCCACGCTCGTTTTCCGTTTTTGCGCTAACGACACCTGGGAATTTCCATCTGAACTATCCCCAACAAAAAGGACTCAAAGTTTGCTTGTTTTTGAAAAGTGCTTTTAAACATTTTTTCCCAATTCATTACATTGATATTTTAAGGTTGTTTACATGAATATTCTAAAGTAAAATATTATAAGTAATATATATATATATAAATATTTAACAATTATAATAATATAATATAATATAATATAATATAATATAATATAATATAATATAATATGTGTGTGTGTATATATATATATATATATGTATATATAAATAGAGTAGGGTTTTTTCATATATTTATAATAAATGTCGTATAATAACCGAGGTCAAAGGAAAGGGGGGGGGAAAGTTCAGAAAAGGACCATCAAAATGATCAAGGGGATCACTGGTCAGTCGCCGTCTCTTAGCCTGGCCTACCTCACAGGGTTGTTGTGAAGATGAAATGGGGAGGAAGAGAACCATGTACACCACCTTTTGATCCTTGGAAGGCTAAGGTGGTGTAATAAATAAATAAAATAAGAAAGGCTGCAATGTTTGGTACTTTTTAGTTGAAAGGCACTCAAGAGGCAGCATGAGAGAACTTTACAGTGGTACCTCGGGTTAAGTACTTAATTCGTTCCAGAGGTCCGTTCTTAACCTGAAACTGTTCTTAACCTGAAGCACCACTTTAGTTCATGGGGCCTCCTGCTGCCGCTGCGCTGCCGGAGCACGGGTTCTGTTCTCATCCTGAAACAAAGTTCTTAACCTGAAGCACTATTTTTGGGTTAGAAGAGTCTGTAACCTGAAGCGTATGTAACCTGAAGTGTATGTAACCCGAGGTACCACTGTATAAAGTTTCCAAGCATAATTCAAAGTGTTGGTGTTGACCTTTAAAGCCCTAAATGGCCTCAGTCCTGTATACTTGAAGGAGCGTCTCCACCCCCATCGTTCTGCCCGGACAATGAGGTCCAGCTCTGAGGTCCTTCTGGCGGTTCCCCCACTGTGAGAAGCAAAGTTACAGGGAGCCAGGCAGAGGGCCTTCTCGGTGGTGGCACCCTCCCTGTGGAACGCCCTCCCACCAGATGTCAAGGAAATAAACAAGTATCAGACTTTTAGAAGACATCTGAAGGCAGCCCTGTTTAGGGAAGTTTTTAATGTTTGATGTTTTATAGTGTTTTTAATATTCTGTTGGGAGCCACCCAGAGATGGGCGGGGTATGAATAATAAATTATTATTATTATTATTATTATTATTATTATTATTATTATTATTTATTACTACTACTGTGAGAACAGGATGCTGGACTAGATGGGCCATTAGCCTGATCCAGCAGTCTCTTCTTATGTTCTTAAAACAAAAGTAAAATGGAATAGCCAGAGCTAAACACATTAGAACAAATTTCCATACCAAAATCAAACACTATAAATTAATAGCGCAAGGTTCCAAGTAACATGATGGAGTCAGAGGCAATGAAAAGCATAAGGTAAAGCATACAGCCCATTAATTCTAGTTTTGTCCCTATCTTCTTCTTCTTTTATATAATAACTTTTATTAAATTTTCTGCTTTATAATTTAATAAACATTTTACAAACTTCAAAATATCCAGTGACTTCCCTTCTTTTCTTTCCATGGTTCATTTTACATATCCAAATCCCTGCATATTTTACTATAACCATTCAAATCAATTTTCCACTTTTACATCCATCAAGAATTATTTACTCTGTTGAGTTTATCTTAATGCTGCCAGTGTTTTCAGCTGTACAGAGTTATTTCCCATATACTCAATAAATGTTTTCCAATCTTCTTTAAATGTATGTTTTTCTTGCCCTCTTGTTTTGTCCCTATCTTCTAACCTGTTGATTGCTGGAAAGTATTTTTAATTTATTTACGTTTATACAGTGTGCATTTTATTTCAAAATATTAGGATGCTAAGTTACATAGAAGTTAGAACATGTTAGGAAACTTGTTTTCAAATTGTTTTATGACTAGATGGGCTGGAGGAAGTTAGAAGGAAATTGTTACATTGACCATGATTAGTTTACACAACTCTTTATTTATCTTGTTTCCTTATCTTGTTTCTTTAAATTGCTGCTTTTAACTGTGTTTACCAATATTTTATGTTTCATTCTTTTTGTAAACCATTCTAAGATCTCTTTTTAAAGAATCACATGGTGTATAACTTTTATGAAATAAATAAAATGAATAAATACCCAGAAGTGGCTAAAAGCGCCTCCAGACAGTCACTATTTTGTGCTAAGTTTGCATCAGAAATTTAGGTTTGAACATTTAAAGCAGGGGGCAGCTACCTTTTTCAGCCGTGGGCTAGTCCACCGTCCCTCAGATCATGTGGTGGGCCAGACTATATTTTTTTGGGGAAAATGAACGAAATCCTATGCCCCACCACTAACCCAGAGATGCATTTTAAATAAAAGCACACATTCTACTCATGTAAAAACACGCTGATTCCTGGACTGTCTGTGGACCGGATTGAGAAGGCGATTGGGCCGCATTGAGAAGGCGATTGGACCGGATTGAGAAGGCGATTGGGCCGCATTGAGAAGGCGATTGGGCCGCATCTGGCGCCTGGACCTTAGGTTGCTTACCCCTGATTTAAAGGTTTGAGCATTTAAAGTGGAGCTGGTCACCTACCCCAACGCAACAAACCCACTTAACGAAAAAAATAACCTGACTTCCTGCAGTTTGGAAAGTGTCTAAGAAATGCATTAAAAAGTGTGGGCTGACTTAATAACAGGGAGGCACGCATACACTCTGAAAGCAAGTAAGGAGATTTATTTATTTATTTATCCATCGCCTTTTGAAACGAAAGAGCCATAAAGCGACTTGTGAAAGGTTTAAAGACAAAAAATACAGCAAATATTCAATCGGTTAAGACTAAAGTGTTCATCCGAATAATCAATGAAGGGGTTTTGTACCCCATCCAACCAGGGTGTGGATGAACGCAGAACAAACGTCTGTCTGTCATTTAACTGCCACACCAGCAAAGCAGAATGAATATTCGGGAAAGACTAGATAAAGCCAAACCTCTATGTAAGCAAATGAGGGCGAATGCTTGATAAATGTGTTGCCCTGAGGGGCCCAGACTGTAGCCTCTTGCTTGGCCCTGAGAAAAGCATATGTTATGTACTGAGTTGAATAGGATCCAAAAGGCAGCAGCCTGATTGGTCCTAGAACAATAGGATTCAGAATGCAGCAGTCTGATTGGTCCACAGGAGCCACCCAATCCAGCTGCAGGTGGAAGTGAATCCGCAACCTGATTGGCCTACAGGTGAATCCCGGAATTAGCCAATCACGTGGGGCCCATTGTGTAAATAATGTATATAAAGCAGACATTCTGGGGGAACTTCCATTCCTCCTCACCACTATGAGTTGAATAAAGAGCATGAAATCCACTCTCGACTCCGAGTATATTTCAGCAAAGATCTGAGGTGGGGAACCTCAGATGACCACAGATGTTGGTCATCGTTCCCACCAGCTCCTAGCCAGCATGAGGGATGATGGGAGCATCTGGAGGGGCGACAGATTCCCCACCTCAATGCTTGGAGTCGACAGGGCCTCCATAAATGGTGGTGTGTGTGGTGTAAATGAGGATTCCCCTCAAGATTCAGCAATTCATTGTGACCCCTGAGACCACCTGGAAAAAGGGCAGGATCCTCTCCCCGGAGAATGAGGCTGAAGTGAAAGCAAAGATCAAGCCACCTGAATCGGCATCAAAAAAGTTGACCTGGCCCCCTTCATAGTCCAGGGACACCCGGATCTTCCTGGGCTCACGGCTCAAGGCCAAAGGAGTCCACTCAGGGGAAGTTAAAGCAAACAGCTGGCAAGGCCAAGGCGGGCTGTGTGGTCTCTTCCCCACAGCCCAGATGCCTTCCTTTGGACTGAAGCTGAAACACCCCTTCCTCCTGAGGGAAACTCGCGCCACCCCTAAGGCCCACATTGCCCCTTCCTCCTCTTCCACCCCGACTTCCCACCAGTGTCTTCCTGACACAAATCTCTCGCAGCCCAGCACACAGAATTCCCTGTCAAATCTCCCGGGGTTCTTGGGCAGGCCCCAATATCCGTCTTCCCATCTCACGCTGGTCAGGTCCTCTGAGAGAACCAGGAAAGGGTGTGCCGTGTCGGGATCCAGAATCACGTTCACTGAAGGGGGAAAGAGAGAGAAAGGAAAGAAGGTGAGCGGCGTTAAAAAAAGAGAGAGAGAAAAAGGAAAGGTTGAGCTTGGTGGCTGCCGAGTGACCAGGGCCTCCCCAGAGCCATCTACGATACCATACAATACCCTGTGTCCAGGGCAGCTGTTTATCAGCTCCATCTGGTACGCAGGCTGAGACCCTGTCTGCCCACAGGCTCTCTCGCCAGACTGGGGCATGCTCTGGTTATCTCTTGCTTGGACTACTGCAATGCGCTCTATGTGGGGCTACCTTTGAAAGTGACTCGGAAACTACAATTAATCCAGAATGCGGCAGCTAGACTAGTGACTGGGAGCGACCGCCAAGACCATATAACACCGGTCTTGAAAGACCTACACTGGCTCCCAGTATGTTTCCGAGCAAAATTCAAAGTGTTGGTGCTGACCTTTAAAGCCCTAAACGGCCTCAGCCCAGTATACCTGAAGGAGCGTCTCCACCTCCATCGTTCTGCCCGGACACTGAGGTCCAGTGCCGAGGGCCTTCTGGTGGTTCCCTTGCTGCGAGAAGCCAAGTTACAGGGAACCAGGCAGAGGGCATTCTTGGTAGTGGCACCCGCCCTGTGGAACGCCCTCCCACCAGATGTCAAAGAGAAAAATAACTATCAAACTTTTAGAAGACATCTAAAGGCAGCCCTGTTTAGGGAAGCTTTTAATGTTTAATAGGTTATTGTATTTTAGTGTTTTGTTGGAAGCCGCCCAGAATGACAGGGGGGACCCAGCCAGATGGGCAGGGTATAAATAATAAATTATTATTATTATTATTATTATTATTATTATTATTATTATTATTATTATACGATATGATACAATAATCTTTATTGTCATTGTCCCATACAAAACGACAACATTGAAAAATGTACATAAAACATTCAAAACCCACCAAGGCTGCTATCCCAGCTATCCCAACCTGGTTAGCCCCCTAAAAACTCTGATACCCCATTTTTAAATACAATATACTCCCATAGAGACTCCTTACACTGCGTTTAAAACTAAAATTGCATTTGGGTAGAAACTGTTTCTCATCTCCTCCTCTTCCTCTGCCTGCTGCTGAACTTGTTCCTTTCCCTCCTCCTTTTGGGACTCGCCCACACTTCTGCTGTTCCCGTACCTAGAAAGCGTGGGTCCAAGCAGTTTTCCGCTTGGCCCACTCCCTCCCCATGGAAAACCCTTCGCCTGAAGATTCTGGATATTCTGGATATATTATTTACTGAGTTTGATTATTAGTACAGTTACTCCATCCGTTATTCAAGACGTAATAAGCTACACACAAAAAACCAAAATAATTCAACATCAAATAATACTGCTACATTAAGTCTTAAAATCTTTAAGAGTGACTTCCCTCCACCTCATTGCGGCTCCTTACTACTTCTTTACTTTTTAACGGTGTCCCTTTTCTTCTTTTATTTCATTGATCTTACATAATATACATTATCTATTGTTATCTACTTTGAGAAAGGTAAAGGTGAAGGGACCCTTGACCATTAGGTCCAGTCGTGACCGACTCTGGGGTTGTGGCGCTCATCTCGCTTTATTGGCCGAGGGAGCCGGCGGACAGCTTCAGGGTCATGTGGCCAGCATGACTGAGCTGCTTCTGGCAAACCAGAGCAGCGCACGGAAACGCTGCTTACCTTCCCAGAGCCGTACCTATTTATCTACTTGCACTTTGATGTGTTTTCGAACTGCTAGGTTGGCAGGAGCAGGGACAGAACAATGGGAGCTCACCCCATCGCGGGGATTTGAACCACCGACCTTCCAATTGGCAAGCCCTAGGCTCTGTGGTTTAGACCACAGCGCCACCCACGTAGTAGTCAAAGCATATTAAGAATTTTGTTCGGGAACAGTGTTTTTCTAAATACAGTCTACAACAATTTTTGGTTTGACTGGTTCCTGATTACCTTTGTCATTTTTGCTAGTTCTAAGTATTCATACAATATTAATTTGCCATTCTTCCTTAGTAGGGGTTTTCTCTCCCTTCCAATTTTTAGCAATCAGCATTCTCGCTGATTCTTATACCCTTCGTTTGAAGATAACAGGGTGGTTCACAATATAAAAGCACAAAAATGCATGCCCATAACAACCAACAAAAACAGAGGACATCACGGGGTCAGCTCACACCCTCGCTCAGCTTCCACACTGGGAATTTAAAGCAGAACAACCACACTGAGCGCTTGTCCACACTTGCCTCCCCCACCCACTTTTTCCAGGCACCCTTTCTTCGTCCCCAGAGATTTCCCCACAAATACCTGCTCTTTAAAGCTCAATCAGAGCAAATGGCAATCTGTGGGAAAACTTGAACTGATGTTTGCTCTGATTGAGCGCTAAAGAGCAGGTTTTTGCGAGGAAAGCGCTAGGGCAAAACAAACAAATACTCGGACGCAGAGTTTTTAAGTGCACAACCTGTGCCTAGGAAGCATGGGGCAAAAGGTAAACGTGGATAAGCCCTTAGTTAACTCACTTTTTTATGGGGAATCTATGGTCTGTCTCCCCTCCCTATAAATCAACTCTATCACTTTAACCCTTCCCTTTTCAATAGCATCACAGCTGAGCCAGTTTCTCCCCACCCCATCAATTGCGACTGAGGAGGATGAATCATAGCTGAAAGTGCAGTAAAGGGGGAGGGAGAATTTGATACTGCCCCTCACATTATGGTCCCATTGAATACTTCCCTCTTCACAACATCCAGAGATGGAAAGAGAAGATTCTGCTCACAGGGTTGCAGAAAGTTGTTTGGAATCTATTAAGTCTGGAAGAACTGCGATTATATTGGCAATTTAAAGCAGAAGAGCAATGACTGGGTGCTGGCAATTTTAAAAAATGTTTTAACTGATCTTAACATCAAAAATGTTTTTTTTCCATGTAGTTATTTTTTAAAAAAAGTTTTTATTTTATTTTTAATTTGGTGGTGGTGGTGGTTGGTGTTTAATTTTACTTTGGAGTTTGCCTTCCTGGGTTCCATTGGAAGGAATATCAATATAGGCATTTAATAATAATAATAATAATAATAATAATAATAATAATAATACAATCCACATCTGCAATCTCTGTGAGCAATTACTCTGGTCTGCCTCTATCAGTCAGGTTCTTTGACATTTTTGAAATAAAGGTGTGTGAAACCACCTGCCAGATGCAACCTCTTTTTAGATATTTAAGCCTTCATCACCCATCAAGAGTTCCCCCATCTCCTACATTTTCCTGCCAATATTTACCTTTGCTCATCGTTTCCTTTGCCGGCTCTGTTTTTTGGGAATAAAATGTGGACAAACATAAAGTCAGATAATAATACATATAGCAAGTATGTCGTTTCATAAAAAAAAAAGAACGACGAAAGAAACACAGAATACTGAGATGAGCATTTTAATTAGAAACCTAGGAAGCCATATAACAAGGCTGAGTGTTAGAATCACAGAATCGCAGAATTGGAAGTGACCCCAAAGGGCATGTAGTCCAACCCCCTGCAATCTAATTTAGTATTGTCTACACCAGAGGTTTTCGACCTTTTGGAGTCCACAGCTCCCTTGAACAACTACAGTGGTACCTCGGGTTACAGACGCTTCAGGTTACAGACTCCGCTAACCCAGAAATAGTACCTCGGGTTAAGAACTTTACCTCAGGATGAGAAGAGAAATCGTGTGGCGGCAGTGGGAGGCCCCATTAGCTAAAGTGGTACCTCAGGTTAAGAACAGTTTCAGGTTAAGAACGGACCTCCAGAACGAATTACCGTATTTTTTGCTCTATAAGACGCACCAGACCATAAGGCGCACCTAGTTTTTGGAGGAGGAAAACAAGAAAAAAAATATTCTGAATCTCAGAAGCCAGAACAGCAAGAGGGATCTCTGCGCAGTGAAAGCAGCAATCCCTCTTGCTGTTCTGGCTTCTGGGATAGCTGCGCAGCCTGCATTCGCTCCATAAGACGCACACACATTTCCCCTTACTTTTTGGGAGGGGAAATGTGAGTCTTATAGAGCAAAAAATACGGTAAGTTCTTAACCCGAGGTACCACTGTACATTCTTTCTGCCGCTTCCCTGTGGGGCTCAAGAGCCCAGTTTTTCGCCTCTTGCTTGCAGAGCTAGCAGCCTCTTACCCTTTTTTGAACACCCTCCCTCGTGGAGGGTTCCCTCAGCCTCCTCTCCTCTCTTGTCTCCCCTCTCCTTAGGAGTCCTCCAGGCAGCCTCACCAAAAACCCAAACTGCATCATTTCCTCCCCACCTTTCACCTGGAGCAATGCAAACACCTTCCTCTCCCCATCTCTCATTTAAAAGAGGGACTCCTCCCATCATCTCCCCTCACCAGAGTTTTGCTTCCCATAAAACTACCACAAAATTACCTTTGCTCAGTGCTTCTTCCAAAGACTCTGTTATGGGAAGGAAAGGAGGACAAATTTACTTCAGGTGAGGCACACAGCAACATGAGTCAATCACAAAATAACTCCGTACGACCAGCATTTAAACGACACTAGTGAACAAATCTATGCCTCTTCTTTTTTAAATTTGAAAACTGCTTTGGGAGTAAAGGGAAGCAACTTGATGGAGAGGAAGAATCAAGGAAGAAGAAGAAGAAGAAGAAGAAGAAGAAGAAGAAGAGGAGGAGGAGGAGGAGTTTGGATTTGATATCCCGCTTTATCACTACCCGAAGGAGTCTCAAAGCAGCTAACATTCTCCTTTCCCTTCCTCCCTCACAACAAACACTCTGTGAGGTGAGTGAGGCTGAGAGACTTCAGAGAAGTGTGACTGGCCCAAGGTCACCCAGCAGCTGCATGTGGAGGAGTGGGGAAGCGAACCCGGTTCACCAGATTATGAGTCCACCGCTCTTAACCACTACACCACACTGGCTCCATGGTTACGTTCTCCCTCTACTGTCAGAGGCAGCATGGCTGTGAATACCAGTCACCAGTGAATTGCACAACAGGAGAGTGCTGTTGCACTCTGTTCCTGCTTATGGACTTGCCGGGAACATCTGGTTGGCCCCTGGGAGAAAAGGATGCTGGACTAGATTGGCCTTTGCCCTGATCCAGCAGGTTCTCCTGATGTTCTTATGTTTACGTTATATTCTTGTACAAATGGGCTTTTGCTTTTCAAATATTGCTCCAAAGAAGTGGGTGGATGCATTAATGGATACTTAAGTTGCCAGACAACAGATTCTGCCCCCTCCATTTCCATGTCCACCAGGAGAAATGCTCTAGTCCAGAGATAGCTGAGGTTCTCCAGATGTTGCGGTGTCAGGAGCTCAGCCTACACTCGAGTAGGACCATGCCCAACTGGCATGTTCTTTCCCCCCCGGTTTTTTGTTCGGGAGCTTCAAAAGCTTTCTTCAGCCCAAACATCACAGCGACCGATGCCAACCGACGCCGGCACACTTAGGGATCCGCAGAGTTTGCACATCATGCATGACAGACCTCAGCAACTCAGCATTTTGGCTAATCTACTTTATTTACATATAAACACACACGGTCCACTGCAACATGGCTCCCTCTCTCTCTAGCATCAGACAGCAAAGAGAAAAAGAACAAAGGACAATAGTCCCACTTCACGGAACACAGTAACAAAGTTACTGCCCACAAAGTTGATGGGCATTCCCATTCAAATGGTGTGTGTGCGTGCGTGCGCACTGTGTCATGTGATCAGTGGGGCGGGGCTTACCTGGGCCCCACAATATTTTATTCAAGTTGGCATCCCTGATAAGCCAGTATAATGTGGTCTAGTCTGTGGGTCTCCAAACTCTGAGAGACCCTCATTCCTCTTGCAGAGCTACAGCTCTCAGAAGGATTTGATTGTTAAACCACTTCCAGAATTGTAGCTTTGTGAAGTGAGAAGATGTCTCTGCACTTTTGACAAGGTACCATTCCCAGGATTCCTGGGGGGTCGGAAGCCATGACTGTTAAAGTGATCTAATTACAGTGCTTCAAATGTATGGTGCAGAGGTGGCCTTTGATGAGGAGGATCCTTTTACGGAAGACACCCTGAGCCCCATTTTGGGAAACGGGAAGAGGTGTGACACAGCCTCACTTGTCAGACACCTGGGACATTGCAGAGAAAGCCAGCCCCTCACTTTGCACGCACCCAATCTGGAAAACCCGCCCGCCTCCTAGAACTGTCTCCGAATACCTTCAATTTCTTCCATGACCTTTTTGAGAACCAGACTTTTATGAGAGTAACTTCTGAGTCCTTCCTCAGGCCCTGGAGAAAGCTCCACCACCTGCCTCAGTTGCCCCTCCTGATACCTGGAAAGAAGTCGAGAGCCAGTTAAAAGAATGGTTTGAAAGCACTGTCTCCTCCTGCAGGCCTGAATTACAAGGAATCCATGACCCTACAGATATTGTTAGACTACAACTCCCATCAGCCCCAGCCAGCATGGGCAATGGTCAGGCATGATGGGAGCTGTAGTTCAGTAGCACCAGAAGAACCCTTATCCCATCGCAGCATGAAGTGGCAGACTGGATATTTTATTTACTCATGACAAGGTTCCTTCAGCAATACCTCGGTTTTCGAATGTCTCCATTGTCGAACATTTCGGTTTATGAAAGCCGTAAACCCGGAAGCAAATGCTTTGGTTTCTGAACACGCCTCGGAAGTTGAATATGCCATGCAGCTTCTGCTGTCTGCAAGATCCTGAAGCCTAATTGTCGACTGTTTTCGGTTCTTGGAAGTTTCAGAACTCAAATGGTCTTCCAGAATGGATTACATTTGAAAACCGAGGTACCACTGTAATTGGTGAGTGAGTGTTAGAGGGCGAGACAAAGTGAAAGCGAAAGAGAGAGAGAGAGAGAGAGAGAGAGAGAGAGAGAGAGAGGAGTCCACTGCTCAAAACGTTCATTTCCTTTTGACCTCACTGTTTACGATACTGCCCCTCCCTCTCCAACTATGTAGCTATGTTCCTGAAACTCATGGTAACAACATCAGGTACCTGATCAAGGTAACAGTCATCCATGAAAGCTTACATGCCCTAATAAATCCATTTGTCTTTAAAGGTGCCACAATATCCTTTGTTGTTTTTGCTGCAAGAGACCATCAAAACCAGAAAGAACAGCAAGCAGAGAGAGGAAGAGTCACATACCTGCTCAGGGTATTTTTTATGTCCTGAAAGAAAGAGAGAAATGGGTCTCAGGTTGGGACAGGTGCATGTGTTAATTCCACTTTCCTGCAGCTTCTGGTTTTTGCAGCCCTAAATGCAGTTCTCGACTTTTCCAAAACTATTTGCAATGGAAAGTCCTTCACGGAAATTCACCAGTCTCCTAATAATGTGCATTTTTCTATGCATTCCCCCCTCAAATATACACATTTTTGTACTTCCATTTGCCTTAATACAATGCATTTTGATGCTATTTTCATGGGCGTATACATTTTTACCTCATTATAGGCATTTTTGTACACAGTGTTTTGCTGGAAACGTGTGTGGCAAAATTCAGAGAAGTGCAAATTCTGAAGGATGGCTGTGTCAGTTGCCTTGTTTCAGACTTATTTAATAATTCTTATACAGTGGACACTCGGGTTGCGAACGTGATCCGTGTGGAAGGCATGTTCGCAACCAACAGCGTTCCTAACCTGCGCCTGCGCATCTGCACATGCGCGGGTTGGAATTATGCGCTTCTGCGCATGCGCGATGGCCGAAACCCGGAACTAACCTGTTCCGGTACTTCTGGGTTTCGGTGGTCCGTAACCCGAAAAAATGCAACCTGATGTGGCTGTAACCCGAGGTATGACTGTACAGTGGTACCTCAGGTTAAGTACTTAATTCATTCCGGAGGTCTGTTCTGAACCTGAAACTGTTCTTAACCTGAAGCACCACTTTAGCTAATGAAGCCTCCTGCTGTACCGCCGGAGCACAATTTCTGTTCTCATCCTGGAGCAAAGTTCTTAACCCAAGGTACTATTTCTGGGTTAGCGGAGTCTGTAACCTGAAGGGTATGTAACCTGAGGTACCACTGTACAGTGTTAGAAGCTGAGATATGAAAGATAGGAGCTAAATGACACCTTAAACCTAGGTTATGGGCGCAACAACGGAATGTCTAGGTGAGTTTTTTCATAACAAGGGAGTGGGATCCATTCAAGTCTCACCTGCAAGAATTTGCTGTCTGGCTGCTGCCTCTTCCTCTCCATGTCGCTGATAAGCGTGTTGATGCGGAAAGACTCGTCGGAGAGGCTGGCAACATTTTCTTTCCATGTCTTCTCAACCTCTCTCTCCAGATCTCCTAGCTGGGCCAGCCAACGGCGCTCGTTTTCCTTAAGGAACTTCTGCATTTGCTTGAAAACACACCTGATATTGAGTTTCTCCACTCCCACCTGTGACTAGAGCGGCACGGGGGAAAGAGACATAAGGAAAGGTGGCAAACAGGGGAATAGGAGTCTGGGTTGTATCCAACGCTGTTGTCCCACTTACACAACACACTTTTGTTCACACAACAGAATTCCCCTTTCCTTTTCTACAACCCCCAGGCGACCTCAAATCTGCTCCAGGGGGATAGGGGAACTTCCAGAGCAGATTTTTAGGGGGATGAGGGGGGGAGGACATAAAACCCCTCCAAATTAAGCAACAGTGTGTGCCTGTAGCAACGAATTACAGTGGTACCTCGGGTTAAGTACTCAATTCGTTCTGGAGGTCCGTTCCTAACCTGAAACTGTTCTTAACCTGAGGTAACACTTTAGCTAATGGGGCCTCCCACTGCTGCCGCGCCACCGGAGCACAATTTCTGTTCTCATCCTGAAGCAAAGTTCTTAACGTGAAGCAATATTTCTGGGTTAGCAGAGTCTGTAACCTGAAGCGTCTGTAACCTGAAGCGTATGTAACCCGAGGTACCACTGTAATTTGGCACATGATGCTTCCCTTCCTCTGGCAAGTACTGACGGTCTCCACAAGACCCATGTATTCTCTTAAAAGGTTTTATGGGCACCTTATACCTCAGCAGCCTGCTACGTCCAGCGGCGGAGGAAGCCTCTTGGGCACCTGGGGTGCCATGCCAAGGGGCGGGGCAAATTGCCCATAGGGGTGGTGCAAACTGCCCACAGGGGCAAGGCAAACCGCCCATAGGGACGTGGTGCGCACGGGGGACAGGATGGGACTGCACGGCACGGCCACTCTCCGCCCACTGGCTCCCCCCAGCTGTAGGTCAGCTGAGGCCCCACGGTGCACCCTGTCTCTACTGGCACCGCATGTCCTGTCCCGTCCCTATGGGCATCCCTATTGGCGTGGCGGTGACCCACCCAGGGGGGATTTTGTCAGCCCCCCTCAGGGATGACACCTGGGGCAGACCGCCTGCATCGCACTGCCCGTTCTCCGCCGCTGGCTATGTCGGTTCAAAATGTGCATTGAGGATAGTTTAAATTGCTTGTTTTAAATTGCATTTTGAATAATTCAGTCATTTGGAAATGTCTGGGGGAGCACCTGCTTTCCATGTGTCTACAATGACAAGAATAAGCTTGTGTGAAATTTGTAGTACAGTCGTCCCTTGGAAGTTGAACGGAATCTGTTCCAGAAATCCGTTCGACTTCCAAAACGTTCATCCCCAGTACTGGAGCTGGAGGAACAAATACCTACTAAATATTTCTGCTTCTTCTCATCTTCAGCCTGTTCCCGGTGCAAAATGTTTTCTCTCTTTTTCTCCAGGGTCTGGAGCTGGGCCTCGATTTTCCCCTGCACAAACAGAAAAAAGACTTTTGTTTAGTCAGCCAGTCCAGTTTCCCCCAACTGAGCTCCTTATAAGGCCTTATAAAGTCTGTACCGATGGACTGTAGATGAGGCCCAGCTCTTAATTTCAAAGCTTCCTGGTGCTGGCTGCCAGGGTGACGACAACGACAACATCACCACCAACACAATCCTCTTGTGATTTGCTACATGACCCCACCTCTATTTTGCATACTTAGATTGTAGGTCTTTCATTTCTTTAAACACTTAAACACTTTATATGCCGCTTAACTACAATTGTGCTATTATTATTAAACATTTGGGAATCAAGAGGCCTTTCTAACCTATTGCAAATCACCTACAGTTCCACCAGCAGATCCCAAACTACCTTCTGCCTAGGTAAAGGACCCCTGACTGTTAAGTCCAGTCGCAAACGACTCTGGGGTTGCAGCACTCATCTCGCTTTACTGGCTGAGGGAGCCGACATTTATCCGCAGACAGTTTTTCCGGGTCATGTGGCCAGCATGACTAAGCCGCTTCAGGCAAAACCAAAGAAGCACACGGAAACGCTGTTTACCTTCCCGCCACAGTGGTACCTATTTATCTACTTGCATTTTGATGTGCTTTCAAACTGCTAGGTTGGCAGGAGCAGGGACCAAGCAACGGGAGCTCACCCCGTTGCGGGGATTCGAACCGCCGACCTTCTGATCGGCAAGTCCTAGGCTCTGTGGTTTAACCCACAGCGCTACCCGTGTCCCACCTTCTGCCTAGCGCTGGCTTAAATAAAAGAACAGCAATGCTCTCCGCACCATGTGCCATTTCAGACGCATCTATTGCGTCTCCTCCTGCTCTATCCATCAGGACCCCCAAACAGTAGCAATTCCCTACCTTATACTCCTGGGCAGCCTCCTGCACAGGGACGACGTGATGATCTCGGTGCTCCTTGGATAGGTTGCAGATCACGCATATGAGGACCTGGTCATCCTTGCAAAAGAGTTTGCAGGGTTCCTGGTCCCCCTTACACTGCTCAGCGTTTTTCCCCTCCTCAATTTTCCTGATTATTTCGACCAAGTTTGCCAATTTCCTGTTGGGCTTGAATTGCCGTGGCTTCAAGGCTGCTCTGCACTGAGGGCAAAAGGGGTTCTTCTCCCGCCCTTCTCTCAGGCAGGCTTGGCAGAAACTGTGCCCGCAGTTTGTAGTCACTGGATCTTCGAAGTAGTCCAGGCAGATGGAGCAAGTCACTTCTTCGCGAAGCTGCTTCTCAGGGGTTCCTGCTGCCATGGCTGCCTCTCCCTGGGCGAAACGACAGCCTTGGTTTCGTTTTCTGATTCCTGTTACTGCCAAGGTGTTTACTCTCCTGCTTCTACTTCAAGGGAGGGCAAGCTCTGGGGCATACAAGAGCCCCACTGAGGATAACAATGGATTAAGCCTTGCCTTTATTGTGCTCGCCACATCTATTTTTAATAATGAATTGGGGAGAGGCAATGGCTCCTTTTGGTTTCTGTTATGTTCCTTCTCCTCCCTCCTTTTAACAGATAAACAACTCTGTCCTTCCCCGCCCCCGCTGAGGAGTTGAGAGAGTGAACTAAGGTCTCTCACAATCCCTTTCTTACTTCCTTAACAAAAGCGTCAGACCCCTGTCTCAAGAAAGAGGGAAGTGGCGTTCCCTTTCTCTGTATAAATCTTTTTTTTAAAAAACCCTTTAAATTTAGTTTTACAGTGGTGCCTCGGGTTACAGACGCTTCAGGTTACAGACGCTTCAGGCTACAGACTCCACTAACCCAGAAGTAGTACCTCAGGTTAAGAACTTTACCTCAGGATGAGAACAGAAATTGAGTGGCGACAGCAGGAGGCCCCATTAGCTAAAGTGGTACCTCAGGTCAAGAACAGTTTCAGGTTAAGAACGGACCTCCGGAACGAATTAAGTTCTTAACCCGAGGTACCACTGTATTAGCTAAACAGAAGAACAAGAACAACAAAACAGCAGTGGTGAGAGAATCAAGGGTCATTGTGCTCCTAAATGTGGGTGTTGCTTGGTTCTTAAGGGTGAGCCAATCTGTCCTTTCTGAGTTCATGGTGTCATGTTTTTCTAGCCTTTTAGTTGCAGAGCCATCTTTTCCATAGGGCTTAGTGGCGCGTTGCGCCACGGCACCGGCATCTCAGGGGCGCCCCAGCAAGTGGGGGAGCTGTGCGGCTTTGCCAGCAGCCTCCCCTTTCCCTGCACGCCTGGGCGTGCAGCTTGGCCCCCTAGCCTCCTGTGCATGGCAGGAGCGCGGGAGGGGAGCCCCAAATAGGCGGGTGGGAACGGTTTCGAAGGGGACGCTGGAGTCTCTCTCAGCAGCTCCCTGTGAAAGCTCCCCACCAGCAAGTGAGGACCCTGTCCCTCCCTTTTCGGTGCAGTGGCTTCCCAGGGGCAGAAGGGAAGCAGACCCGTCCTTAGCTGTGCCCAAGCGCACTTTTATTTCTCCCTTATGTAGCGTTGCGAAATGCAGTGGGCTGAACATGCACACCCCGTACGCTGCATGTGTGGTTGTGGGTGAGGACAATCTGCTGCTGTCCCACCACACCCACTCACTTTGAGGGGATCAGGGAGCAACCGGGGTTGGCGTGTTTTGAACGTTTTTAGAGTTTCCCATAATACTGTATAGTGTTTCTCAGCCTTGGACCTCCAACATGCCAAGGGGGGAGGAGGGGGCAGCTGCCCCTCCCCAGATCAAGTAAAACAATAGAAATACTGAACTAACTGACCAATCATGTCAGTTTTGCCCCCCCCATCAAGTCCTGCCCCCCCAATCCTGGCTATGCCCATGGCCTCCAGCTGTTTTTGGTCTACAACTCCCACCATCCCCGACCACTGGTCCTGCTAGCTAGGGATGATGGGAGTTGTAGTCCAAAAACAGCTGGAGGCCCAAGTTTGAGAAACACTGGCGTAATACATTTCTAGATGCATCCTCAAAACATCATAGATATGTCACAGAAAAGGTGTGGTGTGAAGGGAAGTTCTCTTTCTGCACATAAGTTCTTTTTCTGCACATAACTGTGGCATTATGGGAAGTCTCGCTTCTTGCTTCTTTTCTCTGGCATTCTGGGAAGTCTCGCTTATATTCTTTTCTCTGTTTCTGCACACACTGTACAAACTTGTTCCAAACACCAAGACATTCCTTCCTTGCTCAGTTCATCTTAAGTTCATGATGACCTGTTCTCAATGCATAGCTGACCACATCTACAGAACTTGGTTATTATATTCTTTCATGTTATGATCAATCATTAGTAATTGTTTTATGCTATATCAATCTTTAGTTATAATTAATTAGGAGGTTTCATGTTTGTCTAGTCCCAACCTCGTTTCCCAGCCTTTAATCTATCGATGATTAATGTTCACATGTAATTCCCACCTTGTACTTATGTTAACCAATCAGCAACAAGTTTCTTTGTGTTTGTATCAACCAATCAGCCACAAGTACACCTGTGGCAATGCTTGTTAATACTCAATAAAAGTGAGACGCCTGGGGCTTGCCCAGTCAGACGCCTCATGTGACACCTACCTCTCGTCTGCCGTGTTTTTCATTCCTACAGTGGTGTCTGGCAGAAATCTGAGATCCAGGCACACCCCTGTCAATCAAGTATAGGTGTTTTGGTTTTTTTGCTTACTCCATTACAGTACAATAGAAAGTACAATTCCTTACTTCCTGAGTCATGTCAGATACACCCCGTTGTCTTGTTAGGGTTTAATTCCACTATGGGATGAGTAAGTATTGTGAATGAGATCGTTACCCGTCTGGCAGGATATCACCGGTTATGACTCCTTGGAAAGGTTCTGCGGATCTGATTGTACATCTTGGGGATTATGGAGGGGGCTTACTAACCCCTCTCCTGAAACCTCATTTCCCTGGGTCCTTAATGCCATTGGATCAGAGAAGATTGATACGACGAGTGATTTCTTATGCACTTCTAAAGTTTTCTCATAGAATAACATTGAGCCAATATGTAGATTCAGTGAATCACTATGTTTGCCATATTCATTGATTTCCTGTGTTGTCCTGGAGTCGCAGGCTCCTTCTGCAAACTGAGCTGGCCTCCCTAGACAGATGCAATGCCTTTGCAGATAGATATGTTGCTGTCATTTTCCTCTTCACCCTATGGGCTGCTGTTGCGTGGCTCTCAGGGATCTGAGCAGAGAGGCACTTTATGAATGGAGTTTTGAACCTAAATGAATGAGGCTTGAGGAAGCCCTTAAGGTAAAGGTAAAGGGACCCCTGACCATTAGGTCCAGTCGTGACCGACTCTGGGGTTGCAGCGCTCATCTCGCTTTATTGGCCGAGGTGTACAGCTTCCGGGTCATGTGGCCAGCATGACTAAGCTGCTTCTGGCGATCCAGAGCAGCGCACAGAAACACCGTTTACCTTCCCGCTGGAGCGGTACCCATTTATCTACTTGCACTTTGACGTGCTTTCAAACTGCTAGGTGGGCAGGAGAAGGGACCGAGCAACGGGAGCTCACCCTGTTGCTGGGATTCAAACCACCGACCTTCTGATCGGCAAGCGCTAGGCTCAGTGGTTTACACCACAGCGCCACCCGCATCCCTTCTGCACCCACGTCCCTTCTTCCCAGATTGTTAGATATCCCGTAGTCTGTCCCCAGGACAGGTGAGGCTGCTGATCCCTTATTTTCAAATCTGAAAGTTGACAGCTATGCCTCAGCCTGGCAGGGAGCGGAGCACTGGCTGGGGCACTCCTTTTGGATGTTCCTGCATCCACCAAAATCAGCTGGAGAGCTAAGTCTGGGAAACACTGATGTATTTAGAAATAAAAATCCTAGAAGCGCCCCTGGCATGAAAAACAACCCTGTAGCAACTCTTGGGCTGCAGCCTTTTCAAGGTCTCCCTCAAGGCAACTTTGCCCGCAGGATTTTCCCCACGCTCAACCCTCGCTCCCGGAGCCAACCAATCGCAGCGCGCCCTGCCAGGCACGAGCCCGGTCTCTAAGCTGCAAGACGCTCCGAAGGCCGCCTTCGCCCATCAAGGGCGCGCTTACACCTGCCGGGCTCCGACGGCACTGCGCAGGTGCAACACACAGCTGGGACCCAACCCTGCCTAAGAAAACGTCGCCTTCGATGAAGGGGCGTGGCTTACCCGGGCCGAACCTTGAAGAGGCCCCGCCCCCCGCCGCCAGTCTTAGTTTGGTTCCTGCTCGCCACGTGCGTCTTCGCTCCTGTTTTTTTCGACGGCGCGTCCGCAGAGGCAAGGCAAGAGCTCCGCGGCGGAAGGGAAGAAAGGAGCGGGACAGGGCTGCTTTGCCTTCCCACCCGCCACCCCCAAGGCAGTGGGAAGGAGAGGGCGGTGGGCGTCCTGGGCGCTGCAGTAAGCGCGGGAGAAGCGGGCGGTATCTGCGCAGGAGGGCGTCTGCTGCCTGCAAGCGAAGCTTGGAGACGGGAGAGGAAATGTGGGAACCATCGAAGCTTTCCTGCCCCCAGACGGTTGTCAAAGGGGGGCGGCCAGGGTGCATTTTTGGGGGGTGAACGGGTGCCCTCCGCGCCCGTTTCTCCCCCCCCCCCGCTTCAGTAGAATACGCAGGTGGTCCGGGACGGGGCGCGTCTCTCGGGCGCCTCCCCCAAGTGCGCTTTTTTGCTCCGCTTTCCCCGGCGTTATTCTGGGGCGGAGGCGCCTGCCGTGCCTTCCTGGGGGGCAGCACGGGCTCGGTGCCTTCCCCTGTTCCGCCGGTCTTGGCCCCAGCTCGTGAGCCCCCCGCGACCACCTCGTGGGTTTTCTGACCCCGGGGCGCGTCTTAGTTTGGGCCAGGAATTCTGTTTGATTTCCCAAAGGCAAACGCGAGGTGGCTTGTCCCAACAGCCGCGGGCTGTTTCTTCCGACCTGCCCTCCGCGTCTCTGTTCCGGAGTGTGTCCTCGACGGGTCTGTAGCCAACATGCACAAGAGAGCCTTGCAAAATCCTATTACTTTTTTCGCCGCCCCCCCCCGTTAGATTTCCGATATGCGCCAACCCCGGGTGTTGCATTCCCCATAGTGGCTCAGTGACTGAGGAATACGCTTAGAATGGTGCCCTATTGCTTAGGTAAAGATAAAGGGACCCCTGACCATTAGGTCCAGTCGTGATCGACTCTGGGGTTGCGGTGCTCATCTCGCTTTATTGGCCGACAGCTTCCGGGTCATGTGGCCAGCATGACTAAACTGCTTCTGGCGAACCAGAGCGGCGCACGGAAACGCCGTTTACCTTCCCGCCGGAGCGGTACCTATTTATCTACTTGCACTTTGACGTGCTTTCAAACTGCTAGGTTGGCAGGAGCAGGGACCAAGCAATGGGAGCTCACCCCGTCGCAGGGATTCGAAGCACTGACCTTCTGATCAGCAAGTCCTAGGCTCTGTGGTTTAACCCACAGCGCCACCCAGATCCCTTTCCTATTGCTTATAGCTTGTTAAATTGATTCTGTGTGGATGTACCCGTTTCTGGCACCGCTTGGTAAAGAGTGGGTTACAAAGCTTAACAATGCAAGATTGAAATTAAAGACGGGTGAAGATAACTTCAGTCTAGGACTCTTTACCGTTGTGAAGTACCTAATAAGGGGGCACTGCCCTCCCAAGTTGGTGCATAACAGCCTTAAAGCACTTGAAAACAAAATTAGAAAGTGTCTTTTCACACAAATAATTAGTCCTAATCTCTTCTTGCCCACCCACAGTTTTGTTTCAGCAGACATATATAGTTGCTAGTGTTTAAACATTTGGAAGTCAGAAGCATTTGCTAATGGGTAGGCAAACTAAGGCCCGGGGACCGGATCCAGCCCAACTGCCTTCTAAATTCAGCCCGCAGATGGTCCAGGAATCAGCGTGTTTTTACATGAGTAGAATGTGTCCTTTTATTTAAAATGCATCTCTGGGTTATTTGTGAGGCATAGGAATTTGTCCATTATTTTTTCCCCAAAATATAGTCTGGCCCCCCACAAGGTCTGAGGGACAGTGGACCACCCCCTGCTGAAAAGGTTTGCTGACCCCTGCATTAGCTGATCTACTTCATCACACACAGTGACCTGACCAGCCAGCAAGTACTGACTTAACGTTTTTGCCAACCTTTGAAATACTTGGCTAATTTTGGGCTGGCTGACACAGATTTTAGCAAGGCTGATGAGGATTCAGCACCAAAGAATATGAAATACAAAGTTGAGTTAGAAATCATTTTATAAATTTGTACCTTCTCCTAACAGGGAAACTCTCTGAAACTGAACGAAAACAACGTCTGGTTTTGTTTTCATTGAAAATCATTCGGTTAAAATTAGATACACCAGTTCACCTTCCTCTGAAAGGACATCAGTACCAGGAGAGCCTACCTGGGATTTGTGGGGTGCCAGGAAATAGCTTGTGCATACCTGACACAATACAGTGGTACCTCAGGTTAAGAACTTAATTCATTCTGGAGGTCTGTTCTTAACCTGAAACTGTTCTTAACCTGAGAACTTTAGCTAATGGGGCTTCCCACTGCCACCGCGCCGCTGCCGTGTGATTTCTGTTCTCCTCCTGAGGTAAAGTTCTTAACCCGAGGTACTATTTCTGGGTTAGCGGAGTCTGTATCCTGAAGCGTATGTAACCTGAAGCGTACATAACCCGAGGTACCACTGTAATCAAGAAAGCAAAGAGTCCTTGGCAGGATCTTAACAGATCAGTTGTGGTGTTTACAGTTTTGACGTGAAAACCTACCTTGCAAAGGCCTAGCTTTCCCCCTCACCTTTCTCTCATTCTTCTGTCTCCAGCAGCTCCATGCCCAAGAGGAGAACGGTCCGCTCGCTGGAATGGCTGTGCCTGGAGAATGTGGCTAAAAATATCCAGCGCATCTGGGCCAAAGCTTGTGCGGAAAACCACCAGGATGGGCACTGCGTTCGCTCTGTTGCAGAGCCCTACATCTGCCTGCGTAAGAGGGGCACGACAAATGGGAGGCAGAGGAGAGACTGGCCATAAAGACCCCATGGCCAAGCCACAGATTGCATTTCAAAAAGGCAATCTGGCGAAGCATCTTGGCCCTGTAGCCTCCTGCAATTTGCATCTCTGAGCCTTGTAGCATCCTATGCAGGTGGTCCTGTAAAAACTGGTGTTCACGCTCACCTGGCTAGATAAGCTGCCTAGGTAGGAAGGCTCCATCTCTTAAGGCAGAGCTGGAGAGCTGGTGGCCGTCCAGCTGCTGTTGGACTCCAATTCCCATGGGCCCCAGCAAGCACGGCCTGTAGTCAGAGATGATGGGAGTTGTGGTCCAGAGTGAAGTTCTCCAGGAGGCGGGCAGGTGTGGAGGACTCCCTGGCCCTGAATGGGGTAACTGTGCCCCTGAAGGACCAGGTGCACAGCCTGGGAGACATTTTGGACTCACAGCTGTCCATGGAGGTGCAAGTCAATTCTGTGTCCAGGGCAGCTGTTTATCAGCTCCATCTGGTATGCAGGCTGAGACCCTACCTGCCCGCGGACTGTCTCGCCAGAGTGGTGCATGCTCTAGTTATCTCCCGCTTGGACTACTGCAATGCACTCTATGTGGGGCTATCTTTGAAGGTGACCCAGAAACTACAACTAATCCAGAATGTGGCAGTTAGACTGGTGACTGGGAGTGGCTGCCAAGACGACATAACACCAGTCTTGAAAGACCTGCATTGGCTCCCAGTACGTTTCCGAGCACAATTCAAAGTGTTGGTGCTGACCTTTAAAGCCCTAAATGGCCTTGGCCCAGTATACCTGAAGGAGCGTCTCCACCCCCATCGTTCAGCCCAGACACTGAGGTCCAGCGCTGAGGGCTTCTGGTGGTTCCCTCATTGCGAGAAGTGAGGTTACAGGGAATCAGGCAGAGGGCCTTCTCAGTAGTGGCATCCGCCCTGTGGAACGCCCTCCCATCAGATGTGAAAGAAATAAGCAGCTATCTATTTTTAAAAGACATCTGAAGGCAGCCCTGTTTAGGGAAGCTTTTAATGTTTAATAGGTTGTTGTATTTTAGTGTTTTGTTGGAAGCCGCCCAGAGTGGCAGGGGAAACCCAGCCAGATGGGCGGGGTTTAAATGATAAGTTGTTATTATTTTTGTCCTGCTCTTAGCAGTAACTTTTCCTATGCAGTTTCCTGTTCTGGTAGATCACTTGGCTACCCAGATTTTAAAAGCTAAGCAAAATCTGGGAAAGTCTTTGCTAGGGAGCATGTCAGTGACTGGCTGGCTAATAATAATAATAATAATAATAATAATAATAATTTTTACAGTGGTGCCTCGCAAGACGAAATTAATTCGTTCTGCGAGTTTTTTCGTCTAGCGAATTTTTCGTCTTGCGAAGCACGAAATCCCATAGGAATGCATTGAAATTCAATTAATGCGTTCCTATGGTCAAAAAAAGTCCAAACAAAGCCAAATTTGGTACAACAAGAGTTTATTAAGTGCTCTTTAAAGTCACACATACTGTAAAGAGCAGTTCAAAAACTGAAGGAACAATAAATTAAGTTTCTAAACATGACAGAAAAACATTTAAAAATCAACAAAGTGTACCGTACATTTTCTAAGACTCTGGGGGACCACTCGAAGAAGGTTCCTCTTCCACTCTTTGCTTCTTGCTGAAGAACCTGTCCATGGTCTGCTGCTTCATCCGCCTTTTCAGCACCTCCCTGAAAGGCGACATGACCATCGTATCAAAAGTGTTCGCAAGGTCATGTATCATGTGCTTGTTAGGGTGGTGCTGCTGGTGCCGCTGTGCAAAAGCCTGCACATCCTTCCACTTCTGGCAAATGTCCCTCAGTTCTTTGGAGGACAGCCGTTCCTCAGTTGCTTCCTCCTCTTCCAGCGAGGCCTGCTCCTGCGCAGCCTCTGCCTGCAGTTCGACCAGCTCCTGGGTGGTCAGCTCGTGGTCGTGCTCCTCCACCAGCTCGCTGACGTCCTCTGTGACCTCCAGTCCCATGGTCCTCCCCAAGGCAACAATGTCCTGCACCACTGTTGACTCTGGTGCATCAGAGTCACTTGGTGCCACACAGTCCGGCCACAGGCTTCACCAAGCGCAATTCAAATTTCTCTGGCTGATCCCGTTCCAGGCCGTGGTGATCATCTTCAAGCAGGTGACGATGTCGAAGTGGTCCTTCCAGAATTCCCGCAGGGTGATGGTGGTGCAGTCAGTCACCTCGAAGCATCGCCTGAAAAGCTCCTTGGTGTAGAGTTTTTTGAAATTGGCGATGACCTGCTGATCCATCGGCTGGAGCAGTGGCGTGGTGTTAGGCGGCAGGAACACGATGTTGATGAAGCTGAACTCCTCCAACAAGTCCTCCTCAAGGCCTTTAGGATGAGCAGGAGCATTGTCCATCAGAAGCAAAGCCTTCAGCGGCAGGTCGTTGTCCAGCAGGTACTGTTTAACAGCAGGGCCCAAAGCAAGATTGACCCAGTCCACAAACAGCACACGTGTGACCCAAGCCTTGCTGTTGGATCGCCACATGACACTCAGCTGCTCCTTGTCGACCTTGTGTTTCTTGAAGGCCCGTGGGTTCTCCGAGTGGTACACCAGCAGGGGCTTGATCTTCAGGTCGCCGCTTGCGTTGGCACAGAAGAGCAGGGTCAGACGGTCCTTCATAGGCTTGTGGCTAGGCAACTTGGCCTCCTCCTGAGTGATGAAATTCCTTTTGGGCATCCTCTTCCAAAACAGCCCGGTCTCGTCGCAGTTGAAGACCTGCTGTGGAACGTAGCCGTCTTCACAACCTCCAGGAACTCCGCTGCAAAGTCTTCAGCCGCAGGAACATCAGAACTGGCAGCCTCTCCATGCCTGACCACGCTGTGGATTCCAGATCTTGTCTTGAACCGGTCAAACCAACCTCTGCTTGCCTTGAAGACTTCTGGCTCGCCTGAGGTTCCTGGCTGTTCCCGGACGAGGTCTGCGTGCAAGGCCTTGGCCTTCTCGCAAATGACGGCCTCAGTCACCGTGTCCCCTGCACGCTGCTTCTCTTCTAACCAGATGAGCAGCAACTTCTCAACCTCCTCCAGAACAGCTGGGCGGTTCTTCATGATCCTGGTGACTCCCTTGACTGCATCTGTCGCAAGGATCTTCTCCCTCATCTTCAGGATGGTCCCGATGGTCGATGGATTCCTGCTGTACTCCCTGGCGAGGTCTGTCACACGCATTCCACCGTTGTGCTTCCGGATGATCTCCTTCTTCATTTCCAGCGTCACCTTCTCCTTCTTCCTCTTGCCGGCCTCTGCAGCAGCAGTCTTCTTGGGTCCCATGGCAGCACAGCTCCTACCTTCGTAAACTCAGAAAAAGAAAAAGAAAAATCAGTGCTTCACTTCCAAAAAATTCAAAAGCACCCAGCCACCCACCACACAGAAAATCAAACACAGAACCAAGTCATAGAATTCGAAACACCCCAACCCAAAATCCAAAAACCCCCAAAAAAGTTTTAAAAGTTTAGCTTACGAAATGGCTGCAAATCACCAGAGTCTTCAAAATCCTCAAATGGCTGCAAAAGAAGTTTTGGAAAAGCTTTAAAAATCACCAAAGTCTTCAAAAACCTCAACTTGTTCCCCCACCCACCCACCCACCACACAGAAATTCAAACCCAGAAAATTTTCAAAAAAAACCCAACATGGACAATGGTCACAGAAAATCATAAAAATGCAGAAAAAACCCACACAAGCTCCCAGATTCTTGCAAACCTCTTCCCAACTGTTCCCCCAGCCAGCCACCACACAGAAATTCAAACCCAGAAAATTTTCAAAAAAAACCCCAACATGGCCCAATGGTCACAGAAAATCATAAAAATGCAGAAAAAACCCACACAAGCTCCCAGATTCTTGCAAACCTCTCCCCAACTGTTCCCCCAGCCAGCCACCACACAGAAATTCAAACCCAGAAAATTTTCAAAAAAACCCCAACATGGCCCAATGGTCACAGAAAATCATAAAAATGCAGAAAAAACCCACACAAGCTCCCAGATTCTTGCAAACCTCTACCCAACTGTTCCCCTAGCCAGCCACCACACAGAAATTCAAACCCAGAAAATTTTCAAAAAACCCCCACATGGCCCAATGGTCACAGAAAATCATAAAAATGCAGAAAAAAACCACACAAGCTCCCAGATTCTTGCAAACCTCTCCCCAACACCAAGTCCTTGAATTCCAAACACCCCAACCCAAAATCCAAAACCCCCAAAAAAGTTTTAAAAGTTTAACTTACCAAATGGATGCAAAAGAAGTTTTGGAAAAGCTTCAAAAATCTGCAAAGTCCTCAAAAACCTCAAAAAAGGCTACCACACCGCGTGCTATGTGTTGCTCCTCAAAGTTCAAGTCGCAACTGCACCTCTTCAAGCAATGCACGTTGGGTATTAACGGTTTTACGAAAAAGGAAACAAACTTGCAAGACATTTTCGTCTTGCGAAGCAAGCCCATAGGGAAATTCGTCTAGCGAAGCACATCGAAAAACGAAAAACTCTTTCGTCTAGCGAGTTTTTCGTCTTACGATTATTTATAATTATTTATACCCTGCCTATCTGGCTGGGTTTCCCCAGCCACTCTGGGCGGCTTCCAACAAAATATTAAAAATACATTAAAACATTAGTCATTAAAAACTTCCCTAAACAGGACCGCTTTCAGATGTCTTCTAAAAAGCAGATAGTTGTTTGTTTCCTTGACATCTGATGGGAGGGTGTTCCACAGGGCGGGCGCCACTACCGAGAAGACCCTCTGCCTGCTTCCCTGTAGCCAGGGGAACTTTCCCTGCAATGTCCTGCTGTCACCCTCTGCACCTTCTGGTTTGCTTCTAGCTCCTTACCACCTGAGGAAAGCGTGTGTCTAATTGTTGTGCAAAGCTTTGTGTTTATATCTGGGTATTTCCTCCCCACCCAGCTGACTCCCTTGTCCAGAAGCTGTTCAAGTTAATGGAGGAAGGCAATCACTTGAACCGACCAGTCCTGCGCTTCCTCCTGGTGCCGCAGCTGACGGTGCTGAGCTTGAACATGTGCCCGAGGCTGGTCATCAAGGCCGTTGCCGACATCATCGCAGTACGTTGCAAGGTAAGGAGTGTGCATGCTTTGTGCTCTGACTTGGTTCCTGCGGGGAGCTCCTTCCTCTAAAATGGGGACTCCTCTCTTGCTGCCTCCTGGCCATAGCTGTCAACTTACAGATTTGAAAATAAGGGACCAGCAGCCTCGAAAATAAGGGATCAGCAGCCAAAATAAGGGATTTTGGCTTAGCTTATACAGAAATCCGGCACTGATGGAGCCATGCTGCTTTGGCTGCCACTGACTGTGGTTTGCAGGGGGTTGGACTACATGATCCTAAGGGTCTACAACTCCCACCAAAGAAGAGGGGCAGACAAAACTGATGAACGACGTCCAGATGGCAAAGCTTACAGGCAGAATTAGAAACCAGGAAGAGGACCTCTTTCATAAAGAATGGGGAAAGTTTATAATTTAGTTTGAAAAGCTATTGTAAAGGGTTACATATATTGGTAGGATTGACAGAAAACTTGTAGTAAAAATTTGAACTATGGATGGACAAATGATTTATAAAAATAGAGTTATGAAAGGGATGCAGAGGGGGAAATCACGACATTAAGATGCTGCACTGGTTGGAGGGTATGCTAAGCAGCACGTCAGGGCTGCCGTCGTCCTGGCGCGAGGTGTTCCATCAGCCCTTCCCCGCCTGAGAGAGAGGGGGGAGGGAGAGAGACGCTTGCCCGCACATGGCTCTTAGCGTGGAGGAATGGCACTCGAAGAAACAATGGTTTGCGGAAGCTTTATGTGCAGAGTTCCTTACTGGTCTCTGCAGTGAAAGAGAAATTTGGGGGTGTCCCGTTTCCATGGTTGGCCTGGTCTCAACTTCACTCCTTCTTAAGAAAGTCAAAACAGGTAACAACACAGCAACCGACTCAGTTCAAGTTCTTGCCGAAGGATGAAGCACCCTTTCCAAGCGGCCTGGTTTCCACTATTTAATTAGTTCTCTCTATTTTGTGTGAGTGTTTGGAGGTGTGAGGATGGGTGGTGGTTTAACAGATTGAGGTTGAATCCTGACAAGACAGAAGTACTGTTTTTGGGGGGACAGGGGGCGGGCAGGTGTGGGGGATCCCCTGGTCCTGAATGGGGTAACTGTGCCCCTGAAGGACCAGGTGCACAGCCTGGGAGTCATTCTGAACTCACAGCTGTCCATGGAGGCGTAGGTCAATTCTGTATCCAGGGCAGCTATCTACCAGCTCCATCTGGTACGCAGGCTGAGACCCTACCTGCCCGCGGACTGTCTCGCCAGAGTGGTGCATGCTCTAGTTATCGCCCGCTTGGATACTGCAATGCGCTCTATGTGGGGCTACCTTTGAAGGTGACCCAGAAACGACAACTAACCCAGAAAGCGGCAGCTAGACTGGTGACTGGGACTGGCTGCCAAGACCACATAACACGTCCTGAGAGACCTGCATTGGCTCCCAGTACGTTTCTGAGCACAATTCAAAGTGTTGGTGCTGACCTTTAAAGCCCTAAATGGCCTTGGCCCAGTATACCTGAAGGAGCGTCTCCACCCCCATCGTTCAGCCCGGACACTGAGGTCCAGCGCTGAGGGCCTTCTGGCAGTTCCCTCCCTGCGAGAAGTGAGGTTACAGGGAACCAGGGAGAGGGCCTTCTTGGTAGTGGTGCCTGCCCTGTGGACACTGGCATATGAAGCGGGAGTGAGGGAGTGGGCTGCACCGGGTAGCATTTGGGGAAAGGGTTCCATCGCGGCCGCCCCCACCCCAGGATGCGCACTGTGCCCTCCTGGGCAGCGCGCCACACCCCTGTGGGCAGCGCGCCACACCCCTGTGCCGTGCGCCAGCCACACCACCGCCTGCTCTCTGCTCTGGAGGCTGCAGCATGTTCCTCCACCACTGCCTGTGGAACGCCCTCCCATCAAATGTCAAGGAAATAAACAACTATCTGACTTTTAGAAGACATCTGAAGGCAGCCCTGTTGAGGGAAGTTTTTAATGTTTTTAATATTCTGTTGGGAGCCGCTCAGAGTGGCTGGGCAAGCCCCGCCAGATGGGCGGGGTATAAATAATATATTATAATAATTATTATTTCTATTGATGTTGGGCCATCTGATTATCTCAGAACAGTCTGGGTGCACAATCCACAGGAGAGAGAGACTGGAGATCAGTATAGGGAAAGCCTCCATTTAATAACATGATTGCTGCGTGAACCAAAGGGCTCACCCACACTTAACTTTCGCTCCACGCATTCTGGGAAAGGCCTTGCGTATCCAAGCACCTTCCACACCCCCAATCGCTTTCCCCAGGGAAACCCCGCTCTGTAACGTTGAATCGGAACAAATGGCAGTTTGGGTTCTCCATTGATTTCAGAAAGCATTGAAGTGTGGGTTTTCACAGGGAGTGTGTTTACAGTCATACCTCGGGTTAAATATTCTTTAGGTTGAGCATTTTCAGGTTACGCTCCGCGGCGACCCAGAAGTAACGGAACGTGTTACTTCCGGGTTTCGTCTCTCGCACATGCGCAGATGCTCAAAATGACGTCATGCGCATGCGCAGAAGCGGCAAATTCCAACGCGCAGTCGCGGGTTGCGTTCTACTCAGGATGTGAACGGGGTTCCGGAACGGATCCTGTTCGCATCCAGAGGTACCGCTGTACAGTGGTACCTCAGGTTAAGTACTTAATTCATTCCGGAGCTCCGTACTTAACTTGAAACTGTTCTTAACCTGAAGCACCACTTTAGCTAATGGGGCCTCCTGCTGCCGCCACGCCGCCAGAGCACGATTTCTGTTCTCATCCTGAAGCAAAGTTCTTAACCCGAGATACTATTTCTGGGTTAGTGGAGTCTGTAACCTGAAGTGTATGTAACCTGAGGTACCACTGTACAGTGATAGCAGCTAGCAGCTGTGGGTTTTTTATTTTATTTTTTGCCTCCAGCAGCAAAACATTCCAGTCCTGCAGAGAGCATGCATAGAATCTAGCCTACCACACAAACGCAACTTTCGCATGCATTGTGCTTGGCAGTTTTGCCTCTTGCCACAACCACCACTGACATCCGGCCCTGGAAAGATTGCCCAGGGAGGAATGTGGCCCACAGGCCCTCACCCCAAGACGGAACTGATGGTGGCACGTTTTGTGGGCTAGTGCAGATGCATAGAAAGTTGTGCTCAATTCGACGCCCCTTGTTTTCCAGTTTGCAAAAGCTAATTCGACAATAAATCGGTGAGTGCTTGGTGAGGTTTCTTGTATGCGTTTCTTAATTACTGCATTGGTACTATGGGCTACTGTGCTCTTAGTACGATGCTTTGTGAGCAGAGAGCGACCATTAACAGTGGAACGCTGGACCAGCAATTTCTGCCTTCTGTCAATTTTGTGTGACATATGACTACAGGCAAAGGGTGCCATATTTTGGTAGGTGTGCCTGTAGGGCAGACATTAAGGGACACACACACATACACAGGATCTATGGAACCTCCTTTACCTGATCAGAGAGATGTGATGAGCAAACCCAACACACAGCCTGCCATTTATTTACAATGACTTCTGCCAACTTGGTGCTGCCCCATACGCCTTCTGCGCTGGCTGCAGCTGATGGGATTTGTAGTCCGGCAAATCTTTTCTTTTAATAAATATTTTTATTATTTTTTAGCATACAAAATTATAAAACGTATTGCACAGTTTATCACAAATACATTCTTATTGGACTTCCATCAGCACCTCTGATAATCCTCCATTTTAATCACATCTTACGCCTTTCCTAACTTAATATTGCCTTTACATCTCTTAACATATCTCTCCTTCCCCATTTTTACAATATTTCTAATATTACTCCTCACAGAACTTCTTGCAAACCTACAAACGTCCTCTGGTCGTCACAAATACTTTTAAAATAATCTGTAAATTTACTCCAGTCTTCGGTAAACTTCTGGTCCCACCGGTTTCGGATCCTTCCTGTTAGTTTGTCAAGTCCATTAATTTCATCCTCCATCCTTCCATCGTTGGTAATTCTTGCTTCCATTTTTGGGCCAATAGTATTCTTGCTGCTGTTACTGCATATAGAAAAAGCTTACATTCCTTTCTATTTACCGTATTTTTCGCCCTATAGGACACAGTTTTTCCCCTCCAAAAATGAAGGGGAAATGTTTGTGCGTCCTATGGGGTGAATGCAGGCTTTTGCTGAAGCCTGGAGAGTGAGAGGGGTCAGTGCGCACCGACCCCTCTTGCTCTCCAGGCTTCAGGAAGCTATCTGCAAGCCGTGGGAGAGCTGCGCGACTTCGCGCAGCTCTCCCACGGCTTGCGGATAGCAGCCTGTTCTGGGGACTGGGGTCGGGGGAAGCTCGGGCTTCCCCTGCCCCAGCCCCGCGCCTGGGGGGGGGGAAAAATAATTTCCCCCCCTTTATTTCCCCCCCCCCAAAACCTAGGTGCGCCCTATGGGCCGGTGCGCCCTATGGGGCGAAAAATACGGTATATCATTTCCAACAATACCCAAGAGAAATGCTTCTGGTTTCTTTATAAATGTATATTCCAACATTTTTTTCAACTCGTTATATGTCATCTCCCAGAAACATTTCACCTTTTTACATTCCCACCATGTAGTCCGGTGAATCTGGAGGTCTTCAAACGCTGTTGTACGTGAGCAAAAACAAACCTTTCCCTTTCTCTTTCCCTGACACGGCAGAACCTGTCTTCCCTGGATATCAGAGGCTGCTGCCGGATCCCCGCAGACTCCCTCGTCGACCTGGTGAAAGCTTTGCCGAGCCTCGCCCAACTCAACCTGTCGGACACCCAGTGCAACGCCCAGGTGCTTGCTGCCGTGGGCTCCCACTGCCGGCAGCTTCTTGAACTGGACGTCGTTGATTGCAGCAGGCTGTCTCCAGAGTGCCTCCTCCACTTGGCCTACGACCCGGCCACGGGCTCGCTCCGCTCCCCGGCCTTGAAGGTGCTCCGAGCCAGATATCTGATGGGTAGACCGCTCCTCCAATGCATGGTTCAGCACTTGGTCTTTCTGCTGCTGGCCTTGCGCAGCCTCACGATCTTGGACCACCCTTTCGTTCTGGAGGCCGTGTGCGCGATCTACAGGCGGCAGTTCGACGACGTCCCGGTTGCCCCCGAGTTCCCCTCCCTGGAGGAGCTGGCGAGACGCAGGATGTCTGCCCATAGCGGCCACGGACTCACGCTGACCCTCACGGAATTGGACGATGTGGCACTGAGCTGCCTGCCCGCTGCTCTAGCCGTGTGCCCGCACTTGGCCGACGTGACTCTCATTTTCGAAGGCAGCCCTGGCTTGGGCCAGGACTTTGCACCCTGGCGCCACATCTCCTGCCTGACCCTTGACAACGACAGCCAGTGCGATATTGCTGATCTTCTGCCGATGGCAGCCACCCTCGGAGCACAGCTGCGCTCCCTTTCATTGAGCGGCTTTCTCTGCGAAGATGCTTCTTCCTTCTGGACCTTCCTGGGCCACTGCCTGAACCTCCGGAAATTGGTGGCTAACCTCCCTCCTCCAGCAGTGTGTGCCCCTGACGACGACGACGAGGAGGAGGAGGAAATGGTCGAAGACTTGGAGGAAAATTTCAGCCCCGCGCCTCATCAATTCCCCCACCTCCAGCACGTTTTCCTGATGTACCCTGACTCAGAAGGCCCCCTTCCTTCCCAGCACAAAGCCGTGTTCAGAGCAGGCCTTGTGTCCCTGCTCAGACATTCGCCGCAACTCGACAGCTTGCTGCTGGCTTGCCTGCCTTTCTCCCTGGACAGCGTGTTTGAGCAGGTGCTGGAGCCGCCGGCCGCAGCCCTGACACGCCTACGGAAGCTCTCCTTGATGGAAAGCAGGGTGTCCGGAAGCACCATCCACCTGCTGTTATCCTCGGAAAACCAGCTGAGCTTCCTGGATGTGCCGGCTTGCTCACGCATCTTCAGGGCAGACTATGACGACTTCCTCAGGAGAGTCAGGAGTGAGGGTTTGGACATGGAGATTTCCTGGGAGTGAAAAGCCTGCTGTTGCTGCTGTTGCCCAGGACGGCTGCTGCTCTTGTGTTGGGGCCAAGACAAGGTCTCTCTTAATAAAGTTTGCTTTATCTAATAATTTTTCCGCCTCTCAGCGATCTTGAAACCCAGAGTGGGATGGTCAAGTGTCTTTATGTGTGAGTTGGGGGCAGAGGGGGGCATTTTACGCTGGGCTTGTAGTAGCAGCCCCTCTCTGAGACCCATGGGCATGGAAAGAGCCCTGCATTTATATATTAAAAAAATAGTTTAAAGGCCCATCTAATCCAGTACAGTGTTACCTTGGTTCTCAAACTTAACCCGTTCCAAAACCAAAGCGTTCCAAAACCAAGGCACGCTTTCCCACAGAAAGTCATGGATTAATCCATTCCAGACTTTCAAAAACTACCCCTAAAACATCAATTTAACATGAATTTTGCTATCTAACGAGGCCATTGAGCCATAAAATGAAAGCATTAATCAATGTACTCTACTATAAAATAAATAAGACAGTATTGTAGATAATAAAAATTAGAATTATTTTTTTCTTAACTGCATTGATGATCATCATTTTGTTGGGGGGCTTTTATCCATTTCTGCAGTCGCACAAACAAATTACGGTAACCAAAAGCCTCAGAAGCAAAAACTCAAAATAGCAAAAACAAAAGCGCCAAACTCAATCGGTTCCAGAAGTCTGTTTGACTTCCGAAATGTTTGAAAACCAAGGTGCAGCTTCTGATTGGTGCAGGTGCCCTGGGAACAATAGCCAACAGCCACATTGAGCATTCGGCTTCTGAAAAACGTTTTAAAACCAGAATACATACTTCCAGGTTTTCATCGTTTGGGAACCAAGGCATTTGAGAACCAAGGTACCACTGTATCCTGTTTCACAGTGACTGATGACCAGTTATTCTGCATCAGGCCTCTCATTGTGCAGATGGCATAAAGCCATTATGCCTAGGATCATATATAGATTGCTCCATGGATTGGACTGATTGACTTTCCAAGAAGAAAACCCCATCTAAGCCACTTCCCGTTGCCACAACTATGAGAATCCCACCTCTCTCTTCTGAATTGCCCCCTATATGGCATCATTGGACGATTGAAGTTATATCATTTATACAGTCTCCTTGGTGTCTCTGTCCAGTTTTTCCGCATCACCCAGAATTCCATAAAATTCTGTTACAGCTGAATGCCAACACGGGCTCTTAAGTATACAGCCCATAATAGTAAGCAAGCCTGGAAACTTTTTAACACCAGAAATTGGTGTGTGCGTGCCTGTGTCATATGCCTTTGGGAAGAAAGGTGGGTTAGAAATTTAATTGCAAAGAAAAAGGCATGTATTGAGTGGATAAATAAACCCCAGGAGAAGCCATACAGGGAGAGGCTGCAGTTCAGAGGAATAATTTTGCATACTTTGCATGGAGAAGTTCCTTAATTCAGTCCCCGGCATCACTAGATAAGGTTTGGAAGGACTCCCTGCCTGAAACCCACTGCCAGATGATCCTCACTTTCTGTGCTGCTGCTTGATAGAATATATATATTTTACACGTACACAGAGACTGGAGGGGAAAGGTTTCCAGACTAGAGATTTTATATTGAAGGGTTTTCTGTCATTAACAGTAAGCTTAATGATCATTATATGCTTCTGTAGATGCAGAGAGAACATCTTTCCAGGGAGGAAGGTCTAATCTAGTGTTTCCCAATCTTGGGCCTCCTGCTGTGGCCAAGTTCAAAACAAGTGGTCCAATAAGCAGCCACTCAAGACTTAGGGGTTGTTGAGGGCTTCCCTTAGTTCTAGGTCTGTTGGAGAATCTATCTTCCCCAGCAAGCCCTCTGGGATGGTAGGAGTGGGACTCCGCTTGGAGCTCAAGTAGGAACCAAATTGCCCACAGCCTGTTGCCTAGCAACAAGGATGCAGCGTGGAGAATTCTTGAACCGAGACAGGAACCTCCATCCCTCCTTCCGACACATGGCAGCTCGGACGTGCTGCCATTCTGTCACTCATCTTTTTTCTTTTCTTGCTAAGTTTGTGCCGCACTTCCTAGCAACTGGTCTGAAATTTGTTGGTCTGTGTCCGAAAGTGTCCCCCCCCCCCACCGCTGCTTCCCTTCGGAAAAATGTTTACTGCTGAATCGGAACGAACAACACTAGGGTTTTCTGCAGACTGCCATTTGTTGCGATTAATCATGGAACTTTGAAGTGTCAGGCATAGCTCTAATGGCTTTAGCCCAAACGTAGCAGAGTTTTCCTGCACAGCGAAGAAGCTAGTTGAGGTGGAAATGACTAGTCAGCTAGACTCAGAATAACTATTTACAGGATTTATTAAAAGGAAAAATAAAACCAGCAGAGTTTCTGCATACAAAACAAAGCAAAATAAATCCTTTCTTTCTCTCTCTCTCTTAACCATACACAGCACTGCTACTCCTAACACACACCTAACACACCTAACATCACACTGTGCTAGCAATCCCTAGATAACAGAGTTGAGTGCTGGTCGTTAACCAATCAGAGTAAGTAGTTTCTAGGTCAAGCTGACCTTGGCTTTCTGCCAAGAGTAAATTGACACTGCCTTGAGTTAATTGTGCGAAGCCAGAATCTGTAAGTTTCCCATGAGAACCAATTAACAGAAACTGAACACCCCCTCACAGATTCTGCTGGACAATTAACATCAAATACACCTATGTAGGAGATTATTTTTCCAGCAAACCTAAACCCTTGCACATTCACTTGTTCTTTACCTTTGCCAATGGTTTAGTTAACACATCTGCTACATTTTCTTCACTTGATACATAAGTACAGGTGATTACATTGTCTTGTACACAGCAACGCACATTGTGGTATTTTACAGAGATATGTTTGGAACGCGATTTGAAACCCTCTGTTTTACTTAAGGTTATACAAGCTTGATTATCAATGTAAACTTGTACTGTTTCTCCACAATTTACATTTAAATCTGTTAACAAATGCTTGAAATAAATCACCTCGTTGCACAATTCACTCAACGCGGCGTACTCTGATTCCGTTGATGACACACTTACAACGTCTTGCTTGCGTGACCGCCAGCTGATTAAAGCTCCACCGACCATTATGACCAGTCCTGTGACAGATTTTCTATCCGGCAAATTTCCCCAGTCACTATCACAGTAGCAACTCAACATTTCATCCTCTGAAGAATTTAATTGTAACATATAGCCAATTGTCTGTTTGAGGTATCTCAGAACTTGTTTTACCCCTTTCCAGGCATTCAGTGTGGGTTTTGAGACCAATCTACTTAATATGCCTACTGCGTAGCTAATATCAGGTCTGGACCACTGTGCTAGATACAATAAACTTCCAATTACAGAATGATATACATCAGGATGTTCAAATTCAGGACTCTCATCTATACTGCTTCACAATTTCTTCGGAGGCTAAGCGAAGGGCCTTTACCTGTGCCCGTCTCAACTGTTTTCCTACAGCAGTTCTGTCGGGTCGTTATTCCAGAGTCAGGAACCAGCCAGTGCGAAGCCAGAATCTGTAAGTTTCCCATGAATTAACAGAAACTGAACAATTAAGTGGTGTCCAGCAGGTTTTCCTGGGGAAAGTGGTGGGACACCCCCCGCAACCGCTCAGACATGGACCAATAAATCTCGGGTCTGTGCTTAGAAAGGGCAGCAGAAAATCAAATGCGGAAGAGCCCTTGTACAGGTCTACTCAGAAACAAACCCCATTGAGTTCAATGGGACTTTCAAGTAGGGATGGAAGAAGGTGTGTGGATTCATAACCTGAAAAGTTTTTGAGCTAAGTTACTGATCTCACTGTCTCCTGTGGCAGAATTACGTAACTTGTTTACTTATCTATTTAATAAGGTTTATACACTGTTTGATTGTATGAGGAATGCTGATTGCTTCTTCTTTGGCAATCACTCGTAGGTGAGTAAGATTGTCTTCCATGAACACAGTCTTAACAGTGAGTCTGTAAGAGACTGTGGAGGCCAATTCTGGATCCACACGTCCTTCCACAGTGGGGACATTGGTTTCCAGGCAGGAGTTGATCACAGTGTGGATTTGCCAAGCGTGCCTTCCTCCTAGCACGTTTCTCCCTTTTATCCTGAGTTTGAGTGTCTTCAAAACTCATGACACCTTTGGTAAAAGCTGTTCTCCAACTGGAGCGCTCGCAGGCCAGTGTTTCCCAGTTTTCAGTGTTTATACTACATTTTTAAAGATTTGCCCTGAGGGAGTCTTTAAACCTCTTTTGTTGACCACCAGCATTGCGTTTTTGATTTTTAAGTTCAGAATAGAGTACAGTGGTACCTCAGGTTAAGTACTTAATTCGTTCCGGAGGTCCGTACTTAACCTGAAACTGTTCTTAACCTAAAGCACCACTTTAGCTAATGGGGCCTCCTGCTGCTGCCACGCCACCAGAACACGATTTCTGTTCTCATCCTGAAGCAAAGTTCTTAACCCGAAGCACTATTTCTGGGTTAGCGGAGTCTGTAACCTGAAGCGTATGTAACCTGAAGTGTATGTAACCTGAGGTACCACTGTAGTTGCTTTGGAAGATGAAGACATTGGCTTGTGCTCAATATGAGCAGGGCAGGATGGGGTGTGAGGAATATGTGGGGACATTGAAGCTGGCCCAGTGTATGCATACATTTTTGTGTTGGAATTTCCTGTTCAAACATAATGTTGATCAGGTTTACAGAGCATGTGGGTGTTTAGAGACTGCACCTTTCTTTCTCCCTCAAAAACTCCTTTCCTCCCAGGAACTACATAGGGAATGAGCACTGTGTTATCTGCTTACAGAAGCCATTGGTCCCTTTGTAGCCTCAGTTTGAATACAGTGGTACCTCAGGTTACATACGCTTCAGGTTACATACGCTTCAGGTTACAGACTCCACTAACCCAGAAATAGTGCTTCAGGTTAAGAACTTTGCTTCAGGATGAGAACAGAAATTGTGCTCCAGCGGCGCGGCGGCAGCAGGAGGCCCCATTAGCTAAAGTGGTGCTTCAGGTTAAGAACAGTTTCAGGTTAAGAATGGACTTCCGGAATGAATTAAGTACTTAGCCCGAGGTACCACTGTACCTTGCTCTTTCAATCTAGAGAAGGAAGTGTTTTGGGCCATGAAAAATTAAATTTATTTTTCCACACGCAACTGTAAGCAAGCGTTCCTCCTGTTTTAAAAATGTGTACGTGTGTGTTTGATTTTTTGGGGGGCCAATGGATGTGGAAAGATGAACAGATGAATTCAAAAAACATATGTCCTTGTGTTATGGCTTAGTTTCTAAACGAGAGGTATGGAAATCTTGTCAGAAAATCATACTTGACCCTTCTTCTTATATGGCATCTCTTCACCTGTCCCTAGATGTGCAGAGATAAATTTGAGTTTTTTCAGTGGGAAGATAATGACACTCCGCTCATGTATAATGATACACTTTCCCCCAAAAGTATGGTATATGTATAATAAGTATAAAAGAGTAAAACAACATACTGTGGTACATTTCTGCAGAGTAACTTTATAAGTTTATTGATACATACTGTTAAATATACAGCAATGTGCATTGTTTAATGTATCTGCTTATGTGCTGGTTATTGGCATACTAGAAGTCTAGGCCCAAGTTTGGGGCAAGCACCCTTTGGTGAGAAAACTCCAGCAGAGCTTTAACATCGCAAAACATGCAGCAAAGAAAAGCATGGAAATATAGGCTGTAAACCCTTTTAAAAAAGGTCTTTCCAAGCTATATTGATTCCCCAGCACAGAGATAGACCACATAAAATGGTTTCCTTACAAAACAATTCATGTGCTTTTCCATACAGCAGACAGAAAAGATACGCAGCCAGTCAAAATCGTTGCTCAACTACATGAATGCAAAAGTACCTAAACTATTGGTATAGAAAAATGCTAGTTTCAGAACTCCATTCTGGTCTGAATCAAAGGAGGCAGGTTAAAGCTATGCTGCCGGCTGGAGTGACCAGTTCAGAGATCCTTCCATACAGAAATCCAAAAGGCTTGGTTACCCATTTCTTCCCAAGGTGGGAGGGGAAGTAAAATAGACGAAGCCTGGCAGGACAGCTTACTCTATGGTTTTAACCTCTTCACACACTAATTACTCAAGCATGCTGGATTATACTGGTTACTTTAGGAATTCTAGAGTGCATATGCATATGTAGAATAGTGCATAGAATATGCAATAATTGATCATATTTTCATCAGAAAAAAGCTTGTTTCTTGATTAGATTAAGGAATATGACTGGAATTTTTAAAAATCCAGGTGGATAAGCTCAGCATAGAGATTTTAGTGTGCATTTCTCCTTATGCAATTTTGGCCAATATACCCATTTTTGCAAGTAGTTTCGCTAGACATAATGCATGTTTGTATGCTATAGTGACTAATATATGCAGTTTTATGCACAATTCCCCCTAATGTACATATTATCTGCCTAGAAGACTGCTAAATTCTGCATAGCAACATTCTGAGAAGTGTGGATTTTGAAGGATAGATAGGCTTTGGTTCACACATTGTTATGGGGAGTGTAAATTTGGTATTTTTGTATTAGCATGCAAATCAAACCAAATTTCTCCTCCTGTACCTACTAGGGCTGCTGAGTGCATTTGGCTGAGTCCCAAACTGAATCAGGCTGATTTGGGGGAAAGGGGGGAGAATCCGGGCATCAACCGAGTCAGGTTCAAATAGCCCTGGATTGGGTTGCAAATCCCAGAGCAATCCAGGGCTGTCAGAGGGTGGGACATCCCTGTCTGCACGTGGGTGATGTGCAGACCCAGGGACCGCAAACTGGGGCCACGAGGCAGATCAGTGGGGTCTCAGCAGAACCCTAATACACACTTCCACAGCTGCTATTTGCACCAGAAGGAAAGCTTCCACTAATACAGCCCTAATACACCCCCACAGCTGCTATTTGCACCAGAAGGAAAGCTTCCATTAATACATCCCTAATACACCCCCCCCAGTTGCTATTTGCGCCAGAAGGAAAGCTTCCATTAGCACAGCCCTAATACACCCCCCACAGCTGCTATTTGCACCAGAAGGAAAGCTTCCACTAATACAGCCCTAATACACCCCCAAGCTGCTATTTGTACCAGAAGGAAAGCTTCCATTAATACAGCCCTAATACACCCCCACAGCTGCTATTTGCACCAGAAGGAAAGCTTCCTTTAACACAGCCCTAATACACCCCCACAGCTGCTATTTGCACCAGAAGGAAAGCTTCCACTAATACAGCCCTAATACACCCCCAAGCTGCTATTTGCACCAGAAGGAAAGCTTCCATTAATACAGCCCTAATACACCCCCACAGCTGCCATTTGCACCAGAAGGAAAGCTTCCATTAGCACAGCCCTAATACACCCCCACAGCTGCTATTTGCACCAGAAGGAAAGCTTCCTTTAATACAGCCCTAATACACCCCCACAGCTGCTATTTGCACCAGAAGGAAAGCTTCCACTAATACAGCCTTAATACACCCCCAAGCTGCTATTTGCACCAGAAGGAAAGCTTCCATTAATACAGCCCTAATACACCCCCACAGCTGCCATTTGCACCAGAAGGAAAGCTTTCACTAGCTATCTGTTTTCAGGGAAAGACCAGGGCTGGTGAATATTCTGCTCAGTTTCCACACTTCAATTCAAGTCCTTCTCCCCCCAGACAAAAAAAGGGACGAATGGCCTCCCCAGCAAACGAAGCTGCCGAAAAAGTGAAAATGGAGGCATCTGTATCGGCATCAAAAAACTCCACCTGGCGTGCCTTGTAATCCAGGGATACTCGGATCTTCCTCACCTGATGTGCCAAGTGTGAATGGCTTGGCTTGCGGGAAGTGAAAGCAGTGAGCTTTTTGGAAAAGGGGCTCACCCCCACAGCCCAGACCCCAGCTTTAGGGCTCAGGTTGAAACCTTTATTTCTCTGGAAGGACTCTCGTGCCGCCCCTACGATCCACAAGCACTCCTGATCCATGTATTCCTTGTCTTCTTCATTTAAATCTAGCTCGACCTCCCACCAATGTCTCCCGGACGTGAACTTCTCGCGGCCCAGCACGTAGGGTATGCAGATCAGTTCGTCCGTGTCCTCGGCCTGGTCGTCAGACACTTCCCCAACCTTCACGCTCTTCAGATCGGCAGACAGCGCAAGCAGAGGGTGTGCCGTTTGTGGATCCAGAGTCACGCTCACTGAAGGGCACACAGACAAAGGGAAAATAAACGTGGGCTTAAATCTCCTGGCGAGTAAGCGTACACTCCTAAGCAGATGAGAAGGAACGATCCCTTCGGGTCTGCTACACCTGGGAACACCACCTTTAGCTATGGTTTCTACCCATTTCCAGTCAGAGACATATTTACATCATAGCTGTCAACTTATAGATTTGAAAAGAAGGGACCAGCAGCCTCGAAAATAAGGGATCAGCAGCCAAAATAAGGGATTTTGCTATTGTAAAGAGTAGGATTGACAGATTCTGTCAATCCGATATGAGGCGGTTGTGGCGCTGCGGCGGCCGCTGAAGTGCCGCCCTTCTGCGTGCCTCCCCATCCTCTTCCTCCTCCCTCAGGCCGCCTCCTCAGCTGCCGCCACCGCTGCCGCCTCCAGGCTTGTGGGCGGCGTGGGTGAGAGTCTCTCTCCCTCACCCCCTCTCTCTTGGGTAGGGAAGGGCCGATGGAACTCCTCGCGCGCGCTCTCTCGCAGCGGAGGACCCCGAGCCGGGCGAGCATGAAACCCGGGAAATTTAAGGGACATCATCAATAAGGGACAGCAGTGGGACACGGCACTGGGATAAGGGAGTTTCCCGCCAAATAAGGGGTGGGTGAAAGCTATACGTAGAGATGACTCTGAAGACTGTTTGAAAACTACAGCTAGTGCAGAATTCAGCGGCCAGGTTGCTCGAGCAAAACGGTCTGAGCATATTACACCAATCCTGGTCCGATTTCACTGGCTACCAATTAGTTTCCAGGCCCATTTCAAAGTGCTGGTTTCGACCTATAAAGCCTTAAATGGCTCAGGACCGCAATACCTCAAGGACCGCCTCTTTCCATAAGAACCTACCCGGACCCTGAGATCATCTTCTGAGACCCTCCTTCGTGTGCCTCCTCTTCAAGAGGTTTGGAGGGGGGTCACACGAGAACGGGGCCTTCTCTGCAGTGGCTCCCCATCTGTGGAATGCTCTCCCTGGGGAAGTTCGGCTGGTGCCTTCATTATACACCTTTAGGTGCCAGGTAAAAATGTTCCTTTTTAACTAGGCCTTTGGTTGACTTCATCAACATCCTATGCCCTTTTAAAATGTAGCTCTTTTTTGGGGTGGGGCATTATTGGGTTATTCTTTTTATTTTGATTTTATATATTGTGATCTTTTTTGTGAACCGCCCTGAGACCTCCAGGTATAGGGCGGTATATAAATTCAATTAACAACAACAACAACAACAACAATTAATAATACTAACAACAACAATAATAATAATTACTCATTTGTTAGACTTGGTAGTTTTTATTTGAATGACATGCTCTCAGCGACTATGGTTAATGTTTTATGTGTCATTGGGTGTCCTTATTTTCATTGTAGGGCTTGTGTTTCCATCTAATTCTTCCAGAACTTACTTTTGTTCAGTTCTCGTTTAAGAAGCAATAGAATAAAATGATCATCATACATGTTTCAGCGGTTGCTTCTTTTAAAAAAAGCCCTGTTACAGTACTTCCCTGATTAAGATCGGCATTTAAATATAGGGCTATGCTGAATGAATTAACTTTTGGATGGCATGTCAGGCACAGTTAAGAAACAATTATTATTTACTCAATTTACTGAATTTATTCCCAGAATAAAACCAGTTCTGCTCCTTGACTCTTTTCCAAGCACCATCTCCCACCAAGATTTAGTTCTCATTTAGTTCCATAATATTACCTTTCTCCAGTTTTTGCTCCAGAGGCGCTGTATTGTGAGTGAGAAATTTATTCAAACCTTCTGAAATATAAAAATGAGGTACTGTATTTCATGGGTTGTTTTGCTTTTTTAGGTTGATTATTGCTTTGTGTGACTCACAAGCAAGCAAGGAGCAGCAGCAATGTACAAAATAGCAATATGTCAACTTGACCTCGATTAAGATCATCACATAAATTAGAATTACATTAGATGTGCTACAGATTTAAAGTGGGTGACTTTCTGTGGTCAGCAGACGGACCCACTGGCAACTTATCCCATCAAAATATCCCTTGGTGTTCTGTCCCCCCAAAATTACCTTTCTTCAGTGCTTCCTCCAGGGAATCTGTTTGAGGAGGTGGGAGAAGGAAGGAAATGTTAGGTTTAAAAATGACAAATTCGCTCAAAGAGCTTATCAATATGTAATAAATAATGTACCGTATTTTTCGCACCATAGGACGCACTTTTTCCCCTCCAAAAATGAAGGGGAAATGTGTGTGTGTCCTATGGGGCGAATGCAGGCTTTCACTGAAGCCTGGAGAGCGATAGGGGTCAGTGCACACCGACCCCTCTCGCTCTCCAGGCTTCAGGAAGCTATCCGCAAGCCTTGCAAGCCCGGCGGGAGTTCCCGCGGGCTCACAAGGCTTGCGGGCAGCAGCCTGCAGCCCCGGCGAGTGTCCGCAAGCCTTGCGCGCCCGGCGGGAGGTCCCGACGGGCGCGCGAGGCTTGGGGCGGCAGCCTGTCGCCCGAAGCACGGGGAGCCCTCTGGAGGGCTCCCGTGCTTCGGGCGAGTGTTCGCAAGGCTTGGGGCGGCAACCGCGGCTGGGGGGGGAATAATTTTTTTTATTCATTCCCCCCCCCAAAAAACGAGGTGCGTCCTATGGGCTGGTGCGCCCTATAGAACGAAAAATACGGTAGATTTCATTTTTTTGAAAAAAAAATCATATTTACTGCAATGTTTCCAGCTCTACTGCAATCTTCCAAGATGTAGTTGCTAGGCCTCTCCAGAATCTCTCAGGTTTACACCATTGATTTGCATAAAGGCATCGCAATGTTTTTGTTTCCATGCCTTTCGCTGGCAAGGAATTTTGCCTTTTTCACAGCCGGGTGGATGTTTCTGTTGCATATTCCATCCCGGGCCCTAGATCGCTTTCCTCCACAGGGATATTTTTGAGAGCTCATGCTCTCTCTCTCTCTCTCTCTCCCCCCGCCCCCGACTCCCGAGCTGCCCCAAATACCTGCACATTTCACCATAGCGTTTATTAGCATTGAATTTTTCTGACAACAGATCTTGAGTCTCTCCTCCAACCAGGTGGAAAGGTCTGCTGAATGCTCCACTCGTTTCTCCCTGTACCCGGGAAGGAAAGATGGTTTTGCGAAAAGAAAGCTTAAAGAATGGTAATTCCTCTAATGCTTTATAGATTCAATGCGCGGCACTTGTCGTTTGAAAAGGTTTTTAAGTAGCCAGCGCTTTTGGGGGAAGTAGAGAGGGAGGAATGGAGGGGACTACAGCCTGGTTCTATATAGAGGGGCTTCTTGGGCTCACACAACAATGTGCTTCATCCCTCTGAAGGTGACCCGGAAACTACAACTAATCCAGAATGCGGCAGCTAGACTGGTAACTGGGAGTGGCTGCTGAGACCGTATAACACCGGTCTTGAAAGACCTGCATTGGCTCCCAGTACATTTCCAAGCACAATTCAAAGTGTTGGTGCTGACCTTTAAAGCCCTAAATGACATTAGCCCTGTATACCTGAAGGAGCGTCTCTAGCTCCATTGTTCAGCCTGGACTCTGAGGTCCAGCTCCGAGGGCCTTCTGGTGGTTCCATTCCTGCAAATAGTGAAGCTACAGGGAAGCAGGCAGAGGGCCTTCTCGGTGGTGGCGCCTGCCCTGTGGAACGCCCTCCTGTCAGATGTCAAGGAAATAAACAACTATCTGGCTTTTAGAAGACATCTGAAGGCAGCCCTGTTTTGGGAAGTTTTTAATGTTTGATGTTTTATAGTGCTTTTAATATTCTTTTGGGAGCCGCCCAGGGTGGCTGGGGAAACCCAGCCAGATGTGAGGGGTATAAATCATCATCATCCCTGTCAAGACAAATGTAGCTGTGGACAAATTATCTGTGCCAAATAATGTCAGATCCAAAGGGTGTAGAAGCTAGACTAAAAACTGTGTAACAGAAAGGAAGAAGATAAGCCAGTTATTGCTCACCTTGCCCTGCAGCCTATGGACATTATAATGTTTATTCTGCTTTTGCTACTGTTAGCTGCATCAAGACTTTCTGGGGAATAAGCAGGGATTTATTTATTTTTAAGAGTCAGTAATGGCAGGAGAAGAAGCTGCATACCTGAGCAAGATACTTTCGATGTCCTGAAAGAGAAAGATACAGAGAAGTCTGTCTCATATTTGTGTTACCAGGAGGACTGATTTGCCCTGTTTTCTCTGCGGAAAACCAAATGTCACTTTCAGGTGACATTGACTCCATCTCACCTGAAGGAACAGTTGCGGAGGCTGCTCACACTTCTCCTCCAGCTCAGCGATCAATTTCGTGAGGTAAGAAATGTCCTCCGAGAGTCTGTTGCCATTTTCCGCCACCTTCTTCTTAATCTCCTTTTCTAGGTTTCTCAGGCGGGCCAGCGAGGAACTCTCTTTTTCCTCCAGAGAATTTTGCATCTTCTCAAAGGCGTCTTTGATTTTCTGCTTTTCTTTGTTTAACTGTTTCTGAGGAAAGAACGCCCACACAGGTGTCACAAATGCACCTGGAACAAACATGGAAGCCCCCCCTCTGTCCTCCACACATACACATAAATCCACTCCACATATCAGACGTGCAACATGCACAGGTAACACAACACACATCCAGTACTGGCAATCCCCCATTTACACACATCCAGCTGACCCATGACTGCACACACATGCAGCTACTTTCAGGCTGCACACAGGGCAAGGAATGGCTAAGGTTCCAAAATTTTAGGAAAGTAGGAAGTAGGAAAGTTCTAGCCTTTCCTGCCATACCAGCCTGTGGGTTTAAAGGATGCTATGCTAGCAATTCGAAAGCAAGTGCAAGTAGATAAATACCTTCCGGCGGGAAGGTAAATGGGGTTTCCGTGCACTGCTCTGTTTTCGCCAGAAGCGGCTTAGTCATGCTGGCCACATGACATGGAAAAACTTACTGTGGAAGTGGACAAACACTGGCTCCTTCAGCCTGTAAAGCGAGATGAGCGCCGCAACCCCAGAGTCGTTCGCGACTGGACTTAACTGTCAGGGGTCCTTTGAAGGTAAAGGGACCCCTCACCATTAGGTCCAGTTGTGGCCGACTCTGGGGTTGCAGCGCTCATCTTGCTTTATTGGCTGAGGGAGCCGGCGTACAGCTTCCAGGTCATGTGGCCAGCATGACTAAGCCGCTTCTGGCGAACCAGAGCAGCGCACGGAAATGCCATTTACCTTCCCACCGGAGCGGTATCTATTTATCTACTTGCACTTTGACGTGCTTTCGAACTGCTAGGTTGGCAGGAGCAGGGACCGAGCAACGGGAGCTCAACCCGTCGCGGGGATTCGAACCGCCGACCTTCTGATCAACAAGTCCTAGGCTTTGTGGTTTAACCCACAGCGCCACCCTTAGGGGTCCTTTACCTTTACCTTCATCTTTTATGTACATGATTTAGAGGGCTTTGTGGAATAGCCTCTGGCTAGTCTGGCCAAGTGCAAGGCAGTTTTAAAGCGACAGGCTTTCTGGGGTTCAGGTTTGCTCCACGATCCCTGCCTTGGCTGCGAGTCTGTTGTCTACGCACAACCTTGGCTTGCAAAGATCTTGAATGAAAAAAACCTACCAGACATTTCTCCTTTTCCTCTTCTACAGACTGTTGCTGATTGACAAGGTTTTGCTTTTCTTTCTCCAAAGACTTCAGCTGGCTCTGGGTTCTTTCCTGCACAGATTGAAAATAACATTGTGTGCCACCCAAGTCTCCGAGCGGCGAAAGATTCCCGGGGTTCCGGGCGCTTTCTCATCAGGGTTCGTGTTTCCTTTTGGGAATGAGGCACAGCAGAGACTGTGGTGCCTTTATGATATGTGGTTTGTTTACACATATATACAACTATCTGTGAGTTGAGGGAGGGGCATTTGCCATCTCCCCTTCCTTTGTTCTCCTTACACCTCCCCCCGGAGACTCGCATGGCTATTACAAAAATTAGAAACCTTGGTTAGACTTTAACACATGTAGGCAACCTAAGGCCCGGGGGCCGGATGTGGCCCAATCTCCATCTCCATCTGGCCCACGGATGGTCCAAGAATCAGCGTGTTTTTCATGAGTAGAACGTGTCCTTTTATTTAAAAAGCATCTCTGGGTTATTTGTGGGGCCTGCCTGGTGTTTTTACATGAGTAGAATGTGTGCTTTTATTTAAAATGCATCTCTGGGTTATTTGTGGAGCATAGGAATTTGTTCATCCCTCCCCCCAAATATAGTCTGGCCCACCACATGGTCTGAGGGATGGTGGACTGGCCCACGGCTGAAAAAGGGTGCTGATCCCTATTTTAACACTTGCTGGATCCTGGGATTAGAGAGGTCTGGCACTGACAAACTCGTAACGATACAGTGGTGCCTCGCAAGACGAACGCCTCGCAAAACGAAAAACTCGCAAGACGAAAGAGTTTTCCGTTTTTGAGTCGTTCCGCAAGACGAATTTCCCTATGGGCTTGCTTCGCAAGAAGAAAGCCCATAGGGAAATCTCCGGGGAAAATGATCAGAAAAAATGATTTTGGGCCACCCTGTAGATTCCTTAAGTAGGTTTGTCTGAAACATTGACATGATCATGGGTAGCTAAGAGGGCAGAGGCCATTGCTGTGGTGATGCTTCATCTTCCCCATGTCTTTGTACTATGCAGCAGACCGAAAAGGGCTTATGTCTCATCTAAGCATGAAGGATCTAGTAATTTGCAGAGGTTTCTTCCTACGCCCTCCTTGGAAAATAAAGACCATATCCCAGGCATCCCTGATCCTGCGGCCCTCCAGATGTTTTGGCCTACAACTCCCATGATCCCTAGCTAACAGGACCAGTGGTCAGGGATGATGGGAGTTGTAGTACAAAACATCTGGAGGGCCAAAGGTTGGGGATGCCTGCCATATCCCCCTACCCCCCACCCCTTTTCTGAGTATGTTAGATACATATTATATGATCCAGTCTGATTCTGAATCAAACTATTTGTTCCTCTAGCAAAAAGCTGCCTTCAGGTTTGTAGGATATTAGATAGAATTATTTCACTTTCTCAGCCCAATTGGAAGGAACTGAACCTGGGATCTTAGTTTGCCCTGTGGAAAGCCCTCCCATCAGATGTCAAAGAATTATTTGACTTTTGGAAGACATCTGAAGTTTTTAATGGTTGATGTTGATGGCTGCATATAAATAATAAAATTATTATTATTATTATTATTATTATTATTATTATTACTACTAAGGCTCATCTGGAGCAAATCTGAAGCAGATGCATTGCGGAACCTGAGCATTAAATTGCGCCATACAGCCAACAACCTCCCTGCGAGAAGTGAGGTTACAGGGAACCAGGCAGAGGGCCTTCTTGGTAGTGGCGCCCGCCCTGCGGAACACCCTCCCACCAGATGTCAAGGAAATAAACAACTATCAGACTTTTAGAAGACATTTAGTAGCCCTCTTTAGGGAAGTTTTTAATGCTTGATGTTTTGTCATGTTTTCAATATTCTGTTGGGAGCCACTCAGAGTGGCTGGGGAAACCCAGCCAGATGAGTGTGGTATAATTAATAAATTGTTGTTGTTGTTGTTGTTGTTGTTGTTGTTGTTGTTACAACTCTCCAAACTCTCAGGCAGAATTTTATAGACTGAGATTACCTGGGGCGGATCTACACTCATCATTTATAATGTTTAAAATGCGTTAACAGAGGGCTCTGCAGAGCAGTGAGCCGCCAGCAATGGAAAACTACCATTAAGCGTTAGAGAACATTATATTCAATCACCTTTAGAAGATCAATGTAGATCCAGCCCTGGATTAAATCGGGAGTCTTCTATATGTAATTCAGCACTGACTATAATAGGAAAAGAGGATCCCAGCATGACCCCCCCCCACACCTTACTTTACCTTATATAATTTCAGTGGAAGGAGTTTGAGACCTTCTACTGTTTCTGCCAGCTGCAAATTGGATCGAAAATTCCACTTCTGGATCCGGGATTTGCAAAGAGGACACTTCAACACTCCCCCATCCTGATTTTCCAATATCTTACAATAGCAGGTGATGCACCCCCGGCAGAAGTTGTGGCCGCAGTCCAGCACCACAGGGTCTGTAAGATACTCCCTGCAGATGGAGCAAGTGGTTTCCTCTTCCTCATTTGTGGTTGGTGAGCCCACAACTGGGGTCTTCGTGGCATTGATGTTAGGAGGTGCAGCTTGGGTCACCTGCAGAATGGATATGTTTTAGAAGAGTTTGAATTTGATATCCCGCTTTATCACTACCCTAAGGAGTCTCCAAGCGGCTAACATTCTCCTTTCCCTTCCTCCCCCACAACAAACACTCTGTGAGGTGAGTGGGGCTGAGAGACTTCAGAGAAGTGGGACTGGCCCAAGGTCACCCAGCAGCTGCGTGTGGAGGAGTGGGGAAGCGAACCCGGTGCACTAGTTTACGAGTCCACCGCTCTTAACCACTACACCACGCTGGCGTAAATTGCTGTAGGATAATAACTATGACCAAACTGCGGGAGGCAGTGGAAGACAGGAGTACCTGGCGTGCTCTGGTCCATGGGGTCACGAAGAGTCAGACACGACTAAACGACTAAACAACAACAATAACTATTTGAAAATTATTATTATTATTATTATTATTATTATTATTATTATTATTATTATTAGTCCCTTTTTGCACAGAGGTCTCCAAGAGACTTAAAAGAGTTTAAAACAGTATTCAGATAAACATAAATAGCAGCTGGGCAAAAACATACACAGTTCATCAAAATTTACAAAACAGCTCTCCCAACAGCCCAGAAAGATCACTTCTATGGAGTCGGCTTGCATGTCCTCTAATACATTGCATGGAATCCAACATAGCACTAAGGCAATCGTTTCATCAGCACAAGGATTTCTGCTTGGGCAATGAATTGTTCTCCCACTGGAGGGGCTACTTTGCCTGCAAATTTCATACAATCATAGAATTGGAAGGGACCCTGAGGGTCATCTAGTCCAACCCCCTACAATGCAGGAATCTCAGCTGAAGCATCCCTGACAGATGGCCATCCAAGCTCTGCTTAAAAACCTCCAAGGAAGGAGAGTCCACCGCCTCTCGTAGGAATCTGCTGAACAGACTGAATGTTCAGTCGGAATCTCCTTTCTTGTAATTTAAAGCCATTGGTTTGCACCCTACCCTCCAGAGCAGGAGAAAACAAACTTGCTCCCTCTTGCGTGTGACATAGCCCTTGAAATATATTCAGAGTCCTGTAGTGATTTCATGCTCTTTATTGCAGCTTGTAAAACAGTGATTGAATTGCCCCCCAAACCTCAGGCTTTTATATACCGTATTTTTCGCTCTATAGGATGCACTTTTCCCCCTCCAAAAATTAAGGGGAAATGTGTGTGCATCCTATGCAGCGAATGTAGGCTCCTTGGCTTCAGCGATAGCAACGCAAAGCCTCCAAAGCACAGAGGGAGCACTCCCTCCACAATGGAGGCTTCGTGTTGCTTTTGCTGAAGCCTGAAGACCGAGAGGGGTCGGTGCGCACCGACCCCTCTCGCTCTCCAGGCTTCAGGGATAGCCGCCTGAAGCCTTTGGAGCGCAGCAGGACTTCGCGCTGAGCTCCAAAGGCTTCGGGTTACTTTTGCTGAAGCCAGGAGAGCAAGACTCTCCTGGCTTCAGCAGAGAGGGAGAGCTGTGCGGCGCCCCTTCAGCCAAGCGGGAGGAGAAATGGAAGGGGCTCCGTTTCTCCTGCCGCTTCGCTGAAGGGGCGCTGAGCAGAGAGGGGGAGAATTTTCCCCCTTGTTCTCCCCCTGTAAAAGAAGGTGCGTCCTATGGTCGGGTGCGTCCTATAGAGTGAAAAATGCGGTACATTATTTACACAACGAGTCCTGTCTGATTGGCTGATTCTGCTTCCTTCCTGGAGCTTGATTGGACTTTTCCTGCAAGCCAATCAGTTTTATCATTCTAGAATCCTACCTGCCTATTGTTCTAGGATCCAAGCTTAGTTCATAACAGCCCTTCAGATATTTCACTCACTTATGTGAAAAGGAAAAGAGATTATAGCCATTTTTAAATTCCCCATTATAGTAAATGGGGTCAGAAACAAAGCTTCAGATTTAACAGATCAAATATGGACCCCAATTTGCCGATGCATTTAGCTATGTTGTGATTTTGGTCTGTTTTTATTTTGAGGGTGTGTTGGATGGTGGCTGATAGATTGGTTTAAGCATTTATTAAGTTATTTAGCCATACTTATTGCAAAAGGTTTATATCCTGCTTGGTTGTAATAAAACCTCAAAGTCATTTACAAAAATAAATATTTTTATATAATTATTGGCAAAAGGAGAGAGATAAAAGCAGCTATTTACGACATTTAGAAATTAATTAGAATCAAGGATAAGCCAAAACCCAGATTAAAACACACGTCAACATCCTACATGCCTGGAGTTACACGCCTGCAGAACTTCTTTTTATCAGTTCCTACACTTTGGACACCAAGAAGACTTCAACAACTTTCCCTCGGGATGTTCCTGACAATGGGCTGGAAGCACCTCTGCTTGGGCAACAGATTTCTGCATGTGCAGTGAGACTTCCTCTCCCTCTCCCGTCCCCTCCACCCCCCCTGCACGCCCTCAAAATCAGCTCAAGGGTTGCTTAGCCATCATTTAGTCTCGTACCCAAGATGATTCTGCTATTCCCCCAAATATGGCCAATGGCAGTGGCTGAACCATTCCTAGAAGTGATGGCAAGGTGTTCTGAAGTTAGCCAAAAGAGGAAAACCTCCACCACGCTCGACTGCCACATTCCCTCCCTACAAAAGGTGTTCGAATTTAACCCCCAGGCCCCCAAAGTAACAAAAAGAAGTCTCAGTTTCCCCCTGCAGCTCAAATGGCCTCATGAAAGTGTACATGGAATACCATGGGATCATAGAATCGTGGAGTCATCTAGTCCAACCCTCTGTGATGCAGAGATCTTTTGCCCAACGTGGGGATTGAACCCACAACCTTGAGATTCAGAGTCTCATGCGCTACCAACTGAGCTGTCCGTGTGTGTGTGTGAGAGAGAGATATCTTCAGCTTGAACCTCCAGGAAGAAGACCCAATTATTTCCCTGTCCTCTTCCTTCGTGGAGATCTCCTACCTTGGACCCTTGAGCGGCCACTTCTGCAGGAACCACATCCTGGATTTTGTCCTCCTTGCTGCATTTGGACACGGTGCAGATGGGGGCTCGATCCTCCTTGCAGGAGAGCCTCAGGGGATCTTGGTGACTCTTGCTCACTTCCTTCCTTTCGGCATCTCTTTTCGCCCCCTCCTGAAGTTTCCTGACCAGCTGTACAAGGTTGGCCAGTTGCTGGTTGGGCTTGAAGTTCCTTTGATGGACGGTTTCGCCACACAGCAGGCAGGAAGGGTCTCTGTTGGGCTCTCCCCAGTGAGGCAGCGAGGGGAGACAGGCTTGGCAGAAATTGTGCCCGCAGTCAATAGTCACAGGATCATCGAAGCATTGCTTGCAGATGGAACAAATCTGGTCAGGGAACTCATGGAGAGAGACTGAAGCCATGGCTTGCTTGCTTGCTTGCTTGCTTGCTTGCTTGCTTGCTTTCTGTCTTTCTGTCTTTCCTCAGCACATAATGAGGGACTTATATTGCATTTGGGATGCCAGGGTCTTGGTGTCAGAGTTCCAGGATTGGTCTGAAAATGTGGGCGGGGTTAATGCCTCCCCCTTTTCTCAGGCGGTTCCTGGAAATCACACATACTAAGTGGCTGCACAAACGTTGACACTACACAGCTGATTCTGCCTCTGCTGTTGCTGTGACAAGCAAACACCCTCTCTGCATAGACCTCTCTCTGCATAGAGATTCCCAGAGCAGTTCAGGATCCTGTGTGTCCGTGACTGCCCTTTACACAGAAGTAGGGGCAGGGGAGAAATGCAATTCAGTGCACATTTTAAAGTTCACCGTGCTTAACCAGCCCTTTCTGAAACCCCATGGGAAGCGAAACACAGCCATTCTTTGAAATTTTCACGTCTCTGAATTTTGCAGTGCAGATCTTGAGCCAGAAGGGATTTTCTGCAAAGGTTCTTGTGCTAAGGTGAACCGTGAATAAAAACGAATATCTTATTGAAAATAACATACAGTATTGAGCGAAACGGCTTTGTTGACAAATTTGCACGCCAGGCAAAATTGTGTACAATTTGGTTCGTATTAGGAGAAATTTGTTCCTATTAGGAGAAAACTGATGGTGACTTGAACAATAATAGCAAACTGATGTGGAAGCTTAAGGCTAGAAAGATGAGAAATTGAGAGAAACTGGAATGGACAGTCACCCATCCCTATACACAAGTAACACACGTAGAGGCCTTGGGTGTGGAATCAGCCACATAACAACTGTTGGAATGTGCTGGAACATCTGCTTAAACAGAACGTCCCTAAAGCGGTATAAAAAGGGGTTCATGTGCAAATGCTCCATATGCATAAGAACATTTTGAAAGATGAGTACAGTTGAATGGAAGCACTTGAGGCTCAGTAAGTAGGATACAGTGGTACCTTGGGTTACATACGCTTCAGGTTACAGACTCTGCTAACCCAGAAATAGTGCTTCAGGTTAAGAACTTTGCTTCAGGATGAGAACAGAAATCGTGCTCTCCATAGTCCAACTCTCCATAAAAATCAAGAGCATCATAACATCAAACACTCATGTAGAGCATTAAATATTGAAAATATTCCACATGCATTACGCATATTCATCTGCAGATGTGCTGAACGAAGCAGATTATAGAGGCCTCTTTTGACCTACATTTAGACGGTGAAACAGCTTTAGTCACCCCGACCTCTCAAAGGAATAATAATAATAATAATAATAATAATTTATTATTTATACCCCGCCCATCTGGCTGGGCTTCCCCAGCCACTCTGGGCGGCTTCCAACAAAATATTAAAATACTGTAATACATCAAACATTAAAAGCTTCCCTAAACAGGGCTGCCTTCAGATGTCTTCTAAAAGTCTGTTAGTTGTTGTTCTCTTTGACATCTGATGGCAGGGCGTTCCACAGGGTGGGTGCCACTATCAAGAAGGCTCTCTGCCTGGTTCCCTGTAACTTGGCTTCTCGCAGTGAGGGAACCGCCAGAAGACCCTCGGAGCTGGACCTCAGTGTCCAGGAAGAATGATGGGGGTGGAGACGCTCCTTCAGGTATACTGGGCCGAGGCCATTTAGGGCTTTAAAGGTCAACACCAACACTTTGAATTGTGCTCGGAAACGTACTGGGAGCCAATGCAGGTCTTTCAAGTCCGGTGTTATATGGTCTCGCGCCCAAGTGCCTTGGTGGGCCTTGCAGAGGGGGAGGCCGTGGCCTCAGTGAGGCGGCCTCAGCCTCATGGTGGGTGGCGACTTACAAAGTTAAAGCAGTGGGCAGCAGGTGGGTGGGTGGGGTTGACCAAGTCGGCCTGGCTGGGTTGGAGGGGGCGGCATGTGTGTGATGTCACGCATGGACAACAGGCTCCCTCAATGTTGGGTGCAGCTTGATACCTCTGCCTGAGACCCACCTCTGATTCACTCCTTAAACTCACTACAGGACCCCCTTGCACATAAGAACATAAGAAGAGCCTGCAGGATCAGGCCAATGGCCCATCCAGTCCAGCTTCCTCTTCTTATAGTGGCCGACCAGATGCATGTTGAGTTATAAACAGTGCTAAGAATCCCTGAAGTGAAGTCATTTCCCATATACCACCCATTGAGTCTTCATCCAGCCAAAACCTTCTGACTCCAAACAGATAACAGCAAGTTATATAAATCTTTCTAACTTTGTTTCCCCCCCAAAAAATTATTAGTTTTCACAATATTGTAAACAAACAAACACATAAGACAAACAAACATAAATCATAGCCTTATTGAAACTTACAGTTATTAAATTTGTTAAGTGACTTCCTCGCTTCCCCTTGTTGGATTTCATTGCATGTCCTTTTAACGGTTTTCCAAATCCCAATTTTTATGAAATTTAACTTAAAACATTAACATCCTTAGATCGTCACCTTATGGAATTAAACATATTAATTCACTTAGCATAAATAAAATCCTAAGCCCATTAAGTATCTGCAAGCTATTTTCAGTTAGTTTAACTTAACAAATTTCACTAAATAATCATTAAATTTATTCCACTCTTTCTGATACTCCTCCTCCTTCTGGTCGCGGACGCTTCCGGTCAGGTCGGCTAGCTCCGAAAATTCCATCATCTTCATCTGCCATTTTTCTATTGTTGGTAATTCTTGGGTTTTCCACTTTTTAGCTAACAAAATACGAGCAGCAGTTGTGGCATACAAAAATAATTTAACATCTTTCTTGGGCAATTCCAAACCTGTTATTCCAAGAAGAAAGGCCTCTGGTTTCTTTATAAATGTATATTTCAACATTTTTTTCAATTCATTATAAATCTTTTCCCAGATTTCACCTTGGGACAGGTCCACCACATATGATAAAAGGTTCCTTCCTTTTCTTTACATTTCCAACATATAGTCACCATTATGATGTATCTTTGCTAATTTTACAGGAGTCAAATACCATCTATGCATCAGCCAGCTCTTTCCACGAGAGCCATTGCCAAAACCTTCTGACTCCAAACAGATAACAGCAAGTTATAGAAACCTTTCCAATTTTGATGGGATGCAGCCAGCAGAAATGTAATCAGTTCTTTATTTAAAGCATCTGTCTTGAAAATTGTTGATAAAGATTTTTTGGGGTGTACACTGAACCGTTTGTTTGTGGAACAAACTTAATGAAGAAGCGTATGAACTCATGTTGGCAATCATGACAATCATCGTCTTATCTCTTTGTGCAACATCAACATAGTTTTGTGTTCGGGACCCAATCCTTGGCAGAGAGCTTCTATCACAAGTACTTAATTTGATAAAGTTAATGGTTTTCACATGTCCTAGAACAGAAGGCATGCCACTCATAGGTTTGGAAGCTAGTGCTTTGCTTTTAACTTTCTTGTAGAAGAAGAAATGAATCCAACTAGCCTTTGGAGCAACTCTGTGAACAAGTTGGACCAGGCCATTCTCCCTTCCTATTACAGATGGAGCAAATTGTTCTTCAAAGTTTCGGTTTTCTTCAAAGGGCTCTTCAAAGACCGGGTGTCACTTTTTTGAAAGATAATAATCAAGTGGTTTATTTTTCAATCCGACGTGCTTTCTTTCTAAACACTTTGATGGTTCTTATGTTTCCAAACTTTCATTTGCTAAGCACATTTCGCACACTGAGGTGTTGGTCTGCTATTCTTCTAGTACAGTGGTACCTTGGGTAAAGAACTTAATTCATTCTGGAGGTATGTTCTTAACCTGAAACTGTTCTTAACCTGAAGCACCACTTTAGCTAATGGGGCCTTCTGCTGCTGCTGCGCCGCCGGAGCACAATTTCTGTCCTCATCCTGAAGCAAAGTTCTTAACCTGAAGCACTATTTCTGGGTTAGCGGAGTCTATAACCTGAAGTGTATGTAACCTGAAGCGTATGTAACCAGAGGTACCACTGTATAGGATTTCAACCTTGTGCTTAGCTTCTTGGGCAAGTTGCTTATCTCTGAGCCTCACCACTTTGCTCTTTGTAAAATGGGTTTTAGGGACTCTTCTGTTTGGTTAATGTCCATTAGGACATCTGGAACATGTTGGTTATGTTTCTGCAGCACAGTGGGCTCCCCCTCAGACCCCAGTGTTGAAGCAACCACTTCTCACAGAAACCTAAGGTACCACCGTACAAGAGAACCTCTGTTTCAAGTGTTGTGGGTCAAAACTTCAGACCCTTTGAGTAGTTGTGTCTTTTTTTTACTTTCTGGGAGGCTGCTCTTTGGTGAAGGCGGCCTGTTCTTGAGCAGAAAGGCGAGAAGCTATCACCATGATGTTTGTGTTTTCTTATCAAAAAAGCAACCATTGCACCCAAAATGATTGCATTTTGCATCTCCTTTGGCTTTCAGTTACTTTTACCAATTCCTTTCTTTATCTGCCCCCTGCTGGTGCCTCCCCCTCCCCCTCAACCTTCTGGTACTTTTTGTCCTCGTGTCACCTGTCTTGCTTTTGCTTCTCTCTCCACACCTTTTGTTTTCTCTTTGCCTCATCTTTGCACCTTTCTCAGTCATAGAATTATAGAACTGTAGAGTTGGGGGGGGGAACCATGAGGATCATCTAGTCCAACCCCCTGCAATGCAGGAATCTCGACTCAAGCATTCCTGACAAGATGGCCGCCCAACCTCTGCTCAGAAAACTCAGAAGAGTCCACAACCCCCTGAGGGAGTCTGTTCCACTGTCGATGTTTTGTCGGAATTGCCTTTCTTGTAACTTGAAGCCTGTGCTGGGCCCAGGGGTAACCCGCAAATCCGGTTCAGAATCCGAAGGTTCCGCTAGGAGTCAGTCTGACAGGGCCAAGGCAGGACACGAGGCAGGAAACCAGGCAAGGATGGGTACAGGATCTCTGGCATACAGCAATGTTGCTCCCGCAACCTAGGGTGAGGTCCGAGAGCCTTTGTCGGGGTAACAGCCGATCCTGATCCCCCGGCGACTCACCTCCCTGCTTCGCCCGAAGGTGAGCACTCCTCCTGCGAGTACTCAGGTCTTTCCTTCTCTCAGACCTGAGTCTCTGCAGCTCGGGAGACGTCAGAGGGTTACTAGACCCAGGGGCCGCCTCAGCCTCCCCTGACCAAAGCGGTAGTGGAGCAGCTGTAAGTGATGGCCCAGCTGGAGGCAACAAGGTAATCCCCGCATCTGGAGCCAGGGCAGGCTCAGGCCCCTGACTCGGCCCAGCTGGTGCTTGTTGCAGGGGCACCTGTGCAGACTGGGACTCTTCAGGATCAGGCCCCAGACTTGGTTCAGATGATGCCTGAGGCAAAGGATCCGGTGCAGACTGAGACTCCTCTGGTCCGAGCCTGAGTCCCAGGCCATCACAAAGCCATTGGTTCTAGTCCTACCCTGCTCATGGCGCATTTGTTGTGGACCCGTGCATCTTGTCCGCCATACAAAGGCAATCATTATTGCAGAAGAGGGAAACATTTGGCTATCTGCATGATGAAATCTAATTAAGTGCTTAAATGAGCTGGTGCTGACAAGCCTCTCCCCTCTCCCCCTGTCATATGCTTCCCATATTTTTGATACAATTTGCTCGTTCAATTTGCAACTATATACCTTTGGTCTGTTCCAGCTTCCAAAACCCTTTTACATAAAGGGAAAATGTGGGAACATTACATTCAGGCCATCACACATATGTCAATGTCCAACTCCAACTCCTTGAAAGATCCCATCAATGGGGTCTCCAATTTTTTAACACATCACTTGGGAAGACAGGCAAACCAATACCAGTGTACTGGAAGAAGCAAAGATCACCAGTGTCGAAGCAATGATTCTTCAACATCTACTTCGTTGGACTGGTCATGTTGTGCAGATGCCTGATTATTGTCTTCCAAAGCAACTACTCTATTCCGAACTTAAAAATGGAAAGCGGAATGCTAGTGCTCTACAAAAGAGGTTTAAAGACTCTCTCAAGGCAAATCTTTAAAAATGTGGTATGAATACCGACAACTGGGAAACACTGGCCTGCAAGCGCTGCAATTGGAGAACAGCCTTTACCAAAGGTGTCATGGACTTTGAAGATGCTCAAACTCAGGATGAAAGGGAGAAACATGCTAAGAGGAAGGCATGCTTGGCAAACCCTCACTGTGATCAACTCCCGCCTGGAAACCAATGTCTCCACTGTGGAAGGATGTATGGATCCAGAATTGATCTCCACAGTCAATTATGGACTCACTGTTAAGGCCGTGTTCATGGAAGACAATCTTACTCAGCTACGAGTGATCGCCAAAGAAGAAGAACATATGTCAACGAGTCATTACAGAACAGGCCATGTGCCCACCTTGGGCAACCTCACAATAGCACATTGTTTTGCTTTTAGCTCATGTATTGGTAATCTACAAGGGAAGAATTCTGTGTTGATCACTGTGTGTAGGTTTGAGTGCCTGGAGGAGGAGGAGGAAGGAATTGGAGCTATTTCTGTTCTGAACATGGAAGAATGTTGGAATGGCGGTGAATGAGTAGAGCTAGTGACATGGCGCTGTCCATGCTAAATGCATCGCTTTACCTCTCATCTCAAGGCCAGATGTACAATAAATGTGGAGTTGATAAATTTTATCCTTGTGGAACAGAGGATACACGTGTTGCCAAACCAGGAGTAGCCTGCACACCTGTTATAATCAGAGATGGCTTCTAGGATTCTAGACCAAGGGTTCCCGGAGTGCGTCTGTGGACCGTCAGAGGCCTATGAGCTTCATTCAGGTGGTCTGCAGTGGCAACTCTGTGGGGTGACATAGCTTTGTGTGTGTGAAAAACGTTGTGTGTGGGGGGGGGATGGTGGATCAAGTCAAAAGACTATCTGGCCCAATATTGCATTCTCACACTGGCCAACCATGTTCTGGAAGCCCAGGGTTCAAAAGCACTCTTTGTTCCCGCCATCTGGTATTCAGACTGACAGGCAGGGAAAATACATAGTCCTCAAGGCCAATAGCCATTCATACCCTAATTCTCCATGAATTTTGTTCTCTGCTTAGGAGGGCGGACATTTTCTCTTTAGGTTGTTACTGTAGGCTCAGATTTTCACCTTAGTAGGTGGAACATAGTCAGGGATAAGGACCACAAAATAAACATTGCAACTGAAAACAAGGAGATGGTTTATTGATGCAAAACGCTCAGTACAGTACAGAATTGATATTGTAGACCAGCGGGTGCCCACTTATTTTGGACGAGGGCACATTTCAAGTTTTGAGGGAGTGCTGTCGGTACCAGTAACAAAATGGCTGCCACAGGACCATAACAAAACATGGCTGCCATAATACAATATGAGAGGGAATACAGTCGTGATGAAGCTTTTCCCTTAACTGTATTTTCATACTAGAAGAGGCTTAGCCTGTTGGATTTCTGCCTGCCAGACCATTGTTAAAAGCACTGTTTTTCCCACATGCCAATCTCATGCAGCTGCACGGGAAGTGCAAAAACAACTCCTCTTTTTCGGGGCATTGGGGGTGATTGGGGAGGGGGCTGTGAGGAGATTCAGCAGCTCAGTTCAGCTCCTTGCCCGACCAAGAAAAAGGGCCGGATTTCCTCCCCAAAGAAGGACGCGTTCGGGAAAGTGAAGATCAAGACATCTCCTTCGACATCAAAAAATCCCACAGAACCCCTTTCATAGTCCAGGGTCACCCGGATCTTCCTGAGCTCGTGATTTAAGAGCAAAGGCGTCCGCTCAGGGGCAGTAAAAGCCCAAAGTCCATACAATGAGCCAACTATGGCTTTTCCCACAGCCCAGATTCCTACACTGGGTTGAAGGCTGACCTGTCCCTTCCTCGGGGTCGACTCGCGTGCCACCCCCACGGCCCACGTGGCATTTTTCTCTCCCCCAACTTCCACTTCCCACCATTTTCTTACTGCACGGAATCTCTCGCTGCCCAGCACATAGGTCTTGGGATCGAATCTCTTTGGGCTGTCGGGCAGATTTTGCCTTTCCCCTCCACATCTCACACTCTTCCCATCTTCAGAGAGAATGAGGTAGTGATTTGCTGTTTCTGGATCCAAAACTATCTTCACTGTAAGAGAGAGAGATTCACACACAGAGAAAGAAGGAGCCGGGTAAGTGTTTGAATTATAGGGCAAGGTGCATGTGTCTTTTTGAATACCCTATAGTTTTTTTATATGCCTGTTGTCTTTGTCCATGGAGTTTTCTTGGCAGGGATACTGGAGTGGCTTGCCGGTTCCTGCTCCGGGTTTTTTTTTGCTGGAGGAGACTCTTGAGAGTCCCATGGACTACAAGAAGATCAGACCTCTCCATTCTGAAGGAAATCAGCCCGAGTGCTCACTGGAAGGACAGATCCTGAAGCTGAGGCTCCAATACTTTGGCCACCTCATGAGAAGAGAAGACTCCCTGGAAAAGACCCTGATGTTGGGAAAGATGGAGGGCACAAGGAGAAGGGCACGACAGAGGACGAGATGTTTGGACAGTGTTCTCGAAGCTACCAGCATGAGTTTGACCAAACTGTGGGAGGCAGTGGAAGACAGGAGTGCCTGGCATGCTCTGGTCCAGGGGGTCACGAAGAGTCAGACACGACTAAACAACTAAACAACAATAATAGTTTTTTTGTGTTTAGGAAGCTACTGAGGGGGTTATAGGCTGGCTACAGTTTGGAGGGGTGGGTGGGAGTCAGGGCTAGGAAATGGCAAATTACCAATTTTTGGTTTCTTATGTTTTCTACTCCTGAATTCAGTTCTCCACATTTTCACATTGCTTTGCAAATTCTTTTCTTTTTTTAAGTACTCATGAAAATCCATCTATGTTGCGAGCTAACGCGAACACTTTTTTTTCCTTCATGTTTGTACACATTACATCCTTGGAGAACTGCGCTGCAAAATTTGGAGGAGTGCAAATTTCGAAGGGATTTTTTTAAAAAAGCACTCATGAAAATCCATCCGCGTTGCTAGTGCGAATTTCTCCTAACACATTTTTTTGCATGTTTGTACATGTTGCATCCTTGGAGAACCGTGCTGCAAAATTTGGAGGAGGCTGACATCGCAATTTGCATATACTTTCAGGAAGTGTGAATTAGGTATGATTCACCTTTCAGTGTGAATTGACCTGAATTTCTCCCCATCCTTAGTCAGAGTGGAGCTTATGGATTTCGTTAAGGTGGTGAGGCTCAGAGGGCAGTGACTTGCCCAAGGAAGAAAGCTGGAGACTGCATTCCTACACTTGCTAGCTTGGAAATGAATCCTTCTGAACTCCATAGAACCTATGTCTGGGCAGACCCAGGTAGGATTGCTCTGTGTATCTCCATCTGCTGGTGGGAGGGGTGAACAGCCTCTGGAGCTGTGAAGAAGGAAGGAAGGAAGGAAGGAAGGAAGGAAGGAAGGAAGGAAGGAAGGAAGGAGGACCAGAGGGAAGAGGGAAGAGAAGAAAAGGGAGCAGGAGAGAGTTTAAAAAAGAGGGAGGGAATGGCTCAACCTCCCCTATGCTCTCTGATGGGTTTTTATTAGGTAAGTGTGGGAATATATTAACTATATTTTATCCCTCCACAGACACATGTGTGTGAGTTAACAAACAAAAGAATCAGCTTATTGTCTGCTGAGCAGAGTTTAAATCCCAATTTAGGCAGTTTAATTCAAATCATAGGAATTAGCCGTTAGGGTGATCTCCTCCCCTGTTTATAAAAAAGAACAACAAAAAACAACAAAAAACAGGCCACAGACTGAAAAGTAAGTTTAAAACATATAATCATCCTTAGCAGCAACAGCATTAAAGATAATACTTGTATTTTTAAAAAACAAACAGCTTCAGGCATTAAAGATAATACTTGTATTTACAAAACAAAACAAAACAGCTTCAGGCATGCACCAGAATTTGGAGCAAGTGGAGGCATGTCTGCCTCCATTCTTGGTCGAAGGAAGAGAGAGAGAGAAGGAACAGGAAATATTTATTGGCTTCTTCCCCCTCAGGAGAGAAGGGGAAATGACACCACACACTGCCCTCTCTACCAATTACATTTCTATGGTCTGTGGCCTATCAGCAAGACAGCTCTATGGTCTTAACTCCTTCACATGCTAACTATGAATGTTAAAATGATGCTGGAATGGACCTAAGTGGACTTAGTAATAAGATCAGTAAGAGTATGAAAAAATGGTAGGACAATTAGTTAAGGTACAAAGTTGCAAATTTGATGAAAACCAACCTAAATGTTATAATGAAAAAGGGGTAAGGATATGCTGAACTAATGTTATGACTGGGAATACAGGAGAGGGAGGCGTGAGGAGGTCAAAGAAATAAGCGAATGAGAATTTTGAAAAAATGAGAAAATTGAGTTGGTTTTTAATTCTTTTTTTTCTTTTCTTTTATTTTTTCTGTTGTTATGTGATTGAGTGTTTTTTCTTCTTTTTGATGTATGTTCTGTGGTTTTTCTTTTTTTGTATGCTTTTTTTGGTTATGATTATTCTTTGCTTTATTTGTGAAAACTTTAATAATTTTTTTTTTAAAAAAAAACTCCTTCACATGCTAACTAGTAAGTATGTGCATTATTACTGTAGATTTGACTGCAAAATCTCCCCCCCCCCACATTCTCTCTCACACACAAATAGGGAAAAAAAATGTTCCCAAGCAGCGTACCTGATTCTATCTTCCCAAGTCTTCCCGAGTTGCTCTTCTCCCTCATGATGCACATTTCACCTTGTTGTATGCTCTCTGGTGTTGAGGAGGGCATGACAGAGCCAACTGCAGCAGCAAGGAACATGATTAGTTGGGGACATCTTTAAGAAATGGCCAAGTAAGACACATAACAGTTGACTGAGGTTGACTGAGGGAAATGATCAGGGATCAACCAAAGCAACACTGATGTTCCTCCCAGGAGGTCCTGCCTAAGAGAATTTTACGTTGAAAACAGCAAAGTCTTGTTAAAGGCAAGGTGTGCGGAGGCAAAGCACAACGCGGGAAATTCAAGGAAGTGACCAAGATGTGGACGGCATGCCCATCAGGAAAGGACCTTGGAAATTGCCACAAGCAAAGTACAGGTGTCCTCCTTTTACAAGTTTTCTTGCGCTTAAAGGACTGCACCCGAGAGAGAGAGAGAGAGAGAGACTTTGTATTGAAGCCTTGTAAAGAACCTTTTAATGAGGGTGAAAGAGGAGAGCGCAAAATATGGTCTGAAGCTCAACATTAAAAAAACGAAGATCATGGCCACTGGTCCCATCACCTCCTGGCAAATAGAAGGGGAAGAAATGGAAGCAGTGAGGGATTTTACTTTCTTGGGCTCCATGATCAGTGCAGATGGTGACAGCAGCCACGAAATTAAAAGACGCCTGCTTATTGGGAGAAAAGCAATGATAAACCTAGACAGCATCTTAAAAAGCAGAGACATCACCTTGCCAACAAAGGTCTGTATAGTTAAAGCTATGGTTTTCCCTGTAGTGTTGTACGGAAGTGAGAGCTGGACCATAAAGAAGGCTGATCGCCAAAGAATTGATGCTTTTGAATTATGGTGCTGGAGGAGACTCTTGAGAGTCCCATGGACTGCAAGAAGATCAAACCTATCCATTCTGAAGGAAATCAGCCCTGAGTGCTCACTGGAAGGACAGATCCTGAAGCTGAGGCTCCAATACTTTGGCCACCTCATGAGAAGAGAAGACTCCCTGGAAAAGACCCTGATGTTGGGAAAGATGGAGGGCACAAGGAGAAGGGGACGACAGAGGACGAGATGGTTGGACAGTGTTCTCGAAGCTACCAGCATGAGTTTGACCAAACTGTGGGAGGCAGTGGAAGACAGGAGTGCCTGGCGTGCTCTGGTCCATGGGGTCACGAAGATTCGGACACGACTGAACAACTAAATGACTAAACAACCACAACAACAAACCACATTTTACTCTGGAGATCTGACGTCTGAGCAGGCCCAGATAGGGTTGGACCACATACCCCACATATCTGTTGATGGGAGGGGGGAAGAGCCCTTGGGCTGGGAAGGGGAAAAGGAAGGAAGACCAGAGGGAAGAGGGAAATGAAAGTCGGGGAAACAGAGGGACAGGACAGAAGGTTTCTTAAAAGGAAAGAAAATGGGTGGGCGAAAGGAAAGAAATATTCCCCCCTTTATTTGTCTCACAAACACAAAAAATCAAAAGTCACAAAGCAACGTACCTGATGACACTCTCCGGAGTGCTCCCAAGCTGCTCCCCTGCCTCCCTGTCCTGGCGTCCCCTTCCTTCATGCTTGCTGACCTCAAGGAGGGCTGGAAGGAATCCCCTGCAGCAGCAGCAAGCAACATAACTGGTTGGGGGCATCCTTAAGAAACGCTCAACTAAGACGCAAACAGTTGTGCTCTGGTTGGTTTAGGGACGCGATCGGGGACCAACCGAAGCAATACTGGGGAAAATAGTTCAGAGTTCTTCCCACTGAATTTTGCCCTGACAACAGCCAAGTGTTGTCGGGTGTTGTGAAGAGTTGGGGGTGGGTAGTGGGAGGAAAGGCACAGGGCAGGAAGTGGCAAAGGTGTGGACCACATGTGCAGCTGTGGGAGACCTCAGAAGCTGCTATGGGGAAGGACAGGTGTCCTACAAGCAGGGGCGTACAAAGTGGGGGGCGGAGGGGGCCGGCCTGTTAGGATCCTTGCTCTGTGTTTGCAGTCATGAGATTGTTGTCTATCACACGACGGTGTATGTTTTCACTCCACAGAGTGGGAAGTGATGGAGACAGGATGTTTATATTACTGTATTCCGTGGAGTGGGACTATTGTCCTTTGTTCTTTCTCTCTTTGCTGTCTGATGAGAAAGAGGAAGGAGCTCCTTCAGAATGCTCCGAGTGTATTATATGTAAATAAAGTAGATTAGCCAAAATGCTGAGCTACTGAGTTCTGTTACGCGAACTGCAAATACTCTGCAGGATTGTGAGTGTGCTGATGCCTCTTGGTATCAGTCGCTGTGATGATCAGGCTGGAGAAAGCTTTTGAAGCTCCTGAACGACTGACCAGGAGGGAGAGAACATGCCAGTCAGGCATGTGTCTCTACCAGGGTCCTACAGGAGTGTAGGACGATTCTAAGAGGGCCGCCTCAGGTGTCACTCTGGGTGTGTGTGTGACAAGATGACCCCTGCCTCCCTCCAGCTGTAGAGCGGCCAAGGGCATGCATAGTCAGTACGGGCGCTGCTCGCACAGCGTCAGTACGAGTTGCCGCTCTCTCGCGCCATCCATACGGTTGTCTGTATGGGATGCCGTACGTGCACCACCGGGCGCTTCGCCCCACCCCTCGGCGTCCCGCCCTGGGTGCCAGAGGGGGTTCCTCCGCCACTGCCTACAAGTGGTGGGGTGGGCAGGAGAAAAGGAGCATGAGCACTGGCTCTGATGCCTCTGCCAGAGGAGACTCAAGGCTTCGTACCAGCACAAGCACCAACTCTATGGGAATGAGGACACCTCAGCCCCCCCCCAAAGTCTGTGGGAATGGGGCTGAGCCTCCCAATCTTGAGAGGCTGGGCCACGGCAGCAGTCCTTATGGGCTTCCCTGTGGTGGTGGCAGGTCCCACCAGTTCTCCCCACAATGGCGGAGGGCCCCACCGGGCCTCCTCCTGACTTACGTGACATCACACAAGTGTGTTGCACTTCTGACATCATGAGCACGCAACGAGTTGCCCCCCCATTCTAGCATTTTCCTTCTACCGTATTTTTCGCTCTATAGGACGCACCCGACCATAGGACGCACCTTGTTTTAGAGGGGGGGAACAAGAAAAAAAATCCTCCCCCTCTCTGCGCAGCGCCCCTTCAGCGAAACGGCAGCCCCTTCCATTTCTCCTCCCGCTTCGCTGAAAGGGCGCTGCGCAGCTCTCCCTCTCCCACATTGCCTTCGCCTTCAGTGAAGGCAACCCGAAGCCTCTGGAGCGCAGTGGGAGTTGGTGCGCACCGACCCCTCTCGCTCTCCAGGCTTCAGCGAAAACAACACGAAGCCTCCAGAGTGCGGAGGGAGCGCTCCCTCTACGCTTTGGAGGCTTCGCGTTGCTATCGCTGAAGCCAAGGAGCCTGCATTCGTTCCATAGGACGCACACACATTTCCCCTTAATTTTTGGAGGGGAAAAAGTGTGTCCTACAGAGCGAAAAACAGTGGCGTAGCGTGGGTTGTCAGCACCCGGGGCAAGGCAAGTAATTTGCGCCCCCTAGCCCGTGGATTTGCGCCCCCTAACCCTAACCCCCAGATGTTGCGCCCGGTGCGGTCGGCCCCCCCCCGCACCCCCCACGCTATGCCACTGGCGAAAAATACGGTATATCCAACCCACAGACACATATATGTCCGCTCACTAAGTCTCTCTCTCTCTCTCATTTACACACACAAAACCCCCTATAAGTAAGTAACAAAGCAATGTACCTGATGATACCCTCTGGAGTTTTCTTGAGCAACTTCTCTCATCATCTTGTTGCATGCTCTCTGTCCTTGAGGAGAGTAGCAACGAGTCAGCTGCAAGAAGAAGAAATTTGATTGCTTGTGAGGTGCCCTTAATAAATGCTCAACTAAAGGCTTGTCAACACTTCCATTTGTCCCATGCCTAGAAAGGATGCATCTGGGTGATTTTGTGCTTGCCCTGTGCTTCCTAGGCATGGCTCTGAGCGGTTTTGACTTTGCCTCCCCGCTTTCTCAGGGAAAACCTGCTCTTTAGTGATAAATTGGAACAAACAACAATCTGAAAATGAGAGAATGTGGGCCTTAGCTCTGAAGACTGCTGGGGCACAGTCATAGAATCATAGAATCATAGAGTTGGAAGAGACCACAAGGGCCATCGAGTCCAACCCCCTGCCAAGCAGGAAACACCATCAGAGCACTCCTGACATATGGTTGTCAAGCCTCTGCTTAAAGACCTCCAAAGAAGGAGACTCCACCACACTCCTTGGCAGCAAATTCCACTGTCAAACAGCTCTTACTGTCAGGAAGTTCTTCCTAATGTTTAGGTGGAATCGTCTTTCCTGCAGTTTGGATCCATTGCTCCGTGTCCGCTTCTCTGGAGCAGCAGAAAACAACCTTTCTCCCTCCTCTACGTGACATCCTTTTATATATTTGAACATGGCTATCATATCACCCCTTAACCTCCTCTTCTCCATGCTAAACATGCCCAGCTCCCTTAGCTGTTCCTCATAAGGCATCATTTCCAGACCTTTGACCATTTTGGTTGCCCTCCTCTGGACACGTTCCAGTTTCTCAGTGTTCTTCTTGAACTGTGGTGCCCAGAACTGGACACAGTACTCCAGGTGAGGTCTGACCAGAGCAGAATACAGTGGCACTATTACTTCCCTTGATCTAGATGTCACTGCCCTACAAGTTGTTAATAACATGAGATGCAGAAGAGGCTCTTTAACTTTTTTCAAGAAGAATCCCTGATATTGAAGAGAATTTCAGTAAGGGCTATACAGAATGCACCAATATTTGTTTGCTTGTCAGATGTGAACCCTTGCCATTAGCACAAATAACCCTTCTTGGTCTTACCCCAAGCACCCCCTCCCTTCAAAATCCTCCCATCTCATTAAATCCCAGAATATTACCCTTATTCTGTACTTCTTCCAGGGACTCTGTTATGAAAAAGAAAGAGGGAGAAATTTATTTATTTTATTTATTTAAATCATTTCTATTGATTTTTCCATGTATACTACTTCTAACAATATATCTTTAACAATTTTTCATATTTTGACCCTCCTCCCCTGGACTTCCCTCATACTCCCGTTTTGTTTTATTTCCATATTGTTCACCCTGCATATTGTTTCCCCAAAATTTTCTCAATACATATAGTCTTATTTTTCATTGTATACAGTTGTGATTGTTTACTCAAACCCTGCCAATGAGTCCATTTCTTTATGTTGCTTCCTCATATATGTTGTAAATGGTTCCCATTCTCTTTTAAAGTTAAGAGGGAGAAATTTAAAACCAGACCCCGAGGCATTGAGCAGATATGTCAAACTAAATTTTCCTGCTTTGATTGGGACATAACTTCTTTGGTTTTCCTTGTGGTAGGGTTGCCATATTTCAAAAAGTGAAAGTCTGGACACAAAAGTTATTGACCTTTTTGAAGAAAATGGTTGAACTTTTCTTTCTTTTTTTTTAGCTATTTTAATAACAATTTGCCAAAATGTACATTTTCAACATGAGTTGCCATTTCAGTGATTGCTGCCCGAAGACTGTTTCTGACGGCTGAATCCCAGCAAGCCATAGAGAGAATCAGAGCACGAAGCTTGATTCCTGTTTTGAATCCAAGGCCGTGGCTATGGGAAAATAAGACTGTCTTGGGGTGTCTGCGGTGTGAACCACTCAATTGTAGGCTCAGATTGTATATACAGTGGTACCTCGGGTTACAGACACTTCAGGTTACAGATGCTTCAGGTTACAGACTCCACTAACCCAGAAATAGTGCTTCAGGTTAAGAACTTTGCTTCAGGATGAGAACAGAAATCGTGCTCTGGCAGTGCAGCAGCACCGGGAGGCCCCATTAGCTAAAGTGGTGCTTCAGGTTATATTAAGAACAGTTTCAGGTTAAGAACGGACCTCCGGAACGAATTAAGTACTTAACCCGAGGTACCACTGTATATGTAAATAAACCATATATCCTAAAGACACCAGAGTCTTTGCTGTGCCTCATTTGCCAATAGGAAACTCAAACCCTGGGGAAGCAGCCTGGGACCCCTGGAATATTCACCGTTTGGAAATTGGCATGTCATGCAACTATATTGATATCTATCTATCTATCTATCTATCTATCTATCTATCATCTATCATCTGTCATCATCTACCCCACATCTATAACACCACACAATAATGTTTGTTACCTTTGAATTTCTTGGTCGTCTTCTCCAAAAAAGGATGCATTTTAGAGAATTTATCTATTTGCTCTTTTAATCCAGGAGGAAAAACTATTGCATTCATGGTTTTATTTTTATTTTCATTTTCATTACACCTAGGAAGAAGCAAGTGAGGTTTATTGTGCTCCATCAGGTCATTCTCAAGTCAATCTTAATTCAGTCGTCAGAATGAAGGAGAAAAGTGGGAACAGCAGGATGATACCGAGGGCTCGGCTACACCTCTGTTTGCCCCGTGATTTCTAAGCACAGGTCTGATAGGTTTGTCTTTCATTCCCCCCCGGTTTCCCCACGAAAGTCCCTGCTGTTTGCCACTGAATCGGAACAAAGGTCAGTCGGGTTTTCTGTGGCTTGACAGCAAAATAGAAGCAAACATTTATCGGGTTTTCTGCGGATTTATGTTTCTTCCAATTCTGTGGTAAGCAGCAGGTTTTCCCAGGAAAAGCGGCGGGACAAAAGAATAGCTTCTTAGACCTTTGCTTAGAAATCACAGGAAAGGCAGAAGTGTGGATGAGCCCTGTGATAGCAGCGAATGGTATTGTCTGCCCTGTGCCCATTACAGAGACCTGTGACAAACTAGAAAATGAAGTATAATGCGGGGGGGGGGGGGAGTGTAAATTTACATAAAATTTTTTTTCATATAACATTTACATATAAATGATCAATCCGTAATATATTTTACCTCTCTTTTATTTTTTTTAAAAAACAAACTTTACCGGTAAGATGCAGAAATATTTTCAAACAATCTGTCTGAAATTTTGACACACACGTTGCGTACCACGTTTGCGATTACAGCTAGGTCAGAAGTGCCTGATTATCTAAGTTGTGATTTGTCACTGCTTCATCCTGATCAGAACAGGGTATAAATTGGCCCAATTTGGTAGAGGATCCAGCTGAACCTGGAGCACAGCCTTACTGAATATTTTCTCCAACAAATTATGTTTGCACATAATGCACACAAGTGCTATGGTTTTCCCAGTAGTGATGTATGGAAGTGAGAGCTGGACCATAAAGAAGGCTGATCACCAAAGAATTGATGCTTTTGAATTCTGGTGCTGGAGGAGACTCTTGAGAGTCCCATGGACTGCAAGAAGATCAAACCTCTCCATTCTGAAGGAAATCAGCCCTGAGTGCTCACTGGAAGGACAGATCCTGAAGCTGAGGCTCCAATACTTTGGCCACCTCGTGAGAAGAGAAGACTCCCTGGAAAAGACCCTGATGTTGGGAAAGATGGAGGGCACAAGGAGAAGGGGACGACAGAGGACGAGATGGTTGGACAGTGTTCTCGAAGCTACAAACATGAGTTTGACCAAACTGTGGGAGGCAGTGGAAAACAGGAGTGCCTGGCGTGCTCTGGTCCATGGGGCCACGAAGAGATGGACACGATTAAAGGACTAAACAACAACAAACTAATAAGAGCATCTCTTCACCCTGGCCTTTGTTATCTAGGAGATGAACTTTAGGACCCACCCAGTTTTCTTGGATTGTAATTTGTTTTAACTATTTTTAATATTGTATTTTAATTCACAAGCTGCCCTGGAACCAGACAGCAGAGGGCAAGTAAGAAATCTAATAATTCACCACCAACTCTGATATAATATGAAGCATACAGTAGATGAAGAAATATCATCACTTCTTTCTAAAATATGCATTTTATATGCACCCCCCCAAAAAAAATCCTATCCATTTTTGTATGCTGGTCTATGCATCCTCCAATGTGCTTTTTCTACATTTCCCAGCACAAGACACACAGTTTTGGATGGATTTTTTTAAACCAAGACATGCATCACAACATTTGTAAAAGTGTGCAGTCCGATTGGTAACTGTTTTCTGATCTGCTTATTGGTCTGTAGACTGTGAAGTAGATTAGTTCACATAAAAGTATAGACCAAATAAAAATTTCCCTTACCTCAGAGGAAGGAAATTAATATTATTCATTTTCATATTCATAACAAAGCCACATACCTTTCCATGATGCTTCTCATATTCTAGATGGAAGAGACAGGATGAGAGAAATTCAGTCCCTTGCACCTGTTGCCTCCAGGAGTTTATTAGTTTCCCCTTTGCTTTATATATCAACTGAATACCGAAGTGCACACGCCTACTGTAAATACTTCTACAGTGGTACCTCTGGTTACGTACTTAATTCGTTCCAGAGGTCCGTTCTTAACCTGAAACTGTTCTTAACCTGAAGCACCACTTTAGCTAATGGGGCCTCCTGCTGCTGCCACACAATTTCTGTTCTCATCCTGAAGCAAAGTTCTTAACCCGAGGTACTATTTCTGGGTTAGCAGAGTCTGTAACCTGAAGTGTATGTAACCCGAGGTACCACTGTATAGACTTCTATATACCAATGAACAGCCCTTCCTCAAAGGACAACCTGGACTGTTTCATTGTGGCATCGCTCACCTGCAAGAATTCAGTCACTGGCTGCTTCTGTTTCTCCTCCAGCTGCTTGATTAAAAAACTGCAAAAGCCCAGACATTTGTTTCTAAATTTGAAAGTCCCCCCAGATGAGCATGTAGGCCCCCCAAAAGAGGGCATGTCCATGATTTCCAGGAAACATGGCAACCCTAGCTTGAGACTGAGAGAGGAGCTCTCTGCCCCAGAACATCCCCCGGTTATGTTTCTTCCTGAAATGCAGGCAGATGGCACACCTGGGATCTTCTGCCAACTGCAAGTGATCCCGGGCTATGCTCTGCTGCTGGCTCCCACCACTGGTGCTGCCAGCCTGAGAGCAGATAGTCTACCTGCTACTGCTGACGATGTATATTGCTCTACACACAACAGCGAGGGCATGTTTGAATTGGGAAGAAGGAGAACTCAACTGGCCAGTGTTGCTGGTGCCATTGCCAATGCTAGCACAAAAACTCCCTGGATCCATTGTAATTTGGCAGGCTTCTTCCATACCGCAGGAGCAGCTTTGCCTGCAAATTCCATCCACTTCTATCAAAAGGGAGGACAGGGAGTAATAGATGTTTTTAAATTTCCAAGAATTGAAGCTAGGGAATGAAGGAGATCTGGACCCAGAAGCAGAACAGGGAAGCCTTCAGACTGGTCAACCTGAATCATGACTAGTTTGTTGAAGCTCCAAATCACAGTTTTGAACAAAATGTGTGGCCAGTGATATCCCTACTATGAATACTTCTATAAACCAACAGACAGAGTGATTGAGGGTACAACCCTTCCCTGAAGGACAACCTGGGCTATTTTGTCGTACTCTTACCTGCAAGAATTCAGTCGCTGGCTGTTTCTGCTTCTCCTCCAGCTCCTTAATAAGGTCGTCAATAGAAGACATTTCCTCAGAGAGTTTTGCAATATGTTGGTCCCCACAGGATTTAATCTCATCGTCCAGTTCCTTCAGTTGAGCCAGCAGGAGGCGCTCTTGTTCTTCCAGAAACTGGTGTGACTGCTTGAAATCAGCCATGATTTTCTGCCTCTCCATGTCTGTCTGCTTCTGCAAGGAGAGAGTCATGGCCAGACAAAGACATTTAGATGTCCCTTTGATTCCATGTGCATAAGCTGACTGGCAGGGCAGTTGATGTTTACTTCAGAAGTTCAGTCACGGTTGAGGGCGGCAGGCAGGCTAGCTTAGCAGGACACGGCCTCTTTGCTTGGCTCAGTCCTCAGTATTTTCCTGCTGCTCACCTACTGATCTATTAAGCTGCAGCTGCATTTTCAGCCTGCCTTGGCCACCTCACTCTGCCGAATAGTAGGGCCTTAAGGAAGTGACGAGAAGGAGGAAGACTGGCTTTGTGGGGTTCACTTCATTCTTAAAGGATTAGTGCTGCCATGGCTGGACATTTTTGGACTCAAGGACTACATTTGCCCTTAGACAACCCTACCAATTTTATCCTATCCTGGAGAGACCTTTCCCAACTCTACCACCCAATATCCATTTAATTGATAATGCCAATGTTCAAACCTGGGACACTGTGCAAGTGAAGCATAGGCTTCACCACAGAACGAAGGCCCCACTCTGTCAAGTATAACCATCCTGGAGAGGCAAGAAGGTTTGCACCTACCAGCAGATTCTGACTTTCGGTCTCCCCGTTCAGTTTAGAAGACAGAATTTCTTCTCTCTGTTTGTTCAGGAACTCCAAATGACGCAGAATTTTACCCTGGAGTGGCCGAAAAGGCATTTGTGTTAGTTTTGGCAGCAGAGATATAAACTGTAACAGCCGTGTCTGTTCAGGAAACCAAGAACACGAAGATTGAAAAGAGTCTACATGCAGCTTCTAGGAAACTTCCGTTCTCAATGTAGAATTAGATCAGTGTTCACATATGCATATTTATATAGCTAATATTTAATATTCTGATTAAATATGGGGGAAACAAGGGGACTCAAAATTATGGGGACACAGTGTAAGAGATAAAATGTTTTCTCATATACCAGGTTTGCATAAAACAGAGTATCTGTATGGGATTTGGCTCCTGGGCCGAGTCAGTTCCCTCTCACATTTTCTGCACCAAACCATGCTGTTTTCTAAAGTTAAACTGGGTACGAACCAAAGTTTGTGGCTGGTGCACAACCCTATTCAGAACTTGCTCTTTTCTTTCTTTCTTTCTTTCTTTCTTTCTTTCTTTCTTTCTTTCTTTCTTTCTTTCTTTTTTTCTTTCTTTCTTTCTTTCTTTCTTTCTTTCTTTCTTTCTTTCTTTCTTTCTTTCTTTCTTTCTTTTAAAAAAAGCTTGCAGTATTCACCATGAAGTGCCACACTTTTAACATTTGGGGTGGAAAGGTGCCTGTACAGCTGAGTACCCCCAGAAATGGTGGGCATAACATCCGTTTCCCAACATAAATTCTGGGACTAGAGAAAATGGGAAACTGCTGGGACCTGGGGAACATCAAATGCTTCCACAAGGCTGGCTCATACAGAGTCAGACCTCTGGTCTGCTTTCTATACCAACAGAAAGTTGCTTTGGGGCAAAGGCTTCCCCCAGCCCCACATACTAATGCTAAGGAATGAACCTGGGACCTTCTTCAGTCAAAGCAGAAGCTCTACTGTTGAGCTATGTCCCTCAGATCAGCCTTCCAGCCTTCTCCTGCCCTGGTAGTTCTCTGGGCTCCTGGGGCAGGAAAAGGTGGGAGATGGTTGAAATGAGCATTTTTCAAGTTCCCTTGGAACTTCTTGCGAATGTTCCTACTACTGAACGCTCAGTACAGTGGTACTTCGGTCTACGAACTCAATTTGTTCCTATTCTTAAACCAAGCGTTCTTAAACTGAGGTGCGCTTTCCCTACTGAGGCTTCCCGCTGCTGGTGCCCTTCCACTGTTTGGCTTCCATTTGTCTTCTGAGGCAAAGTTCACTAGCTGGAACACCTACTTCCGGTTTTGCAGAGTTCGTTGCCCGAATAGTTCATTAACAGGACTGTTAATACACCGAGGTATCACTGTACAAGATAGGAGCTGCAGGCCTCACTATCTGGCCTCTCCCCAGGCTGGAACATTCACCAGCTCCAGTTCACATCCTCCTTGAGTCTTTTTTTGCCTGACTAGAATGTGTCCCTGAACTCCACTAATGCTTCCCGCTTACTTAGATGGTGAACATAGACGGCAATGAGAGCATTTGTAGGAACTAGTTTACTGCAAAAAGGTGAAATTTTCAAGTGTTGCTCTGTCCCCTTTTGCCTCGGGACCCAATAAGCAGCAATGTTTGGGACACAAACACCCACCCACATGCCCCATCCAAATGTCGCCTAGAGAAATATGCTTCCCTCGGGCTGAAATATTTCCCCCATCCCTAGAATAACTGCACATCCCTTGGAAGTCTGGTCCCCAATCCTACAGCTCCGTACCTGATACTCCTCAAAGGCCTCCTCCTTCGGGATCACTTTGTGGTCCCTGTGCTCCTTGGATTTGTCACACACCACACAGATGGGGTCTTGGTCGTCTTCGCAGAAGAGCTTCAGGGGCTCCTGGTGTCTCTCGCAAACCCTTCCCAGCGCTTCTGCCCCTTTTGCCATCTGAAGGCTGAATTTCTTGACTATTTCCACAATGCTCGCCAGTTGCCGGTTGGGCCTGACATTCCTTTGCTGACAAGGTTCCCTGCACTGAGGGCAAGAAGCATCTTGGTCCGAGTTTCCCCAAGTCTTGGTGATGCAGCTTTGGCAGAAAATGTGGCCGCAGTCTATGATCACTCGATCTGTGAAATACTCCTGGCAGATGCGGCATGTTGTTTCCTCGCAGAGGTTCTGGACTGGACCCTCGTCTGCCATTTCGTCTGCCTGAAAAGGGAGTAAAAGGCTTAGTTTTATTTCTCTAGTTTCAAACCACAGGGTGGGCATTTCCCTCCCTCTGGGTGACTCATAGTTTTTGAAAAGCAGCAGCATGTACTGGAAGAAACTCTTACAGTGCGCAACTTTCACATCCTTACCATGCATTCAAAGTGCATGGTGTCTGCCAAAGAAATTTGGCAATGGACGTTTACCCCAAAAAGCTACACTTCCCAGCACCTTTAAAAATAAATAAATCATTTTTCTGTTTCATTCATCTCAAATTCTTAACATTTACTATATATTTCTCCCTCCCCCCTCCCAGGTTTCCCTCAACTTCCGCTTCTGGTTTGTTTCTATTTTCACCCACTTTGCTATCTCCTAACAGAAAAAGTTATTAATAACATAACATCAAGCCTAAAAACATAAAAATAAAAGTAAATGCACCATCATATTTCACTATCTTCTAAACATTTTCTAATGCTAATAATGTACATCCTGCCATCAAGTCTAGTGACTTTCTTTGTTTCTACAAATATAATATGCATGGTTCCCAATCTTTTTCAAAGTCTCTGTTGTCTTTTTCTCTTAGTCTATCTGCCATTTCTGCATAGTTCATCAACTTCTCTTGCCATTGTTCTTTAGTTGGTGTTTCTCCAGTCTTCTAATTTTGTGCAATCAACATTCTTGCTGCTGTAGTGGCATACATAAATAAAGTCCTCATTTCTTTTGGTATGTCTTGACCTAAAACACCTAACAAAAAGGCTTCTGGGTTTTTTTACAAAATTATTTTCAATATTTTCTTCAATTCATTGTATATCATTTCCCAGTAGTGTTTTACCTTTTTACAATCCCACCACATATGATAAAACGCACCTTCTGTTTCACATCTCCAACACTCTTTCTTTTCGTTTTTATACATTTTTGCCAATTTAACTGTTGATAAATACCATTTGCACATCATTTTCATATAGTTCTCTCTCAATAATATGCAATCTGTAAGTTTCAAATTTACTTTTCACAATTTTATCCAGTCCTCAAATTGTATATTATGTCCTACATCTTGCGCCAATTTGATCATTGCTGATTTTACTTCTTCATCTTTGGTCTCCCACTCCAAAAAAATGTTATATGCCTTTTTAAATAATTTTGTATTTTCTTCTATCACTTCCTTTTGGAAGTTGGAAACCAAATATGAGAAGCCTTTTTTATTATCCTTCTTAAAAATATCCTGTAATTGTCTATGATGCAACCAGCTTCTTTTATTTCATCATAGTCTTTCAGTTTTAACTTTCCCTCTTGTTCCACAAGCAGTTCTCTGTATGTTGGCCACTCTCCTTTCCCCCCCAATATTTTAAGTGATAGTGCTTCAATAGGTGATAGCCACCAAGGTGTTTTTGGTTCTAATAAATCTTTATATTTCTCCCATACTTTGAACCATGATTTTCTTATTAAATGGTTGTGGAATCCTTTATGTACTTTTGCTTTTCCATACCAGAGGCAGGCATGCCATCCAAATCTATTATCATGTCCTTCCAAGTCTGTTATTTCCTTCCTGTCTAACTTGATCCAATCTTGGATCCATGTTAGGGATGCAGTTTCATAATACAATTTTAAGTCTGGAAGTGAGAATCCGCCTCTTTCTTTCACATCTGTTAAAATTCTGTTTTTTATCCTTGGCTTTTTACCATTCCAGACAAATCTTGATATTTCTCTCTGCCATTCTTTAAAGCATGCATTCCCTGTTATTACTGGAACAATTTGGAAGAGAAATACAGTGGTACCTCAGGTTAAGAACTTAATTCGTTCCAGAGGTCCGTTCTTAACCTGAAACTGTTCTTAACCCGAAGCACCACTTTAGCTAATGGGGTCTCCTGCTGCCGCTGCGCCGCCAGAGCACGATTTCTGTTCTTATCCTGAAACAAAGTTCTTAACTCGAAGTACTATTTCTGGGTTAGCGGAGTCTGTAACCTGAAGTGTTTGTAACCTGAAGCGTCTGTAACCTGAGGTACCACTGTAACATCCTTGGAAGTACATTCATTTTTATAGTTGCAATTCTTCCCATTGAAGGGAGGTTTATCCTATTCCATGTTTCCAAATTTCTTTTAATTTCCTGCCTAATTTTTCATAATTATCTTTAAAAAAATTTTTTATGTTAGCCATATTCCTAAATATTTTACTTTTTTATATGCCTTTATCCCTACCATGCAGGGGCGCGGGTGGCACTGTGGGTTAAATCAGAAAATCAGAAGGTTGGCGGTTCGAATCCCCGTGACGGGGTGAGCTCCCGTTGCTCGGTCCCTGCTCCTGCCCACCTAGCAGTTCGAAAGCACGTCAAAGTGCAAGCGGATAAATAGGTACCACTCCGGCGGGAAGGTAAACGGCGTTTCTGTGTGCTGCTCTGGTTCGCCAGAAGTGGCTTAGTCATGCTGGCCACATGATCCGGAAGCTGAACGCCAGCTCCCTCAGCCAATAAAGCGAGATGAGCGCCGCAACCCCAGAGTCGGCCACGACTGGACCTTTTTATCCCTACCATCTCTGTTATTTCTTTATTTTCCATAGTTTTTGCAAGGAAATGGCCCCGGAAATATTTTTCACCCTGCCTGGGAAGGTTGTGGGGAGGAAGTGGAGAGAGAAATCGCCTGTGTCTCCTGATCAAGGCTGCACTGCTCCAGTAAATGTGCATCACAAATGGAATGATTATTCTCCAGTGGTAAACATTTCCTGTTTTATTCATGTTCAGATGTTAATGGCGTTTCCTTTCACTATGATGTCTTTATTAATACAAAACTGCAAAACCACAATAGCAGCACAAAATACACAAAACAGAAGCATTGCTGAATGTCGGATTTCCCCTTCTTTGGAAATAACTGCAGACTTTTTCGTATACAGAACTCTGGAAACCCCACTGAGTGTTAATGAAACAGGAACAATAAAACTGAAACCTCCTTTCCGCGAACCTCAAATTTGTAAGCGGCCTCGTCTCTCTTCCTGCCGAGAATGAATAAGGTTGCACCACTTCTTGTACCTCAGTATTCCAAACTAAAATGAAAAGGTTCGCGTTTTTTCCAATGAAAGGGCAATTTGCCAGTCTTTACCCTCCTTCATACTTACCGTATTTTTCGCTCTATAAGACGCACCAGACCACAAGACGCACCTATTTTTTGGAGAAGGAAAACAAGAAAAAAATATTCTGAATCTCAGAAGCCAGAACAGCAAGAGGGATCGCTGCGCAGTGAAAGCAGCGATCCCTCTTGCTGTTCTGGCTTCTGGGATAGCTGCGCAGCCTGCATTCGCTCCATAAGACGCACACACATCTCCCCTTACTTTTTAGGAGGTAAAAAGTGAGTCTTATAGAGCAAAAAATACGGTATTTTATTGGCAAGTTCAGTCTTGTATGCTACGTCAGTGCTTCATTTGGTTTTTTTGGTTTTTTTTAATTGTTGAGCCCTTACCAACAACAGACTCACACATGAAACTACACATCAGGGTAGCAGAGCCATAGTGCTGTTGACATCCCATCAGCCCCAGAGAAAGCAAGAAGGGGAACAATGTTGTTCCCCAAAACAACAGGAGGCCATGATCCAGATTTGCCCCAAGACAGACAACTTGCAGGGGGGCAGGGGGAGAGAAGAAGAAGAATTTGGTGGCTGCACTTGGCGGCAGTGACACAGCAAGTCAGAATCCGTCCGTTACAAACTCCCTGTAAAGTGGGGGGGGGGCACTTAGAGTGCTGAACCCTTTCCCCATCACACATACAACCTTCCCTGCCAAAGGCACTTTTGCCAGACATTTCCCCCCAATGTAAGAAACCAACACTGGGGGGGGGGGTAAACAGCTGGGAGGCTTTTTTGGGGTAGGAGGGGGAAGAAAGTCTAATGGGGTGAGTGGGAAGAGGGTCCAATGCCTTCTTTCCTTCCACCTACCCCTCCCTTGCTTTGAAGGATTTGGCCCAACCAAGTGAGTTTTGCTACTGTCAGATGGATCTTGATTGACTTCAAGAGCAACCTCATCTCATTGCCCCACACTGAGCCAGGAGCAGACCCCCTCCCCAGAGAACGCAGCATTGGTGAAAGTGAAGAGTCAGCGTCAGAAGAGAGCACTGATCTGTTTTTATAGTTGACACACACATGGATCCTCTTGGACTGGAACTTCTCCAATTTACAGGTTGGACTGGGGCAATGGCCCCAGGGATATTCCAGGAGCCGTGGATGGGTAATAATCACCAGCAGAAGTCCGGACGATAGCCCAGATAATAATAATAATAATAATAATAATAATAATAATAATAATAATAATAATTTATTATTTATACCCCGCCCATCTGGCTGGGCCTCCCCAGCCACTCTGGGCGGCTTCCATAAAAACCAAAAATACAGTAAAATATCACACGTTAAAAACTTCCCTGAACAGGGCTGCCTTAAGATGTCTTCTGAATGTCAGGTAGTTGTTTATCGCTTTGACATCTGCTGGAAGGGCGTTCCACAGGGCGGGCGCTACTACCGAGAAGGCCCTCTGCCTGGTTCCCTGTAGCTTTGCTTCTCGCAATGAGGGAACCGCCAGAAGGCCCTCAGCGCTGGACCTCAGCGTCCGGGCAGAATGATGGGGGTGGAGACGCTCCTTCAGGTATACTGGACCGAGGCCGTTTAGGGCTTTAAAGGTCAGCACCATCACTTTGAATTGTGCTCGGAAACGTACTGGGAGCCAATGTAGGTCTTTCAAGACCGTGTTATATGGTCTCGGCGGCCGCCCCCAGTCACCAGTCTAGCTGCCGCATTCTGGATTAGTTGTAGTTTCCGAGTCACCTTCAAAGGTAGCCCCATGTAGAGTGCATTGCAGTAGTCCAAGCGGGAGATAACCAGAGCATGCACCACTCTGGCGAGACAGTCCGCAGGCAGATAGGGTCTCAGCCTACGTACCAGATGGAGCTGGTAAACAGCTGCCCTGGACACAGATTTGACCTGTGCCTCCATGGACAGCTGTGAGTCCAAAATGACTCCCAGGCTGCGCACCTGGTCCTTCAGGGGCACAGTTACCCCATTCAGGACCAGGGAATCCTCCACACCTGCCCGCCTCCTGTCCCCCAAAAACAGTACTTCTGTCTTGTCAGGATTCAACCTCAATCTGTTAGCTGCCATCCATCCTCCAACCGCCTCCAGACACTCACACAGGACCTTCACCGCCCTCACTGGTTCTGATTTAAAAGAGAGGTAGAGCTGGGTATCATCCAGCATTCAAACTGTCCATATTGCATCAGTCGGCTGTTATCTGCAGCTTGTCTCGTCTTTATAAATCCTGTTGGGTCTTTTTAAATATCAGTTGGTATTACTCCTTGCAGTCTATTTGCCAATATTGCTGTTAAGATTTTTGCATCGATGCTTATCAAAGAAATTGGGCGATAGTTGGCACATTGCGTCAGGTCCTTGCCGGGGATTTGGAATAACAGTAATGTAAACCTGGTTGAATAATGTCAAGATGATTCCGTCTTTAAATATCCCATCATATAACTGATATAATCTAGGTGACAGGAGATCAGTATACCGTATTTTTCGCTCCATAGCATGCATCTGACCATAAGACACACCTAGTTTTTATAATAATAATAATAATAATAATAATAATAATAATAATAATAATAAATTTTATTTATATCCTGCCCTCCCCAGCCGAAGCTGGGCTCAGGGCGGCTAACAACAATAAAACAATACAAAAGTACAACACAAACAACACTCTAAGATCATTCATTATAAAATTAATTAAATTCAAGCCACTGGCCACCATTGGGCCAGAGCTCCGTGAAGATTGCCGAGGGAGGGAGTCAGGCTGTGCCCTGGCCAAAGGCCTGGCGGAACAGCTCTGTCTTGCAGGCCCTGCGGAAAGATGTCAAGTCCCGCAGGGCCTTTAGAGCAGGAAAACAAGAAAAAAATATTCTGAATCACACCTTGGGAGGCTTTCCTTCTCCCCACTTTTTTCTCCCCCTCCCCAAGCAGCACAGTCCCCTTTTCCAGCTTCCTCCTCTCCATCCCTTTCGCCCAAACTCCTCAGGTGACGTCTGCAATTTCTCCCCTTCGCTGCTGCCTCTCCTTTGCCCTCTACCATGACTCTCCACTCACGGCAACCGACCTCCTCTCCCTTCACCCAGCTTCTTGGTCCCTCTCTTCCTCCCCTCTCTTGGCAAAGCCACTTCCGAATTGGCAAGGAGGTGGGGTTGTGGGCCCACACCCTCCCCATACAGAGATTGAGGGAATCCTCGGGCGCGTCAGCTCCTTGCCTAGCCAATCAGCTGGTCAGGGAGGCGTGGCCCAGGCTATTTATGCCCAGCGCGCCTGAGGTCTGCCCTCTCTGCCTCTCCAGCTGATCAGGTTTCCCACCCTGCCTGCCCTTTAGTTGCTCCTCTGACCTTGCTATGGACTTTGGTTGGTCGCCATCAAGGGGCCTGGTAGGAATTTTTTCCACTTGGCGAATTGGCACCTGCCATTTGGTTTTTTTCCGCCTACCTCAGAGCAAATCGCAACAACTCCTTGGTATTGGCGGTTAGGCATTGGTAGGGGTATTGTTATGCAAATGAGGTGGAGAGGAAGTGCCATCACCTTCCCCCAAAGCAAAGGGTAGTCTGGTAAAGGATTCCAGGGGGCGTTGCCCTGTTTGAAGCCTGTGGAGGTGTGGGCCTAAGGCACGCCCCCGAGCAGTGACCCCAGGGGAGCGCCTAGTTGATGTACATCAGCAGGACTCCCCCTAGTGGTGGTTAACCCTCACCGGTCTTCATGCAATCGGGCTGAAGCCGGTTAGCTGATAGGACCAATGCCTAAGCCAATACCGCTCAGTTCCTGCAATCAATAAAGTTGTGGCCATTTCCCGCCCATTAACCTTATATACCGTGTCCTGTGTCTTTATTTCTCATGGGGGGAGGGGGACTTGCCATGCAAACAGCCTGCCCACTGCTCCCAAACCTTCTCCCAAACCCGGCTACCAGCTTTGCCTCCCCAAACCTCTTCAGATTGTCACACCGGTGTAACCTTGTCAAGTGTAAACGCTCTTGCGCACTGCACCTCTGCTTTGCACTCGTGCTCACTTTTTGCACCCCTCTCCAATCTAACCAAAACCTGCCCCATTTTACGTGTAATTTGACAAACCTGCGTCACTTTATACCACCTAAAACCTAAGGTATAAAAAGCTCCAAGTTACTTTTGTAAGGGGTTCTATGCTGCTCACCTGCGGAGAACCCAGCTGCAACGGAATAAACAGGATCACAGCTTAAAGCTGCCATGCTCTTCTTTATCTCGGTTGTGGTAGTCCCCTGACTTTTCAGGCTGCTTAGCAACCCATGAGGGGGCCTTGATCCTCAATTGTATTTTTACAACAACACATAGGAGCCAACTTCTAGAGGCCGAGGTCCCTTTGCACCCCTCTATAAAATATTTGAGAGGGCCAGCCCCCCCTTGATGAACATTGCCATTGAAATAGTGTGTGTGTCATATCATGTGATTATATATATATATATATATATATATATATATATAATTTTCAACAATCATTTAACATAATTTCATATCTTACACTATTTTTAGACTTACATCAATCACATCTGAAAATTTTCTAATCTTTTTCACTTAGTTTACATTTCTTAATTTCACTATTACTTTTAATTATATTAACTAACAACTCTCTTCGTAACCATCCTTGCAATATTTCATATTTTCCTCCTTACAAAACTTCTTGTAGTCCTACTAGCATAATTTGTTGATTACAATTGCTTTTCAAATATTTCTTTTCAAAAATTTGTTGGAAGCCGCCCAGAGTGGCTGGGGGGACCCAGCCAGATGGGCGGGGTATAAATAAGAAATTATTATTATTATAATTATTAAATAGTTCACATATTTATTCCAGTCTTCCAAGAATCTCTGGTCCCACAGGTTTCGAATCCTTCCTGTCATCTTGTCCAATTAATTTCGTCTGCCATTCTTCTTTCGTCGGTAATTCTTCCTGTTTCCATTTCTGGGCCAACAATACTCATATCATGCGATTGACTATGTGGGATGGGGCTTACTGGGCCCCCAATATTTTATTCAGGTTGGCACCCCTGCGACAACATACACAGTGGGGGTTGTGGGTGGGGAAGCTCCTTTAACTCAGCAATATGGTTGTTCTCCTGAAATAGAGAGAGTTCACAGCCGCTCTGTGATCAGCCTCCTCCCCATATGGGAATGAACAAAGGTGTGGAGAGCCCCATCTTCCCCTGCAGATGTTTGTAGTTGCTGAGGAGTCAAAGTCCAGCCCTCCTTTCCCCCCTCGCTTATCAGAAGGCACAGCTGAACCTGATCTTGCTCCCAATCACCAAGCTCAGCACCTGGGATGAGCTTTCTAGCCTGATCCCAGCCATTTCACTTCAGAAGCAAGCCCCAGTTGAGGTCAGGCTACTCTTGCCTTTGCACGTAGCATTTCAAAGGGCTACAGATTAGTTGGTGCAGAGCAGCCCTGGGTGACTTTCCAGGGGCTTCGTTTGGGAAGAAGCTAAGCTGCCAGAAAACAGGAACAAGAAGAGTTCAGGTAGGTGGGGGAGATATTCAAGAAGGAAGAGTAGAAAAGAAGGGCAGGGGGTGTGTCTGTGTGTGTGATGGTGTTTGTAGAAGGAAGGGGAGTAAATTTTCAAAAAAAGCCAGTGTTTTAGGAGCAAGGTGGCAACTCGGTTCATTCAAAGCACCTCGTCTTGCCTATCTGTTCTATATCACTATTCTTGTTTCCTTCTTAACCAACCTTTAAGCTACACTGTTGTCCCCGACATACGGCATCTCTCATGAATGTCAAAGGTATGCTGGCTTGGTGGGTTTTTGGGATGTTTTTTTGGGGGGAGATTTCCTTTTTCATTCTACTTCTGATACAATTTATTATTATTTTATTTTATTTATTTTCAAACATACAAATGCATACATAATTAACTAATACATCCATTGATAGCTTCTGAAAAAAATCAAATATAAAAAAATTAAAAACTATACATCTTGAGGCATTTATACTTCTGATACAATTATTTATTGGGACGGATTCCCTCCACCCTGATTCTCACAGGTGATTTTTGCCTGGGCAATCTTCTATTAGGAATCAGTGGGGACCACAATAAGTCTGGTGGATCTTTTGATCAATACATTCCCAATTTACAGTAATTTTATTTAGGCATTACTCCCTGAAGTTTTTTTGTTTTTCTTAAACTCTTCCAATCCTAGGGGTAATATAAACCTACTTACTGTTCCTTCTTAAGTCAGCTGAACTAGAGAAGGGGGCGGGTGGAAGGGGAATTGCTTACTTATATTTTATTTTACATCCATGCTTTATTAGGTGCCTTAAACCGCTGATGTAAATAGTTACACGTTTCTGCTATTCAAAATTTTGTCGTAGCCCCATTGTAACTGCTTAATCCATTGTTCTGTACTTGTGTTTTATATATAAAGTGCTGTTTGTTCTGCATCATGTTTTCACTGTTTCAAATGAATGCTTGCAATTTTTCTCCATTTGTCTAGTCGTGGGTAAATTTTAAGTTGACTTTCATTTTGATATAGTTCTGGCTCTTTGCTTGCTCTCCCTGTGCTCACTGAACTAACCGAATATGGACTGAACTTGGAAGCTATTTTCAATAGTTATTTCTAATTTGCTTACTAGGAATTAACTCTTCCCACTTTGTTTACCACCTTGCCTGATGAAGAGTTTCCAAAACTTGCAGCCTGATAAAAAGGTAAAGGTAAAGGGACCCCTGACCATTAGGTCCAGTCGTGGCCGACTCTGGGGTTGCAGCGCTCATCTTGCTTTATTGGCCGAGGGAGCCGGCGTACAGCTTCCGGGTCATGGGGCCAGCATGACTAAGCCGCTTCTGGCGAACCAGAGCAGCGCACAGAAATGCCGTTTACCTTCCTGCCAGAGTGGTACCTATTTATCTACTTGCACTTTGACGTGCTTTCGAACTGCTAGGTGGGCAGGAGCTGGGACCAAGCAACGGGAGCTCACCCCTTCGCGGGGATTTGAACCGCCAACCTTCAGATCGGCAAGCTCTAGGCTCTATGGTTTAGACCACAGCACCACCCACAGCCTGATAAAAGCACCCCCCTATTAGGGCTTATGGGATTTTTCTTAGGGGCAACATAACTTATATTTTAATGTTCTCTAGGGTTTCCTATCCTGCTATTATTATTGTTGTCAGAGGCTCAGGAGCAGAAGAGCAGGGGAGAGAGCAAATAGAGAGCGGAGGAGAGGAATCAGAGGGGAGCGTAGGGGAATATGACAGTGACCCGAGAGATTCCATGAGCTTCTCCAGCGAATCAGAAGATTCCCAGAAGGGGGCGCCTATGGTAAGGACGAGGGGGGTCCCAGGGGGGATGCTCCATAAACAAGGGACCAGAGGGGACTCCCAAGGGAGCAGCGGAGGATCAGGACCAGTTCCCCCACCAGAGCACAGTGGGGGGGAAGAGTCACATGAGCCAGGATCAGCCTCTCCTCCAGCGGGGAGAGAAGATGAGTCAGGGGTAACCACGCCCCCATCGGGAAGTGGGGAAACGGAGGGAAGGCCAGGTCCAGCTAGCCTCCCCGAAAGAGGGAGCAGTGACACAAGTGTAACGGTCAGAAGGAAAGTGGGAGGCTGCGCGCGCGCGCCAAGTTCAAATGTGGAGGAGCGCGGGACAGCAGAAAACCCGGATTGGGAGCCAGGTCCTAAAGCCCGAAAGAGGGAGGGGGAAGAGTCAGGGGACTCAGCGTCAGAGGAGTCTAGGAGGGCTGAGACTCCGACTAGCAGGAGGGCCCAGAGAAGGAAGGAACAGAGGAAGAGGTGGAGTAAGGCTGGAATCTTAAACTGGTGTCAGGGGGGAGGAGATTCAGATGGGACTTCGACGGTCTAAGGTATAGACGTAGCGCTGCGCGTCTGGAAATGAAACTGAACTTCAATAAAGACTTTTTTACTTGAGGAAGAAGCAGCGTTGGTCTTGTGTGAGCTGGGACCTTGGGCAGCGCTGACAATTGTTAACATTTTGCTATCACATTTGGAATTTCAGAGAACAGTCAATTTCAGCTTGCAGCACTAACCCATTTTTAGTATGAAATAATGTAAATTTCTGCTTACACAATAAAGGTTTATCTACGCATTTCTTTCGATGGGAGGGAACTGCTTGTCCATTGTTGCGAAATGAGAAAAGGGAAACTGACGCCTTCATTACCATTTCAGGGAGACACAATGGCAGAAGGCAACCCAGTCCAGAACCTCTGCGAGGAAACAACATGCCCCATCTGCCTTCAGTATTTCAAAGACCCAGTGATCGTAGACTGCGGCCACAATTTCTGCCAAGCATGCATCACCCGGGCCTGGGGGGAACCTGACAGAGATGCTTCTTGCCCCCAGTGCAGCGAACCTTGTCAGCAAAGGAATTTCAGGCCCAACCGGCAACTGGCGAGCATTGTGGAAATAGCCAAGAAATTCAGCCTTCAGATGGCCAGAGGGGCGGAAGCGCTGGGAAGGGTTTGTGAGAGACACCAGGAGCCCCTGAAACTCTTCTGTGAAGACGACCGAGCCCCCATCTGTGTAGTGTGCGACAAATCCAAGGAGCACAGGGACCACAAAGTGATCCCGAAGGAGGAGGCCTTTGAGGAGTATCAGGTAGGAGAGGGAAGGTGGGAGGGCATGAGGAACGGGGAACCCATCCAGCTGCTTCCCCTAAGTGTCTTGACCCTCGTTGAGCATCCCAAGCAAATGCTGTAAGGACATAAGGAGAGTCCTGCCGAATGGAGCCAAGGGACCATTAATTCTGCATTCTGTTCTTACACTGGTCCACCAGATAGATGCTTATGGGAAGCCGGAGCAGGAAGCTGAGTGGAACCGCAATCTGCCCTCCTTCAGTTTCCAGTCACTGTTATCGGACTCATGCTGCCTCAAACCACAGGCTCATGCTATGTGCTCAATCTTGTGGACACCTGCAGTGGCGTATGAAGGGGGGCGGAGGGGGCGGTCCGCCCTGGGTGCCACCTGGGGTGTGTGTGTGACAAGATGGACCGCTGCCTCCCCCCAGCTGTGGAGCGGCGAAGAGCATGCGTGAAGTCAGTATGGGTGCTGCTCACACGGGGTCCGTACAGGTGTCTGATCGGGTTGCCGCTCGCACAAGGTGTCTGTACGGGTTTTTGTACGGCTGCTGTCTAATCGGGCTGCCGCGCAGTTCACCCTACCCCTCAGCGTACCACCCCACCCTGGGTGATGGAGAGGGTTCCTCTGCCACTGAACACCTGTGGAAAGTTTGAAGGAGGGTTGCAATGTGCAACCTTCACAGCCTTCTCCTTTCCCCATCCCAAGGGCCAAAAGAGCTACCACAGCAGATTTATTTATTTATTTTTTTTAAAAAATATAAACTGCTTAAAGGGTTTGTTTTGTTTTCTGCAATCGGGACATTCCTATTTTCACCACAGAAATGTTGGAGGGGATGTCTCTGTTTTCACTGGGGAAATGTTGGAGGGTATGGAATAGGATGTCCCTATTTTCATCGGAGAAACGTTGGAGGGTATGAATCAAGTGGTGTATAAATTTCATGAAATAAGTAAATGTAAAATACCACATTTTTCGCTCGAGAAGACGCACCAGACCACAAGACGCACCTAGTTTTTGGAGGAGGGAAACAAGAAAAAAAATATTCTGAATCCCAGAAGCCAGAACAGCAAGAGGGATCTGGCTTCTGGGATAGCCTCTTGCTGTTCTGGCTTCTGGGACAGCCGCACACAGCCTCTCCCGGGCAGCGGGATGAAGGCTCCCCCAAGAGCCGCGCTCCCTTTAAAGAGTGAGCGGAGCATGTGTGCAGCTTTTTAAAGGTAGCGCAGAGCAGAGCCTCCCGCCTGCATTCGCTCCATAAGATGCACACACATTTCCCCTTACTTTTTAGGAGGGGAAAAGTGCGTCTTATAGAGTGAAAAATACGGTAATTTAGAAGCATAGCATGACCAGCGGGGTGGGGGTGGGGGTGGCCTGGGGCCTAGAGTCCTGAATATCAGACAGAGAAGTCTTGAGCCACTGGGCCTGAGGTTCCCCACCAATGTCCCCGACTCTCCTCTGTCTTTGTGTACTTAAGAGCCTTGAACTGACATTGCAAATCCTTTTTTTAAAAAGATCTCTGTCCCAACAATGAACTCAAATGCCTCCTTTTTTCAGGGTAAAATCCAGGGTCATTTGGAATTCCTGAACAAACAGAAAAAGGAAATTCTGGCTTCTAAACTGAGTGGGGAGGCTGAAAGCCAGAAGCTGCTGGTAGGTACTGGACTGTAGAGGCTCCAGTATGTTTATACTTCCAGGATGAGGCCTTAGTTCTGAGCGCTGGGATGTGAATAGATGCTATTTATCCAGGGCTATTTTTCTGGAAAAAAGAGGTGCCAGAACTCGCCACAAACGCCTCCCTTGTTCTCCTGTAATGGCAATGGTGCCCACCTGAGAGGTGCCGGGACTGAGTTCTGGATTAAAAAAAAGCCCTGGATATATTTATTAGATATTACCCTTCCTTCCTGACATTTGTTTCAGTAGAGTGCATCATTTTGCAGCTTAGAAGAGAAGCTTAGATAAGCTCCTTTTAGTTTAAGTAATCCAGAATGCTTTAAGACAGGCTGGATTTTCCTGCTGTTTCCCCCCTTTTAAAACCTTAAAATAACAACAACGTCTCATAACAAGTACAAATAACATTTACACACTCGGAATACTTGCTGAAGAGTAACAGATACAGCAGGTTTGTCAGGCAGGCTTAAAATGGTAATTCAGTTACAAAGAGCTACTTAAGTCTAGCTTATAAATGGAGCCTGAGCATGGAACTCAGACGTAGCAGATACTCTCATGTTGCTGGCATGGTGATGAAGAGCAGAAAGCAAAAGTGTACCCAGGCAGGCAGTGGGAGTGTCTTTCACAGAGTCTTCTCTAGCAAACTTACAGGAAAACTCTGAGCTTCAGCTCCTATCATGTACCTTGCTAGCAAAACATGAATTGGCCTGTGCCTCACTCACACAGTGTCCTGGGTTTAGTCCCACATTTGAATGCCTGATCTACCCAACCCACAACAATTTTTTCTGCCCATCCAAGTTGCTTGGGCAGCGAGAAGAGAAAAAATAGAAATAGGAAAAGCATAGCCCAGCAGGTAAGGGAAAGGTAAAGGACCCCTGGATGGTTAAGTCCAGTCAAAGGCAGCTATGGGGTTGCCATAGCTCTCTCGCTTTCAGGCCAAGGGAGCCAGCGTCTATCTGCAGACAGCTTTCTGGGTCATGTGGCCAGCAGGAATAAACCACTTCTGGCTCAACCAAACACTGTGACGGAAACCAGAGCGACGCACGGAAATGCCGTTTACCTTCCTGTCAGAGTGGTACCTATTTATCTACTTGCACTGGTGTGCTTTCGAACTCCTAGGTTGGCAGGAGCTGGGACAGGGCAACAGGAGCTCACCCCATTGCAGGGATTCAAACCGCCGACCTTCTGATCAGCAAGCCCAAGAGGCTCAAGGGTTTAGACCACAACACCACTCATGTCCCTATAGCCCAGCATCCTGATGGTGATATAAATGCTGCTTCCCTGGCCATCGGGTTGATCACTGGATGCGTGTAGAAAAGGCAAAAACCTTAGCTGGTTGACAGGAATCAGCTGGCAGGAGGCTATGTGCCTTTGAGAGAGTAGGGTGGCCACATTCATATTTGACCACACCCACTGCTGGCATGCAAACTTTGGAAGCTAAGCCAGGGATGAATGCTGCCCCTGAGTGAAAAAAAACAGGCCAGCTCTCTCGTTAATCCTTTAAAAAGAACTGAACGCAGCAAAGCCACCCCTCCTTCTTCTTCCCACTTTAGCCAGGCTGCACTATCAGAAAGAAAGAAGTCGCATCTAATATTATTATGGGTGTGCAACGGAGTCTGCCTTGATTCCCCTAAGGTAGTCTGCCTGCTCTCTTCAGTTGTGGAAGAAGCGCTGTCCCGTTGCCAGTGCTGAAGTGAACTGCCGCCCCAGTCAGTTTGCGTACGTGAAATCAGGGAAGCACCTAAATATATTTGACTGGCCATGACTTTCTCATTACAGAAGCGGACGGAATCGGAGAGGCAGAAAATCGTGGCTGATTTCAAGCAATTGCACCAGTTTCTGGAAGAACAAGAGCGCCTCCTGCTGGCTCAATTGAAGGAACTGGACGATGGGGTTAAATCCTGTGGGGACCAACATATTGCAAAACTCTTTGAGGAAATGTCTTCTATTGACGACCTTATTAAGGATCTGGAGGAGAAGCAGAAACAGCCAGCGACTGAATTCTTGCAGGTAAGAGTTGGCACAATTAAATAGTCCAGTTCGTTCTACAGGTAAAGGTTGTACTCCCAACCACTCTGTCTGTTGGTTTATAGAAGTATTCATAGTAGGGATGTGCACTGGCCACACATTTTGTTCAAAACTGTTATTTGGAGCTTCAGCAAACTGCATGATTCAGGTTTGATAGAAGTGGATGGAATTTGCAGGCAAATCTGCTCCTGCGGTATGGAAGAAGCCTGCCAAATTACAATGGATCCAGGGAGTTTTTGTGCTAGCATTGGCAATGGCACCAGCAACACTGGCCAGTTGAGTTCTCCTTCTTCCCAATTCAAACATGCCCTCGCTGTTGTGTGTAGAGCAATATACATCATGAGCGGTAGCAAGTTGACATCTGCTCTCAGGCTGGCAGCACCAGTGGTGATAGCAAGTAGCAGAGCATAGCCTGGGATCACTTGGAGTTGGCAGAAGATCCCAGGCGTGCCATCTGCCTGCCATTTCAGGAAGAAGCATAACTGGCGGAGGTTGTGGGGCAGAGAGCTCCCCTCTCAGTCTCAAGCTAGGGTTGCCATGCATCTGGGAAATCCCAGACATGTCCTCTTTTTTGGGGGCCTACATGCCCAACCAGGGGGATTTTCAAATTTGAAAGCAAATGTCTGGGTTTCTGTAGTTTTTTAAATTGTATGTGTGTGGGGTGCATGTGTGCTGGGGGCTCAGGGTCAGAGTGTGATTGCCCCCCAAAAGCTCAATGTCAGAATTCTTGCAGTATGGCAACCCTATCTCAAATTTTCACCCCCTCCGTCTCAAATAAGCAGAAGAATCTGCAGCTTAGTGAGTAGACAATGGAGGATATGGGATCAGGGAAGTATAGGATCATGCGATGCGAAGTTTCCATCTGTCCGATATGTAGGAGGAGACTGGTGCAAGAGGCTGAATTAATATTATTCTCTCTCTTCCCTTCTAGGATATCAGAAGCATATTGCAAAGGTATGTGGCTTTGTTACACACAGTGGGCTGAAAGGAATCTCCTGTCTCTCCGAAGAGAGTTTAGATTGCTTCACTTAAAACCATGTGCCAATCTAATTCACGTATCACAGACAAACATGCCAGTCAGAATACAGTTCTCCATTGGATTGCAGATTTCCTGAAATTTTGTGATGTAGCTCTGATGGAAAACTATTGTATTGGGGAAGGGAGGATGCACATAAAAGGTTTATTTTAGGGGAATAACTGATGGTGTTCCTTCACCTACTGTAAACTTCATTTCAGAGCAGATTATGATGGTGATTTATTAGATTTCTAACTTGCCCTTCACTTCCTGGACAGGCTACAACAATCTCAAAATATGATATTAACCCTAATATACATATCTCAGGTGTCAAAAGCCAAGGTAAAATGACGCTGTTATTAGTTGCAATGTACATTCTGTGCTTGGGGAAAATATTCATCATTCTAAAAATCAATTTCCCTTAGGTTTTAGGCATTTCTGACATAGCTATAATTTTAACAGGGTATGCTAACCAATGTCTACGTCAAAAATGTAGGCAGATTGTTTGAAAATATTGTTTTATATTGACAATAAGGTTGGAAAAAAATGAGTTAAAATCTAAAATTACATTTTAATGTAATTATTTTAGACTTCTCATTTTTTAAACATTTTACATTGTTTTTAACTCTACATTTAATAGTAGACTTAACATATTATTGTGTTGTATCTGCTCTGTTTTCTTATCTTCTCTACTGGTTATTGACCAAAATATATATACAGTGGTACCTCGGGTTAAGAACTTAATTCATTCCGGAGGTCTGCTCTTAACCTGAAACTGTTCTTAACCTGAAGCACCACTTTACCTAATGGGGCCTCCTGCTGCTGCTGCTGCGCCACTGCTGCAATATTTCTGTTCTCATCCTGAAGCAAAGTTCTTAACCTGAAGCACTATTTCTGGGTTAGCGGAGTCTGTAACCTGAAGCATCTGTAACCTGAAGCGTACGTAACCCGAGGTACCACTGTACATAATTTTATCTCATCTGCAAATTTTATATGGAAAGTATATGTAAGTGAGCTGTTTATTCTTCTCCTTTATTCTTCTTATATTTCATGATAGAAATTTATTCAGTGTATAATAGGTGTTTGTAATTGGGCAGATAATTCTGCTGTACACCCCATTTCTCTTTCTCTCTGCATCTGTGTTGTTCCTGCTTTCCTTATTCATCCCAATTGCTGATACGAGACTTGAGAACAAAGAGATGAGTTGCAAATAAAATTTGTTATCTTCTTCCTAGGTGCCATGAAAATAAAGCTGTGGATCCAATAGCTTTTCCTCCCGGATTTAAAAAGCGAATTGAGAAATTCTCTAAAATGCATCCTTTTCTGGAGACCGCCATGAAGGAATTCAAAGGTAACGAAGGGTCATTGCGTTAACTTCTGGAAAATGGGTTTGAAAATATAGCTCATCTGATCCCGTTGCGAGTCTAACTGTGGGTGGGAATTGACTGCTTGATGGAAAAATGGGTGCGTGGAATTTAAGATTTTCACATTTAGAATTTCCCATTAGATACTCGAAATCTCAGCATTTGAGGGATCTGCGTACAGGACGTTTTCTTCCTTTAAAAATCTGAGCAAACCATTTGTATTTGGCAATGGTTTCAGCTCTACCTTGCTTTCTTCATGGCACTGAACGGTAACGATGCAAGAGGGCCAAAGGTTGGATACATTGGCTAAATGTTAGCTTTTTGTTTTTTTGCACGATCACAGTTTCAAGCACTGTAAATCTAAAGCCTGACCCCTGGAATCAAGTATTAGTAGTAATTCGTTTCTCATAACACTTTTCTTCCTTAGACATTGTGCTCTCTGGGCCGCAAGAAAAGAAAGGTGCATTTCCAGGTTTGGCAGATCTTTAAACAATTTTTGCAGATGAGATATAATAATAATAATAATGTATCATTTATACCCTGCCCATCTGGCTGGGTTTCTCCAGCCACTCTGGGTGGCTTCCAACAGAATATTAAAATACAATAACCTATTAAACATTAAAAGCTTCCCTAAACAGGGCTGCCTTCAGATGTCTTCTAAAAATCTGGTAGTTGTTCCACAGGGCGGGAGCCACTACCGAGAAGGCCCTCTGCCTGGTTCCCTGTAACCTCACTTCTCACAGTGAGGGAACTGCCAGAAGGCCCTCAGCACTGGACCTCAGTGTCTGGGCAGAACAATGGGGGTGGAGACGCTCCTTCAGGTATACTGGGCCGAGGCCCATATGGGAGGGTTTTTGCACTGAAGAGAAAACTTCAGCTGTGTTTTGGTGTCAGGAAACAAAATCAGTCTCTGGGTGTCTTTCATGCTTCCTTCGCCTTTCCATCCGTGCATGTGCACAGACTGATGTCTCGAGCAGATAATCTGTGACGCCTAATGACAGGAAGTGAAGAGCCTGCCTTTATACAAGCTCAAGTCATTTCACCCATCTAGCTTAGTGACTGGCAACAGTTCTCCAGGATTTATACAGGGGTCCTTTCCTTGCCCTACCTAGAGATAGTAAAGGTAAAGGTAAAGGGACCCCCGACCATTAGGTCCAGTCGTGGCCAACTCTGGGGTTGCGGCGCTCATCTCACTTTACTGACCGAGGGAGCCGGCGTACAGCTTCTGGGTCATGTGGCCAGCATGACTAAGCCGCTTCTGGCGAACCAGAGCAGCACACGGAAACGCCGTTTACCTTCCCGCTGGAGCGGTACCTATTTATCTGCTTGCACTTTGATGTGCTTTCGAACTGCTAGGTTGGCAGGAGCAGGGACCGAGCAATGGGAGCTCACCCCGTCGCGGGGATTCGAACCGCCGACCTTCTGATCGGCGAGTCCTAGGCTCTGTGGTTTAACCCACAGCACCACCCACGCCCCAGAGATAGTAGAATCATAGAATTGTAGAGTTGGAAAGGACTTTGAGGATCATCAATTCCAACCCCCTGTGATGCAGGAAGATGCAGCTGCCCCATACAGGGATCAAACCTGCAACCTTGGCATTATCAGCACCAAGCTCTAACCAGCTGAGCTATCCATGCTGTTTGCATGCAAACCTGCATTGCAGGGGGGTTGGACTAGATGTCCGTTGGGGTCACTCCCACCTCTATAATTCTGTGAAACCAAATGCCCTACGCAAGTGGTTCTCCCTCTGCTTCTGAATTTATTTTTATGGGGGGGGGATGCTTTCCCAGGAGTACATGGGCTTCTCAAGCTGCCTCCTAGCTCAGAGCTGCATAAAACTTGGATGTAGCCCATGGGTAGGCAAACTAAGGCCTGGGGGCCGGATGTGGCCCAATCGCCTTCTCAATCCGGCCTGCAGACAGTCCAGGAATCAGCGTATTTTTACATGAGTAGAATGTGTCCTTTGATTTAAAATGCATCTCTGGGTTATTTGTGGGGCCTGCCTGGTGTTTTTACATGAGTAGAATGTGTGCTTTTATTTAAAATGCATCTCTGGGTTATTTGTGGGGCATAGGAATTCATTCATCCCCCCCCCCAAATATAGTCCAGCCCCCCACAAGGTCTGAGGGACAGTAGACCGGCCCCCCCTGCTGAAAAGGTTTGCTGACTGCTGAGTAGGTGCTAACTCCTTTGGGGACCTGCCTCCCTAATCCTTTCCTTTCTTTTGCAGGTGAAGACATGCCCAAATTAGTTCTATCATCATATTCCACCTTGCCCTGGGGTTCTTACAGAGGGCCCAACGAATTGTTTTGTTGTTCCTATGTTATGGGCGTTGAGAGAATCACCTCTGGGACCCATTCCTGGATAGCGAACGTGGGGGGTGAAAAGTTCTGGGCCGTGGGGGTGGCCAACGAGACTTTAAGGGGATGCAATATTGTCAATTTGAATGCTGGTCTTGGGATCTGGGCTATCGTCCGGACTTCCGCTGGTGCTTATTACCCAACCACAGCTCCTGGAATATCCCTGGGTCCATTGCCCAAGTCTAGCAATACAGCCTGTAAGTTGGAGAACTTCCAGTCCAAGAGGATCTCTGTGTGTGTGAACTATAAAAAAAGATGGGTGATCTTCTCTGACGCCGACTCTCACAGCGTCATCTTCACTTTCACCAATGCTGCGTTCTCTGGGGAGGGGGTCTGCTCCTGGTTCAGTGTGGGGCAATGAAATGAGGTTGTCTTTGGGGGGCAATCAAGATCCATCTGAGAATGGCAAAATTGACTTGGTTGGGCCAAATCCTTTTGAGCAAGGGAGGGGTAGGTGGAAGGAAGGAAGGAAGGAAGGAAGGCACTGAACCCTCTTCCCTCCCACCCTCGTCAGACTTCCCTCTCCCTCCCACCCAAAAAAGCCTCCCAGCTGTTTACCCCCCAGTGTAGGTTTCTTACATTGGGGGAAAACGTCTGGCAAAAGTGCCTTTGGTAGGGAAGGTTGTATGTGTGATGGGGGAAGGGTTCAGCACTCTAAGTGCCTCCCCGCCCCCACTTTATGGGGAGTTTGTAATGGATGGATTCTGATATGCTGTGCCAATGCCGTCACGTATGATTTTGGCCTGAGAGTGTCCCGTGCCAAATAATATTATGGTATGTGTGGCAAAACATTAAAACACCTACAGTGCAGCCACCAATTTCTTCTTTCTCTCTCCCCCTCTCTGCCCCCCTGCAAGTTGTCTGTCTTGGGGCAAATCTGGATCGTGGCCTCCTATTGTTTTGGGGAACAACATTGTTCCCCTTCTTGCTCTCTTTGGGGCTGATGGGATTTCAACTACACTATGGCTCTGCTACCCTGATGTGTAGTTTGTGCAAGTCTGTTGTTGGTAAGGGCTCAACGATTAAAACCCCCCAAAAAACCCCAAATGAAGCACTGATTCAATTTGGGACATAGCATACAAGACTAAACTTCCCAATAAAGTACCGTATTTTACGCTCTATAACACGCACCAGACCATAACACTCACGTAGTTTTTAGAGGAGGAAACAAGAAAAAAAATATTCTAAACGAAATAGTGGATATATGATTTTTGTGGTTCATGCTGTGGCCGCAGACATGTGATCTGACAGTGAGTTTGGAGTAGCCCAATGCAAAAATCCTGAGGATCCATGTGGATCCATGCTTTGCAACCATGGAGGAGGGAAGGAAGAGGAACCATGGATCCTCTGCTCACGACTGCAGCAGATCCCCCCGCCACCCGCAGGCATTCGCTCCATAACACGCACAGACATTTCCCCTTACTTTCTAGGAGGAAAAAAGTGAGTGTTATGGTGCAAAAAATACGGTAAGTATGAAGGAGGGTAAAGACTGGCAAATTGCCCTTTCATTGGAAAAAAGCGAACCTTTTCATTTTAGTTTGGAATAGTGAGGTACAAGAAGTGGTGCGACCTTATTCATTCTCGGCAGGAACAGAGACGAGGCCGCTTACAAATTTGAGGTTCACGGAAAGAAGGTTTCAGTTTCATTGTTCCTGTCCTTCATGTAATACTCAGTGGAGTTTCCAGAGTTCTGTATATGAAAAAGTCTGCAGTTGCTTCCATAGAAGGAGAAATCCGATATTCAGCAATGCTTCTGTTTTGTGTATTTTGTGTTTTTTTCTTTTTGCAGTTTTGTATTAATACTGGCGTTTCCTTTCACTATGATGTCTTTAACGTCCGAACATGAATAAAACAGTAAATGTTTATCATTGGAGAATAAAGGAATCATTCCATTTGTGATGCAAATATACTGGAGCTATGCAGCCTTATTGGGGAGTTGACCTGGCTGCAGGGGGTTCGTCTCTACTTCCTCCTCCCCCCAAACCTTCCCAAACAGGGCGACAATAATTTCCGGGGCCATTTCTTTTGTTCAGCAAAGATACAAGTATAAAAATGCAGCTCCCTTCTACGATTGGATTGAAGACTCATACAAACTCGCAACATACGAACGACTTTTCATATAACCGCAGACTTGCCATGGATAAATTCAATGATGTTTGGAATCCATTCTTATAAATAGGTTATTCTAGGTAATTAGGTTAAGATCTGGTGAAGAACAATAACAACTTTGTAAAGTAAAAAGTAAAAAGAAAAGATACAACTGGCAGTCACTCACTGGCCGCCCCCAGTTCAATTGTGGAAGCTTCAGCTAGAGTGTGTCCGTGTCTCTAAATTATGAACAAAGATCAGCGATCTTTTCAATGCTGGCAAAATATATCCCTTCACTCTTTCAACAATGCCCCATTCTGTTGCAAGAGGATCTCCCAGATCAGCGAGACACAACTGAATGTGATGGGAAGAAGCAATATTATTTATTTATTTACTTACTTACTTACTTACTTACTTACTTACTTACTTACCGCCCTATACCCGGGGGTCTCAGGGCAGTTCCTAAGAATGTGGGTGGCACCAAATCCCTATAAAACAGATTGGAGGGGCAAGATTTCAAAGACAGCATAGGCAACTTGGTGGAGCCAGCTGAACCCTATCCCGTGTTTTTCTCTCCAATTGTTTTTCCTACGAAAGGCTTCATGGAGCTTATGCACTCAGAGAAGGGTATATAGAATTTGAGCCCATATAAAAGCGGGGGGCATTCTGGTACAAACATAATGGAAACAGTGCTCCCCACAAAAGCTGATGAAGAAAATATCAATGAATTATCCCCCCCCCCCCGAGAGCTATAGAACACTTGCATGAAACAGCCACAGGTGACTTTTCACTTAGGTGATGTGGGTGGGTGGGAGGGGTATGGAGGAGGGTGGGTGGCTGGGTGAGGAAGGAAACTAAGCTGCATAAGAGGGGGTGCTAGGGGTTAAGATTATATAGAACATTCAAGAGCGGCAGAGGACGTCACAGCTCACAACTAGCAATTCCCCCAAACTGGAGGCGGGAGGATTAGCCAGATACAGTGGTACTCGGGTTACATACGCTTCAGGTTACAGACTCTGCTGACCCAGAAATACTGCTTCAGGTTAAGAACTTTGCTTCAGGATGAGAACAGAAATCGTGCTCCGGCGGTGGGGCCGCAGCAGGAGGCCCCATTAGCTAAAGTGGTGCTTCAGGTTAAGAACAGTTTCAGGTTAAGAACGGACCTCCGGAATGAATTAAGTACTTAACCTGAGGTACCACTGTATCAGCCGGACCGATAATACATGCAGATGGTTATATGCTGATTAGGCAGCAGGGCCGGCACACCCGTGAGGCAAGGTGAGGCAGTTGCCCCGGGTGGCAAGATTTTGAATATATTCAAAATCGCTGTATATAATACAGAGGTTTAATACAGAAAAGAGAAGATTCTATTTTCATTATATGTGTGATCCTCTTTGCCTATGCAAGCTTATTACTAATGTACGTGTGTAGATATGTTGAAGATGTGCCATGTTGCTACAAATTTCAATAAATCTAACCCCCGAAAGGGGGAAAGGTGAAATGAGGAATGTTATTGTTTGCAGAGAAGTCGCAGTATGTGGAGGAATTAGGGAACAAAGAGAAGCAGGAATTGTAAATAAGTAAACAAGCGAGGGCATTTGGACAGAGCAGATTGACCATCTCCATATCACCAAAAACTATAGGTCAGAAATTTAAATGAAAACGTACATGAAAGTCATAGATGCATTAGGTGAGAGTCCTGCAACTAGATGACGCTTGGGATCCCTTCCATCTCTACAATTTTGTCATTCTTTGTGCTCATTTGTATGTGGAGACAGCAAATTTTAAAATAATGAGTACAATTGAAATAGAAATACAGTCCATCTTACCGTAGCAGGGGGAAAGACTGTGTCTTCCCTCTCAGTATGCTGACTGGATGCTAACTGAGAACACGGGCAGCGGAAAAGTGCCAACTGTTCTCCCTTCTCAGGGCTCTTTATCCTTAAACCCAACTTGGATTGGATGCTCCTTCAGATACAGACAGTGTGGTACAGTGGTTACAGCGCTGGACCAGGATGGGGAGTTCAGGGTGGACACACACAATAAAAACACATGAAATCATAAACTTAAGCAAACACTCGTGTGCATATGTGTGTTTTTGCTATTCTTTCTTTGGGCTTATTTACTTTAATTATATTTTGATCTAAAAGCCTAATCATATCAGCTACGGTGTCCTGTCTGTGGCGAATTCAAAAGTCAAAGTTAGTTGTCCCCAAATCTTGTTAACATTTGGGACAGGAGCAACAGTGATTGCAAGAAGATACTGTTTGAGAACTGGGGGTGGGAGACAGGCAACAAATTCTTCCCTCACTGATTCCTTCTCAAGTTAACAATTGTTTTTCTTAGGCTTTACAGTGGTACTTCTAGTTATGAACTTAATTTGTTCCGGAGGTCCGTTCTTAACCTGAAACTGTTCTTAACTAGAGGGATGCTTTCTCTAATGGGGCCTCTTGCTGCCGCTGCACCGCCGGCACACATTTTCCGTTCTCATCTTGGGGCAAAGTTCTGAACTCAAGGTAATTCTTCCAGGTTAGTGGAGTTTGTAACCTGAAGAGTTTATCACCTGAGGCGTTTGTAAGTCGAGGTTCCACTGTACTTCCTTTTTCCTCCTGCTCCTGTCAGTCAGTATTTGACCTTTTATTAGCCTCATGATGGCCACACGGCTCTCCCTCAAATTTTCCAGGAGACTGTAGTTAGTTAAGGGTGCTGGGAAGTGTAGCTTTTTGGGGTAAACGGCCATTGCCATAATTCTTTGGCAGACGCCATGCACTTTGAATTCATGGTACAGATGTGAAGCTGCACACTGTAACGGTTTTCCCCGGCTTATGCTGTTTCTTTTCAAAAACTATGAGTCACCCAGAGGGAGGGAAATGCCCGCCCTGTGGTTTGAAACTGGAAAAACGAAACAAAGGCTTTTATTCGCATTTCAGGCAGACGAAATGGCAGACGAGAGTCCAGTCCAGAACCTCTGTGAGGAAACAACATGCTCCATCTGCCTGGAGTATTTCACAGACCCAGTGACCATAGAATGCGGCCACAATTTCTGCCAAACCTGCATCACCCAGGCTTGGGGGAACTCGGACCAAGATGCTTCTTGCCCTCAGTGCAGGGAACCTCGTCAGCAAAGGAATTTCAGGCCCAACCGGCAACTGGCGAGCATTGTGGAAATAGCCAAGAAATTCAGCCTTCAGATGGCAAAAGGGGCGGAAGCGCTGGGAAAGGTTTGCGAGAGACACCAGGAGCCCCTGAAGCTCTTCTGCAAAGACGACCAAGACCCCATCTGTGTGGTGTGTGACAAATCGAAGGAGCACAGGGACCACAAGGTGATCCCAAAGGAGGAGGCCTTTGAGGAGTATCAGGTACGGAGCTGTAGGATTGGGGACCAGACTTCCAAGGGATGCTCACTTATCCTAGGGATGGGGAAAATATTTCAGCCTGAGAGCCGCATTTTTCTCTAGGCGACATTCAGGTGGGGCATGTGGGTGGGTGTTTGTGTCCCAAACGCTGCTGCTTATTGGGACCCGAGGCAAAAGGGGACAGAGCAACACTTGAAAATTTCACCTTCTGGCCACATGACCCGGAAGCTGTACGCCGGCTCCCTCGGCCATTAAAGCGAGATGAGCGCTGCAACCCCAGAGTCGGTCATGACTGGACCTAATGGTCGGGGGTCCCTTTACCTTTACCTTAGCTGTTTGGTGCAGTAGGTACCAGCACATGGTGCCTTTGGATATTCTAACACAGACAACATCTGGTTTCGTTGTGCCATCAGGGAAGTATTAGGTCCAGTCCTATCCATGCAGAAAATGCTGAGCTTGTTTGGCTCAACATATTTGTGTGAGAAGACATTCTCTGCTATGAACTTTAACAAGAACAGCGTGAGGACAAGACTAAGTGACTCTCACCTGTGTGGCATTTTGCAGATCAAAACCACTGCCTTTGAACCAGACCTAGCCTATGTCCAGATCTCAGTTTCACCCTTCACATTAGTGCAGGCAAGTTTTGTTTTTCCAGTTGAGATGAATACATTGTAAAATCTCAGTTAATGTCACTTGGTCTAAATCAGGTATAAATATATTTGGACACAACATGTATACCTGGTGTTATGTTCCTGTTCATATTTTTTGAACTTAAAAGTTGACAGGCAACCTTTATTACCAATAATATGTAATGTACTTTACAATGTTTCTGACATGTATTTCAGCTTCCTGGATTTTTTTCCCCATCTGACCTTCAGATATGAAAGTCAGAGTGATTTAACACCTGTTTATATTTGTCATCCATGTGACAAAATGAAAAGTATGCCCTGGAAGAATGGCAGATGAAGGTGATAGACTACATGGGCTTGGCAGAAATGACGAGCAGAATCCGAAACCAGGGAAGAGAAGCGGCGGAAGAAGAATGGAAAAAGTTTAAGGACTATTTAAAGAAATATTACAAAATCAATGACAGCTAGAATGATGTTGGACTAAAGTAAATGGTTACTATCAGTAATGGTTAAGACAAGGAGAACAAAGATGATTAGCTTAAATTTAAAGTAAAATAAGGGAAGATTTGCTGAACAATTGATTAGAATTTGGAATACAGAAACGGGAGGCATGAGGAAGTCAAAGAAAGAAGGTTTAAGAAATTAGGATATGAAATGGTACTTGTTTTTTGTTTTGTTTTTTTGTCTATTGTTTGTTTATGTATGTTTTGTACGTATGAATATAAAAATTGCTCAATAAAAATATTATAAAAAAAAAACAAAATGAAAAGTATGCCATTTGCAATAAACTTTGCATAAGTACTCAGTGATACGCAGTACCAGCACCTTTCCACCCCAAATGTTAAAAGTGTGGCACTTACAGTAACAACTTCTTGGTGAATACTTGAAGGGTTTTTTAAAAAACGAAAAGAAAGAACAGCAAGCTGTGAATAGGGCTGTGCACCAGCCACAAGCTTTGGTTCATACCCCAATTTAACTTTGGAAAAAATGGTTTGGTGCAGAAAATTTTATGAGGCTGCTACAATTTTATGAGTATATCTTTGCTGCCAAAACTAACCCAAATGCCTTTTTGGCCACCCCAGGGTAAAATTCTGCGTCATTTGGAGTTCCTGAACAAACAGAAAGGAGAAATTCTGTCTTCTAAACTGACGGTGGAGACCGAAAGCCAGAATCTGCTGGTAGGTGCAAACCCTCTTGCCTCTCCAGGATGGTTATACTTGACAGAGTGAGGCCTTAATTCTTTGCTTGCACAGTGTCCCAGGTTTGATCATTGGCATTATCAATTAAATGGATAACGGGTGGTAGAGTTGGGAAAGGTCTCTGCTTCAGACCTTGAAGAGCAGCTGCCTGCAAGGCTAGACAACATTCAGCAGGATAGGCTAAAATTGGTAGGGTTGTCTAGGGGCGAATGTAGTCCTTGAGTCCAAAAATGCCAGCCATGCCAGAATAATAATAATAATAATAATAATAATAATAATAATAATAATAATATTTTCCCAGCCACTCTGGGCGGCTCCCAACAGAATTAATGATAATAAAGAAGTGATCAAACATTAAAAACTTCCCTAAACAGAGCTGCCTTCAGATGTCTTCTAAAAGTCAGATAGTTGTTTATTTCCTTGACATCTGATGGGAGGGCGTTCCACAGGGCGGGCACCACTACCGAGAAGGCCCTCTGCCTGGTTCCCTGTAGCTTTGCTTCTTGCAGGGAGGGAAATGCCAGAAGGCCCTCAGAGCTGGACCTCAGCGTCCGGGCTGAACGATGAGGGTGGAGACGCTCCTTCAGGTATACTGGGCTGAGGCCATTTAGGGCTTTAAAGGTCAGCACTGACACTTTGAATTGTGCTCGGAAACGTACTGGGAGCCAACGTAGGTCTTTCAGGACCGGTGTTATATGGTCCCGGCGGCCACTCCCAGTCACCAGTCTATCTGCCGCATTCTGGATTAGTTGCAGTTTCCGGGTCACCTTCAAAGGTAGCCCCACGTAGAGCGCATTGCAGAAGTCCAAGCAGGAGATAACCAGAGCATGTACCACTGTGGCGAGACAGTCCGCGGGCAGGTAGGGTCTCAACCTGTGTACCAGATGGAGCTGATAGACAGCTGCCCTGGACACAAAATGACTCCCAGGCTGTCTACCTGGTATTTTAAAGAACGAAGTGACCCCACAAAGCTAGTCCTCCTCCTTCTCGTCACTTCCTCACAGCCCTACTATTAGGCAGAGTGAGGTGGCCAAGGCAGGCTGAAGATGCCAGGGAACAGAGAACAGCAGCAGCTTAATAGATCGGTAGGTGAGCAGCAGGAAAATATTGCGGACAGAGCCAAGCAAAGTGGCCATGTCTTGCAAAGCTAGCCTGCCTGCTGCCCTCAGCTGTGACTGAACTGCTGTACCATTGTGACTGTAAACATCAGCTGCCCTGCCAGTCAGCATGTGCACATGGAATTAAGGGGACATCTAAATGTTTTTGTCTGGCCTTGACTCTCTCCTTGCAGAAGCAGACAGCCACGGAGAGGCAGAAAATCATGGCTGATTTCCAGCAATTGCACCTGTTTCTGGAAGAACAAGAGTGCCTCCTGCTGACTCAATTAAAGGAACTGGACGATGGGATTAAAAACTGTAGGAATCAATATATTGACAGACTCTGTGAGGAAATTGCCTCCCTTAACAACCTAATCAGGCAGCTGGAGGAGAAACAGAAGCAGCCAGTGACTGAATTCTTGCAGGTGAGCAATGGTGGAACAAAACCATCGAGGTTGTCCTCTGGGGAAAGGCTGTACCACCACACACTCTGTTCACTGGTCTATAGAAGTATTTGCAGTAGGAGTGTGTGCTTCGGTATTTGGTAGATATATATAAAGCAAAGGGGAAAGTAATGAACTGCTGGAAGGAACCGGGTTGGTCAAAGAAAGCTTGACAAAAACAAGGAGTCCATTTAATGTCCCTTCAAGTTGCATCTTGTTGGTGTCTCCTTACATCTGTCAGTGTCAAGACCCTGTCCTGGCATCCCTTCTACCTGCGAACAGGTACCTAAAGTCAGCCTAATTGTCAAATCAAAAATACCTGTCTGTGTGTGCACAGCTCAATCCTAGGGAGAAAATGGAATCCCTTTTATTTTTCATTTCCCCAAAATCAACTTTAAAGACTGATAACACCAACCCCCAGAACTATTTGTCTCCTTCCTTCCTTCCTTCCTTCCTTCCTTCCTTCCTTCCTTCCTTCTTTTACTCCAGTTACACTTGTCTCTCATGTTTTCTAATTTTCAGACTGATTGTCCATAAAACACTAAGGGAAGTTAAGCGATTCCTTTTTTCCCTACTCCAGAACTGTAAAGTCTACCTTTGTGGGAGAACTGTTGCAGTTATCACTCATTCCCTCTGAAGGAGCAACCATGGGCACTAATTTCATCCATTTTTTATTAAAGGTTATAGAAGTTTCCTTAAAAAGAGATAAAGAGAGCCAAAGCTGCCCAATGGGACGCCCCCTGCATTTATTTGCCTCTAATTTGCAAGGTTTAAGCTACTCTGGAGGGACAAAGAGGCTTGCAAATTTCATCCACTTCTGTCAAACAGAAACAAAGTTAGAGTCATAATATGGAACATTTGTGCTGGTGGAGCTTAATTTTTGACAAAGTAGAATTGAATCTGGACCCTGTGTTGCACTGGGCAGAGTATGAAGTACTTCAGGGCGAAAGAAATCAATATTTTAAACTAGGGTTGCCCAAACTACACGTGACCTTGTAACTTACAAGCAGATGGAAATCTGTAGCATTTAAAGGAGGCAAGGAGGCATGCGGAAGAGAAAGCCTGCGGAGGATGAGTGGGGCCCCACTCCAGCCTGCTCCCCCTTAAGGCTCTAACATGGCAAGGGCTGAGAGCAGCTTCTCACGCCCGCCTTGCCCAGTGGGGCCCGTGGTCCCTGGACTAGCGCGTTGTCTCTGCAGAAAACATTGTGTTATACATAGAAAGATACAGTATGTCCCCTCTGTGAACTGATGTGTGGTGCAAAGGACTGAATTTCCCCAGACCGTGGGGACCCCTGAGAAATTAATAATTATAATTTGGACTATAATTTGGTCTTTTTTATTTTAGTTTTTTTATTTTAATTGGAGTATTATGATTGGATATATTAACTGGATGTTTTTTATTGGAAAATCAATAAAAATGATTTTATTAAAAAAAAAAGACTGAACTTCTCTCATTCTGTCTCTTCCATCTAGAATATGAGAAGCACCCTGGAAAGGTATGTGGCTTTGTTATGAATAGTGGGTTGGTATTGATTTCCTTCCTCTGAGGTAAGGGATAAATTGATTTGGTCTATGTGAACCAATCTAATTCACAGTTCACAGACCAATAAGCAGATCAGAAAACAATTACCAATCTGATTGCACACTTATACAAATGTTGTGATGCTTTTTTTTATCCAAACTGCGTATCTCGTGCGGGGAAATGTACAAAAAGCGTATTGGGGGATACCTAGAACAGCATACAAAAATGAATAGAATTTGGGGGGGGGGTGTGTTATGCATATAAAATGCATATTTTAGGAAGGAGTGATGATATTTTTCCCATCTACTGTATACTTCATATCATAGCAGAGATGTTGGTGGTGGTGGATTAATAGATTTCTTACTTGCCCTCCACTGTCAGGTTCCAGGGCAATTTATGGATTAAAATACAATATTAAAAATAGTTAAAACAAATTACAATCCAAGACAACTGGGCGGGTCCTAAAATACATCTCCTAGATGACAAAGGCCAGGGTAAAGAGATGCTCTTATTAGTTACTGTGTGCATTATGTGCAAACATAATTTGTTGGAGAAAATATTCAGTAAGGTTGTGCTCCAGATTTACCCGGATACTCAACTAAATTGGGCCGAATTATACCCTGTTCTGACCAGGTAGAAGCAGCGACAAATCACAACTTTGTCACAAGTTAATCAGGCACTTCTGACCTAGCTGTAATTTTAAACATGGTACGGTATGCAACGTGTGTCAAAATTTCAGGCAGATTGTTTAAAGTATTTCTGCATCTTAACGGTAAAGTTTATTTTTTAAAAAAATAAAAGAGAGGTAAGATAGATTATGGATTGATCTTTTATATGTAAATTTTATATGAAAAATGTTTATGTAAATTTACACTCCCCCCCCCCGCATTATACTTCACTTCCCAGTTTGTCATAGGTCTTTGTAATGGGCACAGGGCAGGCAATACCATTCGCTGCTGTCACAGGGCTCATCCATACTTCAGCTTTTCCTGTGATTTCTAGAAAGAGGCTTTTATTTTGTCCCACTGCTTTTCCTGGGAAAACCTGCTGCTTACCACTGAAATGGAAGAAACATAAATCTGCAGAAAACCCGATAAATGTTTGCTTCTATTTCGCTGTTAACCCACAGAAAACTCGACTGACCTTTGTTCTGATTCAGTGGTAAACAGCAGGGACTTTCGTGGGGAAACCAGGGGGAATGAAAGACAAACCTATCATGGATGAGCCCTTGGTATCTTCCTGCTGTTCCCACTTTTCTCCTTCATTCTGACGACTGAATTAAGAATGACTTGAGAATGACCTGATGGATCACAATAAACCTCACTTGCTTCTTCCTAGGTGTAATGAAAATGAAAATACAACCATAGATGCAATAGCTTTCCCTCCTGGATTAAAACAGCAAATAGATAAATTCTCTAAAATGCATCCTTTTTTGGAGAAGGAGACCAAGAAATTTAAAGGTAACAGAGATCATTGTATGATGTTTTATATGTGAGATAGATGATGCTAAATGATAGATAGATGATAGATATTGTTGCATGCCATTCCCATTTCCAAATGATGAATATTCTGGGATCCCAGGCTGCTTCCCCAGGGTTCGAGTTTCCTATTGGCAAATGAGGCACAGCAGAGACTGTGGTGTCTTTAGGATATATGGTTTATTTACACATATATACAATCTGAGCCTACAATGGAGGGGTTCGCAGGCACCCCAAAAGAGTCTTGTTTCTCCCATAGCCCCAGCCTTGGATCCAAAACAGGAACCAACCATCGTGCTCTGATTCTCATTCTGACTTGCTGCCTTTTACAGCCTGTCACATCCCTAAACTCTACTCCAGAACTCTGGTTTTGTCTTCTAACTCTCTCAGAGCTGGGGGAGGCAACTCATCTCTGTGCCCCCCACCCTGAACATGCTTTCATAACACTTAATGCTAATGCTGGAAGAGGGAGGAAGATGGAGAACTATGGCTAAATTTTAGATTTAGGCCTGAACACTCTTGCAAACATTCTAAATCTAAAGCAATGCCCTTGGAGCCAAGTCTGAGTATTGACTTTTTCCTCATTTCACTTTTTTTCCTCAGACGTTGTGCTCTCTGGACCTCAAGATGAAAAAGGTACATTTCCAGGTTTGGCAGATCTTTAAACAATTTTTGCAGATGGGATATGGGAGGGTTTTGCACTTCAATCTCCCAGCAGCACAAGATTGCTGGGGTCCTAAGCTGCATCCCCCGGGTTCATATTTCCTATTGGCAAATGAGGCACAGCAGAGACTGTGGTGTCTTTAGGATATATGGTTTATTCACACATATATAGAATCTGAGCCTACGATGGAGGGGTTCACAACATGGACACTCCAAGAGAGTCATGTTTCTCCCATAGCCCCAGCCTTGCATTCAAAGCAGGAATCAGCCCTTGTGCTCTAAGCCAGTGTGGTGTAGTGGTTAAGAGTGGTGGGTTCACTTCCCCGCTCCTCCACATGCAGCTGCTGTGTGACCTTGGGCTAGTCACACTTCTTTGTAGTCTCTCAGCCCCACTCACCTCACAGAGTGTTTGTTGTGGGGGAGGAAGGGAAAGGAGAATGTTAGCCGCTTTGAGACTCCTTTGGGTAGTGATAAAGCGGGATATCAAATCCAAACTCTTCTTCTTCTTCTTTTTCTGGCCTGCTGCCTTTTACAGCCTATCACATCCCTAACCTCTACTTCAAAACTCTGGTTTTGTCTCTGGTTAACTCTCTCAGAGCCGGGGGAGGGGGCCATTAGTGTACCCCATTATTGGCGCTGTCTGCAGAAGGAAGCCCTAAATCACATGAGGATCCTACATGAGATTTTAATGTGATTGGGGGCAGGGTATAGAATGCTTGAAGGAAGGAGCCGTGTATGGAAATTTAAATTTTCACACGTATAATTTCCTGTTAGATATCTGATATCTTGACATTTGAGGGTTCTGTATGAGGGTCATTTTAAAATTCTGAGTGACCTTTCAGTCTTCGGCATTGATTGCAACTCTTCTCTGAGCACCCCACCCCCCAACATGCTAGCATAACACTTAATGCTAATGCCGGAAGAGGGTGGAAGAGGGAGTAAAAGGTAAAGGGACCCCTGACCATTAGGTCCAGTCATGACTGACTCTGGGGTTGCAGCGCTCATCTCGCTTTTTTGGCCAAGGGAGCCGGCGTACAGCTTCTGGGTCATGTAGCCAGCATGACTAAGCCACTTCTGGCGAACCAGAGCAGCACACGGAAACGCCTTTTACCTTCCCGCTGAAGCGGTATTTATTTATCTACTTGCACTTTGACGTGCTTTCGAACTGCTAGCTTGGCAGGAGCTGGGACAGAGCAACGGGAGCTCACCCTATCACGGGGATTCGAACCGCCAACCTTCTGATCAGCAAGTCCTAGGCTCTGTGGTTTAACCCACAGCGCCACCCGCGTCCCTTGAAAGTACTATAGTTAAATTTTAGATTTTGGCATGAACACACTTCCAAGCTCTCTAAATCTAAAGCATTGCCCTTGGAGCCAAGTTTGAGTATTGACTTTTTCCTCATTTCACTTTTCCCCCTTAGACGTTGTGCTCTCTGGGCCTCAAGAAAAGAAAGACACGGCTGTACCCCAAGCAGCACAAGGTTTCTGGATTCCCAAGCTGCCTCCCCTGGGTTCGTATTTCCTTTTGGAAAATGAGGCACAGCAGAGACTGTGGTGTCTTTAGGATATATGGTTTATTTACACATATATACAATCTGAGCCTATGGTGGAGGGGTTCACAGCATGGACACCCCAAGAGAGTCTTGTTTCTCCCACTGCCACAGCCTTGCATTCAAAACAGGAACCAACCCTCGTGCTCTGATTCTCTTTCCGCCTTGCTGCCTTTTACAGCCTGTCACATCCCTAAACTCTACTTCAGAACTCTGGTTTTGTCTTCTAACTCTCTCAGAGCTGGGGGAGGGGCCCTCCCAAGAGCTGTCTGGCACAGAGCCCCCTCTCTGTCTTTCTTGATGGCCCAACTCCTTTCCTTTGTTCTTGGTTAATGGTCCAGACTAACTGTGTACATGGTGACCCCTACTGGGACTAACTTGGCTCCCTTCTCCTGTCTGCAGTAGGACAAACCGATGAATACTACTTCCTACTGCAATCTGGTGAATGAGAGGACTGGGAAGCAAGCAAGACTAGCTGGAGCTACTGGCTCTGCATTGAAAGGAAGTTCTGAAGTGGGCTGTTGCTTGCACTGAAGCTGGTTCAGACTCATCAAAGCCAAATGTGGAGGGAAGACTATGGCTCTCTTGTGCTGTTCACTTCTCCTACACACTTAGAACCACACGAGGGAGAGCAGAGATATGTGCACTAGCTTTGCCCCCTCTAGTGTACCCCGTTATTGGCGCTGATGGCAGAAGGGAGCTCTAAATCACATGAAGATCCTACATGAGATTCTAATGTGATTGGGGGCAAGGAATAGAATGCCGGAAGGAAAGAGCAGTGTATGGAAATTTAAATTTTCACATGTAGAATTTCCTGTTAGATACGTGATATCTTGACATTTGAGGGTTCTATGTGAGGCTCAGTTTAAAATTCTGAGTGACCTTGCGGTCTTTGGCATTGATTGCAACTCTTCTCTGAGTGCCACCCAAAACATGTTTTCATAACACTTTATACCAACGCTAGAAGAGGGCAAAAGATGGAGTTGTTGTTGTTGTTTAGTCGTTTAGTCGTGTCCCACTCTTCATGACCCCATGGACCAGAGCACGCCAGGCCCTCCTGTCTTCCACTGCCTCCCGCAGTTTGGTCAAACTCATGCTGGTAGCTTCGAGAACACTGTCCAACCATCTCGTCCTCTGTCATCCCCTTCTCCTTGTGCCCTCCATCTTTCCCAACATCAGGGTCTTTTCCAGGGAGTCTTCTCATGAGGTGGCCAAAGTATTGGAGCCTCAGCTTCACGTTCTGTCCTTCCAGTGAGCACTCAGGGCTGATTTCCTTCAGAATGGAGAGGTTTGATCTTCTTGCAGTCCATGGGACTCTCAAGAAAAGAAAAGACTCTCAAAAAAGATGGAGTACTATGGCTAAATTTTAGATTTTGGCATGAACATACTTGCAAACATTCTAAATCTAAAGCATTGCCCTTGGAATCAAGTATGAGTGTTGACTTTTTCCTCATTTGACTTTTTCCCGCCTTAGGTGCTGTGCTTTCTGGACCTCAAAAAAAGGAAGACAGGACTGTACCCCAACTCAATCTCCAAGCAGCACAAAATTCCAGGGCTCCCAAGCGGTTTTCCCAGGTTTCGTATTTCCTTTGGGGAAATGAGATACAGCAGAGACTGTGGTGTCTTTGGGATATATGGTTTATTTACACATATATACAATCTGAGTCTACGATGGAGGGGTTCACAGCATGGACACCCCAAGAGAGTCTTGTTTCTCCCATAGCCCCAGCCTTGGATTCAAAACAGGAATCAACTCTCGTGCTCCGATTCTCTTTCCGCCTTGCTGCCTTTTGCAGCCCTGTCACATCCCTAAACTCTACTTCAGAACTGTGGCTTTGTCTTCTAACTATTTCAGAGCTGGAGGACTGGGAAGCAAGCAAGAGTAGTTGAAGCTTAACATTTGAGGGTTCTTTTTTTCTATGTAGAATTCTGAGTAATCTTCATTACTTGGCATTGATTTCTCTGAACCCCGCCCCCCTCAATGTTTTCATAAAATGTAACGATAATGCTGGAATCCTGTGGCTTGCTGAAGTCAGTTGGGAGTTTACCACACCTCAACTGGTGTGTGTTATGAGCACAGTAAGCGGAATCATCAGAGATTTCCTTCTCCCAACTGAACAGCATCTTCCAGATTCCCAGTTAAGGGGGAAACTCCTCACACACAGTTCAAAGTAATCAAGTGTTTAATGTCTCCAGACACAAGACACAGTTCTTCTGGTCTTTAAAGTAAAGATACGTACAAGCAGATCCATTGACACTGATCACCATGCTAGCTAATGCTTCTGTATAAAACCCACGGCCTCTTTCCCTGAGTCCTACAGAGTCAGACCCTGACAGCAAACGGGACAGGGCACAGACAAGACAGACAGGATGAAAGCAATGCCCCAGAGGCTACTATTCCTGCCGCTACATGTGGGCACATTTCCTGAGCCAATGGGAGGCTGAATGACTCCACAAGTCACACACTCGACCTTTCTAGTGTTGCTATGAGAAACCCAGGGCACCTGGTACCCTTATCTCAGAACATCCAGTCGTGGGAAATGTGCTCCTCAAGGCACGAGCCCAAGCACTGTGCAATTTCACCCATTGTTCACATTACACCAACCCAGAAGAGGGCAAATGATCGTATACGATGGCTAAATTTTAGATTCTGGCGTGAACACACTTCCAAGCACTCTGAATCTAAAGCATTACCTTGAAAGTATGAGTATTGAAGTCTTCCTCATATCACTGTTTTTCCTTAGATGTTTCGTTCTCCTGACTTCAAGATAAGAAAGACAAATTCCGCCAAAAATCCATAGAAGCCCTGGTGAAGATATTTCTCTTTCTGGACTTCTCCAAGGATGTGATTCAAGCGCACTCAAAATTTGTTAAAGCAAAGCCCTTTGTAGGGCAAAGAATATAGAATACTACATTCAGTTTCTGGCAAAGTCTTGTATTCAGTATTCTGGTGAAACTCACAATCTCAACCATCCAGACTTTGCAGGGGCATTCCTCACTAAAATCGGTTGACACCCTGGAACTGAAGCTTTGGATAACTCCATTAACTGATTAATAAGAGGATACACTGTTGAAGACATTGTTTTGCCAGTCTGGGCGTTCGGCCAATAGAATGGAGTGTAATAAGTCAGCCCTGAAAATCAACAACAAAAGAATGTTTTATACCACCTGTTTATCGACTAGTGAAGCAGCAAAAGTCACCACCGCTTTTTGATTAAAAATATTAACAAGTCAGAATCAAGCTGATAAGAAAGAAGTATTTGAGGTATATGAATGGCAGGTTTTATATACATTGGTACCTCAGGTTAAGTACTTAATTCGTTCCGGAGGTCCGTTCTTAACCTGAAACTGTTCTTAACCTGAAGCACCACTTTAGGTAATGGGGCCTCCTGCTGCTGCCGCGCCGCCGGAGCACGATTTCTGTTCTTATCCTGAAGCAAATTTCTTAACCTGAAGCACTATTTCTGGGTTAGCAGAGTGTGTAACCTGAAGCGTATGTAACCTGAAGCGTATGTAACCCGAGGTACCACTGTACATGCATATACAAGAAACCTTGTAACAATGAATAGTGGATTTACAACCAAGATAAGAGGGGCCAAAAGGAAGTTAATAATATAATATGAAGTTAGTTAGTTTGTGGGAGTTATAGAGCCATGGCAGAGGCTTGTAATACTGCAGGGTGCCCTCTGACCTCAAGCTGACTACCCCTGACTCACACCCTGTGCCTTACAACGTATTGGAATGTATTGACCTTATATGGTGATGGGCGTAGCAAAGGCCATGACCGGGTGAGGTAACGTGAGACTTTGCCAAACGGCCATGCGGCCAGGCAGAACTAAGGGGAATAAATTGGAGAAGGGCAGACAAAAGAGTTGCTCCTACCATCTATGAAAATATAGCTGACTCTCAGTGTCCTTTTTTCGCGTTCCTTGCACCATCTCATGACGGCTGGATTCTGTCATTAGTTTGAATGTAAAAGGGCTGAGAGAGTCCAAAAAACAGTAACTCTGCAATACTTAAAATCTTTAAATACTTACATTGGTTATTTACAAGAGACACATTTGTTCAATCAAGGCAAAAAAGTGTTAATGAAGAATTGGGTAGGAAAGGAATATACTGCAAATTATATTTCCAGTGCTAGAGGCCTTGCTATCTTGATACGAAAAGGATTGAGAGTGGATATATGACAAGTTATTACTGATGAAAATGGATGGTATTCAGTTTTGTGTGTGAAAATTGCCGAAATGGTAATAATGTTGATTAATATATATGGGCCAGATGTAGATTCTCCAGATATATTTTATCAATGTTTTGGTCATCTAAGTCAAAGTACTTACAATAAACTTATCATAGGAGGTGATTTCAATGAAATAATTGATCCTAACCTGGATAGAAGCAAGCCTCCATGAAAAAAAGTTTCATTAGTTAGAGAAACTCTCAAAAAGTACATGCAAGAGTTGAATTTGGTTGACCCTCTTTTAGGTTGGATTTTTTCTTAATATCAGCGTCCATCAAATTCAAGATTGTGATATTGATGTATGCTGCAAGACCTGTATTCCCTTAAGCTCCACCTTATAGCTGTTTTAGCTGTCTTCTAGTTCTTAACAGTTTTCATTATCACTTCTTATCCATCCATTATCTGTGTTTAACCTTGTATTCTATTCACATGTTTATCCTATGCTTGTTTTCTTATTTTTATTTGCTTTAACAATTACCTGTGTAAATCCTAACTTCTACAGTCATACCTCGGTCTGCGTCAGCCCTGGCTTGAGTCCGTTCCGCGGAACATCAGCGGCAAACCCAGAAGTACCAGACTGGGTTACTTCCGGGTTTGCTGCTCGTGCATGCACAGAAGCACTAAATCATGCATGCGCATGCACAGACACAACACTTTGGCCTGCGTCATTTTCAGGTTACGGCGGTGGGCTCCGGAACGGATCTCTGATGTAAGCCAAGGTACCGCTGTATTTTATTCATATGTTTTTCTTATGCTGGTCTGTGACTGTAATAAAGTTTATTGACTGATTGATTGATTGATTGATTGATGTTGTGTATCTGATCACAGTGCAATTAGCTTGGATTGGAAGTATTATAATACAGCTAAGATACCAAGAAACTGGTATTTTAACATCTCATTAGAGTCGTACCTTGTCCGGCGTCCGCCCCGGCGGGAGTCTGTTCCACCGAACATCGGCGCCAAACCTGGAAGTACCGGAACAGGTTACTTCCAGGTTTGGCGCTTCACACATGCGCAGCGCTTTGGCGTGCGTCATTTTTGGCTTAAGACGGGGGCTCCGGAACGGATCCCCGCCTTAAGCTAAGGTACCACTGATGACCAGTTTGTAAAACAAATGAATACCGAGACTGAACAATTATTTGATATAAATACTGACACGTTGACTGCTAGGATATATGAATGGGAAGCGTATAAAGCTTTTATTAGAGGTTGAATTATAGCGTACTCATCACATTAAAAAAAACAACTTAAAAATAGTAAGGGGAAAAAATTGAAAGAGGAAATTAATGACTTAAGGACATTAATAGTTAACAAGCCAACTTATGAATTGTATAGTAAGAGGCGAAAGAAGAAATTTGGACTAAATAATATATTGTCCCAACAAGTTGAATTCATGCTTTTTTGTACAGGACAAAAGTATTGGGAGACAGGTGAAAGGGCCCCCGAAAAAAACTCCCAGCTGTTTACCCTCCAGTGTAGGTTTCTTATATTGGGGGGAAACATCTGGCAAAAGTGCCTTTGGTAGGGAAGGTTGTATGTGTGATGGGGAAAGGGGGAAACTCCCCACTTTACAGGGAGTTTGTAACAGACGGATTCTGACATGCTGTGTCACTGATGCCACGTCTGATTTGGGCCTGAGAGTGTCCTGTGCCACATAATATTATGGTGTATGTGGCAAAACATTGTAAAAAGCCACCCTAAGGCCACCAATTTCTTCTTTCTCTCTCCTCCTGCCCCCATGCAAGTTGTCTTTCTTGGGGCAAATCTGGATCATGGCCTCCTGTTGTTTTGGGGAACGAGGTTCACGGAAAGAAGGTTTCAGTTTCATTGTTCCTGTCCTTCATTAATACTCAGCGGAGTTTCCAGAGTTCTATATATGAAAAAGTCTGCAGTTATTTCCATAGAAGGAGAAATTCAATATTCAGCAATGCTTCTGTTTGGTGTTTTTTGTGTGTGTTTGTTTTTGCAGTTTTGTATTAATGAAGACATCATAGTGAAAGGAAACACCATGAACACCTGAACATGAATAAAACAGTGAATGTTTATCATTGGAGAATAAAGGAATCATTCCATTTTTGATGCAAGTGGTTCCTCTTCACTCCCTCCACCCCTAAACCTCCCCAAACAGGGTGAAAAATATTCCGGGGCCATTTCCTTGGTTCAGCAAAGATACAACTGTCAGTCACTCCGGCCCCCAGTGCAATTGTGGAAGGTTCAGCTAGAGAGTGTCTGTGTGTCTCTAAATTATGAACAAAGACCAGTCACCTTTTTAATGCTGGCAAAGGATATGTCTTCACTCTCTCAGCAATGTCCCATTCTGTTGCAAGAAGATCTTCCAGATCAACGAGACACAACTGAATGTGACAGGAAGAAGCAAAATCTAATGTGGGTGGCACCAAATCCCTATAAAACAGGTTGGAGAGGCAGGATTTCAAGGATGTAGCATAGGCAACTTGGTGGAGCCAGCTGAACACTATCCCGTGTTTTTCTCTCTAAATATTTTTCCTACGAAAGGCTTCGTGGAGCTTATGCACTCAGAGAAGGGTATATAGAATTTGAGCCCATATAAAAGCAGGTGGCATTGTGGTAAAAACATAATGGGAACAGTGCTCCCCACAAAAGCTGATGAAGAAAATACCAACGAATGATGTTTTCCCCCTTACAGAGCTATAGAGCAGTTGCATGAAACAGCCCCAGGTGACTTTTCACTTAGGTGATGTTGTGGGTGGGTCGGAGGGGTATGGAGGAGGGTGGGTGGCTGGGTGAGGAAGGAAACTAAACTGCATAAAAGGGGGTGTTAGGGGGTAAGATACCGTATTTTTCGCCCCATAGGGCGCACCGGCCCATAGGGCGCACCTAGTTTTTTGGGGGGGAAATCGAGGGAAACAAATTTATTTCCCCCCCGCAGCCATCCCCAAGCTAGAAGAGGGAGATGGAGCGCTCCGTCTCCCTCTTCTGCCTTCAGGGACAGCCTCCCTAGCCTCCGTGGGGCAGCGGCTTGCCCCGTTGTCCCCCGAGCTTGTGGGGCTGGCGGTGGGGAGAAGCTTGCTCCGCCTCCCCGCTGTCCCCCGAGCTTGTGGGGCTGCCCAATATCTGCCCGTAGCCCGGGGTGCGCTCCGGAGCGTGCCCCGTGCTTCGGGCTGCAGGCTGCCGCCCGCAAGCCTTGCAAGCCCGGCGAGAACTCCTGCTGGGCTCGCAAGGCTTGCGGATAGCTTCCTGAAGCCTCGAGAGCGAGAGGGGTTGGTGCGCACCGACCCCTCTCGCTCTCCAGGCTTCAGCGAAAGCCTGCATTCGCCCCATAGGACACACACACATTTCCCCTTCATTTTTGGAGGGGAAAAAGTGCGTCCTATAGGTCGAAAAATACAGTAATATAGAACACTGAGGTGCGGTGGAGGGTGCCACAGCTCACAACTAGCAATTTCCCCAAACTGGAGGCGGGAGGATTAGCCAGATATCAGCTGAAACCGATAACACATGCAGATGGTTATATGCTGGTTGGACAGCAGGGCCGGCACACCCGTGAGGCGAGGTGAGGCAGTTGCCTCAGGTGGCAGATCCAGCCTCTTAGAATAATAGTAATAATAATAATAATAATAATAATAATAATAATAATAATAATAATTTTATTTATATCCTGCCCTCCCCAGCCGAAGCCGGGCTCAGGGCGGCTAACAACAATAAAACAGTACAAAAGTACAGCACAAACAACACTCTAAAATCATTCATTATAAAATTAATTAAATTCAAGCCACTGGCCACCATTGGGCCAGAGCTCCGCGAAGAAGAGCACCACCACAATGTATATTCTGTATCGGGGTATATAATACAGAGGTTTAAAATGGAAAAGAAAAGATTCTATTTCCATTACATGTGTGATCCTCTATGCCTATGCAAGCTTATTACAAAATATGTGTGTATATATGTTGGAGATCTGCCATGTTGCTACAAAATTAGTCAATCTAACCCCCGAAAGGGGGAAAGGTGAAATGAGGAATGTTATTGTTTGTAGAGAAGTCACAGTATGTGGAGGAATTAAGGAACAAAGAGAAGCAGGAAATGTAAATAAGTAAACAAGTGAGGGCATTTGGACAGAGCAGACCCACCATCTCCGGATCACCAAAAACAAAAGGTCAGAAATTTAAATGAAAACGTACATGAAAGTCATAGATGCATTAGCTGAGAGTCCGGCGACTAGATGATGCTTGGGATCCCTTCCATCTCTACAATTCTGCTATTCTTTGTGCTAATTTATACGTGGAGACAGCAAATTTTAAAATAAGCAGTACAATTGAAACAGAAATACAGTCCATCTTACTGCATCAGGTGTCTTCCCTCTCAGTATGCTGACTGGATGCTAACTGTGAACACGGGCAGTGCCAGGGTGCCAACTGCTCTCCCTTCTCAGGGCCCTTTATCCTTAAACCCAGCTTGGATTGGATGCTCCTTCAGATATAGACAGTGTGGTATAGTGGTTACAGCCCTGGATCAGGATGGGGAGTTCAGTATAGACACAAACAATAAAAACACATGAAATCATAAACTTAAGTAAACACTCATGTGGTTTTGCTTTTCTTTCTTTGGGCTTATTTACTTTAATTTTATTTTGATCTAAAAGCCTAATCATATCAGCTACAGTGTCCCGACTGTGGTAATTCAAAAGTCATAGTTTGTTGTCCCCAAATCCTGTTAACATTTGGGACTGGAGCAATAGTGTTTGCATGAACGAGCCGTCTTAAGAACAGCTTCTTCTCCAGAGCGATCTCGGCCCTGAATGGGAAGCCTGGACTTTGAAAGTCATCTAATCTTCCTTGCTGTACTATACTGTATTGTTTTAATTAGTGTTTTTATGCAGCAGTCAAGTAATTTCGTTGTCCCCGAGAGGGGGTAATGACAATAAAGATATTATTATTATTATTATTATTATTATTATTATTATTATTATTATGAAACTGTATGAGAACTGGGGGTGGGAGACAGGAAACCAATTCTTCCCTCACTAATTCCTTCTCGAGTAAACAATTGTTTTTCTCAGTCTTTACTTCCTTTTTCTTTCCTGTCAGTTTTCCTGCTTTTATTAGCCTCATGATGGCCACACGGCTCTCCCTCAAATTTTCCAGGGGACTGTAGTTAGTTAAGGGTGCTGGGAAGTGCAGCTTTTTGGGGTGAACGGCCATTGCCAGGATTCTTTGGCAGACACCATGCACTTTGAATTCATGGTACAGATGTGAAGCTGCACACTGTAACGGTTTCCCCCCGGCTTATGCTGTTTCTTTTCAAAAACTATGAGTCACCCAGAGGGAGGGAAAGGCCCGCCCTGTAACTTGAAACTGGAGAAAGGAAACTAAAGCTTTTGTTCTCATTTCAGGCAGACGAAATGGCAGACGAGGGTCCAGTCCAGAACCTCTGCGAGGAAACGACATGCTGCATCTGCCTGGAGTATTTCACAGATCCAGTGATCATAGACTGCGGTCACAATTTCTGCCAAAGCTGCATCACCAAGACTTGGGGAAACTCGGACCAAGAAGCTTCTTGCCCTCAGTGCAGGGAACCTCATCAGCAAAGGAATTTCAGGCCCAACCGGCAACTGGCGAGCATTGTGGAAATAGCCAAGAAATTCAGCCTTCAGGCGGCCAAAGGGGTGGAAGTGCTGGGAAGGGTTTGCAAGAGACACCAGGAGCCCCTGAAACTCTTCTGCGAAGACGACCAAGCCCCCATCTGTGTGGTGTGCGACAAATCCAAGGAGCACAGGAAGCACAAAGTGATCCCAAAGGAGGAGGCCTTTGAGGAGTATCAGGTATGGAGCTGTAGGATTGGGGACCAGGCTTCCAAGGGATGCTCAGTTATCCTAAGGATGGGGAAAATATTTCAGCCTGAGGGCTGCATTTTTCTCTTTGCGAAATTCGGGCGGGGCATGTGGGTGAGTGTTTGTGTCCCAAACGCTGCTGGTTATTGGGGCCTGAGGCAAAAGTGGACACAGCAACACTTGAAAATTTCACCTTTTTGCAGTGATCTAAGTAAGCGGGAAGCATTAGTGGAGTTCAGGGACACATTCTGGCCAGGCAAAAAAAGACAGCCTTTGTCCCAAATCCTGGAAAGCAGTCTGTATAGAAATAAACCAGAGGTCTGACTCTGACTCTTGGCGAATGTTCCAGCCTGGGGAGAAGCCAGATAGTGAGGCCTGCAGCTCCTATCTTGTACTGAGCATTCAGAAGTAGGAACATTCACAAGAAGCTCCAAGGGAACTTGAAAAATGCTCATTTCAACCATCTCCCACCTTTTCCTGCCCCAGGAGCCCAGAGAACTACCGGGGCAGGAGAAGGCTGGAAGGCTGATCTGAGGGCCATAGCTCAACAGTTTTTCTTGTTTTACAGAAGTATGTGTGTGATGTCTCTCGTATTTTTTCCATGTAACATTTTTACAAATCAGTTTCATTTATTGAGACATGGGGGGTGGAGGGGGATGATGGGTGGGGGTGGGGTCGGGTGGCGATGTTTTTATTTTGCTTAATGTATGTAGGGTTTGGTGTCAGCGTTGCTCATGCTGTTCATTTGTGTTTCTTTGGTGGTGAGAGAGGTTGGGGTTGGCCTAGGGTGTGGTTGTTTGTTTGTGACTGGCTGTGGTGATCTTTGTTTTCGTGTGTGAGTGGGGTGGCTCCCCTTTATCACATACACAGCCCAACAAGACAGTGACAATAATCCACCAACAGCATACAAATCAATATGGCTAACCTGATTCCTTTGCATTATTATGTAGGGCTGGGCACAGCCTTTGCCCCAAAGCAACTTTCTGTTGGTATAGAAAACAGACCAGAGTCCTGACTCTGTATGAGCCAGCCTTGTGGAAGCATTTGACGTTCCCCAGGTCCCAGCAGTTTCTCTTTTTCTCTAGTCTCAGAATTTATGTTGGGAAACAGATGTTATGCCCACCATTTTTTACTCAGGATAGTTCCCCCCCACACACAATGGTCTAGGAGGACTGCCCGGTGGAAAGGTTGTCAGGAGCTTTGGCTGGTGGCCCAGCTACGCCCCTATCTGGACATGAATAGCCTAACTACTGTTGTCTATGCTTTGGTAACCTTAAGGTTAGATGACTGCAATGCGCTATATGTAGGGCTGCCTCTGAAGACGGTTTGGAAACTTCAGGTGGTGCAGAATTCAGTGGCCAGGTTGCTCACTGGAGCAAGACAGCTTGAGCATATTACACCAATCCTAGTCTGACTCCACTGGCTACAAATTAGTTACCAAGCCCAATTCAAAGTGCTGGTTTTGACCTATAAAGCCTTAAATGGCTCAGGACCGCAATACCTCAAGGACCGCCTCTTCCCATATGAACCTACCCGGACCCTGAGATCATCTTCTGAGGCCCTCCTTCGTGTGCCCCCTCCTTGAGAGGTCAGGAGGGTGGCAACACGAGAACAGGGCCTTCTCTGCAGTGGCTCCCCATCTGTGGAATGCTCTTCCCAGGGAAGTCCGCCTGGTGCCTTCATTATACACCTTTAGCTGCCAGGCAAAAACGTTATTTTTAACCAGGCCTTTGGTTGATTTGATTGACATCCTATGCCCTTTTAAAGCGTGGTTCTTTTTTGGTGGGTATGGAGTTGTTTTTATTTTGATTATATATTTTGTGGTATTATATTTGTATTTTGTTCTGTGAACTGCCCTGAGATCTTGAAGTATAGGTCAGCAAATAAAGTAAGTAAGTAAGTAAGTAAGTAAGTAAGTAAGTGAGGTTCACAGTAGCCCAATCTTGCATGCAGAAATCCTTAGCATTTCTATGTTGTGCTGGGAATATACTGGACCTGAAATCCAGTCAGTACAGCCAGTACTGAGCTAGTTGGACCAGAGGTACAAATAACTCAGTGTAAGGCCACTTCCCCTCTTTCTAGATATGTCCAAAAACCCCAGAGCATAGGTATCAGGTATTAGCAATGTAGCCATGCGGCTCACAATTCTGCTGCAGAACCATATCAAAGCTTCCTATTAGCAGAGGCCCAGGAAGTTCTACCTGCAAAATACTGCAAGGGGGAAAAGGAGGAGCAAATGCTCTGAAGTTATGAGGGGTAAAGGATGTTATTAGGGCCAGTGTGGTTTCCTCTGGGGGTACTCGGGGGAACCGGCACCTTTCCACCCTAAATGTGGAAATTGTGGCACTTCCTGTGATAACTTCATGGTGAATACTGCAAGCTGTTTTTCTTAAAAGAAAAAGGACAAAGAACGAGGTCTGAATAGGGCGATGCACCAGCCACAACCTCTGGTTCGTACCCCAATTTAACTTTGGAAAAGAGCATGGTTTGTTGCAGAAAATGTGAGAGGGTGACTGACTTGGCTCAGGATCTGAATCCCATACAGATACTCTGTTTTGTGCAAACTTGGTATAATTTTGAGTCCCCTTGATTCCCCCCATATTTAATAAGAAAATGATTTATTAACTATATAAATATGCATATGTGAACACTAATCTAATTCCACATTGAGAACGGAAGTTTCCTAGAAGCTGTACATGGACCCTTTTCAACTTTCATGTTCTTGGTTTCTTGAACAGACATGCCTGTTACAGTTTATATCTCTGCTGCCAAAACTAACCCAAATTCCTTTTCACCCACCCCAGGGTAAAATCCTGCGTCATTTGGAGTTCCTGAACAAACAGAAAGGAGAAATTCTGTCTTCTAAACTGAATGGGGAGACCGAAAGCCAGAATCTGCTGGTAGGTGCAAATCTTCTTGCCTCTCCAGGATGGTTATACTTGACAGTAAAAGGTAAAGGTAAAGGTACCCCTGCCCATACGGGCCAGTCTTGACAGACTCTGGGGTTGTGCGCCCATCTCACTCAAGAGGCCGGGGGCCAGTGCTGTCCGGAGACACTTCCGGGTCACGTGGCCAGCGTGACAAAGCTGCATCTGGTGAGCCAGCGCAGCACACGGAAACAGCGTTTACCTTCCCGCCAGTAAGCGGTCCCTATTTATCTACTTGCACCCGGGGGTGCTTTCGAACTGCTAGGTTGGCAGGCGCTGGGACCGAGCAGCGGGAGCGCACCCCGCAGCGGGGATTCGAACCGCCGACCTTTCAATCGGCAAGCCCTAGGCGCTAAGGCTTTTACCCACAGCGCCACCCGTGTCCCTTACTTGACAGAGTGAGGCCTTAATTCTTCGCTTGCACAGTGTCGCAGGTTTGATCATTGGCATTCTCAATTAAATGGATATTGGGTGGTAGAGTTGAGAAAGGTCTCTGCTTCAGACCTTGAAGAGCAGCTGCCTGCAAGTTTAGACAACATTCAGCAGGACAGGCTAAAATTGGTAGGGTTGTCTAGGGGCGAATGTAGTCCTTGAGTCCAAAAATGTCCAGCCATGCCAGCATTAATCCTTTAAGAATGAAGTGAACCCCCCCAAAGCCAATCTTCCTCCTTCTCATCACTTCCTCATGGCCCTACTATTAGGCAGAATGAGGTGGCCAAGGCAGGGAATAGATCGGTAGGTGAGCAGCAGGAAAATACTGAGGACAGAGGCAAGCAAAGAGGTCGTGTCCTGCAAAGCTAGCCTGCCTGCCGCCCTCAGCTGTGATTGATGTTCTATACCATTGTGAGTGTTGAAGTAAACATCAACTGCCCTGCCAGTCAGCTTGTGCACATGGAATTAAGGGGACCTCTAAACGTCTTTTTCTGGCCATGACTCTCTCCTTGCAGAAGCAGACAGACATGGAGAGGCAGGAAATCATGGCCGATTTCAAGCAATTGCACCAGTTTCTGGAAGAACAAGAGCACCTCCTGCTGGCTCAGTTAAAGGAACTGGACGATGAGATTAAAAACTGTAGGAATCAATATATTGCCAAACTCTGTGAGGAAATGGCCTCCCTTGACAACCTAATGAGGCAGCTGGAGGAGAAACAGAAGCAGCCAGTGACTGAATTCTTGCAGGTGAGCAATGGTGGAACAAAACCGTCCAGGTTGTCCTCTGGGGAAGGGCTGTTCATTGGTCTATAGAAGTATTTACAGTAGGCATGAGCACTTCAGTATTTGGTAATAATAAACTGCTGGAGGCAACTGGTGCAAGGGACTGAATTTCTCTCATTCTGTCTCTTCCATCTAGAATATGAGAAGCATCCTAGAAAGGTATGTGGCTTTGATATGAATATGAATAATATTAATTTCCGTCCTTGGAGGTAAGGGATAATTTTATTTGGTCTATACTTTCATGTGAACCAATCTAATTCACTGTTTACAGAAAAATAAGCAGATCAAAAAACAGTTACCTATCGGATTGCACACTTTTACAAATTTTGTTTTGGCTTAAGAAATCCACCCAAAACTGTGTATCTCATGCAGGGAAATGTACAAAAAGCACAGTGGGGGATGCATAGAAGAACATACAAAATGGATAGGATTTTGGGGGGAGAATGTACAGTGGTACCTCAGGTTAAGTACTTAATTTGTTCCGGAGGTCCGTTCTTAAGCTGAAACTGTTCTTAACCTGAAGCACCACTTTAGCTAATGGGGCCTCCTGCTGCTGCCGCGCCACTGGAGCACAATTTCTGTTCTCATCCTGAAGTAAAGTTCTTAACCCGAGGTACTATTTCTGGGTTAGCAGTGTCTGTAACCTGAAGCGTATTTCTTCATCTACAGTATACTTCATATCATAGCAGAGTTGTTGGTGGTGGATTATTAGATTTCTTACTTGCCCTCCACTGTCAGGTTCCAGGGCAGCTTGTGAATTAAAATACAATATTAAAAATAGTTAAAACAAATTACAATCCAAGAAAACAGGGTGGGTGCTAAAATACATCTCCTAGATGACAAAGGCCAGGGTAAAGAGAGGCTCTTATTAGTTACTTGTGTGCAAACATAATTTGTTGAAGAAAATATTCAGTAAGGCTGTGCTGCAGATTCACCTGGATCCTCCACCAAGTTGTGCCAATTTATACCCTGTTCTGATCAGGAAGAAGCAACGACAAATCACAACTTTGTCACAAGTTAATCAGGCACTTCTGACCTGGCTGTAATTTTAAACATGGTACGGTATGCAACGTGTGCGTCAAAATTTCAGACAGATAGTTTGAAAATATTTTGGCATCTTCACAGTAAAGTTTATTTTAAAAAAAGAGGTAAAATAGATTACGGATTGATCATTTATATGTAATTTTTAAATGAAAAAATGTGTATGTAAATTTACACTTTATACTATCCACCCCCTTATACATCATTTTCTAGTTTGTAATAGGTCTTTGTAATGGTCACAGGGCAGACAATACCATTAGTTGCTATCACAGGGCTCATCCACAAGTCCGCTTTTCCTGTGATTTCTAGGCTCGGGTCCGAGAGGCTTTTCTTTTGTCCCTCCGCTTTTCCTGGGGAAACCTGCTGCTTATCACTGTATAGGGAGAAACATAAATCAGCAGAAAACCTGATAAATGTTTGCTTCTATTCAGCTGTAAATCCACAGAAAACCCGACTGACCTTTGTTCTGAGTCAGTGGTAAACAGAGGGGACTTTCGTGGGGAAAATGGGGGGAATGAAAGACAAACCTGTCATGGACGAGCCCTTGGTATCTTCCTGCTGTTCCCACTTTTCTCCTTCATTCTGACGACTGAATTAAGAAAGACTTGAAATGACCTGATGAGCACAATGAACCTCACTTTCTTCTTCCTAGATGTAATGAAAATAAGAATAAAACCATCAATGCAATAGCATTTCCTCGTGGATTAAAACAGCAAATAGATTATTTCTCCAAAATACATCCTTTTTTGGAGAAGGAGACCAAGAAATTCAAAGGTAACAAGGGTCATTGTATGATGTTTTAGATGTGGGACAGATTAGATCAATAGATAGATAAATAAATAGATAGATGATAGAGATAGTAGATGATAGATAGATAGATAGATAGATAGATAGATAGATAGATGATAGATAGATAGATAGATAGATAGATGATAGATAGATATGATAGATGATAGATAGATAGATAGATAGATGATAGATAGATAGATAGATAGATAGATAGATAGATGATAGATAGATAGATAGATAGTTGATAGATAGATAGATAGATAGAGTTGCATGTCATGCCAATTTCCAAACGGTGAATATTTCAGGGGTCCTAGGCTGCTTCCCCAGGGTTCGGGTTTCCTATTGGCAAATGAGGCACAGCAGATACTGTGGTGTCTTTAGGATATATGGTTTATTCCCACATATATAGAATCTGAGCCTACGATGGAGGGGTTCCCAGACACCCCAAGAGAGTCTTGTTTCTCCCATAGCCCCAGCCTTGGATCCAAAACAGGAATCAACCATCATGCTCTGATTCTCTTTCTGTTTTGCTGCCTTTTACAGCCTGTCACATCCCTAAACTCTACTCCAGAACTCTGATTTTGTCTTCTAACTCTCTCAGAGCTGGGGGGAGGCAACTCATCTCTGTGCCCCCCACCCTGAACATGCTTTCATAACACTTAATGCTAATGCTGGAAGAGGGAGGAAGACGGAGTACTCTGGCTAAATTTTAGATTTACGCCTGAACACTCTTGCAAACATTCTAACTCTGAAGCAATGCCCTTGGAGCCAAGTACGAATATTGACTTTTTCCTCATTTCACTTTTTTCCTCAGACGTTGTGCTCTCTGGACCTCAAGGAAAGAAAGGTACATTTCCAGGTTTGGCAGATCTTTAAACAATTTTTGCAGATGAGATATGGGAGGGTTTTGCACTTCAATCTCCCAGCAGCACAAGATTGCTGGGGTCCCAAGCTTCCTCCCCTGGGTTCGTATTTCCTTTTGGGACATGAGAGACAGCAGAGACTGTGGTGTCTTTAGGATATATGGTTTATTCCCACATATATAGAATCTGAGCCTACGATGGAGGGGTTCACAGCACGGGCACCCCAAGAGAGTCTTGTTTCTCCCACTGCCACAGCCTTGCATTCAAAGCAGGAATCAACCCTCGTGCTCTGATTATCTTTATGTCTTGCTGCTTTTTACAGCCTGCCACATCCCTAAACTCTGCTCTACTTCAAAACTCTGGTTTTGTCTTCTAACTATCTCAGAACTGGAGGACTGGGAAGCAAGCAAGAGTAACTGAAGCTTGACATTTGAGCGTTCTTTTTATCTATTTCTCTATTTAAAATTCTGAGTAATCTTCATTATTTGGCATTGATTTTTCTGAAACACTCCCCCCGTCCCAATGTTTTCATAAAATGTAATGGGAATGCTGGAATGCTCTGGCTTACTAAAGTCAGCTGGGAGTTCACCAAACCTCAACTGGTGTGTGTTATGAGCACAGCAAACGGAGTCATCAGAGATTTCCTTCTCCCATCTGAACAGCATCTTCCAGAGTTTGTTAAGGGGGAAACTCCTCACAAGCAGTTCAAAGTAACCAAGTGTTTAATGTCTCCAGACACAAGACCAGTCCTTCATCGTCTTTGAAGTAAAGATACGTGTGAGCAGATCCATTGACACTGATCACTGTGCTAGCTAATGCTTCTGTGCAAAACCCACAGCCTCTTCCCCTGAGTCTCACAGAGTCAGACCCTTGACAGCAAACGGGACAGGGCACAGACAAGACAGACAGGATGAAAGCAATGCCCCAGAGGCTACTATTCCTGTCTCTACATGTGGGCATATTTCCTGGACCAATGGGAGAGTGAATGACTCCACAAGTCGCACACTCGACCTGCTGGTGTTGCTATGGCAACCCAGTGCACCCGGCTCCCTTATCTCAGGGCATCCAGTCGTGGGAAATGTGCTCCTCAACGCACGAGCCCCAAGCACATTACAGCAACATGGAAGAGCTCAAACGGTCCTATACGATGACTACATTTTAAATATTGGCGTGAACACACTTCCAAGCACTCCTAATCTAAAGCATTACCTAGGAGCTAAGTGTGAGTCTCAACTTCTTCCTCATATCGGTTTTGTTCCTTAAGCGTTGTGCTCCCTGGACCTCAAGTAAAACATATGGTTCCAGATTGGGCAGCGTTACTTCAGCTGTCTGGACCTCCAGAAAAGAAAGTACATTTCCAGGTTGGGTAGGGTTCTTTGTTTTGGGTTTTACATGTGAGATTGGGAGAAGGGCTCAGCACAGGAGCACAGGAACCAGCTTTTTTGCAGAGCCAAGCCAACTGCCCATCTAGCTTCATATTGCCAAGAATGACTGGCAACAGCTCTCCAGGGTTTTACCCAGGGAACTCACCCTACAGGATTTGAACCAGGGACCTTTGCAAGCAAGCCTACTTCTGAGCTAGCATCCTTGCCCTCAAGGGGCGCTCCCTGAGTTTCTGAACTGACCTGCATGGGGGAGCGATTTCCCACCCCCCACCCCATTAGTACACTGGCTTTTCAAACCTCCTCCTCACTCAGAGCTGCACAAAACTTGGATGCAGGTTTTGGGCGCTTCCTCCCTAATCGTTTCCTTTCTCTTTTAGGTGAAGACATGGCCATTCCTAAACTAGTCCTAGAAGCGTATGGCCAAGCACCAACCCGAGACATATATATGAAGTCACCATTGTTTGCCTTCGGATTCTCAACAAGCAATCATTCGTTGACCCCATTGAACCAATCATTCGTTGACCCCGTATTCTCAAATAAGAACATTAATTGTTGTTCCTATGTTATGGGAGTTGAGAGAATCACCTCAGGGATCCATTCCTGGATAGTGGACGTGGGGGACGAGAACTTCTGGGCTGTGGGGGTTGTCAAGGAGTCTTTAAGGGGTCACAATATTGTCAATTTGAATGATGGGATTGGGATCTGGGCTATTGGGAGGATTTCTCCTGGTGCATATTATGCTTCCACTTCTCCTGGAATATCTCTGGGACCATCACCCTCGGCCAGCACACAACACCTTACCTTTGGGTTTTGGCCAAAGAGAATCCGTGTGCTTGTGAACTATGAAGCAGAAGTAATACTCTTCCGTGATGCTGACTCAAATAATGATCTCTTTACCTTCTTCCGTGCTTTGTTCTCTGGGGAGAAAATCTGCTCCTTTGTCTGCGTGGGGAAATGAGATGAGGTTGCCATTTGGTGCAAACTTGACAGGCCAGCAGGAGGTGCCAAGTCCTTTAAAACCAGGGGTGGGTGGGGAAGTTTAAAAAACAGTGTGGGGGGTCAGGAGAAAGGAACTGAATCCTCTCCCCACCCATACTTTCCTTCCTCAAAGGTCTGGGGAAAGAACTTTTTTGGGGGGTGGGTATGTGTGGTGTGGAAAGGGCTCAGGATATTAAGTCCAACTTCTTTAGAGGGAATTAGTAACAGTCTGACTCTATCATGCAGTATCATTGCTGTCAAGTCTGAATGGGCCCTGCAGGCTTTCCCCTCCAAATAGCGCTCTGTTGTGGGAAACAAAACACATGAAAACTGACATTCAGACACAGCTTCAGGGGGAAGTAGCTGAAGAGGGGAGGCTTTTCAATGCGGAACTGGCATGAGGCCCTGATCCAGATTGGCAGCGTGCTTTGGATCGCAACCCCATAGCTGTATTTTATTTGGAAAAGAAACACACAAAATAGAAGCATGATTAAAAAGGAATTGTCTGCAAATACATGATACACAAATAGAGACTTGATATGGGGGCATTTAAATGCCCCCTTAATTATCTAAAGAGGTGGGTTGTTTTATGTGCCTCAAGTAGTTGTTCTACGTCTTTTTATAATTGTTTAATTGTTGTCACTCACTCTAGGACTTGATGTCGAAAGGTGTGTAAGAAACCTTGTAAATAAATAAAAGCAATTCCACTTACTGCATATGTGTGTGCCATTAATCGCTTAATGTCCAAGCTGCTCAGGGTGTGGTAGTGGCCCAAAGGGCCATAATGAATGTGATAATGTGAACCCCTATAAATCCTTCAATGTGCTTCTAATAGAGAAGTTATGTTAACCTGTTGCTTTAAGAAACTGAGGATTTTGCAAGATGCCGTCCCCCACTGGGACAGAAGGGCAGCTAATACGTGAATCACAAAGATACAGCTCATAAGTTAGAACGCAAGTTGATACACGGTGGAAATGGCTGCATGTAACACAGGTTCCCAACATGCATACTAACACAATGTAACAGAGCACAGTGAGAATCAAAGTTTAGTCAGCAATGCTTATTGCGCATGTGTATTAAACATGAAATGAGGTAATGATGTACATGATTGGTGAAAATTGAAATCCTTTGTTTGAAATGTTATAAATACCATCGCCCTGACCCTTGGGCGGGGTTGCACTTTTGCGAAAAGATTTGACTATAACCTATTGCTTTGCAGTAAACAACAATGGACTTTTAACTCCTCTTGTCTTAACCCGAGGTACTATTTCTGGGTTAGCAGTGTCTGTAACCTGAAGCGTATTTCTTCATCTACAGTATACTTCATATCATAGCAGAGTTGTTGGTGGTGGATTATTAGATTTCTTACTTGCCCTCCACTGTCAGGTTCCAGGGCAGCTTGTGAATTAAAATACAATATTAAAAATAGTTAAAACAAATTACAATCCAAGAAAACAGGGTGGGTGCTAAAATACATCTCCTAGATGACAAAGGCCAGGGTAAAGAGAGGCTCTTATTAGTTACTTGTGTGCAAACATAATTTGTTGAAGAAAATATTCAGTAAGGCTGTGCTGCAGATTCACCTGGATCCTCCACCAAGTTGTGCCAATTTATACCCTGTTCTGATCAGGAAGAAGCAACGACAAATCACAACTTTGTCACAAGTTAATCAGGCACTTCTGACCTGGCTGTAATTTTAAACATGGTACGGTATGCAACGTGTGCGTCAAAATTTCAGACAGATAGTTTGAAAATATTTTGGCATCTTCACAGTAAAGTTTATTTTAAAAAAAGAGGTAAAATAGATTACGGATTGATCATTTATATGTAATTTTTAAATGAAAAAATGTGTATGTAAATTTACACTTTATACTATCCACCCCCTTATACATCATTTTCTAGTTTGTAATAGGTCTTTGTAATGGTCACAGGGCAGACAATACCATTAGTTGCTATCACAGGGCTCATCCACAAGTCCGCTTTTCCTGTGATTTCTAGGCTCGGGTCCGAGAGGCTTTTCTTTTGTCCCTCCGCTTTTCCTGGGGAAACCTGCTGCTTATCACTGTATAGGGAGAAACATAAATCAGCAGAAAACCTGATAAATGTTTGCTTCTATTCAGCTGTAAATCCACAGAAAACCCGACTGACCTTTGTTCTGAGTCAGTGGTAAACAGAGGGGACTTTCGTGGGGAAAATGGGGGGAATGAAAGACAAACCTGTCATGGACGAGCCCTTGGTATCTTCCTGCTGTTCCCACTTTTCTCCTTCATTCTGACGACTGAATTAAGAAAGACTTGAAATGACCTGATGAGCACAATGAACCTCACTTTCTTCTTCCTAGATGTAATGAAAATAAGAATAAAACCATCAATGCAATAGCATTTCCTCGTGGATTAAAACAGCAAATAGATTATTTCTCCAAAATACATCCTTTTTTGGAGAAGGAGACCAAGAAATTCAAAGGTAACAAGGGTCATTGTATGATGTTTTAGATGTGGGACAGATTAGATCAATAGATAGATAAATAAATAGATAGATGATAGAGATAGTAGATGATAGATAGATAGATAGATAGATAGATAGATAGATAGATGATAGATAGATAGATAGATAGATAGATAGATAGATAGATGATAGATAGATATGATAGATGATAGATAGATAGATGATAGATAGATAGATAGATAGATAGATAGATAGATAGATGATAGATAGATAGATAGATAGTTGATAGATAGATAGATAGAGTTGCATGTCATGCCAATTTCCAAACGGTGAATATTTCAGGGGTCCTAGGCTGCTTCCCCAGGGTTCGGGTTTCCTATTGGCAAATGAGGCACAGCAGATACTGTGGTGTCTTTAGGATATATGGTTTATTCCCACATATATAGAATCTGAGCCTACGATGGAGGGGTTCCCAGACACCCCAAGAGAGTCTTGTTTCTCCCATAGCCCCAGCCTTGGATCCAAAACAGGAATCAACCATCATGCTCTGATTCTCTTTCTGTTTTGCTGCCTTTTACAGCCTGTCACATCCCTAAACTCTACTCCAGAACTCTGATTTTGTCTTCTAACTCTCTCAGAGCTGGGGGGAGGCAACTCATCTCTGTGCCCCCCACCCTGAACATGCTTTCATAACACTTAATGCTAATGCTGGAAGAGGGAGGAAGACGGAGTACTCTGGCTAAATTTTAGATTTACGCCTGAACACTCTTGCAAACATTCTAACTCTGAAGCAATGCCCTTGGAGCCAAGTACGAATATTGACTTTTTCCTCATTTCACTTTTTTCCTCAGACGTTGTGCTCTCTGGACCTCAAGGAAAGAAAGGTACATTTCCAGGTTTGGCAGATCTTTAAACAATTTTTGCAGATGAGATATGGGAGGGTTTTGCACTTCAATCTCCCAGCAGCACAAGATTGCTGGGGTCCCAAGCTTCCTCCCCTGGGTTCGTATTTCCTTTTGGGACATGAGAGACAGCAGAGACTGTGGTGTCTTTAGGATATATGGTTTATTCCCACATATATAGAATCTGAGCCTACGATGGAGGGGTTCACAGCACGGGCACCCCAAGAGAGTCTTGTTTCTCCCACTGCCACAGCCTTGCATTCAAAGCAGGAATCAACCCTCGTGCTCTGATTATCTTTATGTCTTGCTGCTTTTTACAGCCTGCCACATCCCTAAACTCTGCTCTACTTCAAAACTCTGGTTTTGTCTTCTAACTATCTCAGAACTGGAGGACTGGGAAGCAAGCAAGAGTAACTGAAGCTTGACATTTGAGCGTTCTTTTTATCTATTTCTCTATTTAAAATTCTGAGTAATCTTCATTATTTGGCATTGATTTTTCTGAAACACTCCCCCCGTCCCAATGTTTTCATAAAATGTAATGGGAATGCTGGAATGCTCTGGCTTACTAAAGTCAGCTGGGAGTTCACCAAACCTCAACTGGTGTGTGTTATGAGCACAGCAAACGGAGTCATCAGAGATTTCCTTCTCCCATCTGAACAGCATCTTCCAGAGTTTGTTAAGGGGGAAACTCCTCACAAGCAGTTCAAAGTAACCAAGTGTTTAATGTCTCCAGACACAAGACCAGTCCTTCATCGTCTTTGAAGTAAAGATACGTGTGAGCAGATCCATTGACACTGATCACTGTGCTAGCTAATGCTTCTGTGCAAAACCCACAGCCTCTTCCCCTGAGTCTCACAGAGTCAGACCCTTGACAGCAAACGGGACAGGGCACAGACAAGACAGACAGGATGAAAGCAATGCCCCAGAGGCTACTATTCCTGTCTCTACATGTGGGCATATTTCCTGGACCAATGGGAGAGTGAATGACTCCACAAGTCGCACACTCGACCTGCTGGTGTTGCTATGGCAACCCAGTGCACCCGGCTCCCTTATCTCAGGGCATCCAGTCGTGGGAAATGTGCTCCTCAACGCACGAGCCCCAAGCACATTACAGCAACATGGAAGAGCTCAAACGGTCCTATACGATGACTACATTTTAAATATTGGCGTGAACACACTTCCAAGCACTCCTAATCTAAAGCATTACCTAGGAGCTAAGTGTGAGTCTCAACTTCTTCCTCATATCGGTTTTGTTCCTTAAGCGTTGTGCTCCCTGGACCTCAAGTAAAACATATGGTTCCAGATTGGGCAGCGTTACTTCAGCTGTCTGGACCTCCAGAAAAGAAAGTACATTTCCAGGTTGGGTAGGGTTCTTTGTTTTGGGTTTTACATGTGAGATTGGGAGAAGGGCTCAGCACAGGAGCACAGGAACCAGCTTTTTTGCAGAGCCAAGCCAACTGCCCATCTAGCTTCATATTGCCAAGAATGACTGGCAACAGCTCTCCAGGGTTTTACCCAGGGAACTCACCCTACAGGATTTGAACCAGGGACCTTTGCAAGCAAGCCTACTTCTGAGCTAGCATCCTTGCCCTCAAGGGGCGCTCCCTGAGTTTCTGAACTGACCTGCATGGGGGAGCGATTTCCCACCCCCCACCCCATTAGTACACTGGCTTTTCAAACCTCCTCCTCACTCAGAGCTGCACAAAACTTGGATGCAGGTTTTGGGCGCTTCCTCCCTAATCGTTTCCTTTCTCTTTTAGGTGAAGACATGGCCATTCCTAAACTAGTCCTAGAAGCGTATGGCCAAGCACCAACCCGAGACATATATATGAAGCCACCATTGTTTGCCTTCGGATTCTCAACAAGCAATCATTTGTTGACCCCATTGAACCAATCATTCGTTGACCCCGTATTCTCAAATAAGAACATTAATTGTTGTTCCTATGTTATGGGAGTTGAGAGAATCACCTCAGGGATCCATTCCTGGATAGTGGACGTGGGGGACGAGAACTTCTGGGCTGTGGGGGTTGTCAAGGAGTCTTTAAGGGGTCACAATATTGTCAATTTGAATGATGGGATTGGGATCTGGGCTATTGGGAGGATTTCTCCTGGTGCATATTATGCTTCCACTTCTCCTGGAATATCTCTGGGACCATCACCCTCGGCCAGCACACAACACCTTACCTTTGGGTTTTGGCCAAAGAGAATCCGTGTGCTTGTGAACTATGAAGCAGAAGTAATACTCTTCCGTGATGCTGACTCAAATAATGATCTCTTTACCTTCTTCCGTGCTTTGTTCTCTGGGGAGAAAATCTGCTCCTTTGTCTGCGTGGGGAAATGAGATGAGGTTGCCATTTGGTGCAAACTTGACAGGCCAGCAGGAGGTGCCAAGTCCTTTAAAACCAGGGGTGGGTGGGGAAGTTTAAAAAACAGTGTGGGGGGTCAGGAGAAAGGAACTGAATCCTCTCCCCACCCATACTTTCCTTCCTCAAAGGTCTGGGGAAAGAACTTTTTTGGGGGGTGGGTATGTGTGGTGTGGAAAGGGCTCAGGATATTAAGTCCAACTTCTTTAGAGGGAATTAGTAACAGTCTGACTCTATCATGCAGTATCATTGCTGTCAAGTCTGAATGGGCCCTGCAGGCTTTCCCCTCCAAATAGCGCTCTGTTGTGGGAAACAAAACACATGAAAACTGACATTCAGACACAGCTTCAGGGGGAAGTAGCTGAAGAGGGGAGGCTTTTCAATGCGGAACTGGCATGAGGCCCTGATCCAGATTGGCAGCGTGCTTTGGATCGCAACCCCATAGCTGTATTTTATTTGGAAAAGAAACACACAAAATAGAAGCATGATTAAAAAGGAATTGTCTGCAAATACATGATACACAAATAGAGACTTGATATGGGGGCATTTAAATGCCCCCTTAATTATCTAAAGAGGTGGGTTGTTTTATGTGCCTCAAGTAGTTGTTCTACGTCTTTTTATAATTGTTTAATTGTTGTCACTCACTCTAGGACTTGATGTCGAAAGGTGTGTAAGAAACCTTGTAAATAAATAAAAGCAATTCCACTTACTGCATATGTGTGTGCCATTAATCGCTTAATGTCCAAGCTGCTCAGGGTGTGGTAGTGGCCCAAAGGGCCATAATGAATGTGATAATGTGAACCCCTATAAATCCTTCAATGTGCTTCTAATAGAGAAGTTATGTTAACCTGTTGCTTTAAGAAACTGAGGATTTTGCAAGATGCCGTCCCCCACTGGGACAGAAGGGCAGCTAATACGTGAATCACAAAGATACAGCTCATAAGTTAGAACGCAAGTTGATACACGGTGGAAATGGCTGCATGTAACACAGGTTCCCAACATGCATACTAACACAATGTAACAGAGCACAGTGAGAATCAAAGTTTAGTCAGCAATGCTTATTGCGCATGTGTATTAAACATGAAATGAGGTAATGATGTACATGATTGGTGAAAATTGAAATCCTTTGTTTGAAATGTTATAAATACCATCGCCCTGACCCTTGGGCGGGGTTGCACTTTTGCGAAAAGATTTGACTATAACCTATTGCTTTGCAGTAAACAACAATGGACTTTTAACTCCTCTTGTCTCTGAGTTTTATTGGCATAAACTCAGAAGATAAGCCATTTTTGGCATACAACAAGGGGATTTGCAGAACCACAGTTAAGTATCTCTAGTCTGAACCAGTGGAGGACAAGGTGCTCACGTCTGCTCTTATATTATTAAACTGCTGTTGCTTTATTTGAGTCTTTAATATATGAAATAAACAAGGGCTCCATTGATCCAGGAAGTGGGAGCTGTGGTCTGAACCAGCAGGGCTCTTCTGAAAGTATGTGCTTTTAAGTGAGATAAAAATCAAAACAATTACTCTATGTTTGAAGTGACTGGCTTCAGATTTAACATTTCCCAACATGACCCATGTTGATGTGAGGCACAGGTGGGGAGCCTTTTGCAGCCCAGATGCTGCATTCCCTTGTGTCTGGAGTTTGAAAAAAATTGGCCCCACCCCATGGGTGAACTTTGACGGATGGTTGGGACAATCACATAATATCACTATGAAATTACATGATTGACAGATGAGTTCCCTACCCATGCCTTATGGGGAACATTTGAAATAACTTGCGCTGTGGATAGATAGGACCAGTAGCAAAAGTGAGCAGAGTTCCTGCTATGCTCTCCATCCACACAAGCAAGAGAGATTATCCCTGTCCAAGGATAGATTTTAGTCAGAAGTACATGCAAGGGATGAGTGAGGCCTGTATCCTGACGGCCATTTTGAGGGGCCTGAATCATTCGGCTCCTGCAGCTGATGTTTTCCAACCCTAGTGGGAGCTTGTGCTCTTTTTTTATTACTATTGCATGAAAACATTTATTTCAGTAAGCCCACATAGACACATCTTTAATTGTGTACACTTGCTTTTAAATTCTTGCAGATTTTACCACAGCTTAGTTTTTTAGGTTTTTTTAGAGGAGCTGGTTTCCAAACATTTCCAAATAAACAAAACAACAATATTTCAAGAACATTTACTAAAAACAAAAGTAAACTATACATCAAATAAAAGTGAGAAGTGTACAGAACAGAAAATTTAAAAAATTAGGAGCCAGAGTCTAAACATGTAAGTTTTTAAGAGATGTTTGGAAATCTCTACTCTCTCCTTCTCATGAATTATCTGAGAGAGAGCATTCCAGAGGGTGGGTGCTGCACCCACAAATGAAGTGACCACCCCTGGGTGTAGGAGTGACCCCAGCTGGGCCACATCAGCTTGAGCTCTTACTGCTGAATTTTGTCTCTCGTTTCACCCAATTTCAAGGGACCGGTTCAAATTTCATCCGAGGAACAACTGGTATTTTTATCATACAAAATGTAGCTGCTTCTTCACATCTTCCTGGTCTGACAACAGGGCAGGCGGATGGGACTCTGGCTCACCCTTCTCATGGTTCATGTACCTCGGTTTAAGAACAGCCCTCTTTACGAACTACAGTGGAAACTTGTGTTATGTACCGTCCTCCTTGCAAACACTTTGGGTTACGAGCTCCGCTAACCCGGAAGTAGATGCTCCCAGTTGCAAATTATGCCCCGGGATGCGAGTGGAAGTCGCACACCGGCAGCATGGCAGCAGTGGGAGGCGCCATTAGCGAAAGCTAATGAGCGGTTATGAGCAGTTTCGGCTTAAGAACGGACCTCCGGAACAAATTAAGTTTGTAACCAGAGGTACCACTGTATTCAGTTTACAAACCACTGTACTTTGTAAACAACAGTGAAGGAACTGTATGTAGACTCAAACAGGGCAGACTTCTGTCACATTCTAGTCTTGTTTGTTTTGGGGGAAGTTCCCACGCATTGAAATTTAAGTTCCATTCCATTTGCTTTCTATTGTTAACACCTGTGGGAAAGCTAAATACAGATCACCACAGTAACATGCAAAACAAGAGTCGTGTTCCTATGCCACGTCCTCCAACAGTTCATACCTGCTTCAGCTGAGCTGGCGATCAGCAGTCCTCCTGAATCAGGCCGGAGATCCATCAAAGATACCCTCAACAGGCGACTGACTGGTAATAATTTGAGGGCATTCTTAAAGGAACGTAGGCTCCTTTTCTTAAAGAGATGGATTGGCTTAAAGAGATGGATTGGCTTCGTGTGGGAGAAAAACTGTGGTTTAAATATCTCTGCTATCAGATCCAGAGAGTAACTCACCCACTGAGCATGGAGTCTCTGAGATCTGTGCAGAAACAGTTGCAGGGTTATGAGCCAGACACAAGGAATCTGGTTGCATGCTTGGACATGGCGCTGAGGAATTTCAAGCAGGAGCCCAGATGCGTGAAGGAGAATGCCACTTTGTTGATCAAGAGTGATGGGCTTGAGTTGAAATTCTCCTGTGGGAATCAGAAATGTCTCATCTGCATAGATGACGCTGGCGGAGAACTCCAGTACAATGCCTCTGAGCTCTCGGGGGATGTCTATCTGTCAAGATTATGTTGCAGGTCCCAGCTACTGAATGTGGCAAGTCTCCAGGGAGTGAAGGAAAGTTTGGAGAAATGGGAGATGGGAGAAGATTTGAGAAGATGTCTCAAGCTAGCCCTGAAGGAGTTCCCCAAGGAACCCTTATTAGTGCAGGAAAATGCCCGGTTGATCATTAGGAAACGCAAAGTTCAACTGGAGTTCATCTCTGGGACGGGGCAATGTGAGATATCGGTGTGTTTTGACAAGGGGGAACCTCATTATGAGGTTGAACCCAAGACCTGGGAAATGTACCGGGAACGGCTACCACTCCACAAGGAACACCTGAATGCCAAGAATTTGGAAAAGATCCGTAGAACAGTGAGATCCCTAGCAGGGACACCTCCTGATGTCCGGAAGAGCCTTAATATTGCCTTGCACAGGTTCTTTCAGGAACCGGAGGATGTGAAGAAGAATGCCCGCATGGTGATTGAAGTGGAAGGAGGGGAGATGCAGCTAATCTCTGGGACCAGAGAGAATTTCATCGATGTCTCCTGTGTCGGTGGGGAAATATCCTACAGATGCAGCCGTCCAGCTCCAAGGCACAGGAAAGGGGCTCAAAGCAGGCAGGCACGAGGACGTCATCTCCAACGCTACCAGCCCTACCCACGTTACCACCGTGATCAACTCCTGCCCGGAAACCAATGTCCCCACTGTGGAAGGACGTGTGGATCCAGAATCGGCCTCCACAGTCACTTACGGACTCATTGTTAAAACCGTGTTTATGGAAGACAATCATACTCGGCTATGAGTGATCACCAAAGAAGAAGAAGACCAGCACAACTATCACCAGATAGTTCTTGTGGCACTAAGCTTTGTTGTTCATGGGCACCACCTACGTACCTAAACACTGTCAGCTCAACCTCACAGGTCTATCTGCTTTCAGCAAGTCCTACAAAGTTCTGGCCTGAGAGTTGCTCCAACAGCTCCCCATTTCCTGCCATTTTCTTAGGATCACGACCCCCACCTGTTTTTGACCTTCCACTCGCTGATGTTGCTGACCTTCTGCCCTGGTACTGTTGCCTAAGATCTCACGTGCTGCTTGACCTTCACAATGCTCCTGCCTCTGAGACCTCTGATCCAGATCCGACTTCTCTGAAACTGGACCTTATGTTGTGGATGCCTCTGTCTCTGGCCATTGGATCCTGATCTCTGGCCAGCTTCCCTTGAACTCTGGGCTCCCTGATGGTTTGGAACAGAACTGTGCTGGGCCCTGACACAAGCCAACAAATATGCAGGTGCTGTTCAGGACACTTTGGGGTGGTAAAGTGCAGTAAAGTGTGCAAACGTGAGTAAAAATAACATACAAATATGAATTATTTTAGGGGAATATATATCTATGGGGAAATATGCTTTGCAAAAATGTGTCTGTTATTTAGGCTATCAAGTACTAAGCCTCCTGTTGATTTCAAGCACCAGTAGCACCTTAGGGACCAACTAAGAACAAACATAGCCAGAACAAACTTAGTTGGTCTCTAAGGTGTTACTGGAAAATTTTTTTTTGAAGGATTCTTTTAAAGACTTCCAGGGACAATAAGATTTTATTCTTTTAAGGGAGTTTTTAGGAGCTATCTTTTTAAAGAATTTTTTTGTTTATTTCTTTTAAGTAAATAAACGTGTATATTAGAAGATTGCACAGAAATGCCCAGGACTTTTAAAACAAAGCAAAGCAAAATGAAACAAAACCACTAACTGATGTAGGAATGCAGAGAACTGAATTTAAGCCTGGGGAAAACAAAATCAGAGTGAAACTGAAATTGCCACATCCGTAGCTGTTGGGACCTCACTTTAATCTCATTTCCTTTGTGAGTGAAATTAAAGAAGATGGTGCCAAGTATCTTTAGTTTCTTTCTTTCTTTAAAGCATTTCTACCCTGCTCTTCAGCCAAAACACCTCTTGGAGCAGCTTACAAACATCAGTAATAAGATGTTCCCTGCTCTTACAATCAAAGAATCATAGAATCGTAGAACTGGAAGGGACCTCAAGGGTCATCTAGTCCAACCCCCTGCAATGCAGGAATCTCAGCTAAAGCATCCAAGACAGATGGCTGTCCAACATCTGCTTAGAAACATCCATGGAAGGAGAGTCCACAGCCTCCCGAGGTTTTGTACACAAATTTTCTTAAAAGGTAAAGGTAAAGGGACCCCTGACCATTAGGTCCAGTCGTGACCGACTCTGGGGTTGCGGCGCTCATCTCGCTTTATTGGCCGAGGGAGCCGGCGTACAGCTTCCGGGTCATGTGGCCAGCATGACTAAGCCGCTTCTGGCGAACCAGAGCAGCGCACGGAAATGCTGTTTACCTTCCCGCCAGAGCGGTGCCTATTTATCTACTTGCACTTTGACGTGCTTTCGAACTGCTAGGTTGGCAGGAGATTTGCCTTTGCATTGTGTTGGCTTCTGTCCTGACTGCAGAGGAAACTCCATTCAATAGGGGGCAGCAGAGAAACACAGGAGGCGAGAGCAGAGCTGAAACTAGGCTTTCTGGCACCCCCGTCAAAGACCCAGTTTGGCACCCCAACCCCCTGGATGCGTGTTTGTGTACATACATACACATACATGCATACATACATAAATACACACACACTTCAACACATTTATTTGTACAGGGCATAAAAAGTAGGCAATATATCATCTGAATACAAAGGAACCCTAAGCATTATTGTGACTGTATGACCAAAGGGAAAATTAGCAGCCTTTCCAGTAAAAGCAAATTGTTTGTCAAAGGTAGAACTTCCATGGGCAGCAATTGTCTATCTGAGGTCAGGTTTTGAATTGGATTTATTTGGTCACAGGATTGTTTAAAGACTGCATTTTCATAAGATCAGCCACGATGTTCTGGTTTCCTTTTAAAATGTTTTCTCTCTGTCTCTCTTTGAGGCTTTTTGCCACCCCACCCCTCTTCCTGGTTCTGCGCAAACCTTTTCAAGATTCCTTTCAATTTTATTTTTGTTCGATTGCTCATTTTAGGAAATGATAATTTTGTAGTCATTTTAGGTTCCATGTAAGGCAAATAAATAAATCTCCCCCCAACAAATTGTGAAATTTGGCTTTCACGACATTTCTTGCTGTTTCTATTTTTCTACTGTCTTTTCTCTGTTTATTTGAAAAAGACAATCCCAGTACTGCTCCTATGCTTTGTAACTTTTAATGTTTTTTTTCTTGATTGTTTGTACTTTATATTAATAAAAACTATTTTAAAAAAAGGAGGTTTCTTCTATGGGGTTTCAAAATCCTACTTGGGGTTGGGCCGGGCGGGCAGAGCAACGACATTGTTGCTTTCCCGGAAGGTGTGGTGTGGTGTGAAGAAGTCTAGATTTAGGGCCACCAACCTCAATCTTCCCTGATCTGATCTTACTGTCACCTCCTTGCTATGTGTACAGCATATATTCAAGAAGAAGGGGCCGTCTTAGGGCAAAACTAGCCTGTGTTAATTTCAAATCTGAGCCCTTAAGTGCAGGACTGTTGTGTTTTTTTAATACACAAATTGCCAGCAGGATCTCCAGTCAAGAATAAGGCCCCTTGAATGGGTTATTCCGCCTACCTGCCAAAGTCCCTTGTGCACTACTTCCTGAGCACCCGATGGACGGCAGTTTTTCAGGTCCTTGGGAGCCGCATTGCAGGGGGTTTCCGGTGGCCCTTTGCTCAGCGGGAAGCTCAGGAAGTGTTGAGTGTTGGGCTTGCTCACCAACTAAATGCTCACTGACCCACTCAGCACTTTCCAAGCACCAAGCCAAAGCTGCTTCCTCCAGGAATCATCTGTGCAACTGGCTTCCTCGCGCGAAATTCTGCTGTGCAGCTGATCCAACAATGTCCATCTCCTTGCCCCACACCGGATACACTATTTGATGCCAGGTGTGGGGCAAGGGGGTATGCACTGAGGGAAACTGCCTCAAGTTCCCGAGAATATCATTTATTACGGCCATAGGCCCATACAGGTAAAAACAACACATAAATAACAGTTTGTGCCGTAAGGAGAAAAAAAACGATCGCTAAAACACCACTATAACAATAAAATACTATAAAATGGAAAGGCATGCTACGCCTTAATTAGCTTGTAGAGCTCCTTGGCGTCGCTTTTGGGAAAGGACAGCAACTAGGAACCTAGCCACCTTCAGGGTCGTGTGGGTATCCTTGTCCTGCAAGATTTGGGCAAGGTGGAATTTTGGTGGGGTACCCTCTAGTTTCTGTATGATTGATCCCAACAAATTTGCCCGTGGCACATTAAACAAGGGGCAAGTGAACATAATGTGCTGGAGCGACTCCGGCGTCACCTTATCACATTCGCACACGGCGGGGGCTTGGCCCTTTGAGAACCTATGTCTCAGGACATTAGAGGGAAAAACGTTAAACCTCGCTTTGGTGAAGGCCAGTCTATGGGCAACAGTCGAAAGGGAGGAGAGGTATGATGGAACGCAGTAAGTTAAAGTGATACCAATGTTCTGGGGCGAACAAACACCTCCCCCCAGCGTATAATTTCGCTGTAAATCGATGTCATCCAGTCTTTGGCGGATCAGTCTCTGAGCAGTGATTTGGTCTAGTTTTAGGGAATCTGAGGGAGAGATTCCATAACTCAGGAGTTTGGCATGAATTCTACTAGTCCAAAGGCTAGAGAATTCATCTCGCCATAAGCATTGGGCAAGGTAATGGTTTGGTAATCTATGCCACAATGATAACCAGTAATTGAAGACTTGCTTCCACAGGCAAGTTTCTAAGGATGCGACCTTCAATTCTAGTCGCATGGCTGCGTTGCTTACGCACAGGGGGGAGCATTAGGAGCCGACGTAGGAATTGGCTTTGCAGAGTCTCAAGGGGAGCGAGATCTGTCATCACGGCCCAGAGCGGGGCAGCATAAGCAAGCACGGCAACCACTTTTGCCTTGAACACCTTTAGGGCCGAGGGAACATGCAAAGCTCCGTCCGAAAAGAAGAATCGGAGGAGCGCATATGACAAGGTTTTGGCCTTATTAAGTAGGTGTTGAATGTGAGCTTTCCACCCCAAATTGTATTGAAAAATAACTCCTAGGTATTGAAATTTTAGGACTTGCTCTATTTTTGCCCCACCAAGCTTCCATTTGTATAATCTCCGGCTTCTGGAGAAGATCAGGATCTTGGACTTGGCGTGGTTGATGTTCCAATTTGGGACCAGTGCTGGGCCAAATCTGGCCTGCAGGCTGGAGGATCTCTATCCTTTGAGCCTTCTTGTATAATAATAATAATTTTTTGGTATAATTGTTTTGTTTTACATTTTAGAATACAGTGGTACCTTGGGTTACAGACACTTCAGGTTACAGAATTCCGGTTACAGACTCCGCTAACCCAGAAGTAGTACCTCAGGTTAAGAACTTTACCTCAGGATAATAACAGAAATCGTGTGGCGGCAGCGGGAGGTCCCATTAGCTAAAGTGGTACCTCAGGTTAAGAACAGTTTCAGGTTAAGAACAGACCTCCACAATGAATTAAGTTCTTAACCTGAGGTACCACTGTATTCATTTAACTTCCCTTCTCTTTCCATGGTTCATTTTGCATGCCATAAATCCCTGCATATTTTACATAAAATAAACCATTGAGTATTCCATTATTGCATCCATCAAAACTTATTTACACTGTTGAATTTATCTTAATGCTGCCAACGTTTTCAAGTTTAAAGGACATTTCCCCTTTAGGTTGTTACTATAGGCTCAGATTTTCACCTCAGTAGGTGAAACACAGCCAGGGATAAGGACCACAGACTAAACACTGCAACTGAAAACAAGGAGATAGTTTATTGATACAAAATGCTCAGTACAGTACAGAACTGATATTGTAGACCAGCGGGCGCTCACTTTTTTGGACGAGGGCACATCTCAAGTTTTGAGGGAATGCTGTTGGTACCAGTAACAAAATGGCTGCCACAGGACCATAACAAAACATGGCCGCCATAATACAATATGAGAGGGAATACAGTGGTGATGAAGCTTTTCCCATGACTGTATTTTCATACTAGCAGAAGCTTAGCCTGTTGGATTTCTGCCTGCCAGGCCATTGTTAAAAGCACAAGAACACTATTCTTCCCACATGCCAACCCGCTCTTGCCCCACAGATGGAAAGGCCCAAATTTCTGTGGCCATTCCTCCCTGAGCGCCATTCCACAGCTCTTTGCTTGGATCTCATACAGTTGTGCGGGAAGTGCAAAAACAACTCTTTTTCAGGGCATTGGGGGCGATTGGGGGGGGGCTGTGAGGAGTCGTGCACTCAAGATTCAGCAACTCAGTTCAGCTCCTTGCCCGACCAAGAAAAAGGGCCGGATTTCCTCCCCAAAGAAGGACGCATTCGGGAAAGTGAAGATCAAGACATCTCCTTCGACATCAAAAAATCCCACAGAACCCCTTTCATAGTCCAGAGTCACCCGGATCTTCCTGAGCTCATGATTTAAGAGCAAAGGCGTCCGCTCAGGGGCAGTAAAAGCCCAAAGTCCATACAATGAGCCAACTATGGCTTTTCCCACAGCCCAGATTCCTACACTGGGTTGAAGGCTGACCTGTCCCTTCCTCGGGGTGGAGTTGCGTGCCACCCCCACGGCCCACGTGGCATTTTTCTCTCCCCCAACTTCCACCTCCCACCATTTTCTTACTGCACGGAATCTCTCGCTGCCCAGCACGTAGGTCTTGGGATCAAATCTCTTTGGGCTGTCGGGCAGATTTTGCCTTTCCCCTCCACACCTCACACTCTTCCCGTCTTCAGAGAGAATGAGGTAGTGATTTGCTGTTTCTGGATCCAAAACTATATTCACTGTAAGAGAGAGAGATTCACACACAGAGAAAGAGGGAGCCGGGTCAGTGTTTGAATTATAAGGGAAGGTGCATGTGTGCATCTATCTTTTGTGATACCCTATAGTTTTTTGTGTGCTTAGGAAGCTACTGAGGGGGTTATGGGTTGGCTACAATTTAGAGGGATGGGTGGGAGTCAGGGCTAGGAAATGGCAAATTAGCAATTTTTGGTTTCTTATCTTTTCTACTCCTAAATTCAGTTCTCCACACTTTCACATTGCTTTGCAAATTCTTTTTTTTTTAAGTACTCATGAAAATCCATCTGTGTTGCTAGTGTGAATTTCTCCTAACGCACATTTTTTTGGCATGTTTGTACACATAGGGACGTGGGTGGAGCTGTGGTCTAAACCGCTGAGCCTCTTGGGCCTGCTGATCAGAAGGTCGGCGGTTCGAATTCCCACGACGGGGTGAGCTCCTGTTGCCTGGTCTCAGCTCCTGCCAACCTATCAGTTTGAAAGCATGCCCCAAAGTGCAAGTAGATAAATAGGTACAGCTCCGGCAGGAAGTTAAACAGCGTTTCTGTTCGCTACTCTGGTTTCAGTGTTCCATTGCACCAGAAGCGGCTTAGTCATGCTGCCCACATGACCTGGAAAAAAACCTGTCCCTCGGCCTGTAAAGTGAGATGAATGCCGCAACCCAGAGTTGTTTGCGACTGGACTTAACTGTCAGGGGTCCTTTACCTTTTTTTTACACATTGGAGCGTCATTGGAGAACTGCACTGCAAAATTCGGAGGACTGCTAATTTTGAAGGAGGCTGACATCACAATTTGCATATACTTTCAGGCTCAGAGGGCAGTGACTTGCCCAAGGATCTAAGTTGGAGACTGCATTCCTACACTTGCTAGCTTGGAAATGAATCCTTCTGAACTCCATAGAACCTATGTCTGGGCAGACTCAGGTAGGATTGCTCTGTGTATCTCCATCTGCTGGTGGGAGGGGTGAACAGCCTCTGGAGCTGTGAAGAAGGAAGGAAGGAAGGAAGGAAGGAAGGAAGGAAGGAAGGAAGGAGGACCAGAGGGAAGAGGGAAGAGAAGAAAAAGGAGCAGGAGAGAGTTTAAAAAAGAGGGAGGGAATGGCTCACCCTCCCCTATGCTCTCTGATGGGTTTTTATTAGGTAAGTGTGGGAATATATTAACTATATTTTAACCCTCCACAGACTCATGTGTGTGAGTTAACAGATAAAAGAATCAGCTTATTGTTTGCTTATTGAGTTTAAATCCCAATTTAGGCAGTTTAATTCAAATCATAGGAATTAGCCATTAGGGTGATCTCCTCCTTTGCTTCCCCTGTTTATAAAAACAAACAAACAAACAAACAAACAAAAAACAGGCCACAGACTGAAAAGTAACTTTAAAACATATACTCATCTGTCAGAGGCTCAGGAGCAGAAGAGCAGGGGAGAGAGCAAATAGAGAGCGGAGGAGAGGAATCAGAGGGGAGCGTAGGGGAATATGACAGTGGCCCGAGAGATTCCATGAGCTTCTCCAGCGAATCAGAAGATTCCCAGGAGGGGGCGCCTATGGTAAGGGCGAGGGGAGTCCCAGGGGGGACGCTCCATAAACAAGGAACCAGAGGGGACTCCCAAGGGAGTAGCGGAGGATCAGGACCAGTTCCCCCACCAGAGCACAGTGGGGGGGAAGAGTCACATGAGTCAGGACCAGCTTCTCCTCCAGCGGGGAGAGAAGATGAGTCAGGGGTAACCACGCCCCCATTGGGGAGTGGGGAAACGGAGGGAAGGCCAGGTCCAGCTAGCCTCCCCGAAAGAGGGAGCAGTGACACAAGTGTAACGGTCAGAAGGAAAGTGGGAGGCTGCGCGCGCGCGCCAAGTTCAAATGTGGAGGAGCGCGGGACAGCAGAAAACCCGGATTGGGAGCCAGGTCCTAAAGCCCGAAGGAGGGGGGGAGAAGAGTCAGGGGACTCAGCGTCAGAAGAATCTAGGAGGGCTGAAACTCCGACTAGCAGGAGGACCCAGAGAAAGAAGGAACAGAGGAAGAGGTGGAGTAAGGCTAGAATCTTAAGCTGGTGTCAGGGGGGAGGAGATTCAGATGGGACTTCTACGGTCTAAGGTATAGACGTAGCGTTGCGCGCTGCGCGTCTGGAAATGAAACTGAACTTCAATAAAGACTTTTTTACTTGAGGAAGAAGCAGCGTTGGTCTTGTGTGAGCTGGGACCTTGGGCAGCGCTGACATCATCCTTAGCAGCAACAGCATTAAAGATAATACTTATATTTACAAAAAAAAAAAAACCAGCTTCAGGCTTGCACCCGAATGTGGAGCAAGTGGAGGCATGTCTGCCTCCATTGTTGGTCGAAGGAAGAGAGAGAGAGAGAGAGAGAGAGAGAGAGAGAGAGAGAGAGAGAGAGAGAGAACAGGAAATATTTATTCCCTTCTTCCCCCTCAGGAGAGAAGGGGAAATGACACCACACACTGCCCTCTCTACCAATTATATTTGTATGGTCTGTGACCTATCAGCAAGACAGCTCTATGGTCTTAACTCATTCACATGCTAACTAGTAAGTATGTGCATTAGTACTGTAGATTTGACTGCAAAATCTCCCCCACACTCTCTCACACACACAAATGGGGGGGGGGGGGGAATCCGCCCCCAAGCAGCGTACCTGATGCTATCTTCCCAAATGTTCCCAAGTTGCTCTTCTTCCTCACGATGCTCATTTCACCTTGTTGTATGGTCTCTGGTGTTGAGGAGAGCATGACAGAGTCAGCTGCAGCAGCAAGGAACATGATTAGTTGGGGACATCTTTTAAAAATGGCCAAGTAAGACACGTAACAGTTGTGCTCTGGTTGACTAGGCCTAGGGTATTGCTTTCATCCTGTTTGTCTTGTCTGTGCCCTGTCCCGTTTGCTATCAAGGGTCTGACTCTGTGAGACTCAGGGAAAGAGGCTGTGGGTTTTGCACAGAAGGATTAGCTAGCATGGTGATCAGTGTCAATGGATCTGATCGTACGTATCTTTACTTCAAAGATGATGAAGGACTGGTCTTGTGTCTGGAGACATTAAGCACTTGGTTACTTTGAACTGCTTGTGAGGAGTTTCCTGTCGGAATTCAAGCCAAAAGTCAGAGCCTCCAGCTTAGCTCTTAGTCCAGAGGAATTTGGCCACCCTCCAGGTGCCTGGCTTGAATCCTTTTGACCTCCTGTCTGCGACTCCCGGCAAGATCAAAGGAGGTCTCCAATCGGCGATTCTCCTCAACGTGAAGGAGAACACACCACTCCTCCCACTCCTCTCCCAGGGAGGGGGAAAGAGACAGACAGAAATATATTTACATGTCTTTATTCCTGTCGTTCACCAGTACAGAGAAAACATGTCTGCACACTCTGCTTCCCTGCTGCAGAGAGAGAATAAACTCCACCCATGTACTTCCAGTACAGGGTCATGTGCTGCTCTGAGGTAACATCCGGCTCTCAGAGCACTTTACAAACTGTCCCTGGTTCCCACGGTACAATCCAATAGCATCCACATCCTGTTTACCATTCCAGCCACCTGGTGCTTGCTTCTGCATTGCTCCTTTTTCGTAACATCCTCCCCCAAAAGAATCAATGCGTGTTGCAGCAAGCAAAGCATGATCCAGAGAAGAAAACAAACAGTTGTTATACACATAACACTCCCCTGTTGTTTCAGTTCCACCCTTGGAACTCCCCGCCACTGGTTTCCCCAGTGTACCTCTCTGGTTGTCTGGTTTCCAAGGAATGAGTGCATCTGCATTACCTTGGCTAGCAACTCTCTGTTGTGTCTTTGTCTCTGACTTAGACACAGCTCCAACCTGTCCTCGGTTGTTTACAACAGCAACACATGCAACAGCTAAGTTAGCAAACTCTTTTGAGTACCTCTTGGGTGGTTGACCCTTTGTTACTCTCTCAGACCTGCGTATGAGGTGCTGATCCTCTCTGCTCACTGGTCCAGTCTCAGGACTCTTTGGAGAACTAGTTCCAATGGTAAACAGTGGTTCATCCTTCAGTTGTGAAGGCCTATCCATTGTGTGAGACTTCCTCTCAATGACTGTGACAACTGAGCTCTCCGAGCTATCAGTGTCATCACTTTCTGTACAGCTGAAATCAGTGTAATTATCATCATCTGAATCGTCCTCAGTGGGAAATGTGTGTACTATCACTCTCTCCTGTTCAGGAGCACTCTCTAGAAATTTTGTGAGAATCACCTGACCAGATTCAGACAAAATTACTCTGTAGAGACCCTTTTCATACCCCACAAAAATGCCTCTGGCATTCTTTACTCCAGCTGGAGCTTCTGTTCTCACATGAGACCCAAAAACCTTGAAATGGGCAACAGAAGGTTTTCTGTGGAACAGTTTCTCAAAAGGAGAACTTCCCAACTCTTTTGAAACCTTTCTCATTTTTGTATAACAGAACGACATTAGAGACTCGGCCCAGTACTCATGTGGCAGATGTGAACTTAGCAATTGCGCTTTCATCCCCTTTTGCAATTCTCTGTTCACCCGTACACAGACACCCCTGTTCCACGCTTCCGCTGAAACAGATATCTTGTGTCTGATCCCCTTCTTCTGCAGGAACCTTTGGAAATCCTGTAAAAGAAAAATCTGCTTCTCATCTGTGAATAGACAATCAATGTCAGCATCATGCATACTCTTAACTTTGTCACAAAACTCCTGAAACCTCTCCAAGGCTTCCTGTGGCTTTCTCAACACATAAACCCAGACATAGTTAGAGAAATGATCCACACACACAAGATAATATCTTGCATTGCCTCTAGATGGTTCTAGAGGACCAATCACATCAGCATACACCCGCTGAAATGCTCTGTTGACTCCGGTCTTCTTCTTGCTCACACCTGCAAGAGAAACTAGGTTAGACACAGATGAATTACATTCCATGTAATCACTTTGTGCAAAAGTCAACAAATAAAGTCCATCCTTCTGTTTGGCAGAAAGATATAACTCTCCATCTTTGTAGATCTCGCAGCTCTCAGCATCGTAGGACAGTTTCAGTCCTCTCTTTGCAATCTGCGAAACACTCAGCAGATTGAACTTCAATTCAGGAACCAAGTAAACATTGTTTATTGTCAAGTCCAGACTCTTAAGATAGACAGTCCCCACGCCGGCCGCTTCCAGCTCCTGACCGTTGGCCTGTTTCACAGCGAAGCTTTGCTTCTTAAACGATGAAAAGAGTTCTTTGTGTGGAGACATATGAACTGTCGCGCCCGTGTCAATAACAAACGAGTTCCCAACGTCTGGCGTGGTTCCTGTCGCCATCAAAGCTTTTCCAGGTTTCACCGAAGTCTTGGTGTGACCTTTGCCTGATGCCTCAGGCTTTGCTGAGCGGCCCTTCGCTCCTTTAGGCTGACGTGGCTTCTTGCAGTTCCGCTGAAGATGCCCAGCCTGTCCACAATTGTAGCATCGGACAGCGTTCAAAGCTAGAGCTTTTTCTCCAGTAGCTTCATCTGCGGGGGAATTAGAACTCCGTTCCTCCCTCCCCCTGTCCTTTACTTCCAGTGCAGCAAGTCTGTCCTGTTCATTCAGAACTACGGCACACACCCTCTCCGCGGTCAAATCTTGTGCCGGGAGGGAACCAAGCTGACTGGCAACCGTTTTGTAAGTCCGATTTAAGCTGTTGATCATCATGAAGCAAAACACTTCCTCCTGCAGACGGAAATTGCGTTCCACCATCTGCTGGCGCAGATATTTCATCTCCGTCAGGTGCGCTTGAACATCTCCATCAGGCGCAAGCCTCAGATTGGTCAGCTTCTCAAAATACGCTGAAGAACCAGCATCCCTCTGATGTGTTCTTCGTAGCATCTCCCAAATTTCCCGTGCATATTCCAAACCCTGAATATGCACCAATTGGTCATCTGACACACACAGAATTATAGCCGTCCTGGCTTTCAGATTCTGTGACTCCCAACCTCGGGTTGGTGCTGCTGGGATGGGGTTCTCAATCACGTCAAAGACCCTCTGATTCTGCAGCAGGGCCTTCATCTTTATAGACCAAGATGAATAATTGTCATTAGTGAGGGGAGGGGGATAGGGCAAACCTCCCGCCTTCTTGGAATCCATGCTGAATCCAAGGGTCAGCTTTACAGTCAATTTCAAGCCAGCTTTCACTCTTCAAGCCAGTAAACTCCAAAAGTCTTTGTTTACTGCTTCACTGGCAGGCAAACCTTCGGGCTGTTTTTTTCAAAACCCTTGCACAGCTGCGCAGATACACTTTCGATTTCCCAGGCTCTTTTAGGCCACTCAGTAACTGGCAGACGTTGCCTAGCAACCTTCTCAGGACGGAACTCCTTATCTAACCACAGGAATTCCTGGTATGCAAGCTTGCCTTCAGAGCTTGTTTTTCAAACGCAGCTCTTGTGAACCAGAAATTAAGCCTTTCTGCGTTCATTCTTCTCTTGCCCGAAATGCTGCATACCTTTTCTGGCTCCGTTGCCTTGGAATACACTCCTCTCGGTGTCCAGCTGTCTGTTTCAGCTTTCTGGCTGCAGGCAGACGCTTTTCTTTATCTCCTTAGGTGCAGAGGATGGCAACGATTCATCGACCTCTCACCTCTCATGCAGATTCTCATAGATCAGATAACCATCGGTCTGCTACCAGTTGTCGGAATTCAAGCCAAAAGTCAGAGCCTCCAGCTTAGCTCTTAGTCCAGAGGAATTTGGCCACCCTCCAGGTGCCTGGCTTGAATCCTTTTGACCTCCTGTCTGCGACTCCCGGCAAGATCAAAGGAGGTCTCCAATCGGCGATTCTCCTCAACGTGAAGGAGAACACACCACTCCTCCCACTCCTCTCCCAGGGAGGGGGAAAGAGACAGACAGAAATATATTTACATGTCTTTATTCCTGTCGTTCACCAGTACAGAGAAAACATGTCTGCACACTCTGCTTCCCTGCTGCAGAGAGAGAATAAACTCCACCCATGTACTTCCAGTACAGGGTCATGTGCTGCTCTGAGGTAACATCCGGCTCTCAGAGCACTTTACAAACTGTCCCTGGTTCCCACGGTACAATCCAATAGCATCCACATCCTGTTTACCATTCCAGCCACCTGGTGCTTGCTTCTGCATTGCTCCTTTTTCGTAACATTTCCCCCTTAACGAACTCTGGAAGATGCTGTTCAGTTGGGAGCAGGAAATCTCTGATGACTCTGCTTACTGTGCTCATAACACACACCAGTTGAGGTGTGGTGAACTCCCAGCTGACCTTAGTAAGCCAGAGCATTCCAGCATTCCCATTACATTTTATGAAAACATTGGGACGGGGGGAGTGTTTCAGAAAAATCAATGCCAAATAATGAAGATTACTCAGAATTTTAAATAGAGAAATAGATAAAAAGAACACTCAAATGTCAAGCTTCAGTTACTTTTGTTTGCTTCCCAGTCCTCCAGTTCTGAGATAGTTAGAAGACAAAACCAGAGTTTTGACGTAGAGCAGAGTTTAGGGATGTGACAGGCTGTAAAAGGCAGCAAGACAGAAAGAAAATCAGAGCATGAGGGTTGGTTCCTGTTTTGAATGCAAGGCTGTGGCAGTGGGAGAAACAAGACTCTCTTGGGGTGTCCATGCTGTGAACCCCTCCATCGTAGGCTCAGATTCTATATATGTGGGAATAAACCATATATCCTAAAGACACCACAGTCTCTGCTGTCTCTCATTTCCCAAAAGGAAATACGAACCCAGGGGATGCAGCTTGGGACCCCAGCAATCTTGTGCTGCTGGGAGATTGAAGTGCAAAACCCTCCCATTTCTCATCTGCAAAAATTGTTTAAAGATCTGTCAAACCTGGAAATGTACCTTTTTCATCTTGAGGTCCAGAGAGCACAACGTCTGAGGAAAAGGGTGAAATGAGGAAAAAGTCAATACTCAGACCTGGCTCCAAGGGCAATGCTTTAGATTTAGAATGTTTGCAAGTGTGTTCAGGCCTAAATCTAAAATTTAGCCATAGTAGATCTTTCTCCCTCTTCCAGCATTAGCATTAAGTGTTATGAAAGCATGTTCAGGGTGGGGGGCACAGAGAAGAGTTGCCTCCCCCAGCTCTGAGAGAGTTAGAAGACAAAACCAGAGTTCTGGAGTAGAGTTTAGGGATGTGACAGGCTGCAAAATGCAGCAAGACGGAAAGAGAATCAGAGCACGATGGCAGGTTCTTGTTTTGAATGCAAGGCTGGGGCTATGGGAGAAACAAGACTCTCTTGGGGTGCCTGTGAACCCCTCCATCATAGGCTCAGATAGCATTTTTGCGTAAATAAACCATATATCCTAAAGATACCACAGTCTCTGCTGTGCCTCATTTGCCAATAGGAAACTCGAACCCTGGGGAAGCAGCCTGGGATCCCAGAATATTCACCGTTTGGAAATTGGCATGGCATGCAACTCTATCATCTATCTATCTATCTATCTATCTATCTATCTATCTATCTATCATCTATAATCTATCTATCTATCTATCTATCTATCTATCAATCATCTATCTATCTATCTATCTATCTATCTATCTATCTATCTATCCCTCCCTCCCATATCTACATCATACAATGATCTTTGTTACCTTTAAATTTCTCGGTCTCCTTCTCCAAAAAAGGATGCATTTTGGAGAAATTATCTATTTGCTCTTCTAATCCAGGAGGAAAATCATTCATGGTTTTATATTCATTTTCATTACACCTAGGAAGAAGAAAGTGAAGAAAGTGAGGTTTATTGTGCTCCATCAGGTCATTCTCAAGTCATTCTTAATTCAGTCGTCAGAATGAAGGAGAAAAGTGGGAGCAGCAGGAAGATACCAAGGGCTCGTCCATGATAGGTTTTTCTTTCATTCCCCCTGCTTTCCCCAGGAAAGTCCCTGCTGTTTACCGCTGAATCGGAACAAAGGTCATTTGGGTTTTCTGTGGATTGACAGCTGAATAGAAGCAAACATTTTAAGAATGAACCCCACAAAGCCAGTCTTCCTCCTTCTCGTCACTTCCTCATGGCCCTCCTATGTGTTTTCTATGCATTCTCCCCCCCCAAAAAAAATCCTATCCATTTTGGTATGCTGTTCTATGCATACCCCAATGCACTTTTTGTGCATTTCCCCATACGAAAAAATGCATCACAACATTTGTAAAATTGTGCAGTCAGATTGGTAACTGTTTTTTTTTATCTGCTTATTGCTCTGTAAACTTAGATTGGTTCAAATAAAAGTATAGACCAAATCAATTTATCCCTTACCTCCAAGGAAGGAAATTAATATTATTCATATTAATATTCATAACAAAGCCACATACCTTTCCAGGATGCTTCTCATATTCTAGATAGAAGAGACAGAATGAGAGAAATTCAGTCCCTTGCACCAGTTGCCTCCAGCAGTTTATTACTTTCCCCTTTGCTTTATATATTAACCAAATACTGAAGTGGACATGCCTACTGTAAATACTTCTATAGACTATAGACTGATGAACAGCCCTTCCCCAGAGGACAACCTGGAGGGTTTTGTTGCACCATTGCTGACCTGCAAGAATTCAGTCACTGTCTGCTTCTGTTTCTCCTCCAGCTGCTTAATTAAACTACAAAAGCCCAGACATTTACTTCTAAATTTGAAAACCCCCCTGAATGGGCATGTAGGCCCCCCTCTCTGCCCCAGAACTCCACCCCCAGTTATGCTTCGTCATGGAATGGGATCTTCTGCCAACTGCAAGTGATCCCGGGCTATGCTCTGCTGCTGGCTCCCACCACTGGTACTGCCAGCCTGAGAGCAGATGTCTACCTGCTACTGCTGACGATGTATATTGCTCTACACACAACAGCGAGGGCATGTTTGAATTGGGTAGCGGGAGAACTCAACTGGCCAGTGTTGCTGGTGCCATTGCCAATGCTAGCACAAAAACTCCCTGGATCCATTGTAATTTGGCAGGCTTCATCCATACTGCAGGAGCAACTTTGCCTGCCAATTCCATCCACTTCTGTCAAAAGGGAGGATGGGGTGTAATAGATGTTTTAAATTTTCCAAGTATTGAAGCAGGAGAATGAAGGATATATGGACCAGAAGCAGAACAGGGAAGCCTTCCCATTGCTCAACCTGAATCATGCCGTTTGATGAAGCTCCAAATCACAGTTTGGAACAAAATGTGTGACCAATGCACATCCCTACTATGAATTCAGTGGTACTTTTAGTTACGAAATTAATTTGTTCTGGAGGTCCGTTCTTAACCTGAAACTGTTCTTAACTAGAGGTGTGCTTTTGCTAATGGGGCCTCTTGCTGCCTCTGCGCCGCCGGCACATGATTTCCGTTCTCATCCTGGGGCAAAATTCTCAACTCGAGGTAGAAGAAGAAGAGTTTGGATTTGATATCCTGCTTTATCACTACCCGAAGGAGTCTCAAAGCGGCTCACATTCTCCTTTCCCTTCCTCCCCCACAACAAACACTCTGTGAGGTGAGTGGGGCTGAGAGACTTCAGAGAAGTGTGAGCAGCCCAAGGTCACCCAGCAGCTGCATGTGGAGGAGCGGAGACGTGAACCCGGTTCCCCAGATTACGAGTCTACTGCTCTAAACCACTACACCACACTGGCTCTCAGGTTAGCAGAGTTTGTAACCTGAAGTGTTTGTAACCTGAGGCGTTTGTAACTCAGGGTACCACTGTACTTCTGTAAACCAATAGAGTGGTTGGGGGTACAGCCCTTACCTGTAGGACAACCTGGACTATTTAATTGTGCCAACTCTTACCTGCAAGAATTCAGTCGCTGGCTGTTTCTGTTTCTCCTCCAGCTCCTTAATAAGGTCATCGATAGAGGAGATTTCCTCAGAGAGTTTTGCAATATGTTTGTCCTCCCAGGATTTAATCTCATTGTCCAGTTCCGTTAATTGAGTCAGCAGGAGGTGCTCTTGTTCTTCCAGAAACTGGTGCAATTGCTTGAAATCAGCTATGAGTTTCTGCCTCTCCATGTCTGTCTGCTTCTGCAAAGAGAGTGTCATGGCCAGACAAAGACATTTAGATGTCCCCTTAATTCCATGTGCACAAGCAGGGCAGTTGATATTTACTTCAATGCTAACAATGGTACAGAAGTTCAGTCGCAGCTGAGGGCGGCAGGCAGGCTGGCTTAGCAGGAAATGGCCACTTTGCTTGGCTCAGTCCTCAGTATTTTCCTGCTGCTCACCTACCGATCTATTAAGCTGCTGCTGTTCTCCATTTGCTGGCATCTTCAGCCTGCCTTGGCCACCTCACTCTGCCTAATAGTAGGGCCGTAAGGAAGTGACGAGAAGAAGGAAGACTGGCTTTGTGGGGTTCACTTCATTCTTAAAGGATTAATGCTGGCATGGCTGGACATTTTTGGACTCAAGTACTACATTTGGCGTTAGACAACCCTATCAATTTTAGCCTATTCTGCTCTTCAAGGTCTGAAGCAGAGACCTTTCCCAACTCTACCACCCATTATCCATTTAATTGAGAATGCCAATGATCAAACCTGGAACACTGTGCAAGCAAAGCATAGGCTCCACCACAGAATGAAGGCCTCACTCTGTCAATATAACCATCCTGGAGAGGCAAGAAGATTTGCACTTACCAGCAGATTCTGGCTTTTGGTCTCCCTCTTCAGTTTAGAATACAGAATTTCTTCTCTCTGTTTGTTCAGGAACTCCAAATGACGCAAGATTCTACCCTGGGGTGACCAAGAAGGCATTTGGGTTAATTTTGGCAATAGAGATATACTCCTAAACTGTAACAGCCGTGTGTGTTCAAGAAACCAAGAACATGAAGGATGAGAAGAGTCTATGTACAGCTTCTAGGAAACTTCCATTCTCAGTGTAGAATTAAATCAGTGTTCACATATGCATATTTATATAGCTAATAATTCATTTTCTGATTAAATCTGGGGGAAACAAGAGGGCTCAAAATTATGGGGACACAGTGTAAGAGATAAAATGTTTGCTAGTTTGCACAAAACAGAGTATCTGTACAGGATTTAGATTTAGATCCTGAGCCAAGTCAGTCACCCTCTCACATTTTCTGCACCAAACCATGCTCTTTTCCAAAGTTAAACTGGGTACGAACCAGAGGTTGTGGCTGATGCACAGCCCTATTCAGAGCTCATTCTTTTTCTTTTAAGAAAAGCAGCTTGCAGTATTCACCATGAAGTTATCACAGGAAGTGCCATACTTTTCACATTTGGGGTGGAAAGGTGCCAGTTCCACCAAGTACCCACAGAAGAAACCGCACTGCCCCTAATAACATCCTTTACAACTCATAACTTCATGGCATTTTCTCCTCCTTCCCCCCCTTGCAGTATTTTGCAGGTAGAACTTCCTGGGCCTCTGCTAATAGGAAGCTTTGATATGGTTCTGCAGCAGAATTGTGAGCCGCATGGCTACATTGCTAATACGTGATACCTATGCTCTGGGATTTTTGGACATATCTAGAAAGAGGGGAAGCAGTCTTATACTAAGTTATATGTACCTCTGATCCAACTAGCTCAGTACTGGCTCATAGCTGTCAACTTTTCCCTTTTCTTGCAAGGAATCCTATTCGGAATAGGGGAATTTCCCTTAAAAAAGGGAAAACGTTGACAGCTATGTACTGGCTGTACTGACTGGATTTCAGGTCCAGTATATTCCCAGCCCTACCTAGAAATGCTAAAGATTTCTGCATGCAAGACTGGGCTACTGTGACCCCTACTTACTTACTTATTTACTTACTTAATTTATATACTGCCCTATACCTGAATATCTCAGGGTGGTACACAGAACAAAATCAGAATATAAAACCACAAAATAATCAAAATAAAAACAACCCCATACCACCAGCCCCAAGAAAGAACCACACTTTAAAAGGGCATAGGATGTAAATCGGATCAACCAAAGGCCTAGTTAAAAAAGAATGGTTTTGCCTGGCACCTAAAGGTGTACAGTATAATGAAGGCACCAGGCGGACTTCCCTGGGGAGAGCATTCCACAGATGGGGAGCCACTGCAGAAAAGGCCCTGTTCTTGTGTTGCCACCCTCCTGACCTCTCAAGAAGGGGGCACACGAAGGAGGGCCTCAGAAGGTGATCTCAGGGTCCGGGTAGGTTCATATGGAAAAAAGCAGTCCTTGAGGTATTGAGCCATTTTAGGCTTTATAGGTCAAAACCAGCACTTTGAATTGGGCCCGGAAACTAATTGGTAGCCAGTGCAGTCGGACCAGGGATCGGTGTAATATGTTCAGACAGTCTTGCTCCAGTGAGCAACCTGGCCGCTGAATTCTGCACCAGCTGAAGTTTCTGAACAGTCTTCAGAGGCAGCCCTACGTATAACGCATTGCAGTAATCTAACCTTGAGGTTAGCAGAGCATAGACAATAGTAGTGAGGCTATCCCTGTGCAGATAGGGACGTAGCTGGGCCACCAGCCGAAGCTGGTGGAAGGCACTCCGGGCCACTGAGGCCACCTGAGCCTCGAGTGACAGCAAAGGATCCAGGCCAGGAGGACCCCCAAGCTACGAACCTGCTCCTTCAGAGGAAGTGTAGCCCCATCAAGAGCAGGCGATCTCCCACCCATCTGGTCTAGGAACCACCCACTAACAGTGCCTCAGTCTTGTCTGGATGGAGCTTCAGTTTGTTGACCCTTGCTTATATGCTATGGAGCTTGCACGTGGGTTTAGTGCTGAATACAGTCAGAAGACTGAACTTTGTTACTTTTTCTATGGCTGGAGTCCTGAGGAACATGGAAGCATATGGACATATCTAGAAAGAGGGGAAGCAGCCTTACACTGAGTTATATGTACCTCTGGTCCAACAAGCTCAGTACTAGCTGTACTGACTGGATTTCAGGTCCAGTATATCCCCAGCCCTACCTAGAAATGCTAAAGGTTTCTGTATTAAAGGGCTACTGTGACCCCTACTTACTTACTTACTTACTTAATTTATATACTGCCCTATACCTGAAGATCTCAGGGCAGTTCACAGAACAAAATCAGAATATAAAACCACAAAATATATAATCAAAATAAAAACAACCCCATACCCACCAAAAAAGAACGTTTTATTTTTTATTTTTTGAAATAATTTTTAATTTTTATTTTGCAACACAAACACACACACTAACAAAAAGAAAAAGGAAACATAAAACATAAAACATAAAGAAAAAAAACAATATCAAAGGTAAATACAAAATCTTATACTAAGCAAATATTAAACAATATGCATATACCATATTTCAGTTCTTCTTTTCTTCCAATTGACTTCCTTCATCCTCAGTACAGTTCTACTTTCATATTTAGTAAACTGTTTCCTTCTCTTTTCATTTTTACCCCTTTTTTCTTTCTGTTTTTAGCTTTTACCCCATAGTTCGTTTTGCAAAAGTTAATCAAAACAAGTCCAAGTATTAATGTGAGGGCACTGCTTTTTAAGGTAACCTCTATATCTTTTCCATTCTTTTCGGAATTTTGGTTTCGCCTGACCTTTAATTGCACCTGTCCTTTGGACCAATTCTGCATAGTCAAATAATTTATCTTGCCATTATTTTTTTTGTTGGTATTACTTCTTTGCACGGGGGTGGAATGAGCCACCCATGGCAGACATTTGGTGCGTCACCCGCTCACAACTCCCAAGCCTCCCCCAAGCTGGTAAAACGAAGGGAGAAGGGGGGGAATATTGCCAGCACAGCAGCGTAGCTCCCTTCCTTACCCCAACGGCTCGGGGTAGGCTTGGGGGTCGCGGGCAGGCGGTGCACCAAATGTCACCCCCCTCAGTGAGGGCACTTGGAGCCGCCCCCCACCCGCACCTCCACCCCCTTCCTGCACCCCTGAAAACACCCACCTGAATGTCGTCTAGAGAAAAATGCGGCTCTCAGGCTGAAATATTTCCCCCATCCTTAGGATAAGTGAGCATCCCTTGGAATTCTGGTCCCCAATCCTACAGCTCCCTACCTGATACTCGTCAAAGGCCTCCTCCTTTGGGATCATTTTGTGCTCCTTAGATTTGTCACACACCACACAGATGGGGGCTTGGTCGCCTTCGCCGAACAGCTTCAGGGGCTCCTGGTGTCTCTCGCAAACCCTTCCCAGCGCTTCTGCCCCTTTGGCCGTCTGAAGGCTGAATTTCTTGACTATTTCCACAATGCTCGCCAGTTGCCGGTTGGGCCTGAAATTCCTTTGCTGACAAGGTTCCCTGCAGTGAGGGCAAGAAGCATCTTGGTCCGAGTTCCCCCAAGTCTCGGTGATGCAGGTTTGGCAGAAATTGTGGCCGCAGTCTATGATCACTGGATCTTTGAAATACTCCTGGCAGATGCGGCATGTTGTTTCCTCGCAGAGGTTCTGGACTGGACTCTCGTCTGCCATTTCGTCTGCCTGAAACGGGAATAAAAGCCTTAGTTTCATTTTTTCAGTTTAAAGTCCAAGGTTGGGCCTTTCCCTGCCTCTGGGTGACTCATAGTGTTTGCAAAGCAGCAAGCATAAACCAGGAGAAACCCTTACAGTGTGCGGCTTCACATCTGTACCATGAATTCAAAGTATCTGCCAAAGAATCCTGGCATTGGCCATTTACCTCAAAAAGCTGCACTTCCCAGCACCCTTAACTAACTACAGTCCCCAGCAAAAATTGAGCGAGAGCCGTGTGGCCATCATGAGGCTAATAAAAGGTCAAATACGAACTGACTGGAGCAGGAGGAAAAAGGAAGTAAAGCCTGAGAAAAAACAATCGTTTATCTGAGAAGGAATCAGTGAGGCAAGAATTGGTTTCCTGTCTCCCACCCCCAGTTCTCATACAGTTTCTTCATGCAAACACTGTTGCTCCAGTCCCAAATGTTAACAGGATATGGGGACAACAAACTATGACTTTTGAATTCGCCACAGCCGCCACAATGTAGCTGCTGTGATTAGGCTTTTAGATCAAAATATAATTAAAGTAAATAAGCCCAAAGAAAGAAAAGCAAAAACACACATATGCTCACAAGGGTTTGCTTAAATTTATGATTTCATGTGTTTTTATTGTGTGTGTCTACCCTGAACTCCCCATCCTGGTCCAGCACTGTAACCACTATACCACACTGTCTGTATCTGAAGGAGCATCCAATCCAAGTTGGGTTTAAGGATTAAGAGCCCTGAGAAGGGAGAGCAGTTGGCACTCTGGAGCAGCCCCTGTTCACAGTTAGCATACTGAGAGGGAAGACACAGTCTTTCCCCCTGATGCAGTAAGATGGACTGTATTTCTGTTTCAATTGTACTGCTTATTTTAAAATTTGCTGTCTCCACGTATAAATTAGCACAAAGAATAGCAGAATTGTAGAGATGGAAGGGATCCGAAGCATCATCTAGTCGCAGGACTCTCAGCTAATGCATCTATGACTTTCATGTACGTTTTCATTTAAATTTCTGACCTTTTTGGTGATATGGAGATGGTTGATCAACTCTGTCCAAATGCCCTCGCTTCTTCACTTATTTACAATTCCTGCTTCTCTTTGTTCCTTAATTCCTACACATACTGTGACTTCTCTGCAAACAATAACATTCCTCATTTCACCTTTCCCCCTTTTGGGGGTTAGATTTATTAATTTTGTTTAAGAATATTTAATTCTAATTGCCTGCACCTGCCCCATTGCAGGGATTGCTCCTATATAGCTTAGTTTCAATGATCATTGATACAGAGCATCTCTGACTGACAACTTCTGCGTTCCTGTGGACTATTTCAGCTGGAAAAACCTACTGAAAATTCTCCTGGAAACCTTGTCGCCGAAGAAGCCCAATGGGCAAAACAAGGGTGTATCCTGAGAACTGGTCTATCATCAGCTGCCTTATTGTTACTAAGTAGTTCTGCTCGTGGGACGCAGGTGGCGCTGTGGGTTAAACCACAGAGCCTGGGACTTGCTGATCAGAAGGTCGGTGGTTCGAATCCCCGTGATGGGGTGAACTCCCGTTGCTCGGTCCCTGCTCCTGCCAACCTAGCAGTTCGAAAGCACATCAAAGTGCAAGTAGATAAATAGGTACCGCTCCGGCGGGAAAGTAAATGGTGTTTCCGTGCGCTGCTCTGGTTCACCAGAAGCGGCTTAGTCATGCTGGCCACATGACCTGGAAGCTGTACGCTGGCTTCCTCGGCCAATAAAGCAAGATGAGTGCCACAACCCCAGAGTCGGTCACGACTGGACCTAATGGTCAGGGGTCCCTTTACCTTTACCTTTACTAGTTCTGTTTGTTACACTCTCAAGACATAGGACTGCAGAAGGAAGATATCAGTATGAAATGGCATTGCCAACAGGAACTGTACATTGTAATCGTCGGACTTGACAATCTTTGGACTTGACTATCCTTGGACTTTACGACAATAAAAACATATAGAAGGTTAATAGTAATATGATACGTTCTTGCCACCAGGAACTGTGCTTTGCAATTTTTTTATATGATGATTACAGTTTTATTATATACAATGTTATGTTACTTTACAGCCAGTTACATGTGTGTTGTGGTATTCTGAACAGGATTTACGTAATGAGGCAATTGTGGTGTGTTTTGAACTTCTCAAATCTTCTCCCATCTCCCATTTCTCCAAACTTTCCTTCACTCCCTGGAGACTTGCCACATTCAGTGGCTTGGGCCTGCAACGTAAACTCAACAGATAAACATCCCCTGAGAGCTCAGAGGCATTGTACTTGAGCTCTCCGCCAGCGCCATCTATGCAGATGAGACATTTCTGATTCCCACAGGAGAATTTCAGCTCGACCCCATCACTGTTGACCAACAAGTGGCATTCTCCTTCACGCACATAGGCTCCTGCTTGAAATTCCTCATTGCCACATCCAAGCATGCGACCAGATTCCTTGCGTCTGGCTCATAACCCTGCAACCGTTTCTGCACAGATCTCACAGACTCCATGCTCAGTGGGTGAGTTACTCTTTGGATCTGAGAACAGAGACTTTTAAACAAGTTTTTGTCCCAGAAATTTTCCCACAATAATCCAATTCATCTCACTAAGAATGCCCCTAAATTTTATTACCAGCCTGTTGAGGGTATCTTTGATGAATCTCTGGCCTGATTCAAGAGGACTGCTGATCTCCAGCTCAGCTGAAGCAGGTATGAACTGCTGGAGGATGCGGCATAGGAACACGACTCTTCTTGTTTTGCATGTTACTGTGGTGATCTGTATTTAGCTTTCGCGCAGGTGTTAAAGGAAAGGAAATGGAATGGAACTTAAATTTCTGTGCGCAGGAAATTCCCTCCAAAACAAACAAGACCAGAATGTGATGCAAGCCTGCCCTGTTTGAGTTTACATATGGTTCGTTCGCTGCTGTTTACAAAGTACATGAACCATGAGAAGGGGCAGCCAGAATCCCATTTGCTTGCCCTGTTGTTAGACCAGGAGAATGTGAATAAGCAGCTATGTTTTGTATGATAAAAATACCTGTTGCTCCTTGGATCAAATTTGAACTGGTCCCTTAAAATTGGGTTAAACGAGAAACAAATTTCAGTAGTAAGAGCTCAAGCTGATGTGGCCCAGCTGGGGTCACTCCTACACCCAGGGGTGGTCACTTCATTTGTGGGTGCAGCACCCACCCTCTGGAATGCTCTCTCTCAGATAATTCATGAGACAGAGACAGTAGAGATTTCCAAACAGCTCTTTAAAACTTACATGTTTACCCAGGTTTTGCTAGATTCTGGCTCCTATTCCCCCCCCCCCAAATTTTCTGTTCTGTACACGTCTCAGTTTTATTTGATGTATAGTTTACTTTTGTTTCTATTAAATGTTATTGAAATATTGTTGTGTTGTTAATGCTTTTGCTTATTTGGAAATGTTTAGAAACCAGTTAATTAAAAAAAAATCTAAGCTGTGGTACAAAAATAGTATGATTTTCAATAAAAACACAGGTAAAATCTGCAAGAATTTAAAAGCAAGTGTACACAATTAAAGATGTGTCTCTGTGGGTTTACTGAAATAAATGTTTTCACGCAATAAAAAAGAAAAGAGCTCAAGCTCCCACTAGGGTTGGAAAACCTCAGCTGCAGGAGCCAAATGATTCAGGCCCCTCAAAATGGCCGTCAGGATACAGGCCTCACTGGTCCCTTGCTTGCACTTGTGACTAAAATCTATCCTTGGACAGGGATAATCTCTCTTGCTTGTGTGGATGGAGAGCTTGCTATTGGTCCTATCTATCCCCAGAACAAGTTATTTCAAATGTTCCCCATAAGGCATGGGTAGGGAACTCATCTGTCAATCATGTAATTTCATAGTGATATTATGTGATTGCCCCAACCATCCGTCAAAGTTCACCCATGGGGTGGGGCCAATATTTTTCAAACTCCAGACACAATGCAGCATCTGGGCTGCAAAAGGCTCCGCACCTGTGCCTCACATCAACATGGGTCATGTTGGGAAATGTTAAATCTGAAGCCGGTCATTTCAAACATAGAGGAATTTTGATTTTACCTAAAAGCACTTACTTTCAGAAGAGTCCTGCTGGTTCAGACCACAACTCCCCACTTCCTGGATCAATGGAGCCCTTGTTTATTTCAGATATTAAGGACTCAAATAAAGCAACAGCAGTTTAAGAGTAATAATAATATAAAAGCATATTTGAGCACCTTGTCCTCTGCTGGTTCAAACAAGATACTTAATAGTGGTTCTGCAAATCCACTGAGCAGCTTGTACATTAAGCGATGAATGATCATGGTGTCTCCCCTGCCAGGTAAGTATGTACATTAAGCGATTAATGGCACGAACAAATGCAGGAAGCAGAATTGCTTTTATTTATTTACAAGGTTTCTTACACACCTTTCGACATCAGGTCCTAGAGTGAGTGACAACAATTAAACAATTATAAAAAGACATAGAACAACTACTTGAAGCACATAAAACAACCCACCTCTTTAGATACTTAAGGGGGCATTAAAATGCCCCCATATCAAGTCTCTATCTGTGTATCATGTATTTGCAGACTATTCCTCTTTAACTGTGCTTCTATTTTGTGTGTTTCTGTTCTGAATAAAATACAGCTATGGGGTTGCGATCCGAAGCACGCTGCCCATCTGGATCAGGGCCTTGTGCCAGTTCCTCGTTGAAAAAACTTCCCCCTTCAGCTACTACTTCCCCCTGAAGCTGTGTCTGAATGGCAGTTTTCATGTGTTTTGTTTCCCACAACAGAGCACTATTTGGAGGGGAAAGCCTGCAGGGCCCATTCAGACTTGACAGCAATGATACTGCATGATAGAGTCAGACTGTTACTAATTCCCTCTAAAGAAGTTGGCGGGGGGGGGGCGACGAGTTAATATGCTGAGCCCATTCCACACCACACATACTCCCCCCCCCCCCAAAAAAGGACTTTTCTCGGAGTTTGAGGGAGGAAAGTATGGGGGGGGAGGATTCAGTTCCTTCCCCACCCACCCCTGCTTTTAAAGGACTTGGCACCTCCTGCTGACCTGTCAAGTTTGCACCAAATGGCAACCTCTTCTCATTTCCCCACGCAGACAAAGGAGCAGATTTCTCGCCCAAAGAATGAAGCATTGAAGGTAAAGAGAACATCATTTGAGTCAGGTTCATGGAAGGTTACTAATCCTGCTTCATAGTTCACAAGCACACGGATTCTCTTTGGCCGAATTCCTTTTGGGTTGAATGTAAGGGGTTGCGTGCTTGTCAAGGATGATGATCCCAGAGATATACCAGGAGGAGTGGAAGCATAATATGCACCAGGAGAAATCCTCCCAATAGTCCAGATCCCAATTCCATCATTCAAATTGACAATATTGTACTCCCTTAAAGACTCCTTGACAACCCCCACAGCTGAGAAGTTCTCGTTCCCCACATTCACTATCCAGGAATGGGTCCCTGAGGTGATTCCCTCAACTCCCATAGTATAGGAACCTCAATTAATGTTATTTGAGAATATGGCAACAACGCGTGGTTGGTTCATATACGTGGTTGTTGCTTAGCTATACGTTGCTTGGACTCTGGGGTTGTGGCGCTCATCTCGCTTTATTGGTCGAGGGAGCCGGCGTACAGCTTCCGGGTCATGTGGCCAGCATGACTAAGCCGCTTCTGGCGAACCAGAGCAGAGCACGGAAATGCCGTTTACCTTCCCGCCGGAGTGGTAGCTATTTATCTACTTGCACTTTGATGTGCTTTCAAACTGCTAGGTTGGCAGGAGCAGGGACCGAGCAACGGGAGCTCACCCCGTCGTGGGGATTCGGACCGCCAACCTTCTGATTGGCAAGTCCTAGGCTCTGTGGTTTAACCCACAGCTCCACCCACGTCCAAACATCCAAAACAAATCTATACAGAATTACCACTTCCCCAGTGGCACAAAACATTTGCTAAAACAGTGGTTCTCAACCTGTGGGTCCCCAGATGTTGTTGGACTACAACTCCCATAATCCCTGAGCTCTGGCTTTGCTAGCTAGGGGTGATGGGAGTTGTAGTTCAACAACATCTGGGGACCCACAGATTGAGAAAGGCTGTGCTAAAAGAAAGGAGGCAGAGCAGTCTATCGTCACATCTCTAGGTCTCCAGGGAGATCAGATGTCTGCAGTGTATTTCAATGACAAAAAAACAAATACCGTATTTTTCGCACCATGGGACGCACTTTTTCCCTCCTAAAAAGCAAGGGAAAATGTGTGTGCGTCCTATGGAGCGAATGCAGGCTTTCGCTGAAGCCTGGAAAGTGAGAGGGGTCGGTGCTCTCGCTCTCCAGGCTTCAGGAAGCTATCCGCTAGCCGTGGGAGACCCAGCTCTCCCACGGCTAGCGGAGCGCTGCATTAATCCCGAAGCTTGGGGCGTGCGGAGCTCAGCGCGCCCCAAGCTTCTGGGTGCCGGCAAGGTCTCCGCTAGCCGTCTAGACCTTGCCGGCACCCAGAAGCTTGGGGCGCGCTGAGCTCTGCAGCCCCAAGCTTCGGGATTAGCGCTCTGCTAGTCGTGTCTAGGCTGCGGATAGCAGCCTGCTTCCCGGAGCGTCGGGCGCCCTGAAAGCAGAGCGCCCGGCGCTTCGGGAACACATCCGCAGCCTAGGCAACCCTGCGGGAGGTCCCGCAGGGATGTCTAGGCTGCTGATAGCAGCCTGCCGCCCGGCGCGAGGGGCGCCCTGAATCAGAGCGCCCCTCGCGCCGGGCAGACATCCGCAGGGTGGGGAGCCCTGCAGGAGTTCCCCGCAAGGCTCCCCAAGCTGCGGATAGCAGCCTGCCGCCCGGCGGGCGGGGCGCCCTGAATCAGAGCGCCCCTCGCGCCGGGCAGACATCCGCAGCGTGGGGAGCCCTGCAGGAGTTCCCCGCAAGGCTCCCCAAGCTGCGGATAGCAGCCTGCCGCCCGGCAGGCGGGGCGCCCTGAATAAGAGCGCCCCTCGTGCCGGGCAGACATCCGCAGCGTGGGGAGCCCTGCAGGAGTTCCCCGCAAGGCTCCCCAAGCTGCGGATAGCAGCCTGCCGCCCGGCGGGCGGGGCGCCCTGAATAAGAGCGCCCCTCGTGCCGGGCAGACATCCGCAGCGTGGGGAGCCCTGCAGGAGTTCCCCGCAAGGCTCCCCAAGCTGCGGATAGCAGCCTGCCGCCCGGCGGGCGGGGCGCCCTGAAGCAGAGCGCCCCGCGCGCCAGGCAGACATCAGCCAGCCCCACAAGCTCGGGGGACAGCAGGGAGGCGCAGCGCCACTATCCCGCTGTTCCTCGACCTGGTTCGGTTTCCCTGACCTGCTTTTGGGGGGGAAATAAAGGGAAAAATTTTTTCCTTTATTTCCCCCCCAAAAAACTAGGTGCGCCCTATGGTCCGGTGCGTCCAATCGTGCGAAAAATACGGTAGCGATATTTAGCCACTAATTGTTGAGCTCCTGATCATTTCCCAGTAATAGAAAATGTTCAATGTGTATATCCCTCCCACTCCTGCTGTCACAGCCAAGATAATATAATAATAATTTATTATTTATACCCCACCCATCTGGCTGGGTTTCCCCAGCCACTCTGGGCGGCTTCCAGCAAAACACTAAAATACAATAACCTATTAAACACTAAAAGCTTCCCTAAACAGGGCTGCCTTCAGATGTCTTCTAAAAGTCTGGTAGTTGTTGTTCTCTTTGACATCTGGTGGGAAGGCGTTCCACAGGGTGGGTGCCACTACCGAGAAGGCCCTCTGCCTGCTTCCCTGTAACTTGGCTTCTCGTAGCGAGGGAACCGCCAGAAGGCCCTCGGCGCTGGACCTCAGAGTCCGGGCAGGACGATGGAAGCTACAATGGGATCTTATTACATATGTGCTTGAGAATTTGGACTCCATCTGCCCTGACTTACCTATCAACATGACTGGAGACTTTAATGCCAAGGGTGGGAAGTCTATACAAAAGAATGGGGGATCCTGGATACTTCTGTTCTCCCAGACTTCTGTTTTTGGGACAATAGATCACAGGATGGAGTAATCGATTTGGCGGGAAACTCAATGGCACCCCTCTGGAGGCTTCACCCGGGGCAGAAACCCAGGCTAGACCTGCCCCTCCCCCGGCTACAGCTCTGAGCAGGACACAGAAGAATGCAGCAACCCGTGAGTTAAGCCCACCAACCTGTTGTGTGTTTATGATGGATGTGGGGGGGGGGAGGAAATGGGGCTCTTTTCAGTGCATTCTGCATGGAAAGCAAATGGCCTTTCAGGGGAGAGAGGCAACGCTCCATGCCTTCCCCACCAGATTGTTGCATTTGGGAGGGGGTAGTATACTGCCTTTTGCTCATAAGAGGGGCTTCCTTCATGATGAAGGGAGAGGGGAACGGTTAATCATTAATATTATCTACACATAGTAAATTCCGGCACTCTGCTAGGATGGCTACACAAGCTCAAACTCAAAAAATGCAGTTATTTGCAAAGCCTAAATCAGACAGGTCAGGAGACCGTTTCCTGTCTAACCAGCTATCTGAAACTGCTGATGCTAGCTACAGGTCAGAAGGTCGTTTCCTGCCTAGCCAAAAACTGCTGTCAACTAAAAACCACTAGCAAGATGTTTCCTGCTTTGCTTCTGCTTTAAGTAATGCAAGATAAGAAGAGATACGAAGGAAATGCTTAGCTAGCAAAAGAAAGACACGTGTACAAGAAGGTGGGAGGGGGTGCTTACTGAGCAGAGAAAATGCTTAACCAGCAGAGGAAGTGCTTAGCTAGCAGCCTTAGCCAGCAAATATTGGGGGGGAGGTATGGGAGGAGGGTGAATGCTTTCAGGTATAAAAATGCTTGCTGAACATGGTAACAACACAGTCAGATTTCAGAAACTATATTCTGCTGACTGTCTCTGTGCACAGATTTGCAATAAATCTCTTTTCTCTGACCAAGAAGTCTCTGGAATTGTTTTTCCCCTCTGGCCACGGGGTTGGCGGACCGCTGGACCTCCGGGTACTGCTAATCTAAGGCTTCAGTTTTGGGGGCTCGTGTCCGGGATGGGTCCCCACCCCACGAAAGGTGGACCGAGGGGCCAGACTCGACCGGGTGAGCAACCAGGACCAGGGCTCGCAATCTCCAGCGCGCACCCTGCCAGTTTGTAGGGGGAGATCGCCACGCTGTGCCTGAGCCGAGACACCCAGTCGGGAGAGAAAAGAGGACGGCCGAAGGAGGGGTCCGCAGCGGAACAGGTAAGCCCAAGGGAAAGGGCGTGGTAGGAAGCCTGATCAGCTTCCCCTGGCTGTGAGCAGTAGAGTGCCGCCAGTAAGGTTGGGTAAAAGGGAAACAGAGGGGAAATTGTATTGGTGTGTTTTGTGTGTTGCATGTTGAAATTATAATGGTGTGATTTGTATGTTATATGTTGCATGTCGGATACCCCAGTGACTGAATTGTTGTCAAGTGTGGGTCGGGGCTTAGCGTCCCCTTGGCCGAGCGATTGCAGGGTTGTGCATTTTCTGCCAGGGCGACCTCGGCAGGTCACAATCTGTAGTGCGTGGAGTGTGAAAGAATTTACAGCCCATTAGGTGCGGGGTATCTGAAAAAAAAAAAAAATGGGGTCTGGGGCAAGCCAATGTAGTCCTCTGAAATGTTTTTTAAAGAACTGGAAAGCGGCCACAAAGCATGATGATTGGGGGTTCAAATTGAGAAGACAGAGGATGAGGACATTGTGTGAAGTTGATTGGCCCCAACAAACTAACTGGCCCTCGGAGGGGAGCTTTGATTTGCAACTAATCAGCCCACTATATCAAAATATCTTGAACGTCCACCCAGACCAGATCCCTTATATTTCTACTTGGAAAACCAATGTAGAAAAGAATCCACCGTGGTTGAAAGCCTGCCGAGGCGACGCCCCACAAAATACAATTTGTGCAGTCCAACCGGCAGGGAAGTCAGAAAGGCCCCCCCGGTGATACCAGATCCGGAAGGAGAAGAGGGGGAAGTCATTAAACCGCCGCCACCCTATGCTCCACCAACTGCCCCTCTGGCAAATCCCCCAGGCCCAGGGCCCCAGGACCAGGGAGGAGCCGGCCCTCAGCCTGAACCCTCCAAGGTTGATGAATTAGAGAGCGAAGAGGAAGAGGATGATGAGGAGTTTATGAAGGGACTAATTGAGTTAGCAAAGAAAGGAAAAATGTGGACACAGTATCAGACAATTGAGATTGCAACAGTATGTACAACCCTATGTGAAAGAAGTGGATGTTAGTTCCCATTTGTTAGCAGCAACCAGGGTGTCCCTCTATAAGTCCCATAAGGCACAGAAAAAGGGTGGGACTGCAATGATGCCTCTATGCAGAGTGTATGACCCACCAGCCCCCCAGGACAGGGTGGGGAAGCACCACCATGCACTTATACAGTCCAACATGTGCCTTTTTCAAGTGCTGATGTGTGCAATTGGAGAAATTAGAACCCTACCTTTGAGGAGAACCCAGATGATATTGCCAACGCCCCATTATAAAGGCTGCCTTTGTAGCTCAGGCAGCGTCCAATATTCGCCAAAAGAAAAAATCCAGAAGCATGAGGGGTGCATCGGCCATGGGCTGGAATAGATGTTGGAAATAGCTCAAACCACTTACAATCAGAGAGATGAGGAAGCCCAGAGGAAAAAAAAAAAAGGAGAAGTATCAAACAAGGAAGTTGACGGCATTACAGGCTACCACACCCACCCCTCAGGAAAGAGGAAGTGCCCGGGGAGGAGGGCGAAGCCGTCTTGGAAGGAATCAGTGTGCCATCTGCCGACAGGAAGGGCACTGGAAGAGAGAATGCCCTATTCTATTATTAGGAAGAGATTTGTTGGTAAAGTTGCAAGCCCAAATTACTTTTAAGCCATCGGGAGAAGCCACATTGTCCACTATGTCACTTGGGGAACTGGTTGTGGAGGCACCCCTGAGGGAGTACTGGCGCCTCATGATAATAAAAGAAGAGGAGGGACCCATCCCCGCCAGTATTCTGGAACAAGTGAACCCCCCAGGAATGGCAAAGAATATCCCACCAATAATCGTGAAGCCCAAGCCATTTGTCAATCCTGTTGCAGTAAATAAGTATCCCATCCCACGAAGGGCGACTGAAGGAGTGTAGGTGCATCTAGAGCGACTGCTCCAACATAGGATCTTGAGGCAATGCCAATCACAGTGGAACACCCTTTTGTTACCAGTGAAGAAAGGAAGCAGGCTATTATCCTGATACCAGAGCCAAAGAACTGCAGAGAACTCTGTGGCTTTCTGGGGTCTGCAGGATTTTGTAGGATATGGATATTTAATTACAGCATCATTGCCAAGCCTCTACATGAGTCAACCAGAGGAACTGAGAGAGACCCCTTTGTTTGAAGCACAGAACAACAGCAAGCCTTCGTGGATTTGAAGAGGGCACTACAGCAAGCCCCAGCGCTTGGCATCCCAAACCCTGAGAAACCCTTTACTCTATTCGTGGATGAGGACCAAGGGACAGCGAAAAGGGTTTTGTGCCAAAATTGGGAAGCTGGCAACAGCCAGTGGCATACCTAGAGCCCTGACCCTAGCAAAGGGACAGAAGATAAACATTTATACTCTAAGTATGCCTTTCTGACTTTACATGCCCATGGAGCCTTATGGAAGGAAAGAGGTTTGCTTACCTCCAGAGGAAACCAGGTGGCCCACCCACAAGCCTTATTGGACCTCCTGGATGCAGTATGGGAACCTGAGGCAGTAGCAGTGGCACACTGTTATGGACACACAAGACTGGACCAGGAGAAGTGGTCAGAGGAAATTGACTGGCAGACAGAGTGGCCAAGGAAGCAGCCCGGGAACCAGCCCCCAGCGTCAGTTATTGGAGCACTGGTCCCTGGAAGGATCTTGAACACCGCTGATAAGCCAATATACACCAAAAGGAGAGGGACACTGCAGATGCCCAGGGGCTGACCATGTCCAAAGAAGGATGGTACCTTACTCATGATGACAGAATATGGATTCCAGAGTCCCTTTCTCGGCAGATTATTCAGAGATACCATGAGTCCACCCACATGGGACCAGATGCCACAACCAGACAGCTGAAGCAGTGCTTCTACATAGCCCACCTTTATCAACTGGCAGCCCAGATTTCCAGGAAGTGCCCGCTATGTCAAAAGAATAATCCCAGAACCGGACCCTTGGCTCCCCCGGGGATTCAGCATAGTGGAACTGCACCCATGGAAGACCTTGTTGTGGATTTCACTGAATTGCCCCGCTGTGGACCATACCGCTACCTGCTTGTGGCGATCTGCACGTATACAGGATGGGTTGAAGCCTGGCCCACCAGAACTGAAAAGGCATTTGAAGTAACCAGGTGCCTGCTTAGGGAGATCATTCCCCGCTATGGGCTACCTAGGTCAATAGGATCTGACAATGGACCAGCTTTTGTCCACTCAGTTTTGCAATAACCCCCCCCCATGCTAGTCAAAATGTGCAGTTTAATAATTATGTGCAGTAATTCTCCCGAGATTTTCTCTCTGTCTTAACAGGTGGACCCAGGCCCACTGCTGTTGAAGTTGCTGACCTCACCCCTTGGGTCCACCACACTTAAGTGAAGAAGGCTATTTTAGATTGGACAGTTACACCAAATCCTGATGATCCTCTGAAGCTAACCATCTCCAGAAGAGCGCCAGACGACTGGACAAGTGGATGGGAGGGACGCCCGCGGGCAGCGTCCCCAACGTAGAGACTTTTTTCCCCAGCAAAATTTAAGGCACCGCCAGGACTTTTGATATTGGGGCCAGAACTCTTTGATATAGTCACTCCGTGTGTCAGGCCTCTGCAAGGGTGGATATATATATTCCTGTGGGTATATGTTAATATATGTAGAGGGAGAAGCCCCTTTCGGATACAGTGTGTTGGGAAGAAATCATGAGAGTATTAAGCATCCACAAGGACAGGTGGGAAAATTGGTTAAGATAATAGGCTCCTCCTCAGAGAGGTGGGACACAACCTCCCAAAAAGCAAGGCAGCTGATAGAGCACGAGTATCAGTGGGCCCTTCAGCAATAAAATAGATATGTCCTAGATAATATTTCAGTCACCATTGATCACATGGAAACAATGATAGCTGAAAACCCGCTGAAAGCCACAGGGAGTGATGCATGGGGTTGGTTGTATTCCTGGCTCCCTGATGGCAGTTGGCTCAGGAATGTTATAGTATTATTAGCAGGACCGCTATTAATCCTTTTGCTTCTTTGCCTCTGTATCCCCTGCTTATTGCAATGCTTGCAGCAAATGATGCAAAGACTCCTGTCACGGAAGCTAGGACCCACAGTCATCGCTGTGATGAGGGAGTATAGGCCCATACCCCAGAACGAACCTAAGTATTAGGTTGTTCAGAAGAAGAGGAGGGAGTGAAGGGAGAGGGGAACGGTTAATCATTAATATTATCTACACATAGTAAATTCCGGCACTCTGCTAGGATGGCTACACAAGCTCAAACTCAAAAAATGCAGTTATTTGCAAAGCCTAAATCAGACAGGTCAGGAGACCGTTTCCTGTCTAACCAGCTATCTGAAACTGCTGATGCTAGCTACAGGTCAGAAGGTCGTTTCCTGCCTAGCCAAAAACTGCTGTCAACTAAAAACCACTAGCAAGATGTTTCCTGCTTTGCTTCTGCTTTAAGTAATGCAAGATAAGAAGAGATACGAAGGAAATGCTTAGCTAGCAAAAGAAAGACACGTGTACAAGAAGGTGGGAGGGGGTGCTTACTGAGCAGAGAAAATGCTTAACCAGCAGAGGAAGTGCTTAGCTAGCAGCCTTAGCCAGCAAATATTGGGGGGGAGGTATGGGAGGAGGGTGAATGCTTTCAGGTATAAAAATGCTTGCTGAACATGGTAACAACACAGTCAGATTTCAGAAACTATATTCTGCTGACTGTCTCTGTGCACAGATTTGCAATAAATCTCTTTTCTCTGACCAAGAAGTCTCTGGAATTGTTTTTCCCCTCTGGCCACGGGGTTGGCGGACCGCTGGACCTCCGGGTACTGCTAATCTAAGGCTTCAATGATTGAAAAGGGGTGTGTGTGTGTGTGTGTGTGTGTGTGTGTGTGTGTGTGTTGCAAGCTCATAACTCACAAGGAATTATTAGCTACATTTCCCTTCAGGATTCTGCATATAACTTAAGTGCAGGTCTGTTGTGCTTTTTAATACAGTGGTACCTCGGGTTACATACGCTTCAGGTTAGATACGCTTCAAGTTACAGACTTTGCTAACCCTGAAATAGTGCTTCAGGTTAAGAACTTTGCTTCAGGATGAGAACAGAAATCGCATGGCGGTGGCGCAGCAGCAGCGGGAGGCCCCATTAGCTAAAGTGGTGCTTCAGGTTAAGAACAGTTTCAGGTTAAGAACGGACCTGAGGAACGAATTAAGTACTTAACCCGAGGTACCACTGTATATGGGTAAAAATTGCGTACACTTGAAAACGTTGGCAGCATAAATTCAACAGTGTAACTTAAGTTCTTAAAACCTGAGGTACTATTTCTGGGTTAGCGGAGTCTGTAACCTGAAGCGTCTGTAATCTGAAGTGTATGTAACCTGAGGTACCACTGTATTCAATAAACATTTGCCAATCTTCTTTAAACGTATGTTCCTCTATTTCTCTTATTCTATATTTTAAGTCTGCAGGCTACGCATATTCCATCAGCTTAAGTTGCCATTCTTCTTTAGTTGGGACTTCACTCATTTTCCATTTTGGGCTAACAAAACACGGCCTGCAGTAGTGGCATACATAAATAGCCTTTTTTGACACCTGGGAATTTCCATCTGAATTATCCCCAACAAAAAGGACTCTGGTTTTGTTCTTTGTTTTTTCAGAAAAGTACATTTAAACATTTTTTAAAATTCATTATAAATTGTTTCCCAATACCCTTTTGCCCTTTTACAAGTCCACCACATATGATAGAACGTACTCTTAGCCTCATTGCCTCTTGTATAATTATTCTAATGGGACGACCTGTTAAAATTTTGCAGTTTGCTGCAGAAGCTGGACGTTTGCTTGCTTGTATCATTTCTGTTTCGCAGCTTTGCCTTTCTAATTCTGGACCCGTCGGCTAGCGATTGGTGCTTCCTTCTTGGGAGCCAGTGTGGTGTAGTGGTTAAGAGCGATAGACTCGTAATCTGGGGAACCGGGTTCGCGTCTCCGCTCCTCCACACGCAGCTACTGGGTGACCTTGGGCCAGTCACACTTCTCTGAAGTCTCTCAGCCCCACTCACCTCACAGAGTCTTTGTTGAGGAAGAGAAAGGAGAATGTTAGCCACTTTGAGACTCCCTAGGGTAGTGATAAAGGGGGGTATCAAACCCAAACTCTTCTTCTTCTTCTACAGAACACATGGATGGAACGGAACTCCGAAGGATGGGTCTGTGACATCACAGCTGCAAAGACCAATGAGAATCAAGCCACATTCTCTCCTGTCCTCTTCCCAACTCCCATGGATGCTAGTAGGAAACCAGACACAAAAGTAAGTTCATTTCCCCCAGTTACTGACTGCGGCGTTCTCCCCACAATCTCACGTTCAGCCCTGAGCTACCCTCAGCTGTGCCCGTGACTTCAGTTCTGGCCCAAGACCTCCTTGTTGTCCTCCTTTCCCTTTCAGTCCTTGTTCCTAAGGGTTCACAACTGATATAATTTGACAGAAACAATTAATCCCCAAGCATCCTTTCATTAGCATCTTTTCATACGCACATTTGGCTTGATAAAGTCCAGCTGTGTGCTCATCCATTGCATACTTGCGTGGGCTACACCGAGGTTCTAAGCCACTTCATGGACAGGTCAGAGGACTTCTAGGTTGAGATATAGAGGAGAGAGGGTGCAACCTTGCACCTGAGAGTTGTCAGCATAGGACTTTATTAAAGTAAGTCCTGTTCAGAGTAGATGCCAATAAATTAATGGACTTGAGTCATGTCCATTAACTCCAATAGAACTACTCTGAGTAAGACAATGGAGACAACCCACTGTTGTTCATTTTTACAAGCCCATGTACTGAATAGAGGGATGCAGGTGGCGCTGTGGTCTAAACCACTGAGCCTCTTGGGCTTGCCAATCGGAAGGTCAGCGGTTCGAATCCCCGCGACGGGGTGAGCTCCCGTTGCTCTCTCCCAGCTCCTGCCAACCTAGCAGTTTGAAAGCACGCCAGTGCAAGTAGATAAATAGGTACTGCTCCGGTGAGAAGGTAAACAGCATTTCCATGCGCTCTGGTTTCTGTCACGGTGTTCCATTGTGCCAGAAGTGGTTTAGTCATGCTGGCCACATGACCCAGAAAGTTTTTTGTCGGCTCCCTTGGCCTGAAAGCAGAGATAAGCGCTACACCCCATAGTCGCCTTTGACTGGACTTAACCGTCCGGGGTCCTTTACGACTGCACAGAGGTAAATGTTACATTCATTCGCAGGTTCTAAGAGTCAGCACTATGCAAGGGCGAGCTTCACCTGCTACATTCTGAATATCAAACCACTCTTTAGCACTCGGTTGGCGCAGACGGAAGTTCACCTTTTCTCCGGATTTGCATTTGCTCTGAACAGCACCAGATTTAGGACAGTGTGGGCGGTTCCACCACACAGGGAGCTGAGCTGAAGGGATGAGAAACTGAGAAGATCCATAACTGAGAAGGTGCATTTGGAATTTTGGCACCGTATTGTGAAAGATTACCAAAGCCCACACCTGCTCTGATTTGGCACTATATAGCACTCAGACCTGTGCTTAGAAAGTGTGGGATACTGGTCAGACACATGCTTTCTAGGCATGGGACATGCCAGTGCCTCCATCACTAGTTGTGTACGAAAACATCCTGGAATGCATCCCTTTGCAGATTGGCTTTATTTCTCTTGCGTTTCTGTGTCTTGTGGCAAAAATAATAATACTGGTAGTGCTTTTCATTCAGCAGCCGGTCTGACCATCTTCTTTGTCTGACCTCACCCTCATGCAATCACTGATCAAGCCTTAAAGGGGCGGGGAGAAAGGGGGCCACATTCTCTTGTCCATGGTGGGTGGGGGACAGAGGCAAAAATGGGCAGGGCCAGAGATGCACCTCATAAACACTCCTCTCTCCATCTGGGCTCGCAAGAGGCAGGATCACAGTTCAAGGGCACATTCAAGCCAGGCAAAGGCACTCAAGGAGGCAGCCAAGCAGGGGTGGTAAGGGCTGTGGCCTGGGGAGAGGAGGTCTGCCCTGGGGAGATGTAAAAGGATTGTCCAGACAGTTACACAACACTGACCTTTGCACTCTCTTAGGAAACTTCTCGGTTTTCCTAAGTGTTTACCCATGCAAGGCCTCTTCCCCAGCCTTGCCATAAAGGTAAAGGTAAAGGGAACCCGGACCATTAGGTCCAGTCGTGGACGACTCTGGGGTTGCGGCGCTCATCTCCCTTTATGGGCCGAGGGAGCTGGCATACAGCTTCTGGGTCATGTGGCCAGCATGACTAAGCCGCTTCTGGCGAACCAGAGCAGTGCACGGAAACGCCGTTTACCTTCCCTCCGGAATGGTACCTATTTATCTACTTGCACTTTGACGTGCTTTCGAACTGCTAGGTTGGCAGGAGCAGGGACCGAGCAACGGGAGCTCACCCCATTGCGGGGATTCAAACCGCTGACCTTCTGATCAGCAAGTCCTAGGCTCTGTGGTTTAACCCACAGCGCCACCATAATTCCTGGCGGCTGGCCATGTTGGCTGGGGCTGATGTGAGTTCTGGCCCTCAACAACATCTGGAGGGCAACACATTTGCTGTCCCTCTCCTGGAGGAACCAGGAATCACATGATCTCCATTATCAAACAGGCACCAGTTTGCACTTCCGTACAGTGACGGCTTCCATTCTGAGATGCCTGCTTTCTTCTCCAGGTCTTGGAGTACCATTGATGCCACTGCACAAGAAGACATGTTTGGCATTGCATCCGTAGAACCTGGCCTTTCTTCGTATGGGTGCCTGCATCCCCAAGCCCATCCCTCCAGCACCCCTGAGTGTCAGCAACTTACTCTCAGCGAAGGAGAGCTTGGAGATAGCCAACCGGGGATCTGACACCATGCTGACAGCTTGCTTAGACCACGCCCTGCTAGAGTTCCCCCGTGAGCCGCGCTGCCTCCAGGACAATGCCACCTTGACCGTCCAGGTGAGAGGGAGGAAAAGGATGGAGTTTGTCTCCGGCGGAGGTGAGAACAAGATAGTCATCTCTTGGTCAAAGAAGAAAACCCGCTATAACATTGAGGTCTCCAGCCTGGAGGTGTACCTGGACCGGCTGTCCCTCTGCCCAGCTCCACTGACCTCTGAGAATTTGGAGAAGGTGAGGCAGGAGCTCCTTAAGTGGGGGGATGTCACAAAGGACCTGCGGGCCTGCCTTGATCTAGCCATAACAGAGATTGAGAAGGAGCCACCTTCAGTGAAGAGCAATGCTGAGTTGACCATTGAATGTGAAGGCTCCTGCTTGGATTTCATTTCTGGGAAGGGCAAGTCCCGCATCCACATCCTTTTCTCCAATAGACAACCTCGGTACCGGGTTCGAGTTACTTGCATGGACATCTACGTAGACAGGTTGAACAGCCGCGCGGTGCCCCTCACCTCTGAGAACTTGCTTAAAGTGTGGAAGGAGACAGAAGGCCTGAAAGGATGTACGGTGGACCTTCGGGCCTGCCTCAAGCGAGCCTTGCAGGAGTTTAATGCTTTGACTCCACGACACCGGGCCAATGCCACCATCTTCATTGACTGCGATGGAAAGAACTTCAAGATGGTGTCCGGGCACGGAGACAGCTGGATCTCTGTTTTCAATGTTGTCGGAGATCAACATTGCCGAAGAGAAGTGGTTCTGGCGCTGGCGGATTCCGGGTCGTCCGGCAGGGTAACAGGCCCGACCTCTGCGAAACAAGGGAAAGAAGGACCATCAGTTTGGATGAGGAAACTGGAAGGGAGGAGAGGGGCAGAGGAGGGCCCGTCCAATCAGGCAAGGAGAACTTTCAAAGTGCTGTCCAATGGGAAGAGATCTAAGAGAGGAGGGCCGCCCAATGTGATCGCATTAGAAGAATTTGCCTCTAGTACTTGGAAATGGGAGGAAGAAACAACATCATCGTTTGCAGGGAGGACTTTTTCCCGTGAGAAGAGGGCAGATATGGGGCTGTCCAAAAGTTCCAGGGCACCAGGAAGGGAATGTTCCCTTAAGTCAAAAGCATTATCGACCAGTGGGAAAAGGAAACGGTCTGATGTGAGGGATGGAAAAGAAGGAGAACATGCTGGGTGGCAGAGCTTTCCCAGCGGAACAGCAACAGAGGAAGTGTTGATCCATGGACACAAGGAGGAGGCTGGGAAAGAAATGGAGCCAACATCCAATGGACCAAGTGAAGATGAAGATGATGATGATGAAGAAGAGCCACCTGGTGTTCTAGAGGAGTCTTCCGACAGCAGACAGGCAGATGATGGTCCAGAAAGGTGACTCATCTGGAGGACTGGTGAACATGATGGATCCATCCAAGGTCAGTTCTTGGACTGGGACTGAGATGGATGCTTTCCAGGAGCAGGACATTGTTTCTGGATCAGGAAGCCGGGGGCTGGTCCACCAAATGAATTGTGCAAGAGTGATACCAAAAATAAATGATCTATGGACCTGAGACGCCACTTATATCTAGCTATGGGGGTTGGGCAGGGTGGAATTTGCTTCCAGATGGTGGTACTGGTGTGGTTTAGCTCACCTCCACGCCACACAATGTCATAGAATCATAGAATCATAGAATCATAGAATCATAGAGTTGGAAGAGACCACAAGGGCCATCGAGTCCAACCCCCTGCCAAGCAGGAAACACCATCAGAGCACTCCTGACATATGGTTGTCAAGCCTCTGCTTAAAGACCTCCAAAGAAGGAGACTCCACCACACTCCTTGGCAGCAAATTCCACTGTCGAACAGCTCTTACTGTCAGGAAGTTCTTCCTAATGTTTAGGTGGAATCTTCTTTCTTGTAGTTTGGATCCATTGCTCCGTGTCCGCTTCTCTGGAGCAGCAGAAAACAACCTTTCTCCCTCCTCTATGTGACATCCTTTTATATATTTGAACATGGCTATCATATCACCCCTTAACCTCCTCTTCTCCAGGCTAAACATGCCCAGCTCCCTTAGCCGTTCCTCATAAGGCATCGTTTCCAGGCCTTTGACCATTTTGGTTGCCCTCCTCTGGACACGTTCCAGTTTGTCAATGTCCTTCTTGAACTGTGGTGCCCAGAACTGGACACAGTACTCCAGGTGAGGTCTGACCAGAGCAGAATACAGTGGCACTATTACTTCCCTTGATCTAGATGCTATACTCCTATTGATGCAGCCCAGAATTGCATTGGCTTTTTTAGCTGCCGCGTCACACTGTTGGCTCATGTCAAGTTTGTGGTCAACCAAGACTCCTAGATCCTTTTCACATGTAGTGCTCTCAAGCCAGGTGTCACCCATCTTGTATTTGTGCCTCTCATTTTTTTTGCCCAAGTGCAATACTTTACATTTCTCCCTGTTAAAATTCATCTTGTTTGTTTTGGCCCAGTTCTCTAATCTGTCAAGGTCGTTTTGAAGTGTGTTCCTGTCCTCTGGGGTGTTAGCCACCCCTCCCAGTTTGGTGTCATCTGCAAATTTGATCAGGATGCCCTTGAGTCCATCATCCAAGTCGTTGATAAAGATGTTGAATAAGACCGGGCCCAAGACAGAACCCTGTGGCACCCCACTAGTCACTCTTCTCCAGGATGAAGAGGAACCATTGATGAGCACCCTTTGGGTTCGGTCAGTCAGCCAGTTACAAATCCACTGAGTGGTAGCATAGTCAAGACCACATTTTACCAGCTTCTTTACAAGAATATCATGGGGCACCTTGTCAAATGCCTCAGCTGTTAATCACCCTGTTAGCCTTGGAGGGGAGGGAACATACAGATAAAAATTTCTCTTGTCAGTGGATATGGTTGGGTTGCAGGGGCAAGTGAGAGGTGGGGCATGGAGGAAAGGGTAAACGCTACTTCCCTGCACGAAAGCCCCAACCCAAATTGCACACCTCTTCAGACACACACACACACACACACTTTTCTTTTTAACCAAAAGAAAAAATAGCACGGAGAAACCTGATCGCTTCCCATTTAGCTTGACCTTTGCTATGGACCCCAAGGAAACACACTCGACACTTCCTTATCCTTCAGTAAAAGCAACTCGCTGCTGCCACCTTCTGGCCAAGTCGAGTGTTTGTGAACTGCTCTGTATTTTGCAGGAGGGATTTGAGTGCATATTGGAACCTTATGAGGTTGATGCCATTAAAGCGATTAAAGGGTTCTGCCACCCTCGTGCAAAGAGCCCATTTTTAAAATGAAGCAGATTTTCTTGTGGTTAGGGGGGAAGTGACCGGAAAACGCATTATGAGCAAAGATTAAATGGAGAGATGTATAAACACCCCACGAGCCATGCAAGAGACATGCAAGAGGAATGCTCATTGTCATATAACTGCCCCGGAAATGAAATCAGATTGGGCACCTCTGTCTTGCCAGGATAATAATAATAATAATAATAATAATAATAATAATAATAATAATAATAATAATTTATTATTTATACCCCGCCCCCTCTGGCTGGGTTTCCCCAGCCACTCTGGGTGGCTTCCAACAAAACACTAAAATACAATAACCTATTAAATATTAGAAGCTTCCCTAAACAGGAGAGAGCCTTCCTGGGGAAGATATCTTATCCTACACTCTGGCCGAAGATGACATATGCCCCCCATGTATTCTCAAAACAGTCCTACGATATGGGTGAAGCTAGGAAGGAGTGCGTGGCCTAAAGTCCTCCAGTACGTTTTGTAGTAAGGAACTGAACACAGGTCTTCTTGTCTTAAGTCCAACACTCTAAGTGCTGGTGCTATAGGATGACAGAGAATGGCACCCAAGAGAACAAATGGAACATGTTTTATTTGGGTTCTCTCTCTCTCTCTCTGTGTGTCTCTCTTTTCATGAAGCCCAGAAATTATGTGTGGGCCAGCAGGCTAGTAAAAATAGTACAGTGGTACCTCGGGTTAAGTACTTAATTTGTTCTGGAGGTCCGTTCTTAACCTGAAACTGTTCTTAACCTGAAGCACCACTTTAGCTAATGGGGCCTCCCGCTGCCATCGTGCCACCGGAGCACGATTTCTGTTCTCATCCTGAAGCAAAGTTCTTAACCTGAAGCACTATTTCTGGGTTAGCGGAGTGTGTAACCTGAAGTGTATGTAACCTGAAGCGTGTGTAACCCGAGGTACCACTGTACACAATGTTAGGAAAAAATTGCAGGCAACCCCCCCTAATAATAATAATAATACATGTGTGAATAGCTTGTATAAACTTGCTCTGTGAGACTACATCACAGGATCTCTCAGGGGCAATTCATGTAGGCTAAGATATCAATGTTACAGGGGGGCAGAATTGGGAGGATAATGCGGGTGAATTTCAATTCACTTTGCTTTATAACACTGCATCAGAGAATACTCTGGGGAGGGGAGGGAGATCAGCTTCTGACAGAAGAGGAGGGGGACTATTCACCCCCCCTCACTGCCAGTGTGTCCCGAAGCAGAGAGACAGGAAGACACAGCGCTGTCCAGCTTTGAGATTGTTGCTGAGCAGCTAGAAGGGAGGGAGCAACTGGGTGATACAACAATAGAGAGGGGGGGAACCCAGCCCCCCGACTTTGTATGAGAACAAAAGAGACACAGCGGAGAGGCGGGACATCCTGTTGGTGAGCTGCTTCCTGAGGAAGTGGAAGAGAGGAGTCAGTGTGGGGTACTCCGATCCTGGCAGAGGGAGGCCGATCTGTGTTTGCAACATGATACTGTAATAAAAAGACTATAAATCAACCAGATGCTCGTTAATTCTTATTGGTGAGCTACCAGGAGGGAGAGGGGAACTTGACATACTGTTATGCACCGCCCAATCTCTGAGAGGTGTGAGATTCCAGGGGTTCTTAGCACCCACTCAGGGTTCATGTTTTCTTTTGGAAATGAGGCACAGCGGAGATTGAGGTGTCTTTATGTTATATGGTTTATTTACACACGTATACAACCCGAGCCTCCAGTGGAGGCGTTCACAGCAGTTCCCAAATTCATGCACAAACTGAAGCGGCACCAATCCTTCGGAATTGTCTCTTTTCCAAATTTTGTAATGCTTTTCTCCAACCGAACCAATGCGGGCAAGGATGCATAGATTGGGGGAAAGGTAGCGTAAAAAAATAAGTAGCAAAAATTAGTGGCAATGACTCGGACTGCATTCTGTTAGGGGAAATGGCTCATGAAAATATTATATGTTAAGTGGGTCCGGCCCGTCGTTGTTCAAGGTGCCTTGAGTTCGATATCCTTAAGAGATCCTTCGCTTTGATCCATTGGAGCATGGCATGTTGTTGCAGAGTCTATTTGTGGCGGAGGATCTGCGCATGTCTTTGTCAGTTCAGGTGCACCCAGTGCAGCACAGCTCCAGCAAGTATCCCCGCGGTGTTTGGAAGCACCTGGCGGCTGGTCCCGCTCCATGGCCACCGCTGCTCCAGCTGCGGCATTTTGTTGCAGAGGTCGTCGCTGTAGCAGCAAGTGGCGTTATAGGTGAATCCGAAGAAGGAGTCCTTCAGGCCCGATGCGTTACAGCTGGGAGACTGGTGGCTGCAGCCCAGCCAGGCAAAGAAGTAGAAGGGGCCTGGACATGAAATAAAGAGGGGGACAGGGTTACACTGGGGTGGGACTAGCAGCAAATTAACCCATGAATCTTAGAATCGCTATCAAGACCACCTGACCCAGGAATACTGCAGTACAGTGGTACCTCGGGTTACAGACGCTTCAGGTTACATACACTTCAGGTTACAGACTCCGCTAACCCAGAAATATTACCTCGGGTTAAGAACTTTGCTTCAGGGTGAGAAGAGAAATTGTGCAGCGGTGGTGCAGTGGCAGCAGGAGTCCCCATGAGCTAAAGTGGTGCTTCAGGTTAAGAACAGTTTCAGGTTAGGAACAGACCTCCAGAACGAATTAAGGTCTTAACCCGAGGTACCACTGTACTCAACTCTCTCCTGTTGATCTATCTAGCAATCTTGCTCCACCTATCTTTCATAGCCCATTGATCTGTTTGCCTATCTGCCTATAATCTATCATAGCCAACTGTCCAATTTCTGTCACTATCTGTTATCTGTCTATCTACCATAGTCTATCAACCATTTTCCTATATCTGTGGATCTATCAACCTTTATCATATCCTATAAATCAAGGTTTTTCCCAAATTTGGGTCTCCAGCTGTTTTTTTTTTTGGACTACAACTCCCATCATCCCTAGCTAGCAGGACTGGTCATCAGGGATGATAGGAATTGTAGTCCAAAGACAGCTGGAGACCCCAGTTTGGGAAACCCTGCTATAAATTATCTATCTGCCATCTATCATCTATCTAAATTGACCAATATCTTTTGCTTTGGAAGATGAAGTGTGAGAGAAATGGACTTGTGGTCATCTAAAAGTAGATGGCTTCTCCAGACTCTGCGCCCAGGGTAGTAATAATAATAATAATAATAATAATAATAATAATAATAATAATAATATTTATACCCCTCCCATCTGGCTGGGCTTCCCCAGCCACTCTGGGCGGCTTTCAAAAAAATATTAAAATACTGTAATACATCAAACATTAAAAGTGTTAAGTTGTGGGTGAACATATCAGACGACACAGCGATTCTTCAAACAGCTCTTGTTTATTCACAGGCCAGGACAGAACTGAACTGAAGGGCTCAGTCAGCCTGCTTATATAGAGCTCCAGTACACGTTACTGTAACAACTTTCTAAAACTATCCAATCACTGAATGTCACTTTCGATCCTTTATTTGCATAACTATCTACAGTATCCCCCTGCTGGCCCAGGGTGAGAACTTCAGTACATAACAAAAAACTTCCCTAAACAGGGCTGCTGTTGTACAAGCAGTCCCTAAACCGGGTGGTGCTGGTTGTACAAAAAGAATACAACACTGTTTCCTGCTGTGCAGAAGCCTATTCTCCAGTTTTATACAGGTTTTCTCCCCCTGCAAAAGAGCCTTCTGCTTTCCTTGCTGATTCCCAAGAGTAAGGTTCCTTTCATGTCATCATCATCATCATTTTTAATTTGTATACCGTCCTCCAATCTTACAATACTCAAGGCGGTTTACAAGCTGAAGAAACAAAAAATGTACACCTAATGCAATACAGAAATGTGATAATAAAACAAAACTAAGCAACCTACATCAAACGAAGTGAGTGTTCCGGTTTGCGAACGTTCTTTGGAACCTGAACGTCCAACGTGGCTTCCGATTGGCTGCAGGAACTTCCTGCAGCCAATCAGAAGCCACACCTTGGTTTCTGAATGTTTTGGAAGTTGAACGGATTTTTGGAACGGATTCCCTTTGACTTCCGAGGTACCACTGTGCTGAGCTGGACTGACCAAAGGCAGTTTCCTATGCTCACGACATTCCTCTCTTGACACTCACCAAACATTGCGAGCCGCGTTTCGCAGGTCCCGTTTGGTTTCGCCGTACACTCGTGTTCACCCCAGATGCACCCGTTGTATGGGTTCGCAACCTCACAGGCATGGCATTTCAGGGCCCTGGCTGCCGACAGGAGATACAGAGATGCAGGCTGTATTAAACAAAGGCAGAAGAGTGCAAACAGCAATTTGCACCAGTTCAGAACTGGCCCAGTCTAAACCTAGGGGTTGAAGGGGTTCGAGGTACCGTATTTTTCGCTCTATAAGACGCACTGGACCACAAGACGCACCTAGTTTTTGGAGTAGGAAAACAAGAAAAAAAATATTCTGAATCTCTGAAGCCAGAACAGCAAGAGGGATCAGAGAGCCAGTGTGGTGTAGTGGTTAAGAGCGGTAGTCTTGCAATCTGGGGAACCGGGTTTGAGTCTCCGCTCCTCCACATGCAGCTGCTGGGTGACCTTGGGCTAGTCACACTTCTCTGAAGTCTCTCAGCCCCACTCACCTCTGGGATAGCTGCGCAGCCTGCATTCGCTCCATAAGACGCACACACATTTCCCCCTACTTTTTAGGAGGGAAAAAGTGAGTCTTATAGAGCAAAAAATACGGTAGATTCTGCAAAATTGCAAAAAGGGAGGGAAGTGTTCTGGCCAGTGCAGCTGACTCTAACACCAAGAAAAAGATTTTATATATATATATATATATATATATATATATATATATATATATATATTCAAAGATCTTTAATGAAACTTTACATATATACATAATAGCCAAAAATCCCAATGATTCCCTCACATAAAATATAATATCTAAATTACAACAGCTGCATAATTTTAATTATAAAATCCACCCCCACCCTCTACTTCCCTCCACAGCAATTTGACTCTATATATTTCCGTCTACCTTTTCCCCCTTGCATTCTATAATAAATTATTTTTTTGTTAAATTCTGATTTCTGCTTCTTTCTTTATTGGTTTTGTTATTGCTTGCATTTTTTATTCTAAGCCTATTAGCATGTCATTTTTAGAACAATATTTTGGCATATAATCTTCGAAATACTTATAGATTTACAACAGTGGTTTGCAGAAGGTCATGACTCGGAGACAGAAGAGGGATGAAGCTGGGAGATAATGGAAGAACAGGAGGGGAAGGCAGCAGGGCCGGGGCAACTGACTGACACATTATCTTTAGAAAGCATTCCAGACCCCCCTTCTCCTAGGACCTGGAGGACAGTGAAAGTGGCAGAACAGAAAGTGAATAGACAAAAAAACGTACACAGCCACCGTATGTTAAGGGGTGGAGAGTCTGACGACTGAGGGTAAAAGGGGGGAGGAGATTACTTGGAGCAATGCCATTATCCCAGAGATGATGTTCTACATCTCTCTCTGTGAATATTGAATAAAATACATCAGTAAGAGATCCTTGAGGGACGTGGGTGGCGCTGTGGGCTAAACCACAGAGTCTAGGACTTGCCGATCAAAAAGTCGGCGGTTCGAATCCCCGCAACGGGGTGAGCTCCCATTGCTCGGTCCCTGCTCCTGCCACCCTAGCAGTTCGAAAGCACGTCAAAGTGCAAGTAGATAAATAGGTACCGCTCCGGCGGGAAGGTAAACGGCGTTTCCGTGTGCTGCTCTGATTTGCCAGAAGCGGCTTAGTCATGCTGGCCACATGACCCGGAAGCTGCACGCCGACTCCCTTGGCCAGTAAAGCGAGATGAGCGCTGCAACCCCAGAGTCAGCCACGACTGGACCTAATGGTCAGGGGTCCCTTTAAGAGATCCTTGTTTTTTCCACTACTGGCAGCCTGCCACAAGGGGGGTGGGGATCAGATTCCCTGAAGCCTGACACCTTCTAACAACTTTAGCTATGGGTGCTGTCACTCCCCACCTGCAAAACCTATTCCCCCCCCCCTGATAGTGAACCTTTCTGTGTAAGGGGTGCGGGAATGACTCACCAGTTGCCCAAAAGACGAACATGAAGAAGAAGCAGCAAACCAGCGGCTTTCCATCCATTGCTAATTCCCTTACAGTCAAATCCAAAGGTAATTTAAGGAGATGGTTGGGTGTGGATTGAGAGGACACCACCAACAGGTAAGCAGGTAGGGAGGAGGAGGAGAAGGGAGCAAAGCCTGCACACCTGTGCAGACAGACGCTTACTGCTGATCAAGGCTCCCCTCTGCAGCCAGCACACGCCTGGGTTTGCTCAGTGGTTATCAGCACCTGACGACTGTTTACAGATGTGGGCAAGGAAGAAAACCCACAAGCCACCCTTGTCCTATTAAGGGTGCGCCATGATGCCGAACCAAGGGTAGCGTAGAGAGTCAGCGGGAGGAACCAGGAAGCCATGAAAAGCCTGTCAGCAACTGCAGGCCAAGCCGAGCCAGCAGTCACTAAGAAAATCATAAAGGTGAAGAAGAAGAGTTTGGATTTGATATCCCGCTTTATCACTACCCAAAGGAGTCTCAAAGCGGCTCACATTCTCCTGTTCCCTCCTCCCCCACAACAAACACTCTGTGAGGTGAGTGGGGCTGAGAGACTTCAGAGAAGTGTGACTGGCCCAAGGTCACCCAGCAGCTGCATGTGGAGGAGCAGGGAAGCGAACCCGGTTCACCAGATTACGAGTCTACCGCTCCTAACCACTACACCACACTGGCTCTGGTGGAAATGTAAGGGAAAAGAAGGCACCTTTTATCACAGGGGTCAGCAAACTTTTTCAGCAGGGGTCCAGTCCACCGTCCCTCAGATCATGTGGTGGGCCAGATTATATTTTGAAGAAAAAATGAACGAATTCCTATGCCCCACAAATAACCCAGAGATGCATTTTAAATAAAAGGACACATTCTACTCAGGTAAAAACACGCTGATTCCTGGAGCGTCCGTGGGCAGGATTGAGAAAGCGATTGGGCCAGATTCAGCCCCCGGGCCTTAGTTTGCCTACCCATGTTTTATCACATGTGGTGGAAATGTAAGGTAGTAAAAGAATTTTGGGAAATGACATATAATGAGTTGAAAAAAATGTTTAAAATACCCTTTTCTAAAAACAAATACAAAAACACAACCCCCCCACAAGCCTTCCTTTTAGGAATCCTAGGTGCCAATGGTCCCATCACCTCTTGGCAAATGGAAGGGGAAGAAATGGAGGCAGTGAGAGATTTTACTGTCTTTGGCTCCATGATCACTGCAGATGGTGACAGCAGCCACGAAATTAAAAGACGACTGCTTCTTGGGAGAAAAGCAATGACAAACCTAGACAGCATCTTAAAAAGCAGAGACATCACCTTGCCGACAAAGGTCCGTGTAGTTAAAGCTATGGTTTTCCCAGTAGTGATGTATGGAAGTGAGAGCTGGACCATAAAGAAGGCTGATTGCCAAAGAATTGATGCTTTTGAATTCTAGTGCTGGAGGAGACTCTTGAGAGTCCCATGGACTGCAAGAAGATCAAACGTATCCATTCTGAAGGAAATCAGCCCTGAGTGCTCACTGGAAGGACAGATCATGAAGCTGAGGTTCCAGTACTTTGGCCACCTCATGAGAAGAGAAGACTTCCTGGAAAAGACCCTGATGCTGGGAAAGATTGAGGGCACAAGGAGAAGGGGGCGACAGAGGACGAGATGGTTGAAGTGTTCTCGAAGCTACCAGCATGAGTCTGACCAAACTGCAGGAGGCAGTGAAAGACAGGCAGTGGAGTGCCTGGCATGCTCTGGTCCATGGGGTCACAAAGAGTCGGACACGACTAAACAACAACAACAGGTGCTGAAATCCCAAGGGAGCAGAAAAGACTATTTATGTATGCGACCACGGCTGCACGGATGTTATTGGTCCAGAGATGGAAAGAAGATGAAGTCCCTACGAGAGAAGAATGGCAAACCAAGTTGATGGATTATGCCGAAATGGCTAAAATCAGGAAGACCAAAACTTTAATAAGGAATGGGAAAGATTTATAACTCATCTTAAAGACTATTGTAAACAGTTAAAATTGTTAGTATGGTTGGAATATAGCTTGTAGTTTAATGGTGAGTTTTGGGCACCATGGAGAGGTAAAAGATTTGGATTATTATAAAAGATGCAGATGGAGATGATTAACCATAGGACCCACAAAGGGGAGGAGAGAAGCCCAAAAGACTCCATGGAATCTTGTTTTTATGTTGTATGTTGGATATGTGACTGTTAAATTTTAATCTGAAAAAACCAAATAAATATATTTAAAATAAAAAAAATTCATAAGTGTCACAGTGGCCTACCAGGTGGGAAGCTCACAATCGGGGCATGAGAACGGCAACTCTCTCCACACCTGCAATTCCAAGCCACTGGTATTCAGAGATTTGTAAGTTGCCTTGGATTGCCTTGGGCAAGATAAAGTGACTAACAAATTTAGTAAATAATAATAGTATACAGGCGGCTCCCCACTTATGTGGGAATTACGTTCCTGGCCCCCCACGCGCATAAGGGAACTGGGGCGATTTAAGAGGCATCAGAAATACCTTTTTATTTTATGCTATACCTTTTTGCCTCTGGATTGCCAGAAAAGCACAGGAAACAGCACATCGAAGCCCGCTTAATGCAGCTTCCCGCCCGACAGCTGTTGAGTGGGGTAGCGAGGCAGCAGTGAGAGCTCCCGTATGCCATTTTGGAGCCCATAAGTCCCCCCCCCCTTTTAAGCCTTTAAAATCTTTGATTCTGGACTTTTGACTCACTGACAGCCTCTTCAGGCTCTGGGGAGGGTCTACTCACAAGCCATGAGGACTTCCCAGCTTTCTCCCATTATTCCCAGGCTTGAATTGATTTATTTATTTCCTGGCATCATGCATATATATGGTCGTGCACTAGTTGATCACATGCAAGCGGACAGATGCTTGTCTTGCTTCTGACATTGGAAGGAGAGCCTAACGCCTTGTGGGAACAGCAGAACAAACTGACAACACTCCAGTGTTTAACTAGGCACTGTCTCGTCTTTCCAGGAGAGCCCAGGGCAAACATGTAGGATGTCACAATCGAATATACCTCAAATATGTCTCCTATTCCAGGTGGTCTTTGAAGGTGTAGCTCACCTGTTCATAGCTGTCAACCGTCCCTTATTTGGAGGGAAAGTTCCTTATCCCAGCGCCGTGTCCCACTGCTGTCCCTTATTGATGATGTCCCTTAAATTTCCCAGGTTTCAAAGGAAGCAGCTCCTCTCCCTCCCTCCCTGCTGGCCAGGGAGGAGGGAGGCTCCAACTGTGTTGCTTGGCTGCATTGCTCACCCAATAAGGAGTCTAAGAACGACTGGGGGGTGGAGCTTGCATGCCTTGTGCCAATCAAATCAGCCGCGTTGCCTGGGACTCGCCTTTGCTCAGCGCTTTCCCAGCGGAGAGGTGACGGTGGTTTTCCTTGCTGCATCCCCTTTGCTGGGTTGCTGCGCTGTGGGAACTACCGCTTGAGGCTTCGTTTGGCTGCTGGCTGGGCTTTCTGCCTTTGGCTCGGAGGGGCTCAGAAGTCGAACATACCTGTGCTCTGAAAATCCCTTATTTTGGCTGCTGGTCCCTTATTTCCGAGGCCGTTGGCCCCTTATTTTCAAATCTGTAAGTTGACAGCTATGCACCTGCTGGGTCCTTGCAATGATGAACTCAGCTCTGACCATCTCCCGAAATCCGTTTGTATATTTCCATGTGGCAATGCTGCTGGAGCTCAGCTGTGGGGGCCTTCTGAGGTTCCCTTGGTGATCAACTGAAAACCACCCAGCAATCTACAAATGGATCCCAATCTATCTATGGGCCTTACAAGACGCCGGTCCTGTGAAGGAAAAGGCTTGTGCAGAGGCAGCATGGTCAAGTCAACCGACTTTATTCATTCCTTCAGTCAAAGATGGCAGCAATACAATTCGAAAGCGACTGCGGTTTACACCAGAAGCACAAAAGCCATGCAAAACACAGCACCACATCGTTGTACTAACTCCACAGTATTTTACTACTGTATGCAATCTCTTTGACATTCAGCTTAAGGAATCTGATTTCAGATTCTGCTAGAGTAAATGCAGCATGCGTAGTAATAATAATGATGATGATAATTTATTATTTATACCCCGCCCATTTTATCATTTGCCAAGTCAGCAATTCAGCAACTCTCCACAGCTCCCCAGTAAATACAAAAAGATATAAAAGAAAACAGGACATTTTAAAACTTTGCATACATATTTTTCTTGACTCTTCCCCCTCCCCAGCAAATAAACACCTGGCAATGCAGCTCAGGGTGAATTCAGATTGAGAAGAGGACAGCCATTGTTTTAACTAAGGGGTGGGGAATCTCAGGCTCAGAGGTCAGATACGGCCCCCCAAGTCTTTCTGTTCGGCCTTGAAGACTATTCTCAAGCCACACCAGACCTGCTAGGCAGCCTCAACTGTTTTTAGCTAGCTGTAATGTATCCTTGAACTCTGAAGATGCTTCTTGCTTGTAGGAGAACAGAGGGCTGTGTGTGTGTGTGTGTGTACACTAGCACCACCCACCTTTGTCATGCAGCCCCTGGAAGGTTGGCCCCCTCAGAAATGTGGCCCTCAGGCCGAAAAAGATGTCCCACCCCTTGTCGCCCCCCTTCAGCCATTTGCTATTTGGAGATTCTCTCCAGTTATGCTGTTTCTCTCAGGGAGTTTAAACATACAAATCTTCCTTTTCTGTATGCTTCGATCTTCAGGAGAAATGCAGTTTGGTTTCTAAACTTGTGGTGATGACAGAGAGAAACAATTCTGAAGAATTTAAAGAAAGAGTTAAAAAAGCAACAACAGAGGTTCTTTTCATAGAAGAGCCATTGAAATTAATGAATCTACTATTCAGTGCCTGCTAAAAGCATGTTTGTTTAGGCAAGCCTGCCCAGACATGTAGGCCACTTACATGTGTTTTAATTTGTGGGTATTTTTTTGCGCAATTTTAATTACTTTTGAAGGATTTAAGTTGTTGCTTAATAGTCAATCCCTCTTCACAGGGAATGCTGGGAATTGTAGTTTTGCGAGAGGGGAAAAGGGGTGTGTGTCTCTCTCAATACCTCTCTGCACCCTTGACGGACGACAGTTCCCAGAATTCTTTCGGGGAATCCATGACTGTTTATAGAGGTGTCTTAGTGCTTCAACTGTGTGCTTTGAACGTGAGCTACATAGAACTAGCTATGAAGCATCTTCAGCAGGTCCTGTGGGAGAGGCCACAAATGAGGTGGGGGAACCTTTGGGAGGGAAGAAGAAGCTGAAATCTTGAGCACTGACAGAAGGTCAAAGTGATGGGATCATATAATCTGAGGGTTGTCTTTTTGAGTGAAAGGGGTCTCTCTTGCCAGCTTTTATTGTGAATGAACCAGCTGTTGGCCCCATTCTAAGCCGAACCTTCCCAGGGACAGGAAACGAGAACTAAGCGTTGCATAAGTCGGTGTCGCAGCAAGTGCGTTCGTAGGACATGTTGAAGGCATTTTCCCTCCGCTCGGTCTTGTTGCAGAGCTCGGCGTATTTGCCGCAGCCATAGCGCTTGAAGAGGAATAATTCGCCTGGTGGGAGAGGAACGAGATGTGTGTTAGTTTAACTCCTTCCCTGTACCCAGGGTGAGTCACACCACATAGTAGATAACCCTGAAAAGCTAGGTGTTTGGGGCACAGAGCCACAGAGCACCACACCATACGTTTAAAGCACTACGGTGTCACTTTAAACAATCACAGAGTTCTGGGAGCTGGGGATGCAGGAATCTCAGCTAAAGCAACCATGACAGATGGACATCCAACCTCTGCTTAAAAAAACCCCGAAGGAAGGAGAGCCCAACACCTCCCTAGGGAGTCCATTCTGCTGATGAACGGTTCATCCGCTCCACTTCCCTGTCGGGAGGAGTTGCAGTGGACCGCGTGGCCACCCACTCCCCGGGGATCCCAGCCATGTCAAAACCCAGCCAGCCAATCCGCTGGCTGGGGGGCGTGGCCGGGACCATTTAAAAAGAGGCACGAGCCGGAGGGCTTCCTCTTTGGCTCGCTTTCTCAATCACCTGCCCTCCCTCCCTAATTTTCAGGTTTTAGGCACTGGCCTTGCTATGGACCTCGCTTGGTCGCCGTTGAGGGGCCTGGTAGGAATTTTCCCACTTGGCAAATTGGCACTGGCCATTTGGTTTTCGCCTACCTTGTAGCAATCGTCACAACTTTGTTAGGGTTGCAGTTAGGCATTGTTTGACCTTGTGATGGGCCATCACCTGCCCCTCCAAGCTTAAGGGTATTCCATTAAAGGAATCCAGGGGTGTTGATCTTGTCCGAAGCCCAGGTCAGGGGCTGGGGCCATGACACGACCCCGATGGGAACACCAGGGGGAGCTTGAGTTGGTATGCATCGACAGGGCTCCCCCTTCCGGTGGTTTACCCTTACCGGACTTCCTGCGCATCGGGCAGGAGTCAGATATAATCCGGTCCATTCAATGCCTAAGCCAATACCGCTCACATTCTGTAATCAATAAAGTTGTGGCCAAAATTTGCCCAGTAACATTAACCTAATATCTGTGTCCTTGTGTGTGTTATTTCTCAACGAGGGGGTGGCTTCGGGGTCTCGACGCGCAATTACTGCCAGGATGAATCTCCCTTCTTGTAACCTGAAGCCCTGGGTTCAAGTCCTGCCCTCCACAGCTGGAGATAAGGCAAATGAATAGGCAGCAAGCACAAGGAGGAACAGGAGCAGGGCCAGGAAACACTGGGGGTCAGCAGGGGACCCCTTTCTGTGGGACGAGCGCTTTTTCAGGTGCCTGTTGATACTAACACCTCACACCGTTCCCCGAAGACACTAGCTCTCTCGCTGCACAACTGATGGAGATTTTACAGCACTAGCGGATTTCCAGTAATTGTTCTTACCAGCATAAACTTTGGTTGTCTCGCAGAACTGCCCTTCGTCCGCTTTGCAAGGTTCGTCAGTATCCAGGCAGACCTTGCCAAGTTTGTACTTGCAAACTCTGCACACGAGACCTTCAGCTGCAGGAGAGAAGCAGAAAGACAGGCATGGTTTTAATCAGAAATTATAAACGGGCCACAAAAGTGCTTTAAAAAACAGCAGCCAAAAACTGCATGCCAACTTTCTTCCTCAGTGCTTGATGGTGCACATGCCCCCCCCCCCCCCACATTTTATCCTTTGCAGCTGTGTGTGTGGTAGGCCAGACCGAGAGGCGGTGATGGGCCAAAGGCCCCTTCATGTGAGCTTCATGTTTTGGTGGAGATTTGAAACCAGCTTCCTGCAGACCTGTTCTGACAATCTAACCACTATACCACACTCCCCATTTGTAGCAGATGTCAAAGCAAAACTGTTTTGTAAGAATGTATGAATCAGCCTATTTCCATTCCAGATTAGTTTCACATGCATTCAGTCTGTTCCATCCTGTTGTTCTATGGATCATACATACATATGAAGAGAGAGAAAGTGAGTGAGTGAGAGAGAGAGAAACCAGGGGACATATTTACATAGGAACACGGGAAGTATACAGTGAGAGTGTTATAGGTTGGCCTAAACCCAAGGAACTAACAAACGGTAGGATTTTGATTGTTTGGGATATGAATGAAAATACAAGCTGCATAATTGTGCCAGACAAGGAATCCTTTGGCCTGGGGAGATCAATGTTGCCAAGGTGATGGGGCGTATGTTTGAGGTGACAGGGAAAGTGTGTCTTTAGCAAGGTGTGCTGGGAAAAAGAAGAAGGGGAGCACAAAGGGAGAGATCCATCTTGGGCAGGTTGGCTGAAGGCCGGCTGGGAGAGATGCCTTGGATACCAGCACTGCACTGCTGTGGGGGGGGGGGCAGGCCTCTCTTGAGATGACCATGCTGTAAGATCCAGACTCCCACCATGCAGACTGAAGGTGTAAAGCGGTGAATAAATCATATTTCTTAAAGCTACACCAGTCTTTGTTGCATCCTTGATTCTCTGAAGGAGCACAGGCCCTTAGGAAGGTCAAGACCCCTGGAATCCCGTGTACAGCTTGGCAGAGATTGGGGTGGCCTGTGATGTTAGGATATTTCCGTTCCACCTTAAAAGGGAGCAGGCTTTGTGAGTCACAGAGTCTGCGTATTTCCTGTTCACAGGATGTTTATGTTGTCAGTTGCTTTCGTTTTCTTCTTCTTGCCTGAACATACCGATGCAGGTGGTCATGGTTTCTTTGTTCTGACCAACGCTGAATAAACTGTAAATGGGCTCTCCTGCTGTGCATCTTTTGCTGTGTGAATTCTGCTGATAGAGTGTGCACCAGCCTAAGAATGTGGCAATCTATTCTTGAGGCTTCGTGTCGCTGATTGCTGATACTGCGTGTCTACGGGAGATCAATGGATCATCCGGCAGCCGGCTTGAGGGCTATGATGGACTTTGCCTCCCTGGCAGTATCCCAACATGTAACACACATGCGCTCTCTCTCTCTCTCTCTCTCTCTCTCTCTCTCTCTCTGTGTGTGTGTGTGTGTGTGTCCCCCATTGCATTTAAATTATGCACAATTTAGTGAGCACTTTCCCCTAAAATACAGATCTGTATCTTTTTCTATAGGTTTTCCCTTAAAACACACACTTGCCTGTAAAATACATATAAGCTGCCATATTTCAAAATCAGGACACCCAAAGGTTTTTAGGAAACCACCGGTGTGTTGTTATTTTTACAAAAATGCGAAAAAACCAAGACTTTTCAATTGATTTGCCTAAGATCTAGGACAAGGCGCCTTTTGGAAATCCCCCCTGGATGTCAATTCCGCCTCTGAAATCCCAGCAATGTCCGGGAAAATCTGTACGCATGGCAGCCCTACCTAAGAGGCATCAGTTACAAGCCAAGACAAAATTCATTCAAAGAGGACTTTTTTCTGAATGTAAATACCCACATTGATGCCAAAAAGAGCCGGGGGACACTGTTCATCATTACCTACGCTCAGAACACCCTTGTGAGATGCATCCTGCCAAAGAAGTTTGTGAAATCTTGTATATCAATAGCAAATCCAAAAGTCCTTTGGTCCAAGTCACTGTAAGGCAGGTTCCTGTTTACCTGTATTCCTATGCAGTCGTACCTTGGACCCCGGGTGCCTTGCAACTCGAACGTTTTGGCTCCTGAATGCCGCAAAGTGAGTGTTCCGGTTTGCGAACGTTCTTTGGAACGTCCGACGGAGCTTCTGCAGCTTCTGATTGGCTGCAGGAGCTTCCAATCATAAGCCACGCTTTGGTTTCCAAACGTTTTGGAAGTCGAACTTCTGGAACGGATTCCATTCGACCTCCGAGGTACGACTGTATATCTATAGGGTGGTATTTGCCCCCTGGTCCTGGGGTCCCCCAGTCAGGGGCGTCTTGCCCATACAGCTGCCTTTCTCAACCTGGGGGTCCCCAGATGTTGTTGAACTACAACTCCCATCACCCCTAAGTAGCAAGGCCAGAGCTCAGGGATGATGGGAGTTGTAGTCCAACAACATCTGGGGACCCACAGGTTGAGAACCATAGAGGCAAGTGGCATGGGACGCCAGGGCACCAAGTTCTGGAGGGTGCCAGGGAAGAGGGGGAGGCTGGATGTAGTGCCACCTAGCATAAGCTTGTGCCCTCGCCCATCTCTGCCATGGCACGCCCAGAGCCCCCGCTGGAAGAGCCTCCCTTCAGCCGCTGCCCGCCTCCTCCAGCCCCGCAAAGCTGCCAGCAGTGCCGTAAAAAGGTTGCCAACTCTGGGAAATGGGGGGTGGGGGGCGCCGGAGGGATCTTTGTACCACGGCACCAGATATACTTAAGACGGCCCTGCCCCCAGTCCTGTATTAGTCACTTATGACCTCCAAACCATCCTAAATATCTTTGCAGAAGCTTACAAAAAGCTTGGCCTATCGCTCAACATCTAAAAAACCAAAGTGCTGCACCAACAAGTACAAAATAACCCCTCTGCTGCGCCACAAATCCAACTCAACGGTATAACGTTGAAAAATGTTGATCACTTCTCCTACCTAGGCAGTTATCTTTCCGCAAGGGCCAACACTAATGCCAAAATCCAGCGCCGCCTGAGCTCTGCAAGTGCGGCTTTCTCCCGATTGAAGTGCAGAGTGTTTGAGGACCGGGACATTCGCAGGGAAACCAAAATGCTTGTTTACAATGCTATTGTACTACCAACCTTACTGTATGCTTGTGAAACATGGACCACTTATAAATGCCATCTCCAACTCCTCGAAAAATTCCATCAACAGTGTCTCCGAAAAATTTTACATATCACTTGGGAAGACAGGCGAACTAATATCAGTGTACTGCAAGAAGCAAAGATCACCAGTGTTGAAGCAATGATTCTTCAACATCAACTTCATTGGAATGGTCATGTTGTGCGGATGCCTGATTATCATCTTCCAAAGCAACTACTCTATTCCAAACTTAAAAATGGAAAGCGTAATTCTGGTGGTCAACAAAAGAGATTCAAAGACTCTCTCAAGGCAAATCTAAAAAAATGTAGTATAAACACTGACAACCGGGAAACACTGGCCTGCGAGCGCTCCAGTTGGAGAAGAGCCTTTACCAAAGGTGTCATGGGCTTTGAAGACACTCGAACTCAGGATGCAAGGGAGAAACGTGCAAAGAGGAAGGCACGCTTGGCAAATCCACACCGTGATCAACTCCTGCCTGGAAACCAATGTCCCCACTGTGGAAGGACATGTGGATCCAGAATTGGCCTCCACAGTCACTTACGGACTCATTGTTAAAACTGTGTTTATGGAAGACAATCTTACTCGGCTATGAGTGATCGCCAAAGAAGTCACTTGTGACTTACAAAAAATGTTTTCTAAAGGGATCCGCCCCCGCCCCCCAGATGCTTGCTTGTGAGGGTGTGTGAACACGTGGCCGTGATCCTTGTTTACATGCTTTGAATATTCTTTCACAATGTTATTAAAAGCACTCCTGAAACTGCTTGAGGCGCTGGGGTGGCATTCATGTGGGCCTCATCCAGCAGAGATTGTGCCATCTCTGTCTAGTGTTAGAAGTTCTTTTGGTTTCTGCAACATCCCACAATCTTCCATGGAGATTAAAAAACCTCAATGATGCACTGGGAATGGAATGCATTTCTCTCTCTCGCTGAGTTAATTCCTGCCCACTTCAGGAGTCCTATCAAGCGCTGGCACAGGCAACGAGCAGCAATAAGTGTTGAATAAGTATAGCAAGCTTGAGGGTTGAATTTATCTTTCTTTTCTTTAAAGCTTGCGGTAGCCAACTTCCCCCCAATGAATAAAGATTTGAAACCCTTAATGCAGCTGCGTCACTAAGCCCACAAAGGTAGGAGCACAGCTTTCCTCAAACTGGTGCCTTCCTGTCCCAAAACTGGGATGTTGTCTTCCCTTCCATGCTCCCATGTGAGTTACGTGACTTGCGCAAGATTAAGGGCCCCCCAAGAGTCATCAGTCAAATCTTTATTACAGTCATAGACCCGGCATAAGTAGGGTGGGGTACAATCATTTAAAATCTATAAAACATTTTTGGAAATCTAAAGTTATTAAAAAAGAAGGTACAGTGGTACCTCGGGTTACAGAGGCTTCAGGTTACAGACTCTGCTAACCCAGAAATAGTACCTCAGGTTAAGAACTTTGCTCCAGGATGAGAACAGAAATCGCGCAGCGGCGGCACAACAGCAGCAGTGGGAGGCCCAATTAGCTAAAGTGGTACCTCAGGTTAAGAACGGTTTCAGGTTAAGAACAAACCTCCGGAATGAATTAAGTTTTTAACCCGAGGTACCACTGTATATATAAAAGACTGCAAGAAGCTAAAAGAAGGGTTAGGAGTATTAAATGGATAAGGAAGAGCATAAAAGGTCAGTATATAAAAGACTATGACTATCAATTTACAAAGAAATGTACAAAGCACTCTGATATGTAAAGGGTCGTGGACGACTCTGGGGTTGCGGCGCTCATCTCGCTTTATTGGCTGAGGGAGCCGGCGTACAGCTTCCGGGTCATGTGCCCAGCATGTGGCGAACCAGAGCAGTGCACAGAAACGCTGTTTACCTTCCCACTGGAGTGGTACCTATTTATCTACTTGCACTTCGTGCTTTCGAACTGCTAGGTTGGCAGGAGCTGGGACTGAACAACGGGAGCTCACCCTGTTGCAGGGATTCGAACCACGGACCTTCTGATTGGCAAGCCCTAGGCTCTGTGGTTTAACCCACAGCGCCACCCAATCTAGTTTGTGGCGCAGGTCATCATGTGACGAATTTTGAGCACTGCTATGCAGAACCTGGCAACACTGTTTGTTGTAGGAGGGTTGGTATCTGAAAGCAGCAGGGAGATATAGAATTGTCCTGTGCACCCTGAGTACTTATGGAATAGTGGGGAGATGAGGCTAATACAGATGTCTCTATAATATAAGCGCTGGAGAAGCACATGCTCTGTTATTTCTGTTTGTCCCAAGTAAGGAATCTTCCTATATCGACCTTCCATGAGATCTGAGGGGAGGGTGTGGCAATGTGCCAGGGTAAAGGCCTCCCGATACTTAGGGACTTTGAGTTTAGTTAGGTATGCCATGGGGGAGGCAGAATACCTGATGGATTCATTGGCAATAAAAGTTGGGGCCCTGGCTAGATGCAATTGGCGCTCTGTTTTAAAGTCAGTTTTTCTGAACTCTGAAAAGAGGGGGAAACACAAGAGGATGACAGTATGCTAAGTTCTACAAAACAAAATGAGCAAACGGCAAGGCATGGCTTGTTCTGTAAGCACCCATTGTGGAAGCAGCCTTGGGATCAGGTGCCAAATCCCTTCCCTGTCTCACCTTCTCCCATGTAATAATTTGCATGCAGTCACAGCACTGTATTTCTCTACGACTGCGATATTGACCCTGCCATCCACAGCAATCTCTTGAGGCAATAAATAATAATAATAATAATAATAATAATAATAATAATAATAATAATTTATTATTTGTACCCTGCCCATCTGGCTGGGTTTCCCCAGCCACTCTGGGCTGCTTCCAATAAAGATTAAAAATACATTAAAATGTCACACATTAAAAACTTCCCTGAACAGATGTCTTCTAAATGTCAGGTAGTTGTTTATCTCTTTGACATCTGATGGGGTGCCACTACCAAAAAGGCCCTCTGCCTGGTTCCCTGTTACCTCACTTCTCGCAATGAGGGAACTGCCAGAAGGCCCTCAGAGCTGGACCTCAGTGTTGACCTCAGGCTGAATGATGGGGGTGGAGACGCTCCTTCAGGTATACTGGGCCGAGGCCGTATAGGGCTTTAAAGGTCAACACCAACACTGTGAATTGTGCTCGGAAACGTACTGTAATACGCGAGAGCAGCAAGCAGCCACACACACAATTAAAAACCACAAATAGGAATCCACAGAGATAAAAGCAGGGGACCAGCCAACTGGAGAAAAGAGGAAATCTAAATTTATGGAAGGTCCTTAGATGTTAACTTTAAAAGCAAGATGGGCTTGGGGACCAAAAGATAGCAGAGGTGGCACTAGGCCAACTGGTCCAGAGGTTGGATTTCCAACAATTTGGGAATCCCCACACCAGGGGACATCAGCCTCTCGGTCCTTGCTTGCCTTGTTTCAGAAGCCGGGAAGGTTACCCAGAGAAGAGCCTCATCAGAAAATCTTAATCAGCAGGCAAGTTCAAATGGGGAAATCTAAGCTTCTTTTTGCTGGAAGAAGCTTCTTGCGAAACCTGAAACGATTCAGGGTGGAGGGAAGTCTTTCCAGCTGGATGGCAGCCAGGCTTCTGCTGTAAACAGATTTCTGTGCCAAGGAATGCTGGAACAAGAATGGGTGGCGGATGATCTCCGTCGAGGCTGCCAAGGCCCTTTCGTAATCCAGGGAACACCCAGAATGTAAAGTGGGCAGCATTATATTGTGCATTCAAGGTGGTATCTGGGTGGTTACATATGACCCCACTTTCCATTCTGTTTGCGCCTACGAAAGTTTTGGGGCGGGCACACTGCTTCCTTTTTCCAGTCAAGTGCACATCCTGTAATTTCTTGCAGGAACCCTGTAACTTTTTATAGCACAAACGTTCTGGTTTATTTTATTCCGCTGCTTTAGTTGCGCTGTAAGGCAAGAATGCCTCTTCAGACAGCAATATAGACCTGGGGCACATTCACACTATATACAGTGGTACCTTGGGTCAAGAACTTAATTTGTTCTGGAGGTCCGTTCTTAACCTGAAACTGTTCTTAACCTGAGGTACCACTTTAGCCAATGGGGCCTCCTGCTGCCACCACACGATTTCTGTTCTCATCCTGAAGCAAAGTTCTTAACCTGAGGTACTATTTCTAGGTTAGCAGAGTCTGTAACCTGAAGCATCTGTAACCTGAAGCTTCTGTAAGCTGAGGTACCACTGTATTATTATTTTTTGTAATTTTAAATGGTTTGAATCTGTTTTTAATATTGTGTAACATTGTATTTTGAAATTAATGTTGGGTTTAACTTATTGTAATCCACCCTGGGGCCTTAGGGTGAAGGGCGGATAATAAATTGTAACAACTACTACTACACATTTAAAGTAATGTGGCACACCACCCAAAGCTCTGAGCGGTGTGAGATTCAGGGTTTTAAGGCATGCTTAACCAAAGTCTGTGTTTCCTATTGGAAATGAGGCACAGCGGAGATTGTGGTGTCTTTATGATACAGTGTTGCCTCGCAAGACGAACGCCTCGCAAAACGAAAAACTCGCAAGACGAAAGAGTTTTCCGTTTTTGAGTCGTTCCGCAAGACGAATTTCCCTATGGGCTTGCTTCGCAAGAAGAAAGCCCATAGGGAAATCTCCGGGGACCTCTTTTAAATGCTGGCCATCGGGAGCAAAGACTTTCACCCACCGCCGGCCTTCACAAGAGGTCCTGGACCTCTTCTGAAGGCCGGCGGGGGGCAAAAGTCTTTGCTCCCCCCCGCCTGCCTTCCCGGGATAGCGGAGAAGCGCAGCGCGTTTCTCCGCTATCCCGACGGCTTTTGAAGGCAGGCGGGGGGGGGGGGAGCAAAGACTTTGGCCCACCACCGGCTTTCAGAAGAGGTCCTGGACCTCTTCTCAAGGCCGGCGGGGGGCAAAAGTCTTTGCTCCCCCCGCCTGCCTTCCCGGGACAGCGGAGACTTCTCCGCTGTCCCGGGCGATCTGAAAATGCTGGCGGGCGGCAGCGAAGGCTTCGCTGCTGCCCGCCAGCATTTTAAAAGCCCCCGGGACAGCGGAGAAGTCACCGCTGTCCTGGGGGCTTTTAAAATGCTGGCAGTTGGGAGGAAAGCCCTCCTGTCCCCGGAGCTTGCGGGGTGGGAGGTGGGGAGAAGGGCTTTTCTTCCCACCGCCAGCCTTCAGAACAGCCTTCTGAAGGCTGGCGGTGGGAAGAAAAGCCCTTGTCCCCCCCCCCAGCCTTCAGAAGAGGTCGGGGGACAGACTGTCCCCGGACCTGGTCTGAAGGCGGTTTCCATAGGAACGCATTGATTGATTTTCAATGCATTCCTATGGGAAACCGTGCTTCGCAAGACGAAAAACTCGCAAGAAGAAAAAACTTGCGGAACGAATTAATTTCGTCTTGCGAGGCACCACTGTATATGGGTTATTAACACACACATATAAACTAAGCCAACGATGGAAGGGTTTCACAGCACTACCACACGAAGAGGTTCTTGTTTCTCCCATAGCTACGGCTTAGAATTCAAACAGACATCAGCCGTAGCTCTGCCTGCTGCTCATCTGCTTCTCTGTCACATGGTTTCTAACTTCTCTAAGATCTGTGGATTTGTCTGTTGAGGGAGGGAGGGGCCCCATTCATTTGCCATCCCAGACAGAGTCCTTTGATCTTCATAATGGTCCACCCCGAGGCTATCACCTCATGAGGATGTTAAACTTGCTTAATTCGCTTTTAACGCTTGCTGATTCCTGGAGATGAGCATTGTCTAGCCCACAGTTTAATACACATGAGTCTTACCCCCAGTTTCAACATTCCAAGCATTGCTTGAATTCTAACAGCTACCGGACCCAGAAATTTAGGGTGTTTGGCACCCACAAACTCATAACTCTGTTATGCTTCCCACCCCCCCAAAAAGAAACTTGGGAACTGTGGTTTACATCTCACAGAGCAATAATCCCCCAGCTGCTCACTCTTAAATCAAACCCCAGTGGAGGACATCATGAGAAAATGTCTCCATCTGCCTTTTTCAGATGGTGAAGCACATTGGGAGAGGCTGACTAGTGCCTGAGAAATGTTTGATAGAAAGAATACACATCCCACCCTCGGCCATCTTACAAGAATAAAATAAGTCCAAACCTCACATGCATCGAAATTCTCAGTTGCCCTGAGAATGGGGCAGAAAAACTGGAGCCTTTTTCACAGGGGAAAGAAAACTGTTGCCTCTATAGGATTAGCTTGGGGTGTTGTTGCAAATATTCCTTCCTTTCTCCCTCCCTTCTCCACTTTGTTTTCTCAGCTTGTTTTCTGTCGCTTAGTTTAATTATACTGAATTACACACATCAAGTGAAAAATTCAAACCCTTGGTGGTTGAATTTTAGAAATTATGCGCTAGGACCTGATTAGTCCTGCTGATGCGGAGAAACAAAGACAACCCTAGGTACTATAAAGTAATAGCAAGAAGTGAACTCAAGAGATAACAAGCCTTCAAAGTGTTGGTGTTGATCTTTAAAGCCCTAAACGGCCTCGGCCTGGTATACCTGAAGGAGCGTCTCCACCCCCATTGTTCTACCCAGACACTGAGGTCCAGCTCCAAGGGTCTTCTGGCAGTTCCCTCGCTGCGAGAAGTGAGGTTACAGGGAACCAGACAGAGGGCCTTCTCGGTAGTGGCGCCTGCCCTGTGGAATGCCCTCCCACCAGACGTCAAAGAGAACAACAACTACCAGACTTTTAGACGACATCTGAAGTCAGCCCTGTTTAGGGAAGCTTCTAACGTTTGATGCATTACTGTATTTTAATATTGTGTTGGAAGCTGCCCAGAGTGGCTGGGGAAGCCCAGCCAGATGGGCGGGGTATAAATAATAAATTATTATTATTACTTCTGTAATTAGAATCATAGAATCTTAGAGTTGGAAGGGACCCAAGGGTCATCTAGACCAACCCCCTGCAATGCAGGAATCTCAGCTAAAGCAATCATGGCAGATGGCCACCCACCCTCTGCTTGAAAACCTCCAAGGAAGGAGAGTCCACCGCCTCTCATGGCAGTCTGTTCCACGGCTGAACAGCTCTTCCTGTCAGAATCTTTTTCCTAATTATTATTAGTCGGTATCTCCTTTTTTTTTTTTTGTACTTGAAGCCATTGCATTTGAAGAGCAGGAGAAAACAAGCATGCTCCCTCTTCCATATGACAGCCAGTAAAATATTTGAAGATGGCTATCATATCACCTCTCAGGCTAAACATTCCTTCAAGCATTCCTCGTAAGGCTGAGTTTCCAGACCCTTGATCATCTTGGCTGTCTTCCTCTGCCCTTAGTGCTTTCTTTTCATCAACAATCTTTTGGATTTCACTTCCTAACCCTCACACATAAATGGGGAAAAATTGTAGATCCAGTGTGACAAACTTTTGTCCCTCCAGATGTTGCTGAACTACGACTCACACATCAGCCCCAGCCAGCATGACCAATAGTCAAAGCTGATGGGAGTTGTAGTCCAACAACATTTAAAGGGACAAAGGTTCCAGAACCGCAGGGTTGCCTCCAACTAACTTCCACTCACACTAGATCCATCGAAATTAAGGAACCCAAAATATGTTCAATGGATCTGCTCTGATTAGGACTAGCATTGGACACAACACATCGAGTTGGAAAGAAATTTTGATGTGATCTACTCCAGCTTTAGCCAACCAGGTTGGGGCTGATGGGAGCAACATTTGGAGGGCACCAAGTTGGCCAAGGCTGATCTTGTTCAATCCCCCATTGAATTCAAGATCTGCAATGCAGGAATCTTGTGGTTGCAGCACCCCTGGAAGATGGCTTTCCCACCAGCAGGTAACAAAGTGTACAATGTTAGTCCTACTCAGAGCAGACACATTTAAATGAGTGGACACGACTTAGACCTATTGATTTACGTACTCTGAGATAAAAATAGATGGGTACGACCCAAAAGGACTCACCATTCCTAAATACTTAAATATAGTTATGAATTTGTGGGTGCCAGACCACTATTATCTCCGGATCAAGTTAGTATTAGAATTTAATTAAGGCTCAGGGTGTTAAAATGGGTGCTGGATCCCTGGGTATTAGGCTGGAATCAGCAAGCTTTCAAAGCAATAATTTAATAACAAGGGGAATTTAATAACCAGGCTAGTTTCCTGGGTTCAGATGATAGCCTAGGGCAGGCATAGGCAAACTCAGCCCTCCAGATGTTTTGGGACTACAATCCTCATCTTCCCTTACCACTGGTCCTGTTAGCTAGGGATGATGGGAGTTGTAGTCCCAAAACAGCTGGAGGGCTGAGTTTGCCTATGCCTGGCCTCAGGGATAACCCATTAACACAACAAAGGATCCAAAGGAACCTGGTGTGGGAGGACGTATGAGTGGGGCCCCTCCCTCAACAGATAAAGCCAGACTTTAGAGTAGAGTAGAGAGATTGGAGTTAGGAGTTACGGTACCAAGACACAAAGCAGCAGCACAATGTTTGATGTCTGTTTGGATCCAAGGTTGCGCCTATGGGAGAAGCAAAACCCTCTTGGAGTGATTATGCTACGAACCTCTCCATCATAGGTTCAGGTTGTATATATGTGTTAATAAACCTAACGACACCTCCGCTGTGCCTCATTCCAAGCAGAAAACACAAACCCTGGGCATGCACGCCTAGAACCGCTGAAATCTCACACCGCTCACAGATTGGTATGGCAATGCAGCACCTGAGCTGCTCAAAAAGATGGACCCATCCATTTTCTTACACATTTGCACTAGCTAAATAATAATAATAATAATAATAATAATAATAATTTATTATTATTTATACCCTGCCCATCTGGCTGGGTTTCCCCAGCCACTCTGGGCAGCCCCTGACAGAATTAAAAGCACAATAAAACATCAAACATTAAAAACTCCCCTAAACAGGGCTGCCTTCCGATGTCTTCCTCAGATGGTTGTTTATTTCCTCGATATCTGATAGGTGGGCGTTCCACAGGGTGGGTGCCACTACCGAGAAGGCCCTCTGGCTGGCTAAATTCCCATGCAAATGTTTTGCAAAACAACACCCCCTATTTTCCTTTTAAAGCCCGGTACTTACATACTGTGCAGAAGAGCAGAAGGGAAAAGCCCAGGAGAAGACGCTTGTTCATCTTGAGAAATTTCACGAGAGAGAGGAGGAATGTGTGTGTGGCAATGACAAGAACACAGAAGAATCTAACTTTGACTCTGAAACAAGACTCCTCTTAAAAGGTCCTGAGATGGGAGGTATTAGGGTCAAGAACTGATTTCCATTTGGAGGCAACCAATGGGATGAAAGAATGGGAACAATAGGCACACCTGATACTTAGAGAATGGAAAGGAGGTGTGTTGGTGGTGGCATGGAAATGGAGTTTCAATCCAATTAAAGCACTGTTCCATAATTGATGGACTTAAGAATCTTCAAACACCAGAGCGCCGCAGAAGCTGATCCCGCAAGCATATTTCTCTACATCTTTTCGAAAATATGGAGGAGGGAAGAGACCAGCTAGCCCAATAACTAGGCTTATGCCAGGAAGCAACAGTGAGTCATCATTTCCTAGCACACATAACTTGTGTCTACATAATAACCAAGGCAGAGTCTAAGGGTGGAAGCCAACATGATGCCATGCAGACGCTTTTGGGTGACAATTCTCAATAGCCCCAGGCAGCATGGTGGTAGTTAAGGATGATGGGAATTGTAGTGCCTTACATGGAGGGAAGGAATGGGTAGCCAGTGGCCTTCCAGATGTAAAGTTGCATGATTAGCAACTCCAGAAAGATCAAAAAAAGGAAAGGAAAGCTGATCTGAAATTCTGGGAAAGTGGAGGGGGTGGAAATTGGGGTATGTATGGAAACTTCACGCAACAATGAGTGAAACAAAGCAGTGTTTTGAAATAATATCCTGAGTGCCAAAGGCACAGCTGCAAAATTGCCCAGAGCTAAGTTTCGGCAGTAGCTGCTTGTGTTGTGACTGCATTCATCTCAATTCAAAAAGGACATCTTACAGATGCAGACAGATGCAATTTCGATATAAATATCACTCCTTGAACTGTTTCCCTCTCCCTCTCTGTCTCTCACACACATACCTTAAATCTGTTTATGAAAGTAGTTCTTGCATCACCAATGGATTTGCTAATCTGGAGTCACCTGTCGGCAAGGATGCCATCATTCAGAGTCAGCCAAATGTTTTGGATCGTGGTGCGTCTTGCAGACGGCTTCCCGGGCAGCAAACCTCTTTGGCTACCTGGAAAAGAGGCCAGATCAGGCCGCGAGAGTTCGGGTAGCACAAGGATGGAAGACTGAAGAAACCCCAACTAAAGAATCATGGCAAGAAAAATTGATGGATTATGCAGAACTGGCAAAATTGACACATAAGCTACGGGACAAGGATAACTGTGACTTTAAGGATGAATGGGAACCTTTCACAAAGTATTTGAAGACGCAACAAAGTGAACTGGACTCCTTGGCAAGTTTTGAATAAACATCCACAATTTTTTACTGATAATAATTAGCTAAACAGTTGGAGGATCTATACAACTCTGTAACATGCAGAAAATAGCATTATTGGAGAAACCAAAGACTGGAACTGAGGGAAGTCGGGGGGTGGGGTGGGGGGATGGGTTTTGTGGGGGGTGGGAAAAATGGGGGGAATAAGGATATGTTTTTGGAAAATATGTTTTGTTATAACTTTGAATAAAAAGAATTTAAAAAAAAGAAAGAGGCCAGATCAACGGTTGTGCATTGAGCGAGAGAGAACTGAAATCTATGGAGCAGGGCCTGTTTGGAACCCATTCACAGGGTTGGAGTGGGATGTTGAATTTCATGGGTGCACTGACAGCGGGAAAACTACTGGAAAACATATAGAAAAGCCAAACACAGCAGCAGGTCAGCCTGCCCACGAGGCAGTGCTTGGGGAAGAAGTTTCCTCAGGTGGCAGACAGTTGGTAGGAGCACTAGATTTGGGCACTAAGGTATGTGCCACTGGCTGCCACCTGCTCTTGTTGCCAGCCTGCAACGCCTCTAATGTCCCCTGCTACTGCTTTCTGCTCCTACAAAGCCCCTGCAGTGGTGGTGGGGCATTGGAGAAGGTAGGGGGCACCGCAGGAGATGTGGGGGAACAGGCACCATTTTCTGTTTTGCCTCAAGAGGCAAAATGTCCTGGGCCAGCCCTGACGGCCATTTCCAAAGCATACAGAGAGTTTTGGTTTTTTGTGGCGGTTTTCTCCCCTTCCTGCCAGCCACTAACATACAGGCAAGCAACTACAGTGGTACCTCGGGTTAAGAACTTAATTCGTTCTGGAGGTCCGTTCTTAATCTGAAACTGTTCTTAAACTGAAACTGTTCTTAAACTGTGGTACCACTTCAGCTAATGGGGTCTCCCGCTGCTGCTGCACAATTTTCGTTCTCATCCTGAGGTAAAGTTCTTAACCTGAAGTACTACTTCCGGGTTAGCGGTGTCTGTAACCTGAAGCATCTGTAACATAAAGCGTCTGTAACCTAAGGTACCACTGTAGTGCATTTTGCACAAATTCTTTGTACAGTGGTACCTCGGGTTACATACACTTCAGGTTACATACGCTTCAGGTTACAGACTCCGCTAACCCAGAAATATTACCTTGGGTTAAGAACTTTGCTTCAGGATGAGGACAGAAATCGCGCAGCAGCAGCAGGAGGCTCCATTAGCTAAAGTGGTACCTCAGGTTAAGAACAGTTTCAGGTTAAGAACAAACCTCCAGAACGAATTAAGTTCTTAACCCGAGGTACCACTGTATCTGATTTGGCCATCTGGATCACCTGTCGGAGGATTGAAAGGTTGCAAGCATAATTAAGCCAATCATTTCTTCCCAATATTTCTTTATTGATGGGCAGGACCACCAAACATGCCTCGTATCTGCATTTGAGGGCCCAGACTTCCAACATTTGTCTCCTCATCCAGGTTATGCCAGCTACCGCTAGTAAATCCATTTAGAACAGCTGCCTCTTAGGCCCCATCTGCACTGCACATTTAAAGTAGTATTGTACCGCTTTAAACTACCACGGCTTCCCCCAAAGGATTCTGGGAGCTGTAGTTTGTGAAGAGTGGTTTTTAGGAGACCCTGATTCCCCTCACAGGGTTACACTTCTCAGAGCGATTTAACAACCATTCGCAGAGAACTCTGGGAATTGTAGCTCAGTGAGGGGAACAGGGGTCTCCTAACAACCCTCACTGACAATGTTATGTACTGAAGTTCTCACCCTGGGCCAGCAGGGGGATACTGTAGATAGTTATGCAAATAAGGGATCGACAGTGACGTTCAGTGATTGGATAGTTTTAGAAAATTGTTACAGTTACATTGTACTGGAGCTCTATATATAGCAGGCTGACTGAACCCTTCAGTTCAGTTCTGTTCTGGCCTGTGACTAAACAAGAGCTGTTTGAAGAATCGCTGTGTTGTCTGATATGTTCACCCACAACTTAACAGACAACCTTCACAAACTACATCTCCCAGGATTCTTTGGGGGGAAGCCATGGTTGTTTAAAGTGGCATGAATCTACTTTAAATGTTTATTTAGGAGATCACTGAAAGCAGATGAAAACATCAGGATTTTAATCTTACTTGTAATGCAACAAACTTTATGGATAGATATAAAATATAGATTTGATATAATATGTAGTTGAAAACGTTGACTTTAGGACCCACAGAAGGGATGGGTGGAGTTATAAATCTATATTTGAAAAATCAAATTAAAAACATTTTTTTTAAAAAAAGATACTGCTTTAGATATATGGTGCAGCCAGGCCTTACATTTGCACACAGCGATGTTGTTGGTAATATTTGATAATAAACTTTTATGCCATTTCTGCTGGGGAGAGTTCTTTGCCCACATCCTTCTAAAAGTCTAGGCCTGGCCTGCACAAGAAGTAGGACTGTTATGCCATCAGAGCTGTCTCTCTTCCGCTCCTCTGAGAATAACAACAACAACAACAACTTAATAAATTTATTTATTTGGTTTTCAAGTTAAAATTTTACAGTCACAAACATACAACATAGAAACAAGATTCCAAAGAATCTCCTGGACTTCTCCCCCCCCCCCTTTGTGGGTCCTATTATTAATCATTTCCTCCTGCACCTTTTATAATAATCCAAATATTTTACATCTCAGTTGTATCCAAAATTCACCATTAAACTGCAGGTGTTATTCAGAGCCTACTGATGATTTTAACTGTTTACAGTGGTTATCAAGGTAAATTGTAAATTTCCTCTCCTGTGAGAATTAAAAGCTCCTGCTCTGAGCCAAGGCAGTTTTGAGCAGCGAAGGGAAGAATGGCTAAGGACCAGGGCTGGATTTAGGTTTGATGAGGCCCTAAGCTACTGAAGGTAATGGGGCCCTTTACATATCCAGCTGTCCTTTGTCAACAACAAATTGTCACTGTCTTTTTGTGTTGAATATATGCTATATGGTAACTTATGGGCCTAATAGGTATCTAAAGGCATTTGCACATGCAGAATGTAGGTACCCTATATATAGGTAAAGGTAAAGGGATCCCTGACCAGTAGGTCCAGTCGTGACCGACTCTGGGGTTGCGGCGCTCATCTCGCTTCATTGGCCGAGGGAGCTGGCGTACAGCTTCTGGGTCATGTGGCCAGCATGACTAAGCCGCTTCCGGCAAACCAAAGCAGCACATGGAAACGCCGTTTACCTTCCCACTGGAGCGGTACCTATTTATCTACTTGCACTTTGATGTGCTTTCAAACTGCTAGGTTGGCAGGAGCTGGGACCAAGCAATGGGAGCTCACCCCGTCGTGGGGATTCGAACCACCGACCTTCTGATCGGCAAGTCCTAGGCTCTGTGGTTTAACCCACAGCGCCACCCACGTCCCTACATCCTATATATAGAAATGAGCAAACCAGTGATATTTTAGGGAGCAGGCCAGCAGACGGGGCCCATTACTTACATCATAGGAGCCTACACAACACAAACACTGTTGCTGTATGTAGGTTTTATTTTCTTTGTTTTTTATCTCACATTTTGGAAATGTACATCCAGTTTTTTTCTTTTTGGGGGGGGCAAGAGAGTGGGGCCCTAAGCTATAGTTTGTTTAGGGGGGTGAAATCCCCAAAAAGGATGTTTCTGTATGCCACAACACCTGTGAGAATATTGTTAGCGAAGATTTGGAAGAAACAAGATTTACCAGCTATCGAAGAATAGCAGATGAAGATGATGGACTATATGGAACTTGCCGAACTGACCGGGAGAATCCGAGACCAGAGAGAAGACACGGTGGAAGAAGACTGGAAGAAGTTTAAGGAATATTTGAAAAAATATGTTAATATTTAAACCTTAGAATAGCTTTTGAAGTGGATATAGGCTGTAAGGTTAGAAGTAGAAGACAGGGTATTTTAAAATAGTATTATTTGTAAGTGATAAAATGTGAAGTTATTTTAAGTGTGATTAAAAAAAGAGATGGTTAGAAACTGCTAAAGATGAAGTAAAATGCAAATCAGGTAGGTGGGACTTGGGGAAGCCCACTTAGCAATGTTTAGAAAAATAAGGATATGACAAGAATTTGTTCGTATTGTTTGTCTTTTCTGTTTGTGTTTTTTTATTTGTGTTATAAAATGAATATTTTTTTTTTCAAAAAAGCAAAAGCTATAGTTTGTTTAGCTTATACATACATCTGGCACTGCTAAGGAGTGAGGTTGTGGTGAGGCGATGACACAAGGCATGGCAGTTTTGGGAAGCTCAAATTTTCCCCTCATTGCTCATCGCTTTTCTGGGGTCACAGAATATGATGTCTGAACGCAAACCCACATAATAACCGCACCTTTCAGTCCGATGGGAGCACCTGATGTTATCTGATTTCAGTCAACCTCATAATCTCCTGGGAAAACCAAAGATGTCGCAACCTTTACACAGGGCTTCTTCACGTAGAAACTGATCTTTAAGTTATCAGATGGAAAATAAATTACCTCAAGAGCAGAAATAGTTGTAGTGTGAATCCGAGGCTTTGCTTATACATAGTTCCTGGAGGTGGAAGATTCTCCCCTTTGTTTCTCATTTCCCCCCCCAAACTTAAATTCAGTTCTCCACATTTCTGAAGGGATTTGCATAAAAAAAAAAAACCTTATGAAAACGCTTCAGCATTTCACTGCAAATTTAGGTCACGTGTCAGGACTGCAGAGCATCGTGTGCTATGGTCCTTCGTCTGCAGAACAATTTACCCCACACAGCGGTTCTCAGCCTGTGGGTCCCCAGATGTTGTTGGACTACAACTCCCATCATCCCTGAGCTCTGGCCTTGCCAGCTAGGGGTGATGGGAATTGTAGTTCAACAACATCTGGGGACCCACAGACAGAAGAAATTTTTTTAAAACAAAACAAAATGCCCCCCCCCCCATTTCTCAGAATCAGAATTTGCAGCCAGACAGGCTTCTATCAGAAAATACAGGCTGGTTGCTGACAGGATAGCAGAGCCAAACACCCACACCACATTTTTAATCTGCTCCACACAAATATTTTGTGGTAATTCCACTTGCGAAAATCCAGTTGGTTTTCCTTTGGCATTTCATATGGGCATAAACACACTCAAACATGCGATTAAAAAAGGCCAGTCCAAACTTGCACGTGTTTCCTCCCTGACACCCTCCCTTAGTGACATACCCGCCTCAAGAAACATACTGTCTCACAGAGACTAGGTGTTACACCTACAACCCTCAGATATACAGCTCTCATTTATTTTATTTATTTTATACATGCATCTCCCACGCCCTGTGCATAAATGCCACTTGCTGTCCTCATACTGGGGACTTTGCGTGTTTAGTGGTGTGCCTGTGTGTGCAAGAGAGATCTTTTCTGGAGAGGCGACCTCAGTTATCAGGTGAAGATCATGGAAAATCCTGCTCAATGATGGAGGAATTATACTTCCTGTGTACAGGGAACCTGCACATCTGTATCTTTGGAACATCATTCCCTCAGAGGAATTTCACATAGGAAAACAGGCAAACCCGTTTTCCATTCGGGGCGTATTCAGAGCACACCTTGCATTTCGTGGGTGTCTTCATACCAGTTTCTTTCCCAGGCCAGAATATATTGCAGGAACAACTGGCACCTTATGTATGCACCAGATCCCGATGGTATCAGTCTTTTCTCAGTATCCCGATTTTGGAGTTGGCCGCAGAGGAAAAGAAATTGTTTGGGATCATGTTACGAGGTCGCCTGAAAGATCACCTTCTTCCATATGTACCAGCTCAATCCTTGAGATCATCAGAGCCCCTTCTCCAAGTTCCCTTACTAGGGATCGGGGACAAATAAAATTAAATTTGCATTTAAAGCCGGATTTAGCAAATTCACAATTTGATATTCCAAAACAACACGAGAACATATGGATGCAGCCATCCATAGAAATCCACACTTATCTGAATTCTGCAATGCCGTTCTCCAACAACCAGTGTTTACAAAAATGAATCTAAGATATAAATGAGATGAATATACTCATGAAAAATGGCATGCAAAAATGCATTGTGTTAGGGGAAATACTCCGTACATCAGCATAGATGACCACACGTGTGAGGTGGTAGATGATTTCCCTGTTTAGAGAAGCTTTTAATGTTTGACGGACTATTGTATTTTAATATTTTGTTGGAAGCCACCCAGAGTAGCTGGGGAAACCCAGCCAGATGGGCGGGGTATAAATAATAAATTGTTGTTGTTGTTGTTGTTGTTGTTGTTGTTGTTGTTGTTGTTGTTGTTGTTGTTGTTATATTTGTCTACCTGGTCTCCACCATAACCACCATCAGCCCCAACCAGCATAGCCAACAGCATTATGGGAGTTGTATTCCAGTGATTACTGGAATCCTGTGATTACAGTGGTACCTCGGTTTAAGGTCCGTTCTTTATATATATATATATATATATATATATATATATATATATATATATATATATAAATATTTTTATTGGTTTTCAAATACAAAAAAATTATACATTCCATACATCTTAATTACATCTTACTTATCTTTTTGACTTCCCTCAATTTGTCTGCCATTCCTTCCCTTTGTTACCTTTTACACATTTCTGCCCTTTTAACCATTTCCCCTCATAGAGCTTCCTTAAAACTTAATTCCTTAAAACTTCCTTAAAACGTAATTTGATTATCACTCAGTTTTTGCATATATTGAATAAACTTTTCCCAATCTTCTGTAAATCTTTGATCTCATTGATTCCGGATCCTTCATGTCATTCTATCCAGTTCTGCATAGTCCATCATTTTAGTTCTCCATTCTTCTATCATAGGTAATTCCTCCTGTTTCCATTTCTGGGCCATCAATATTCTTGCTGCTGTCACTGCATATAAAAATTACTTCTTTTCTTTCTTATTTATCTCATTACCTGTAATGCCTAGTAAAAATGCTTCTGGTTTTTTAACAAATGTATATTTCAACATTTTTTTCAATTCATTATAAATCATTTCCCAAAAGCATTTTGCCTTCTTACATTCCCACCACATGTGAAAAAGGTACCTTATTTTTCTTTACATTTCCAACATTTGTTACTTATCTTATACATTTTTGCTAACTTCACAGGTGTTACATACCATCGGTACATCATTTTCATAACATTTTCTTTTATAACTGTACATGCAGTGAAACTTAAACCTTTCCAGAGTCTTTCCCAATCCTCCATTTGTATATTATGCCCTATTTCTTTGGCCCAGTCAATCATAACTGATTTTACCTCCGTTCTTAACCTGAAACTGTTCTTAACCTGAAGCACCACTTTAGCTAATGGGGCCTCCTGCTGCCGCTGCGCCGCCGGAGCACGATTTCTGTTCTCATCCTTGATTTCTGTTCTCATTGGCCAGCAAACTCGCCTGACCTGAACCCCATAGAGAATCTATGGGCCATTGCCAAGAGAAAGATGAGAGACATGAGACCGATCAATGCAGAAGAGCTGAAGGCTGCTATTGAAGCATCCTGGTCTTCCATAACACCTCAGCAGTGCCACAGGCTGATAGCATCCATGCTGTGCCGCATTGAGGCAGTAATTGATGCAAAAGGGGCCCAGACCAAGTAATGAGTACATATGCATGCTTCTACTTCTCAGAGGTCCAATATTGGTCTATTTGCAATCCTTGTTTTGCTGATTCCGTTTAATATTCTAATTTTCTGAGATTGTTAATTTGGGGTTTTCATCAGCTGTGCACCATGATCATCACAATTGCAGTGGTGCCTCGCAAGACGAATGCCTGTGCAGTGGTACCTCGGGTTAAGTACTTAATTTGTCCCGGAGGTCCGTCCTTAACCTGAAACTGTTCTTAACCTGAAGCATCACTTTAGCTAATGGGGCCTCCCGCTGCCGCCGTGCCGCAATTTCTGTTCTCATCCTGAGGTAAAGTTCTTAACCCGAGGTACTATTTCTGGGTTAGCGGAGTCTGTAACCTGAAGCATATGTAACCTGAAGCGTATGTAACCCAAGGTACCATTGTAGTAGTACCACTCTATTTTGCCTTGGACAGACCACACCTGGAATACTGTGTCCAGTTCTGGGCACCACAATTTAAGAAGGATGTTGACAAACTGGAATGTGTGCAGAGGAGGGCGACCGAGATGATCAAGGGTCTGGAAACCAAGCCTTATGTGGAGTGGTTGAAGGAGCTGGTTATGTTTAGCCTGGAAAAGAGGAGACTGAGAGGGAGCTATGATAGCCATATCCCAAGAGCTGTCACATGGAAGAGGAAACAAGCTTGCTTTCTCCTTCTCCGGAGGGTAGGACTCGAACCAATAGCTTCAAGTTACAAGAAAAGGAGATTCTGATGAAATATCAGGAAGAACTTTCTGAAGGTAAGAGCTGTTCGGCAGTGGAACGGACTCCCTCGGGACGGGAGGCTTTTAAGCAGAGGCTGGATGGCCATCTGTCATGGGTGCTTTACTTGAGATTCCTGCATTGCAGGGGGTTGGACTAGATGATCCTTGGGGTCCCTTCGAACTCTACAATTCTATGATTCTAAACCAGTAAACCACACCAGCTCTTGGAAGCGGGAAATCTTTTGCAGCCTGGGAGCTGCAGTCCCTTGTGGTCAACCTTTCAGGAGCCACATGTCAGTGGCAGGGGTGCCTGTGGGAACAGTAAGAGATGTGCTTCTTGTCTCTGCATGCCTTTGCACCCATTCTCCATCCAAGGTAAGGAAGGGCACATTCCAGCTCGTGATGCCAGCTGATGTGCACAAACTGAAACCTGCTCAGTTCATCAGGGACACCGTGCAAATCACTTCCTATTAATAATGATAATAAATTTATTTTATTATTATTTATGAATTTATGAATAATTATGAATAATTTTGATTAACACAACCCTTTTAAAATGTGTTGTGGGAGAGGGGATTATATTGGTTTTTGTTCTTCTTCTCATTACGCCTTTTGTGTTTTATTTTGTGTTTTTTTATGTTGCGAACTGCCCGGAGATCTACGGCTAAACGGGGGTGTGTGTGTGTGTTTGTACAAGTTTAATAAATTAACAATGATAATGATAATAATTTTCATTTGCAAATTTCACAAGGTAGAAAAGCAAGAAAAATGTTTTTTAAAAAATCAAGGAACAACAGAGAAGAGAGAAACGAAACCACAACAATAAAAAGGAGCGTATAAAAATACTAAGATGTAAGGTGGTATACAAATTTAATTAATGCTAGCACTAATAACGGTAGGTAGACCACTGTCAGTTCATGGTGTGGACGGAGTCACCATTTACTCACTGTTTAGTTACCATTTCCCATTTCCCAAGGCGCTTGCTAGCTAAAGAATCCTGTTCCTGGCCAGTGAATGGAAGTATGTTTTAAACTGCAATTGATTTCTGGATGTTTTTAACTGTAACCGACCTTAGACGTATAACAAATGAACGAACGAATAACGTTTCTCGTTTTGCCCAGTTTCAAATTGTGTATCTGCTTGCCACCCTGAACTCTGGGAAAGTGGGTTGTGTGGGGGGAGGAGAGAGGAAGGGACAGATACAGATTCCATAAAGAAGGAGGAGATAAATTATTCAACACGAAAAAGGAAAATGCAAATAAAATCTGTCGGGCGTCTCCCTCTTTCACTTGGAAGGGTGTTGCTCTCAAGGTTAAAGATAAGCTAGGAAAACTTAGTTTATCATGCATTAGCAGGCTATATGATTCACAGCAAACCTCCCTAACTGTGTGAAAAGGCTGGCTAAAAAAAGGGACCTAGTGCTTTGGAGGTGATCTTCATCTCAGTTTTCCTCATAGTAAAAAGGTAAAGGGACCCCTGACCATTAGGTCCAGTCGTGACCGACTCTGGGGTTGCGGTGCTCATCTCCCTTTATTGGCCAAGGGAGCCGGTGTACAGCTTCCGGGTCATGTGGCCAGCATGACTAAGCCGCTTCTGGGGGGGGGGGAGAACTGTGGAAAGCCCCACAGGTGCACAGTTAAGCCAGTGTGGTGTAGTGGTTGAGAGCGGTGGACTCGTAATCTGGTGAACCGGGTTCGCTTCCCCGCTCCTCCACATGCAGCTGCTGGGTGACCTTGGGCCAGTCACACTTCTCTGAAGTCTCTCAGCCCCACTCACCTCACAGAGTGTTTGTTGTGGGAGAGGAAGGGAAAGGAGAATGTTAGCCGCTTTGAGACTCCTTCAGGTAATGATAAAGCGGGATATCAAATCCAAACTACTACTACTACTACTACTACTACTACTACTACTCTTCTTCTTCTTCTTCTTCTTCTTCTTCTTCTTCTTCTTCTTCTTCTTCTTCTTCTTCTTCTTCTTTCAATGCTACCAAGGGAAAAAAGGCCTGAGAAAATGTGGCGTAAGATACCACCATCCCATCGCGTTTCCACCCCCATCGTTCAGCCCGGACACTGAGGTCCAGCGCCAAGGGCCTTCAGGCAGTTCCCTCACTGTGAGAAGCCAAGTTACAGGGAACCAGGCAGAGGGCCTTCTCGGTAGTGGCACCCTCCCTGTGGAACGCCTTCCCACCAGATGTCAAAGAGAACAACAATCAGACTTTTAGAAGACATCTGAAGGCAGCCCTGTTTAGGGAAGCTGTTAATGTTTGATGCATTACTGTATTTTAATATTTTGTTGGAAGCCGACCAGAGTAGCTGGGGAAGCCCAGCCAGATGGGCAGGGTATAAATAATAAATTATTATTATATTATCATGTTTTGAGCGACACCCTTCCGCAGGAGATCAACTGTTATTATTCTCCTGTAAAAACACAGGCCAAAGGAGGTAACAGACTTTATCCTCTACGTCCTGAGAGACAGCGCGGATTAGCGCTTGCAGAACCACATTGCAAAATCCAGGCAAGGTGTGAATTTTTTAAGGTGGGTGTGGTTCAGAAAACGGGGATGAGCTAGATGTGCTTTTAAATGTGAACTGAATTGAGCTTATCCCTCTTCCCTGGTTAGTACTGATTCCAGGTTTTGTTAGGGCTTTTGGACCAGACCCAGTCCCTGGCCCCACTCTGCCACAATTATCACCAGCTGCTTCCTCATCATTGCTCCTATTGGCTGGCTTGCCAGGCAGAGAGCCAATGAGCAAGCAAGAAGTAACATCTGCTCCTCCTCCTTCTCATCATTGTCTATCAAGGACTGGACTAAAAAGGAATGGTGGAGACCGTCTCTCCCTTCTCCTGAACCTTCCCGAGAAGAGGAGGACAGTATAGATTTACAACAGTGGTTTGCAGAGGGTCACAGCTCAGGGACAGAAGAGGGGCAAAGCTGGGAAGTAACGGGAGAAGCAGAGCAGGAACAGCTGGCTGACACATTATCACTAGAGAGCATTCCAGACCCCCCTTCTCCCAGAACATGGCGAGCGATGAAAGTAGGAGAGCAGAGAGCCCAGAGGCAATTGTCCCTAAGCAGTGCTGGATTTATGTATAAACTAAATAGGCTATAGTTTAGGGCCCCAGTCTCTTGGGGGGGGGCAAGAAATTAAAGGAAAAATAAACTGGATGTACATTTCCAAAAATAAGATAAAAAACAAATAAAATAAAACCTACACACAGCAACAGTGTTTTGTAGGCTCCTATGATGTAAGTAATGGACCCCGCTTGCTAGCCTGCTCCCTAAATTATCACTGGTTTGCTCATTTCTATATATAGGGTCCCTACATTCTGCATGGACTGGTTACAGTGGTACCTCTGGTTATTAACTTTATTCGTTCCGGGAATCTGTTCCTAACCTGAAACCATTCTGAACCTGAGGTACCACTTTAGCTAATGGGGCCTCCCACTGCCGCCGCACGATTCTCATCCTGAAGCAAAGTTCTTAACCCGAGGTACTACTTCTGGGTTAGCGGAGTCTGTAACCTGAAGTGTTTGTAACCTGAGGTACCACTGTATTTTTTTATGTGCAAATGGCTTTAGATACTTATTAGGTCCATAAATTACCATATAGCATATATTCAACAACAACAAAAACAGCGACAATTTGTTGTTGACAAAGGACAGCTGGACATATAAAGGACCCCATTACCTTCAGTAGAATCATAGAATCATAGAATCATAGAGTTGGAAGAGACCACAAGGGCCATCGAGTCCAACCCCCTGCCAAGCAGGAAACACCATCAGAGCACTCCTGACATATGGTTGTCAAGCCTCTGCTTAAAGACCTCCAAAGAAGGAGACTCCACCACACTCCTTGGCAGCAAATTCCACTGTCGAACAGCTCTTACTGTCAGGAAGTTCTTCCTAATGTTTAGGTGGAATCTTCTTTCTTGTAGTTTGGATCCATTGCTCCGTGTCCGCTTCTCTGGAGCAGCAGAAAACAACCTTTCTCCCTCCTCTATGTGACATCCTTTTATATATTTGAACATGGCTATCATATCACCCCTTAACCTCCTCTTCTCCAGGCTAAACATGCCCAGTTCCCTTAGCCGTTCCTCATAAGGCATCGTTTCCAGGCCTTTGACCATTTTGGTTGCCCTCCTCTGGACATGTTCCAGTTTGTCAATGTCCTTCTTGAACTGTGGTGCCCAGAACTGGACACAGTACTCCAGGTGAGGTCTGACCAGAGCAGAATACAGTGGTACTATTACTTCCCTTGATCTAGATGCTATACTCCTATTGATGCAGCCCAGAATTGCATTGGCTTTTTTAGCTGCCGCGTCACACTGTTGGCTCATGTCAAGTTTGTGGTCAACCAAGACTCCTAGATCCTTTTCACATGTAGTGCTCTCAAGCCAGGTGTCACCCATCTTGTATTTGTGCCTCTCATTTTTTTTGCCCAAGTGCAATACTTTACATTTCTCCCTGTTAAAATTCATCTTGTTTGTTTTGGCCCAGTTCTCTAATCTGTCAAGGTCGTTTTGAAGTGTGTTCCTGTCCTCTGGGGTGTTAGCCACCCCTCCCAGTTTGGTGTCATCTGCAAATTTGATCAGGATGCCCTTGAGTCCATCATCCAAGTCGTTGATAAAGATGTTGAATAAGACCGGGCCCAAGACAGAACCCTGTGGCACCCCACTAGTCACTCTTCTCCAGGATGAAGAGGAACCATTGATGAGCACCCTTTGGGTTCGGTCAGTCAGCCAGTTACAAATCCACTGAGTGGTAGCATAGTCAAGACCGCATTTTACCAGCTTCTTTACAGAATATCATGGGGCACCTTGTCAAATGCCTTGCTGAAATCAAGGTAGGCTACATCCACTGCGTTCCCTTCATCTACCAGGCTTGTAATTCTGTCAAAAAACGAGATCAGGTTAGTCTGACATGACTTATTTTTCAGAAATCCATGCTGACTATTGGTGATCACAGCATTCCTTTCCAGGTGCTCACAGACTGTTTGCTTAATGATCTGCTCCAGAATCTTCCCTGGTATTGATGTCAGACTGACTGGGCGGTAATTATTTGGGTCCTCTCTTTTCCCCTTTTTGAAAATAGGGACAACATTTGCCCTCCTCCAGTCTGCCGGGACTTCGCCTGTTCTCCAGGAATTCTCAAAGATGACTGCCAGTGGTTCTGAAATCACATCTGCCAGTTCTTTTAATACTCTTGGATGCAGTTCATCTGGCCCTGGAGACTTGAATACATCTAGACTAGCCAAGTATTCTTGTACTATCTCCTTAGTTATTCTGGGCTGTGTTTCCTCTGCTGAATCATTTGCTCCAAATTCTTCAGGTCGGGCATTGTTTTCTTTATCGGAGAAGACTGAGGCAAAGAAGGCATTGAGGAGTTCAGCCCTTTCTGTGTCCCCTGTTTGCATTTCACCATCTTCTCCTCTGAGTGACCCCACTGTTTCTTTGTTCTTCCTTTTGCTACGAACATACCCATAAAAGCCTTTTTTGTTGCTTTTAACCTCTCTAGCAAGCCTGAGTTCATTCTGTGCTTTAGCTTTTCTGACTTTGTGTCTACACGTGCTGGCTATTTGTTTGAATTCCTCTTTGGTGGTTTCCCCCCTTTTCCATTTTTTGTACACATCCTTTTTTAATCTTAACTCAGTTAAAAGTTCTTTAGATAGCCACCCTGGCTTCTTTAGGCACCTTCCATGTTTCCGTCTCATTGGTATTGCCTGAAGTTGTGCTTTTACTATCTCCCTCTTAACAAACTCCCAGCCATCATGAACTCCCTTTCCTTTTAGTATTACTGTCCATGGGATCTCACCCAGCACTTCCCTAAGTTTTATGAAGTCGGCTTTCTTAAAGTCGAGAAATTGAGTCCTAGTATGCTTGGCTGCTCCTTTCCGCTGTATAGTAAACTTCAGAAGAGCATGATCACTCGCGCCTAATGATCCTTCCACTTCTACCCCACTAACCAGGTCATCAACATTGGTTAGGACCAGATCTAAAATGGCTGTTCCTCTTGTAGCTTCTCCCACTTTCTGGACAATGAAGTTGTCTGCAAGGCCAGTGAGGAATCTGTTTGACCTTATGCTCTTGGCTGAGTTTGACATCCAACAAATATCCGGGTAATTGAAGTCCCCCATTACTACTATCTCCCTTCCTTTTGCATGCTTGGCCATCTGTTCCAGGAAGGCATCATCTATGTCCTCCGTTTGGCTTGGGGATCTATAGTAAACTCCCACAATGAGGTCACTGTTATTCTTCTCTCCCTTAATTTTGACCCAAATGCTCTCACTTTGGCTTTGAGGTTCTAAATCTTGGATCTCTTCACAGGTATACACATCCCTGACATATAACGCCACTCCTCCTCCTTTCTTGTCTGGTCTGTTTCTCTGAAATAGATTGTATCCCTCCATTATTACATTACAATCGTGGGACTTATCCCACCAGGTTTCAGTGATGCCTATTATGTCATATTTAGTTTGCTGTACCAAGAGCTCAAGCTCATCTTGTTTATTTCCCATACTTTGCGCATTAGTGTACAGACATTGAAGTCCATTAATCATTCCCCCGTGTCTCTTATTTAAGGATTTTTTCCTCCCACCACTAGGTCTGCGTGCTGTTTGCTCCATTCGGTCTATGACATTTGGATGATCATCTTCATCAATTGATAGACTCCTACCTTCAGGAACACTGTCTCCCTCCCCCACATTAGTCAGTTTAAAGCCCTCCTGATGAGGTTTCTGAGATTTTTTGCAAAAACATTCCTACCAACCGTTGTGAGGTGCAGCCCATCGCTTGCCAGAAGTCCATCTTCAAGAAACTGCATTCCGTGATCTAAGAATCCAAACCGTTCCTGTTTACACCATTTGCGAAGCCAGTTGTTCACTTCCACTATTTTTCCCTCTCTCCCTGGGCCACGTCGTTCAACTGGGAGGACAGATGAGATGACAATTTGTGCATTTAATTGCTTCAATTTCCTGCCCAGAGCCTCGTAATCTCTTTTGATCTTCTGGAGGCTATTGCTTGCAGTGTCATTGGTTCCCACATGAACCAAGAGGAAGGGGTATTTGTCAGTGGGTTTTATGATTCCTTGCAGTCGTTCAGTTACATCTTGGATCTTAGCCCCAGGGAGACAGCACACTTCCCGAGACATCTTGTCAGGCCCACAGATCACTGCTTCTGTTCCCCTCAGTAGGGAATCCCCTATCACCACTACACGCCTCCTCTTAGGTCTGGTCGGGGTTCTTCCGTGAGCTGTCCGTTCCAAGGTCGCCTGCACATTCCCTGAAGACTGCCTTTGCTGCTCGTCTTCATATACCTGATCGACTGTAATGAGGGAGAGATCCTCAAATGGAGTCTGCTCTTCGTCTTCCATGCTAGGGGAAAGGACCTCAAAGCGATTGCGTATTTCTAAACAATCAGAGCGAACCCTGGGCCTCCTACTTCTTTGAGTCACGTTTCTCCATATATCTGGCTCCTGTGTTGGTGAACTAGCCTCCTTCTCAGGGGAGTCCCCTGTCTCCTCCTTGGTGGAGACGGTGTGCTCTGTTGCTTCCAAGGAGAGCTCCAGCTCTCTAATTCTTTGGAGCGTAGCTACACGTTCCTCCAGTTGCTGGACTTTGTCTTTTAAGAGGGCAATCAACATGCAATTGCTGCAGGTAAAGCTGCCTGCAACCTTTGGCAAGATGGCAAACATTGCGCAGGAACCACAGGCGACTGCAGCTGTTCCCTCACCCTCCATCTTGAGAAGGTGTCGTTGGGGGTGACTACAGCGGTCCTCCATCATAAAAAGCGTGAAGACAGGACAAATAAATCCCCCCAAATAAACCTATATCTCCCCCAACAAACGTTTGAGACTAGCTCCCCTAAATCTAAAAGATGGATCAAACTGCGCGCGCCGCTAGGCGCGCGCCGCTGCCCTACAAGCTCTGACAAGCTCCTCCCACAGCTAATCCCCTACCTCAACAGAAGCCCTGCCCCCTCTGACCTTTGCACAGAGAAAGCAGCTAATCAGCCACAAGAAACTCACACAAGAAAACCCTTTTTTGTTCCTTCTTCAGCCGCTGCCCTACAAGCTCTGACAAGCTCCTCCCACAGCTAATCCCCTACCTCAACAGAAGCCCTGCCCCCTCTGACCTTTGCACAGAGAAAGCAGCTAATCAGCCACAAGAAACTCACACAAGAAAACCCTTTTTTGTTCCTTCTTCAGCCGCTGCCCTACAAGCTCTGACAAGCTCCTCCCACAGCTAATCCCCTACCTCAACAGAAGCCCTGCCCCCTCTGACCTTTGCACAGAGAAAGCAGCTAATCAGCCACAAGAAACTCACACAAGAAAACCCTTTTTGTTCCTTCTTCAGCCGCTGCCCTACAAGCTTAAGGCCTCATCAAACCTAAATCTGGCCCTGTCCCTAAGCTATTTGACCCCATCTACACCAAACTGTATCTTTCTCACTAAACTTTGTACATAATTGTCTATTGTATTATTTAACATTACTTTTAATATATTAGTGGCCCTGCGGTGATTTTAGTTTATAAATTTTATTGTCTAATGTTTCAATTTGTATATTAAGGAGTTTCTATAGCATTGTGCAGATTAGGTCATGTTTTGGCAATGTAAATGTTTTCAGTTTTTGTATCAAACTAGTATATATTTTATGGAATGACATTGTATGACACTTTTTGGGAATCCCAACTGGTGAGGATGCTACTGCACTCAGACCCTTCTTGTGGGTTCCCCATAGCAGCAGCAGGAGGAGGAGTTTGGATTTGATATCCCGCTTTATCACTACCCGAAGGAGTCTCAAAGCGGCTCACAATCTCCTTTCCCTTCCTCCCCCACAACAAACACTCTGTGAGGTGAGTGGGGCTGAGAGACTTCAGAGAAGTGTGACTGGCCCAAGGTCACCCAGCAGCTGCATGTGGAGGAGCGGAGACGCGAACCCTTTTCACCAGATTACAAGTCTACCGCTCTTAACCACTACACCACACTGGTTCTGGTGGCATCTGGTGGACCACCATGAGAACAGAATGTTGCACTAGATGGGACTTTGGTCTGCTCCATCAGGTCTCGTCTTACAGGTGGAGTACAGGATCAGGTTTAAGGTGCTGGTTTTAACCTTTAAAGCCCCATGCAGTCTAGGACCCTCGTAGCTACAGGACCGCGTGTCCTGTATGTCCCACGGAGGACCTTACGGTCCTCAAACAAAAACATCTTGGAGGTCATGGGCCACGGGGAGGTTAGGCTGGCCTCAACCAGAACCAGAGCTTTTTCAGCTGTGGCTCCAATCTGGTGGAACTCTCTGTCACAAGTCCTTCGGGACTTGACATCTTTCCGCAGGGCCTGCAAGACAGAGCTGTTCCACCAGGCCTTTGGCCAAGGCACAACCTGACCCCCCTCCTTCTGTAATCCTCACAGAACTCTAGCCCAACGGTTGCCATCAATTTGATTTGAACTGATTTTATAATGAATTGGTTTTAGAACGCTGTATTATTTTACTGTTGTTAGCCGCTCTGAGCCTGGCTTCGGCTGGGGAAGGCGGGATATAAATAAAATTATTATTATTATTAGTTGTTGTTGTTATCAATTCCTGCACCAGCCCAGATACTAGACTCCTTTCCACTCCTTTCCTATGAGCAAGCCATGGCTCAGAGAATAGCAGGGATTGTAAAATGCGGTGTGAGGATTTGCTGTGGGTGTGGACTCATCATTCATGTCTCCCGATCATGGAAATTTGCTGTCAGTTGCACCTGCATTTTATTTCCATGTAACCACCCACCCTCCGCTACTTCTCCCAAAGGTGTGTCTCCCCTCCCACTTCCATTGGATGCTCCCCGAAACCTCGAGGAGAATAAAGGCTTCATTCTAGAACGCCTCTCTTCTCTGAAGCCCTACTTGAAAGAGTCCTTGTTGCAGAAGAGCTGAGCTGGGCACTTTTCTCCTCTTCGCCTCCTCGCCATTTCCACAGGCACATTCCTCGCTGCCTCTCCATCATCATCTCCTCCTCTCTCTTTCCCTCTTGTGACATTTATCAAGATGAACAAGTACCTTCTCCTGGGATTTTCCGTTCTGATCTTCTGCTCAGTTGGTAAGTGCCAGCTTTTATAAGAAAGGAGGGCCGTGTGTGTGTGTGTGTGTGTGTGTGTGTGTTTCCTGGAAACATTTGTGCGAATAATAGTGAACAGAAAGGGACTGTGTAAAAAAAAAAAGATAGAGAGAGAGATGGTAGATAGATAGATAGACAGACAGACAGAAGACAGACAGACAGACAGATAGATGTCAGACTACAGTGGTACCTCAGGTTAAGTACTTAATTCGGTCCGGAGGTCTGTACTTAACCTGAAACTGTTCTTAACCTGAAGCACCACTTTAGCCAATGGGGCCTCCTGCTGCTGCTGCACCGCCGGAGCACGATTTCTGTTCTCATCCTGAAGCAAAGTTCTTAACCTGAAGCACTATTTCTGGGTTAGCAGAGTCTGTAACCTGAAGCGTATGTAACCCAATGTACCACTGTAGTCAATTAAGTTTTAAGAAAAGAGGGAGAATGGGTGGCATTTTATCTCCCTCATTTCGTCTACACTCCAGGAGTTCACCTGGAGAGAATAATCTGTCTGTAGGTGGCTCAGGTTTGCCATTCTGCTCTATGTGGTGTTGGTGGTTCAGCAGCACAAGCTCTGACAGTTATAGTGTGTGCAGGGGTTAGGGAAAGGAGAGAAGGTCACCTCAGAGAGCATTTAAATGCAAAACTACTTAATTTGCACCTTCCGAAACAACTCACCTGTGTGAATTTTGCAATGCAGTCCTCCAAGCAAGTAATGCATACAACAATGTGTGCATTAGGGTAATGTGTGCACAACATGCGTCTATTTGTGCAAATAACACAGAGAAAGACATTGTATTAGCGGGAGTGACCTGCGGGGATGTTTTTGTGAGGACGCTTAAAAAATGCTAAAGTGGAAATGTGTTTAGCTGAATCGAATTGGAAAGATGAAATGCTGACAGAAACTGAAATCAACCGATTCACCTTTTACTAGTGGGAGTACATAGGGGTGGATCCAACCAAATCATATTCAGAGGAGACCCTCGATTAGATATAAGTTAGTTATGTCCATTAATTTCAATGTGTCTACTCTGGGTAAGACTAACACTGGCTGCCTCCCTTTTAAAAAAAAAGTGAATGGAAAGGATTGTGAATGGAAAGGTGAGCCAGGCATTAACTTGTGTTCATGTTAAGTTTGAAATTTTGAATAAGGATACTTTCTCGCCCCCTTGTGAGTGTTGCTGGAGGTTTATAGTTTTCTGTTTACGACAGGTCTAGTGGAGGCTCTCTTGAGTCAAGCAAGCCAGCAAGCAAACAAAAACTGTTACTACTTAATGAGTTTTGATAAGGCAATCATCTTAATGATTATTCTGCATTGTTTTAAATAGTGTTTTGTTATTTATTGTGTGTGTATATATACATGAGCGCACGCACATAGAGAGAGAGAGCTGTAGAAGGCCATTATATTTTATGAGAAGTGACATATACAGTGGTACCTCTGGTTACGAACCTAATTCGTTCCGGAGGTCCGTTCTTAACCTGAAACTGTTCTTAACCTGAGGTACCACTTTAGCTAATGGGGCCTCCCGCTGCTGCCACACGATTTCTGTTCTCATCCTGAGGTAAAGTTCTTAACCGGAGGTACTATTTCTGGGTTAGCGGAGTCTGTAACCTGAAGCGTCTGTAACCTGAAGCGTCTGTAACCTGAAGCGTCTGTAACCCGAGGTACCACTGTAGTTACTTTTAATAACTCAAGCAATGTTCCAGAGACAACCTCCCCCTTCATATTCCCTTCATATTCCCTTCCCTGATTTTAACACCTTTGTGAAATGTCTCATGGACCCCATTTTTAAAGGACTGCCTGGGCTTCTTGGGAGAGGAACAGGACTCCGTACAGGTGTGCCTAAGGCGTCGCTCCTCCTCAGCATATCCAGGCACCACTAACAATCTCGGAAATCTCTCCAAGCTGCTTACATCTCCACACATTCCATTACTCTTCGTCCCTTTCTGCAATCTTTCCATCTATTTCTGAGCTCAGCACATCCAGCCCACAATGGAGGAGCTAGGATTTTCACAGCGTTCACATTTCAGCTCCAGGTACAACAGTTATCGCCCTTCATCTCAACATTAACCCACCCATCTGCCATATTCCATAATGGAAAATAAATGCACTAACCATAATATCCAGTGCTGCCTGCTGGAGAAATCTGTTTGGGTGTGGAATCTTCATTGCTTTGGAGCTTTGAAGAACTCAGAAAACAATCCATTTAACCACAGGTGCATCATTCATTTAGGAAAGGGGAGTGTTGGTAATTGTGCTAGGGAGGGGTGAATGACTCAGCCACTGAAAAACAGAGCCTTATAAAAAGGTCTCTCACGAGTGCCTTGCCCTCTGTAAAAGAAGGAAGCCCAGTCTGGAGGAGAAAAGAAGATGAGGAGCATGAAAGCCAATCAAAATTCCTGGCATCTCCGAAACTATGGCTGCAGCCACACCTCAAACTGCCCACTATGGTCCTCAAAAACTTTTCCCAGAAGGACTGAAAAAGTTCCCCCACCCCTGCTCCAAACTGCTTGCATAAAACATAGGCCGCATCCATACCATACGTTAAAGACACTTGACTTTCCCCACATGTCCCTGGAAACCGTGGTTTGCTAAGGATGCTGGGGATTGTAGTTCTGTGAGGGGTAAACTGTGGTTCACAGGATCCTTTGGAGGAAGCCACTTTAAAAGTGCTTTCAGTGTATTACATGGATGCGATCAAAGAACTATTGAGCTGGGTACAGTGGTACCTCGGGTTAAGAACTTAATTTGCTCTGGAGGTCTGTTCTTAACCTGAAACTGTTCTTAACCTGAGGTACCACTTTAGCAAATGGGGCCTCCTGCTGCTGTTGTGCAGTTTCTGTTCTCATCCTGAGGTAAAGTTCTTAACCCGAGGTACTATTTCTGGGTTAGCGGAGTCTGTAACCTGAAGCGCCTGTAACCCAAGGTACCTCTGTATTTAGAATGAAAGAAGAAGATGTAATAACACTTCACCACGGAATAATCTGCCTAAAACAGTCTATTTAGCCCCTTTCACCCCTGCACAGAAATGATGCAGTCCCTATTGGGCAGTGCCTATGATAACATGCATCCTCTTTTTTTAAATTGACTTGTAATTTTAAAAGGTTATCTTAACCATTTGACAAAAGATCTACAATATTGTGGAATAAAGGGCAGGAGAGGAGTATGTTTAGTTAGACACTGTTCTGCACATCAGACTTTATTTTTAAAAACCCAAGATTACTTCTCCTTTTCAGTAATCAGAATATTGCAAGTTACAGGTAGGTAGCCGTGTTGGTCTGCCGTAGTCGAAACAAAATAAAAATATTCCTTCCAGTAGCACCTTAGAGACCAACTAAATTTGTTATTGCTCATATTAATAACAAACTTAGTTGGTCTCTAAGGTGCTACTGGAAGGAATTTTTTTATTTTGTTTCAAAATATTGCAGTTCAGTGAGTGAAATTACCCATATCAGGAACTGGTCACGGATCTGGTCTGCTCAACTCCATTTTATGTATCTTCACGAGTGTCAATGTGGTGCCCTCTAGTTGTTGTCGGATCTAAAATTCATATCGGCTCCAGCATGACCAATGGGCACGGATTATGGGAGTTCTAGCCCAACAACAGCAATAATAATAATAATAATAATAATAATAATAATAATAATAATTTATTATTTGTACCCCGCCCATCTGGCTGGGTTTCCCCAGCCACTCCCAGCTAGAGGGAATCCTCTTTTTCCAGAACATAATACAGTGGTACCTTGGGTTACAGATGCTTCAGGTTGCAGACACTTCAGGTTACAACTCCACTACTCCAGAAATAATACCTCAGGTTAAGAACTTTACCTCAGGATGAGAACAGAAATTGCATGCTGGTGGTGCAGCAGCAGTGGGACGCCCCATTAGCTGAAGTGGTACCTCAGGTTAAGAACAGTTTCAGGTTAAGAACGGACCTCCAGAACAAATTAAGTTCTTAACCTGAGGTACCACTGTACCTACAAGGAATTGACCCAGGATGGATTACTATAGGCATGCTGCTGATTGATAGATGAGGACTTTTTGTGGATTGGGCGTACTTGCCTATCGGTTCCCTATTTCACGTCTCACTTCATGACGTGAGTGTTTGACAGGTTTCTGGTACATGTAACTGCGACGGGAAGCATCCATGCTCCAAGCTGGGCAGGGAAAGGAAGCCTTCTGCTTTAGGAACAGAAGAACTGGATAAGGCCCAAAGCCCATCTAGCCTAGCATCCTTCTCTCACGATCTCCAACCAGATGACCGTGGAAAGTCTTGCAAGCAACAGCACACACCTCACTTGCGATTCCCAGCCACTGGCATTTTGAAGCATAGTGCCTCTCACACTATGAAGGGGGCGGTTGCTGCTGCTTTTAATTAATCTTCTGTTGGGAAAGAGAGCACAATGTTTCCGCAGGACCTGCTTCAAAGCTGGAGAGAGTCGCTTGAGCAGATTAGCAAAATGCCTCTCGCCAGAGTGTTCTTGTCCCAGTTCCAGCTTGCTGTTATTTCTACCATGTGTGTTAATCCCAGCAATGATTCATGTGCTGCTATCCTAGAGCATTCTCAGTGGTGTTAATTAAACTCTCTTACAAACGTGTGACTATTCTTTTGGGACGTCCTGGTCTACCTCTCTCTTTTTAAACTTTATTATTCTTATTGTTTAGGGAGGGGCCACTCTCAGCGTTAAACTTTTTTATTTATCTTGAGTTCTTAGCATTTTGCCTTTGACTTGTCTTAGGTTAACAGAAAATAATAGAAATATTTAGAAAATCAACTTTGCGTTTAGTTTTTTTAAATATTTTGTATTGATTTTTTAATTTCAGGTAACTTCTATTTTAATCAAAAGATATACACACACACAAAGAGATACTAAAACAAACTGCAGAACACTTGTAAATGAAGTTGTTTGTTTACAAGATTTATAACCCACCCAACTTTCCAAGTTGCTCAAAGCTATATAGGCATTACTCCGAACCCTCCTTAAGCTCATAGAGATCATAGAATTGTAGAGTTAGAAGGGACCTTGAGGATCATCTAGTCCAGCCTTTCTCAACTTTTGGGGGGTCCCCAGATGTTGTTGAACTACAACTCCCATCACCCCTAGCTGGCAAGGCCCGAGCTCAGGGAAGATGGGAGTTGTAGTCCAACAACATCTGGGGACCCACAGGTGGAGAACCGCTGATTCTAGTCCAACCCCCTGCAGTGCAGGAATATGTAGCTGTCCTTTTCTGCTAGGAGGGTGACCAAGGTTCAAAGTCCCACTCAAAGATTCAGGAATGAATTGCAGAGGTAGGAAAAAGTATGAGGGTTATCCAGCTACATCATACTCAAGAGCAGACCCACCTAAACAAATGAACGTGAATTACTTAGGTGCATGGATTTTAACGGATCTGCCCTGAATATGAACAGTGTTAAAATATCACCCAGTGCATTTTAAGAGTTCGTTGTGGCTGCTTTTTTAAATATACCTCGCTATAATCACAGCTGTGTTATCAACACAGGGCAAACAGGCATCCTTTTGCAGCGAAGATTTATGAGCTTCCTGCGGTTTCCTCCCCTAAAACCGAAACCACGGCACGTCTATCTCTTCTTTTTTCAGCACAAGGTCTGATGTGCAAAGTTTGTAAATTCAAAGTCGGCGACCTCTGCTTCGATTCCGATGAACCCTGCAAAGCCGATGAGGGCCAGTACTGCGAAACAACCAAAGTCTATACAGGTGAGACTGGGAAAGAGAGATTCCTCTGGTGTTTGAGCATACAATACATAGAACTGTGGTTAGAAGGGAACCCCAAAGGTCATCTAATCCAACCCCTGCAACGCAGCCACCCCAGCTAATCCCAGCCTCCCATCCTCCTTCCATAACCTGGAACGGTCCAGGTCAGCCTTATGCTGGCTGGGGCTCATGGGAGTTGTAGTCCAAAACTTCTGGTCAAGGCAGTGCTGGGATATCTCAGTTGTGCAGTGGTGAGTAATGAGCCCCTCCCCCAAAGGAAAGGGTGCAGCACTCAGATCTCTCCAAATATCTCTGTAACACAGGATTGGATTTCATAAAATCATAGCCTTGTAGAGTTGGAAGGGACCACCAGAGTTCATCTCATCCAACCCCCCCTGCAATCCAGGGATCTTTTGCCAAACGTGGGGATTGAACCCACGAGCCTGAGATTAAGAGACTCATGCTGTACAAACTGAGCCACTTCTGGATTTTTTTTTTAAAAAAACCCAAATCATTCGAGACCTGCCAGACCAAACCAAAGGCCCATCGAGCCAACCATCTGATTCTCACAATAGTCAACCTTGTGCCACTCTTGACCCCGCCCCCCACAAGTAGGAGATGATTGCAGTAGCACGCTCCTGCTTGTGATAATTCGGAGGCACGTTGCCTTCTGACAGAGCATTCATCCTTCTGCAGAGGTCTCCTGCATTCAAACTGCTCCCTCCAAATGGAGCATTCCCCCCCCTTCAGAAAAAGTGCTGTGGATTCAAACAGTTCCCTCTGAATGGACTTCAAAGGGGTTCCCGGCAACTACCAATCAAAGTTCAGAGGAGGCTGGCAGTAGCCGCCACTCAGCTGATCGGCAGTTACGGCAAATCTGTTTGAAGGTGCCCTTCCAGTAGCGATCAGCTGCTTGGTGCTGAAAGTGCCTCTTCAAAGGAGCTTTCCTTCCTTCACATCTGTTTGGGGAAGTTTTAAATGTTTGATGTTTTGTAGCTTTATTGTTATTATTATTAATATTCTGCCAGAAACCGCCCAGAGTGGCGGGGAAACGCAGCCAGATGGGTGGGGTATAAATGATAAATCATCATCATCATCACACACCTCTTCCTCCTCTGCCATCAGGTAGAATAAAGCTCTTCACCAAACATGGCTGTGGCAAGTACGCAGAGCTCTGCAACAAGACTGAGCAGAGGGACAACGTCTTTGACATGAACTATAACCGCACGTGCTGCAACTTCGACTTGTGCAATGGAGCAGCCGCGACCAATCCCAGTCTCCCGTTCTTCGCTGGCCTCAGCTTGGCCCTGGGGTGGTGGCTGGCCCACTAAGATTGAGGAGTAGCAGTGATGTTCTTCCCACTAACAGACCCTCTGCATCACCTCGACCTCCTTCGAGCCTGCGGCGTGTGCCCATGTGCCAAAATTTCCCTCGCATGTGCGGATTTCAAATCTTCCCACCTCGCTCACTGCCTCTCCTGTAGGCTTGGTTAACTTGTGGACCCTCCAAGCCCAATGCAACCTGCCTGCCATCAGCAATGGTCCACCAGAGGACCATCAGCAATGGTCCACCAGTCTCCTCTTCCCTCTACTCTACCTGGGGAGCTTTGACAAGCATAGCTGGTGGGTTGTGTTTGGCTTGTTGGGTCACAGGAATGTTAGGCCTTGCCTACTCTGTGTATCAGTGTTGGGGAGACTTTTTTCCAGACCGGGCACCATATTCCCTTCTGGGGGCCAAATGGCTGTGGTGGGCGGGGCCAGAGGCAAAAGTGGGAGGAGCAACGGGTGCAATTCCTCCCCTCCTTTGTACAGTAGGATCGTTTATGGACACACTCGCACGCCCCTCCACACCCTCTGCTGACTGGAATATGCCTTCACACTCTTGCTTGCCCAAAGGGAAGATAGTGTTAGTTTCTGTTTCTCACTGTGCAGCAGTGCTTCTCTATGGAAGCAGAGAGCAACTGAACAAAGGAACAAAGGCAACAGGAAACCAGTAACGTCACATCCGTCTCTAGTCTCCCGTGAGACTGCCAATAGCCTGGGCTGTCTGTGGAATGTAAACACAGTCCTGTGACTTGCAGCAGCTGCACAGTGAGAAACAGAAACTAACATCAACCATCCTCTGCTACCACTTGTTGGAAAAATGCCCCCGGGAAGCATGCCAACTTCCCAAGACACTGGGGCTTCTCTCCGGTCGTCACTCTCTGGCTGGAATCATCCCTCAGTCCAGAGAGACCGGTATTAAGCGGCCCCTCCGTCCTGAGAGGAGCACACTAATCTTCTGGCATCCCATCACAGAAGAAAGAGACAGTCCGTAGTCTACTCACTACTTTATTAAGACTGTACACGCAGCTCTTACAAGCATGACTGCTCTCCTGAGCAGCAAACACAAGAGTCTCCGACTCGACTCACACTTCGGCTCAGAAGCGAAAGTAACTCTCCGGTTACATGAGAACTGGCAGAGACTTCCTGTCTCACGCTCAGAGACATCACATGATGGCAACACTGTAGCTGCTCTTCGCAGCTGGTGAGATATGTAATCCCAACATATAGAGAGAGGTGGTGGAGTGAGTGTGTCCTGGGGAGAGGGGGTGTGGCCTAGGGAGATCTTGGAATTTCTCCATCCATCACCCACCTACCAAGCAGCTTTTGAAAATTCAAAACCAGGTAATTTAGGCTGTACCTGTGAACTCTTCTCTGTTTTGTTCAAACTGATGATGAAAGTAAACCCAAGCAGAAAGGCCTGCCTGCCTTGCTCCATGTGTTCATTAAGCCTAAGTAGGTGCAACGCAGACCGCAGGACATCGCTTCCTTATTCACCCCTGCCCCCCTCTCCTCCACACCCTGTTTTGTTTCCCCTTCATCAGATTTTTAAAATTGTGAGCTCCTTAGGGGCAGAGTGGGTTTTGTGCTCTGGAAAGCACATTGTAGACTGGTGGCGCCAGGTAAATAAAAAGAGTGATAATTCAACCCATGTTCGTAACACATGGCCTACATGCCAAAGAAGACAGGGACAGCTGCCTCTTAACAGGTGTTGCTCAGGAATTCTAAGAAACCCCCAAACCAGTGCAGTTTTGAAATTGGTGGTTAAAACAAGGAACCTGCTCCTTGGTCTCAGGAACCAAAATTTCTGAACAGCCCAGTCCACCATCTTGACTCAAAATAGCATCTGTCTGTGTCCAAAACGTAGACCTTCTCCTTGATCTCTGGAGTCACTCTGCAAAATTTGGTTACGCTTTCTTAAGAGCAGAGGCGTACCTAGCCTCCGCCATCTTGATTCAAAATGGCGGCCGGCATCCAAACAGCTATTGCAAACACCACCCCTCACCTCAGGAACCCTAACGCCAAGTTTGATAACAATATCTCTAGAGGTGGCTGGACCTATAGGCAGCAGACAGACAGATTGGCAAACTGCTTTCCAAAATATATAATAGTGATAAATATATATGAGTATGTATGTGTGGGAAGGAGAATGGCATTGTGTAGACCAAAGGTAGCAATGTGTGAGTAAGACGGTGGCATTGGGTGCGTAAGAGCGAAGAATCCCGTTTTTTCCAGGAGACACACAGCGGGGTGGGTGGAGTAAAGACAACTGTAGCCACTTGCAATCCTTTCCACAGTTTAATTTCCGCCACGAGGCAGAGGTAGGGCTTTCCCATTACACTTGTCAGTGTCACAACAAGAATCAATGTGTGTGTATTTTCCGTCCTTTTGAACTGTGTTGCAGTATTCCCAATATTCATCACTGAAACAGCCATAACTCATGAAATAGAGCTCATCATCTGTGAGGGGAAAGACAATAATATGACCAAGGAGAAAAACGAGTGACGTCATGGTCAGCTTAAGGCCAACATACAATTCCATGCCCTCCAACAAGTCAAAAGGAAAAACCAGGATGACATAATCTGGAAGGCCACCTTCCATTTCCTTTTCTTTTTATGGATACACCCAGAAATAATAATAATAATAATAATAATAATAATAATAATAATAATAATAATACAGTGGTACCTCCAGTTACGAACGGGATCCGTTCCAGAGCTCCGGTCACATCCCAAGGAACTCACAACCGCTTCTGTGCATAGAGCACTTTTGCGCATGCGCATGCAGCGAAACCCAGAAAAATACTTCCGGGTTTGCCGTGTACGTATCCCGCAGGATACGTAAGTAGAGGGGAACGAAAGTGGAGGTACCACTGAAATAATAATAATAATAATAATGCTATTACTTGTAAGGTAAAGGACCTCTGGACTGTTAAGTCCAGTCAAAGGAGACTATAGGGTTGCAGCACTCATCTCGCTTTCAGGCCAAGGGAGCCGGCCTTTGTCCACAGACAGGTTCCGGGTCGTGTGGCCAGCATGACTAAACTGCTACTGGCATAACGGAACACCGTGACAGAAACCATAGCGCACGGAAATGCCATTTACCTTCCCACCGCAGCAGTACCTATTTATCTACTTGCACTGGTGTGCTTTCAAACTGCTAGGTTGGCAGGAGCTGGGACAGAGCGACAGGAGCTCACCCCGTCGTGGGGATTTGAACCACCGACCTGATCGGCTATCCCAAGAGGCTCGGTGGTTTAGACCACAGTGCCACCCGCGTCCAGGCCCTTTATTATTTGTAAACCACCATCACCCAACAATCTGACTGGGTTACAGCAGCTTCTGGTTTGAATCCACAGCTTTAAGAAGCTGCCTTGGGCTGTGTCAGACTGTGGGCCTATCCGCCTCAGGGCCACTTACCCTGACTAGCAGCGACCCTCTGGGATTCCTGGCTGAGTCCGTTCCCACCCCTGTCTGGAGATGCTGGGAACAGGGCGCTTTACCGCTGAGCTGTGGCCTATCGCCAGGTCTTACCAAGGTAGCTGGTGTACGTGAAACACTTTCCGAAGCGAATCTTGCACGTTTCTTCTGTCGAATAGCAGGCCTTGCCATTTCCGGAATGACAGAGCTTACACACGAGGCCTTGGGCTGAGGTTGAAAATAAGTTATTGAAAGTGAGGGCTTGGAGATGGTCCTTTCTCGTGCGGGAACGAGGGTGAAAAACAAGAGAAGGGGTGAACAGGGATAATCTGGGAGCAGCCATGTGTGGCTCTGAGCGCCGTAAGCCAAGGAACTGTCTGCCCTCCTCTCTCTTTGAAAATTGGGATGCGTTCATGTTTACCCACCCTTTGGGAACCTTAAGGATGGATTCTTGTAACCAGGGATGCTTAAGAAACAAGCACCACCTTCTGCCTGAAGCTGGTACTTCTGGGTCACCAAAATGGAAGTGCCAGTTGCAGATGCAGTGCTGCACACAAGTGGAGTGGACTTTGACTCACACAACAAGGCTTGCCTTTCCTTGCCCTCCGTCCCAAGTCTGCCCCAGATGCTTGGAGGACACCCCAGGGCAGATGAGAGCCAGCGGCACAGGGGGCGGCAAGGGAGAGGAGAGGAAAGGGAAAACCTGTTCTGTGAGCAGGAGTCTTTCCGTGGAACGAATTTGTTCATGCACTGAACCCCATCCGTTCCGTTTACGGGACATACAATGCATACAAATACAAAGAGTATGTGTTTGTTTGGCTGACAGCCATTACGAAAGATAAAAACACATAAAGCAGAATGAAATCTGTTGCACAGTTTAGATAATTAATAGATAATTAATAAGATGTGACATCCTGTCAGACAAGAGTTTGCTTCCCTGAAGAACCATCCCCACAATTTTTTTATCCTTAAAATGGCAAAGCAGGTCACTTTTTCCAGATGTGTAGGTCACAATATATAATACATACGTAGGTACAGAATCAGAACTTTTTCCAGTTCTGCACCTTCAAGGGAAAAAGGCTCACAAAGGACTTGGAAACTCATGCATACCTCTGCTTATTTTCTCTGTAGACCTCTGCTCCCTCTCTCCCCCTCGCTCTCTCACACACACACACTCACCAGGAGAGCAGAAGAGCAACATAGAGGCCCCAAGGAGGAGAATCTGATTCATCCTGAATAATGTACACAGCTTCCCAAGTGAATATCAAGAATGAAAACAGAGCCGTGGAATATTAGGAAGGTCTGGAGTTCTTTGGCTTACCAGTTTGTGCCCTCTGAGCCTCTGGAAGCAGCCAGTGAGGTCCGGGGCAAAGGTGTGCTGTGCAAATGTTTTCTTTTGGGCAGAAATGCTGGCAGACGCTGTTGCTAAACGGTGCCAGTTAGCAAGTCTGGACAAAGTTTCCACCTCTGCCAACTTTGCGTAAGTCCATTCTGTCCTGTATCAGCATTAATCTGCAAAATGTGTATCCATCTATATCTATCTTGCTCTCTCGAGCAGCGGAAAACAAGCTTGCTCCATCCTCCATCTCCCATGAGATGGCCCTTCAGATATCATATCAGCTCTCAGTCGTCTCTTCTCTAGGTGAAACAAGATTTTACACACGTTCTCCTGCATTGCAGGGGGCTGGACTAGATGACCGCCAGGGTCCCTTCCAACTCTACAATTGTATGATTCCTTGATTCTCCAGTCTCCACAGCAGTACAAGATTCCAGGAGTTGCGTGTCAAGGTCCCCCAAGCCACCCCTAAATAATTCACAATTCACACATAATTTTTGTTTAAGGTTTTTGGCATAATTTTGGCCACAACTTTATTAAAATACATAAATGTGAGTGGTTGCTTAGGCATTGGTTATGACTATCTGTCCCCACGCCCAGGCACAGAACTGACTTCTGGATTCCAGCGAAAGCCAGTGAGGGAAAACAATATTGGGGAGAACATGGAGCTGGGCACCAGACCCTCATCCCGCCCCCCCCACATGCTCCCGGGGGCTTGCACGGCCCCATTCAGGGGTACGGACGAAAGAATGGCAAGCCCCTGGATTCCTTTAATGGAATTCCCTTGCAGCAGCAGCATTGGAGGGGCAGGCGCCGCCAATCCTTACCCCTCCACCAACCAATTTTTTAACCAATGCCTAACTGCAACCTTACAAGTTGTGACGATTTGCTACACAGTAGGCAAAACCAAATGGCACCAGCCAATCAGCCAGATGGGCAAAATTCCTACCAGGCACCTGCCCCAAAAGCAGATGACCCCATGACAGGCATAGCAAGGTCAACGTAATAGCCCTAGATTAGGGAGGGTGGGCGGGTGATCCGATGCACGCAGCAAAAGAGCCCAGTCAGTGCTGTGTGACTTGATTTTATAACCTTTGGTCCGTCCCCCTAAATGGCAACACCAAAATTTGCCCAGTAACCCAACCACCCAATCACTGCAGATGGTCATCCCTAATAACCTGCCCAGCAACAGAGGGGTGGCCTGTTCAGACCCCACCGCAACACGTGCTCTCTATGAAGGAGAACACGCTTTGCAGCCCCACTTTACACACCAGGGTCTCTGTTTCCTTGGGGAAACAAGGCACAGCAGAGACTGTGGTGTCTTTATGATATATGGTTTGTTTATTCACACATATATGCAGCCTGAGTCTACAGAAGGGTCCTCAGCATTCATACCCCAAGTGTTTCTGGCTTCTCCTATAGCCACAGCAGCCATGGACCTAAACAGACCCTGCCTGTGGGGCTCTCAGACGTTGCTCTCTCCTCCTCTCTCCAAGCCACCACTTCCTAACTCTGTTGCTTAACTTCTGACACTCTGCACTAAACTTCTGTCCACATTATATTCTCCCTCTCAGTTCTAAAGCCCAGGCAGAGAGAGACCCTGCTCCCTTTGACTAGGGTTGCCATATTTCAAAAAGCGAAAATCCAGACACAAAGATTGTTGAGTTTTGTTTTTGCAAAGTTATCGAGCTGCTTCTTCTTCTTCTTCTTCTTCTTCTTCTTCTTCTTCTTCTTCTTCTTCTTCTTCTTCTTCTTCTCACCAAAGTTGTTCAGCATTTTTGGGAGGGGGGAGGGAAACGACAATGTTTTTGAGCTGCTTCTTTTTTTGACCAAAATTGTTCAGCTTTGGGAGGGACAGGGGCCCAAAGTTGTTGAGCTCTGAATTTTTGAACTATTTTTAATTACGTCCGGCAAAATCTACACTGCCATCATGGGCTGCCCAACACCTGAGACCTCTGACCCTCTGGTTGTGTTAACAACCCATAACCCCAGGCTAACACCTCCAATGAAATTAGTCCAAGTTTCTTAGCACCAGCCTTGATTAGCGCTTATCCCATGCAAATTCCAGAGGGATTAGAAGCAGCAGGTCAAATACACACATGGCTCTGACCTTCCTAACACACAAGCTCCAATTAAATTCTAACTTTTACAGAGCCCAGGTGTTCAGCACCTGCAAACCTGTAATAATACACAACTCCCTCAACTGTTTCTCGTAAAGAACTGTAGCCCGTTCTCTCTGTAGTCCCCTGAGCACATGCTCTCACAGACATTTTTTTTCGCCAGGAGAGCAGAAGAGCAGCATGGAGACCCCAAGGAGAAGAATCTGATTCATCCTCAATAATGCAAACAGTCTCCCAAGCAGATATTAAGAATGAATCAGGGCTGCAGAATCCTAGACAGATTGGGAGCTCTTTTGCTTATCGTATTTTTCCCTCTATAACACGCAGAGTTTTTCTCCTAAAAAGTAAGGGGAAATGTCTATGCGTGTTATTGAGCGAATGTGTGGTCCCTGGAGCCGACTGGCCCGAGTGCATCACACATTTTCTTCGAGGGTCGTCTTCGTTGCGGTCAGCAGAACCCAGGGAAGTGCTTGCTAGGAGGTTTGGCCACTCTGACCGCTTGATTGTGTGTGCAGCGCGACTGTGTGTGTGCTTTGTGAGCGTGTGGTTGCCTGTGTGTTTGTTCGCTAGCGTGGGTGCTTGGAGGGAGTGAGAGAGTGACTGACTGCTGCATCTTCTCCTGCAATTTGCCTTTTAAAAAATTGGAAGCAGCGGGGCAGTAAAAACCACCTCCGAAAGCCCCATTTTTCCCTTCTAAGGCTGCAGCTCGGCTTTGGGAGCCCTGAACCCCTGCCTTGTTCTTGAGGGATCTTTGAGGTTTTCCCTTTAGCTTTAACCCAGCCCCCTTATTTTACCAGTTTATCTTCATTCTCGGTGTGGTAAACTGATTGCAGGCAGCCACACGTGCGTTCGAGCCTCCCGAGAGAGAAAGCTGTTGCTTTCCTGCATTCTGCCTCAGGGTCTTACTGCCCACCCTCTTCTGTTTCGTTACTGTGTTTGCTCAAACGGAACAAAGAGCAGAGAAAACCCCTCCCCTCCAGGCAAGCGGAGAGGAAAGGAAAGGATCGTCCTTCCTTCTAACTCCACTCCGTGCTCAGGTGCTGCTGCTGCTGCGTCTAGGGATTCGCAGGCAACATGCAGGTGGGAGAGAGAGAGAGAGAGAGAGAGCGCTGGCTGGCTGGCTTGGGTGGGTGGGGGAACTTTTGCCTTCCTTTCCTCCCTCCGGTAAAACCCCTCGCCTGCATTATTAGCAGCATCCTTCTCCACACACCCCACAGTGTTCCTTCTTCCCTTAAACCCCTCGCCTGCATTCTTAGCCAGCTGCTTCTCCGCACACCCCTCTCGGTGCTCCTTGTCCCTTCTATGTTTTTCCTTCCCTCCCCACTTAAAACGTGGTTACAAAGCACAGATCCGCATGGATCCTCAGGATCTTTGCATTGGGTCACCCCAAATTCACCATCAGATCACATAGCATATCCATGGCTACAGCCTGCACCAAAAAAATCACGCACCCACTGTTGCCTGGGGCTGCAATGGTGCAAAAACGTGGTTACAAAGCACAGATCCACATGGATTCTCAGGATTTTTGCATTGGGCTACCCCAAACTCACTGTCAAATCACATGTCTGTGGCCACAGCATGAAACACAAAAATGATACATCCACTGTTTCATTCAGATTTTTTTTTCTTGATTTCCTCCTCTAAAAACTATGTGCGTGTTATGGTCAGGTGTGTGTTATCGAGCGAAAAATACGGTACTTACTGCGTTCCACGCTCTAAGCCTCTGGGAACAGCCAGTGATGTACACAGGACAAAGGTTTGGTAAATGTTTTCTTTGGGGAGGAAATATTGGCAGACACTCTAACCAAACAGTGTCAGAGAATGCAAAATTTTAGTAGATCTGAACTTTTGCATGTGTTCACCCATAAGTCCACAGCATGAATCAATCAATCTATCTATCTATCTATCTATCTATCTATCTATCTATCTATCATCTATCTATCTATCTATCATCTATCTATCTATCTATCTAATCTATCTATCTATCTATCTATCTATCTATCTATCTATCTATCTATATCTATCATCTATCTATCTATATCTATCTATTTTTAATGCCAGGGTACAGTCAGAAAGCTGGGTTGATCTGAGTTTGCTTAGTAATTGGGAGATTGCCTGAGACTACGGCCTCGGGTTCAATGGCGGAAGAAAAGTGGGCTACAAAGGCAAGGAAATAAAGAATAAACAAGCACAATCCTCATAGAAATTTGTATTTAATCAGTATTGAAATATGCATTTCCTAGAAAATGTACGCGCATTTCAATATATGCATTTCTAAACCGTATTGAATACAATTTTTGAACCAAGAAACAGCATCTGGAGATTTGGAAAGTGAAATTGGATACAGATCATCAAGCTCCTATACACATTTGGGTCCAGGGTACGCCCCTGGTCGATTCACATCAGGATTTGCAAAGATCAGATTCCACAAACAGCACTAGTTTGAACTACTTTCCCATGGCAGGCAGGGGGAATTAAATTCCCGAATGCTTTTTCACAGTAGGAAAAAAAATAGCCATAGTGAATTACATATAGCAAACAACCAGGTGCCCAAGAGTAGACAATGGATTGAGAGCCACAGGTCTGGGAGTGAAATATGGACCCCAGACCTCTTTAACTGGCCCTTGGGACTCTCGTCAGGTCACACCCACTGCCCAGCCAGCCCTCCTCTCCCCAGGCCTAGTGCCTTACCAACCTTCCATTGCAAACTCTTTTGAGTGTTTCTGCCTTGCTGGAATGTGCCCTTGAACTTGGACAAGGCTTATTGCTTTCCTGGATGGGGAATTGCAGAAGCATCTCGCTTTATTGGCCGAGGGAGCCGGCGTACAGCTTCCAGGTCATGTGGCCAGCATGACTAAGCCACTTCTGGCGAGCCAGAGCCGTTTATCTTCCCGCTGGAGCGGTACCTATTTATCTACTTGCACTTGACGTGCTTTTGAACTGCTAGGTTGGCAGGAGCTGGGACCGAGCAATGGGAGCTCACCACGTTGCGGGGATTCGAACCACTGACCTTCTGATCGGCAAGCCCTAGGCTCTGTGGTTTAACCCACAGCGTCCCAATTGTTGTGGATAGTAGGACAGGATATATTGCTCCTAGTGAGTTAGTAGCAGAGCACATTCCCTCTACATCGCAGGAAGCTAGTTGGTAGATTCATTTGAGTCTCTTGAGTTAAGCAATCCAGTCTGGCTTGTCCAGATTGGGTTATTCCTGGCAAATCCCCTTTGTTCCCTCCTAAAAAGAATAAAGACACAACGGTCTTCCTCATAAGGAATGATAAGGATTACTTACATACAGTTCACAGTATGAGCCCTGAAGACAGGCTTTAGCTTGTAGTTACAGAAGAGAGTGTGGGTTCATCCCATATGGGGTTTGAGCCCATGTGCTGCTAGCTGAGAGCCAGCAGACAGCAAAAGACATCCAGAGAACAGCATCAAGAGAAAGAAGGTCAAGAAGAAGGGAAGGTGGCTGAGTGACCAGCCTTTTATGGGGTCTTCTGGGGTCACACGCAGGGGCAGGATGCTCCAGACAGGTGTGACAGGAAGTCCTCCTGGATGGAGGAACATCCCCCTGTGTGTCCACACTGGGCAAACAGGGAAATGTTGTACTTGACTGCTACATGTTACATCCCACAGACGTTGCCACGCAGGCACAGTCTCCAGCTGCATGTAGGCGCATAAACTGATGGAAGGGGAGTGGCCTTCTGTTGCTGCAACTGCTCCATAGAGCGCGAAACTGGGTAGAGCTGCCTAGATGCTAGATTGCTGTATGCAGGTATACAGGGTTGCAGAAGCGACTGTGTTCACAATAAACGACAACTGCCGTGTGGGTTCCTTTGGAAGTACTCTTGACAAGAGGCTTGTGCATGCGTGTATGTGTGTGCATGCTCAGACACCGCTGCGAATGAACGAATGAGTGCTGAAAACAAGATCTTGAATGTTCCTTTGAAGGCGGGGCTCACTGACGGCACTGATCAGCTGATCGGCACTGCCAGAAAGCCCCACTGCGAGTGGCCACAGTAGGGAGTTCCCCATCGACGTTCCCCATCACTTTCAGTGAGCCCTTTTGAAGTTGCCACGTGATATCATAATGGCATTGGGTGACTGACAGGTGGGTGGCTCCACCGGCGCGTCACAAGGGCCTATGAGAGGTTGGAGACCATGAGGGCAGCCCAACTTCCCCTCTTTCTGTTCTTGGAGGAACTCTGCCTTGGAAGTCAAACGGAATCCATTCCAGAAGCCCGTTCGACTTCCAAAATGTTTGGAAACCAAGGTGCAGCTTCCGATTGGCTGCAGGAAGCTCCTGCAGCCAATCGGAAGCCGTGGAAGTCGCTTCAGATGTTTGGGTTCCAAAGAACTTTCAAAAACCGGAATAATCACTTCCAGTTTTCGATCATTCGGGAGCCAAAACGTTTGACTCCCAAGGCGTTTGAAAACTAAGGTACGACTGTAAAGTGATATGCCTGCAGTTTTTCCACATTCATGCTAACAAATACACCCAAGTCAGTGTGGCAAAGCTTACCACCTTGATGCTGCCCTCCATATTTTTATTTTTAGGAAGCGTTTGGTGGAGCCAGTCTTTTAAATACGTTCTGTTGTATGTGTCTCTTTCTTTTGGAGGACCCTGGCAGCCACCTCCCACCAGCCTCGTTCTACCAACTTGTAGTCAACGCTTCCATACCCATATGTCACTGTGATGAGGTTCTCCCCTTTCCCAGAGATCAGCACAACTTTCTCATTACTGGTCGTAATCAACATTTTGGCATTATCCTGAACGCAACGGGGTTCCTGGGAGAACCGACTAATGGCCTCATCCAGGCAAGACCTTAGCTCCCGCCATTTCTGGAGTTTCAGCCTGTTCTTCACACGCAACAAGTTCTCCAAGCTTAGCGCCTCCACCCCAGTCTGCAAACGCTCCATGACCACATCCCAGTTGTCTACATGGACTTCATATTTGGCCTCGCCTTGTTTAAAGAAGACCGAAATCTTATAGGTTTCCTGGCCGGAGACAAACCTCACCACCCGCCCACCACATTCCACCAACATCTCAGCATCCTTCTGGATGGTATCGGGTTCCATGCAGAATTTTTCCACTGCTAGGTCAAAGCAGGCCAAAGGGGAAAACCCTTTCCTAAAGGAACCCCAGTTATGTAGATGACCACGGATGCTAAGGATATTACTGAGACTGAGAGGCTGAGGATTAGAGCAGAGACGAGCAAAATATAGGTCCCAGTTGGGTACCAAGACATTGTAGTGCACTTTGCCTTGATTGTGGAAGACGGTGACTGCGACCGACCCGTCGCCCGAGGTGAACTCCATCAGAGTGCGCCCATCAGAAACAGTGAGATGGGCATTGCTTCTCACACACGGTGGCTCCCTCTGGAGGTTCTCCAGGGCGCAGCTGAAGCAGGAGAACATTTTGCTGTTGGGTTCTTCCTTGGTCTTGGCCAACAGCATGTTCCTGAAAAAGAGGTCCGCTGAGAGACAGGTTGGGATTCCATCAAATGTAGCCATCCTCGTTCAGATCACTGCACAAGGACAATTAAAAAAATTAATTAAAGGACACTTAAATGTATGAGTCAAGCTTTTCTAGAAATGAAAAGGTACCTATCACCCCCTTGTTGGTTCCTTTGCACTCCCATTATTATTTTTTTGTTAGAGCGTTTATTGATTTTCCAATAAAAAACATCCAATTAACATATCAAATCATAATCCAATAAAAATAAAAAAATAAAAAAAGATAAAATTGTCTTCCAAATTGTAATTTTGATTTTACGACTTCCCACAGTCTGAACCTCAAAGCATACCCAGATCTCAGTCCTGCCTTTCATCGATGTTTCCATATTTCCATATCTCGATTTTATCTCTCCAACCTTTGCTCTCCATTTGACCTGGATAAACAGGCTTTCCAACAAACAAGGCCTGCAGGGTAAATAAAACATGCAGCATCCTGGAGAAAGGATCAAGGTCTTCTGCTGTGAACGGGCTGTTAGAGGTAGGTAGCCATGTTGGTCTGCCGTAGTCGAAACAAAATAAAAAAAAATTCCTTCCAATAGCACCTTAGAGACCAACTAAGTTTGTTATTGGTATGAGCTTTCATGTGCACGCACACTTCTTCAGATACACTGAAACAGAAGTCACCAGACCCTTATATATAGTGAGAGGGCGGGGAGGGGTATTACTCAGAAGGGAGGTGGGAATGGGTGATTGGCTGATAGGTGTGGTGTAAACCTGTTGACGACTGTTAACGACTGCAATTGGTCTTACAGGAAAAAGCAAGGGGTGAGATGACTAAAAATAGCTTTAACATGTATAATGAGGTAAGAATCCAATGTCTCTATTCAGACCAGGTCTCTCCATGGTTTTAAGTTTGGTAATAAGTTTCAATTCAGCAACTTCTCTTTCCAGTCTGTTTCTGAAATTCTTTTGTAATAAGACAGCTACTTTGAGATCTTGTATAGAATGTCCTGGGGAGATTGAAGTGTTCTCCTAATGGTTTCTCTGTCTTGTGATTCCTGATGTCAGATTTATGCCCATTCTCTATTAGAAGCACACTCAAGGATTTACAGGGGTACACATTATCACATTTATTGTGGCCCTTTGGGCCGCTACCACAACAGCAGGAGGGGTAGATCTCCTCAGTGCTTCTTCACCAGCCTGACTCATCTCTGCCTCTTGGCCACCCTCATCCCACTCTCCTGCTTCCACTTCTGCCTCTGATTCTGGACTCCTCTCTACCACAGAGTCTTCCTGCTCACTAAGCCCTGTTGCCTCTTCTTCAACTTCTGACACCTCCTCCCTCCCAGTCTGCTCCCTCTTCTCCCTCAGTTGGTGCCACCAAACAATCCACTGTGACCTAACAGTCCGTGACAGTTGACCAGTGAGTTGACCAGTACTCTGACTCACTGTAAGGCTACTTACTGTGTTCCTATGTAAATATACTGTACCCCCCTGGTCTCTATCTATCTATCTATCTATCTATCTATCTATCTATCTATCTATCTCTGGCCTTTGGGACTCTCTCAGGCCACACTCCCTCCTCAGCCACATCCACTGTCCCCAGGCCACTCACCTCAGCCTGCTTTGCACCCTTCCCTGAATGCTTTTCCCCGGTCCTTGAACCCTGATTCTGCTTTTTACCTGCCTGAGTTGGGGGACAGAGAGCGGTTCGCAGGTATGTGTAGAAATGAGCCCAGCATACAAAGGTAAAAATTAGCACTCGCTGATCTTCCACGTTTGGCCTGGCCTACCTCAAACGTTTGCCCGGAAGGGAATAATATGGCCTTTGGGCTGAAAAACGTCAACCCACCCCCCACAATTATATTAAGAAGAGCAGGAGTTAAGCAACATTTTTTGTAAAATAGACAAAGGTTTTTGTTGTTGCTTTTATTCTGCAAAGAATACTTCTGAGCCTGAATTATGCTGACATTTATCTTTTGCCCCTCCCTCCCTCCCACCTTGTCCCATTAATAATAATAATAATAATAATAATAATAATAATAATAATAATAATAATAATTTTTATTTATACCCCGCCCTTCCCGGTTCAAAAACCGGGCTCAGGGTGGCTAACAACAAATTTAAAACACTTAATTATAAAAGCAGCATAAAATACAGTATAAAAACATGAATAACAATGAAATTCAAAAATCAATTTGATAATCCCCAGGGTTAGCTGGCTGAATTGGTCCTGTAGCCTTTCAGGCTTTTCCCACAGGTAGGATGAGCATTGCTCCCGGGGGAGGGAGGAAGGAGCCAAACAGACACCGAGGGCTTAATTCAGAGAAAGAGTCTTTATTCCTGCTATCCAGAGTAGCAGAAAGGAACCTGCGTGATAATTCACAAGCAAGTACACCTGAAAGCATTTTACATTCAGTTTATATCCCTTTTTTCAGGCCCTTTTCTTTCCCTCCCCTTTCCCAGGGATCCACCCTCACGAGTTTGCACAGGTATGTTGGCAGAAACAATCTCCATTCATGATTAATAGAATTGTTTCTATCTGGTTCTCCTGGCACCATTCCCGGGGTCTGCGCGCCAGCGCCAAGAAAGCTGCAAAGCTGGATGCGCTGCTGGCAAGACCAACTGAAAGCCTGGGAAACAGAAAGCTTTGTTCTCTCAGCTTCTTTTTGTTACAGCAAAGCAAATGCTTTTTAGCTACTGAATCCTCAAAGAAAGTAATTGGGAAGTCTTGAGGCCTAGTTGAAGTTTTGAGGCCTAGGTGGGGTGACTTCACAGTCAGGTTTGGGGAGTCCCTCCCTTCAGTCCTACTTAGGCCAGCGAGGAGGCCAGGGGAGAATTAACTGTGGGGTTAATCAGAGTGGGTGATCTTCATAAAAGGGGATGGGGAGGGAAGAGAAGGGAAATAAAAGATCAGGCTGAATTCAAATTAAAGGCCAGTTGGAATAACTCTGTCTTACAAGCCTGACAGAAGGAGGTTAAATCCTGCAGGGCCCTGGTCTCATGGGACAGAGCATTCCACCAGGTCGGAGCCATCACTGAAAAGGCCCTGGCCCTGGTGGGGGATAGTCTGACTTCCTTAGGGCCCGGGACCTTTAAACTATGGTTATTCATGGACCTTAAGGTCCTCTGCGGGGCATACCGGGAGAGGCGGTCCCATAAATATGAGGGCCCTAAGCCACAAAGGGCTTTAAAGGTCAAGACCATTGTTTTCTCCCCCACCCCCAGAATTCATATGCTCATCTTCCAGGGCAGCAATCTTTTTTAAAAAAATATTTTTACATGAATTTCAGCACCATGAAGATGACAATATCGTTGGAGGGTGGCTGAGGGGGAGGCAGCGGGCAGAGGCCAGCCCCATGTTGCTTTTTTGGGTGGGGAGCCACTTCATCCCTCCCAGGAGAGACACTGTGACTCAGGATCACTGCAGGCCCAGTGCCACTCGCAGGGTCAACGCATGCCAGTTGCGTCCTTCTCAGCTGCCCTCTGGCATGGGGTGGTGGGGGCCCCAGCAGCTCAGCGCCCTGCAAGCACAGCCCCAGGCCGGGCTACTTTGGGGAGTGGGATGCCGTGCTCTGAAGTGCCTTGACTTGGGTGTCACCTTGGGCTCGAGCATGCTGCCCCCAAGGTAAGTGCCGCCCAGTGCACCCTACCCCCCCAGCTATGTGACTGCGCCACTTCAACCCTGAACATTTTTTTTCCAATTGTTTATTTATTTTTCTTTATTGAAAGTTCAAAAAGTACATAATTATATGTACACTAAACATAAAGGTAAAGGGACCCCTGACTGTTAGGTCCAGCCACAACCAACTCTGGCGTGCTCAGCGCACGGAAACGCTGTTTACCTTCCCGCCGGAGTGGTACCTAGTTATCTACTTGCACTTTGACGTGCTTTCGAACTGCTAGGTTGGCAGGAGCAGGGACCGAGCAACAGGAGCTCACCCCGTCGTGGGGATAGTTAGTTGCTTTTGAGGCCAGGGGGACGGTTGTTGGGATTTACATAGGATTTATTTCAGGGGTGGGGAACCTGTGGCCCTCCTGGTGTTGCAGGACAACAGTTCCCACCGTCCCTGACCACTGGTCATGCTTGCTAGGGCTGATAGGAGTTGGAATATAAGACCACAGCTTCCCAACCCCTGGCTTACTGTATGTCGGGATTTTACGATGCTCCCCTGTGTGGCTGACGCCTTTCCTGCAGTCTGCCAAGTCTTCTGGAAAGGGGAGACTCGCACGCGCCCCCTCCTTCCCCCTCTTCTGGAGTTGAATCTAACCCTGGTCGCTGCTCTGCAACAGCCTCTGCTGGCTCTTGTGAATTTACAGCGTGTGTCTCCAGACAGAAAGGTCTTTCCTCCCTCTCATTGTGAGGGGAGCTCAAACTGAACCTCCCCCCATCTAGCCCTCTTCCTTCTTCAGAGCTTTCTCTGGCGCTCATGGCAGGGAGGTCCCTGACACTTTATATATATATATATAAATTTATATATATATATAGGCTCTTTATCTAACAATCACTGGATTATTGTTATTTTTTGCCTCTTCTTCTCTTCCTCTTCCTTCCCCTTCCTCTCCTCCTCCTCCTTTTTCTTCTCTTCCTTTTTCTTTTCCTCTTTCCCCCTCCTTTCTCTTCCTTCTCCTCCTCTTCTTATTCTTCCCCCTCTTCTTTTTCTCTCCCTCCTCCTTTTTCTCCTCCTCCTCCAATGTATTATTCACTCACCACATAAATAATCTGCAAGTGACTTACAAAACTTTGAAAACTTCAGAAGCATAAATCACAACATAAAATCAGAGAAAGCACAATGCATTGCAACAAAATCCACACGATAACCTTTAAAAAATACTGCAAGAACTTCAGCAGCAGAGCAGAAACAAATGACAGTAAGATTATCCGACTCCGTCAAATACATGGCAGAAGAAATATGGTTTTGCCTGGCTTGAGGTAGGGATGGGAGAGGGCAAAGTGGATTCAGTTCTCATGTGAGCTCCCTGATTTGCACTTTCTGAAACAATTCACGAACCAAAACACAGACATCTTTTGGGAATTTGCACTTTTCTGAATTTTGCAGTGTCGCTCTTCAGCTGAGTGTTGTGTGCAAAATTGCACAGACTTGAGCAAAGTATGCCTAGAAATGAATTAATTTGGGGGAGATGAATTACAGAAAATAACGCTGTGCAAAAAGTGTGTCTATTAGGCAAAACTGCATAGATAAATGTGCGTATTAGAAGCAATTCACACAAAATGCTGGTGGATTTTGAGGAGGACTTTTTCTTTTTCTTTTTTCTAGAATTGTAAACTGATGTGAAGAACTAAAGAGTGGACCAGACCGGACCGAGAGAGAATGGACAGGACAGATTTCCCCACCTCTAGAGCCAGGTAGAAGGGACGCGGGTGGCGCTGTGGGTAAAACCTCAGTGCCTAGGACTTGTCGATCGTATGGTCGGCGGTTCGAATCCCCGTGGCGGGGTGCGCTCCCGTCGCTCGGTCCCAGCTTCTGCCCACCTAGCAGTTCGAAAGCACCCCTAAGTGCAAGTAGATAAATAGGTACCGCTTTATAGCGGGAAGGTAAACGGCGTTTCCGTGTGCTGCGCTGGTGCTGGCTCGCCAGAGCAGCTTCATCACGCTGGCCACATGACCCGGAAGTGTCTTCGGACAGCGCTGGCCCCCGGCTTCTTAAGCGAGATGAGCATGCAACCCCAGAGTCGGTCACGACTGGCCCGTACGGGCAGGGGTACCTTTACCTTTTTAGAGCCAGGTAGACCTCACTATAGAATCTATATCTGTCACACCAAAGTTTAGAAATGATTTGGAGTGGAGGGGAACGAAGGAAAGGGAGAGGTGTGATGCGTCTTAGGGATAACAAAAGGTTAGATTCTGTTTTCCCTGTCGATTGGGTTCTTACTCTTAAAATAATGAATTGATTTTATTTTATTTATAGAAATTAATTTTAGTTTTATTTGTAGAATAAAATAATTTCATTTATAGAAATAACTACCGCCATCCCTATTAGTACCTCAAATGGCTCCCCCCCCCACACACAATAAGCCCTTTGCAGGTACCTTTGAGTTTGTCTTCTGAATGGGAAGGAGGGTCAGACAGATGCGATGTGAAGGATGTGAAGATTAAGCTCTGTCCTTACTGCTTCTCTGGCGCTGAAAACAGTGGTAATAAAACCCCTTTGGCCCTTTCCCTGAGCATGGTCCAAGTTTCGAATTCCCCAAAATGACGTTCCTGACTGATATCCAGCACTTGCGAAACATCCACACAAGCCTCTGGCAGTTTACCAGTAGGGGATGTGCAGATCAAGAGATGGAGAGAGAGGGACAGAGAGATAGAGACAGAGCGAGAAGGAGAAGGAGAAAGAGAAGGAGAGGGAGAAGGAGGAGAAGGAGAAAAGAGAAGGAGAAAGAGAAAGAGGGATAAGGAGAGGAAGAGGGAGAGGGAGGAGAAAGAGAAAGGAGAAGGAGGAAGAGGAGGAGGAAGAAAGGAGAAAAAGAGAAGGAGAAAGAGAAAGGAGAAGGAGAAAGAGGAGGAGGAAGAAAGGAGAAAAAGAGAAGAAGGAGAAAAGAGGAGAAGGAGAAAGAGGAGGAGGAGGAGAAAGAGAAATAGAAAGGAGAAAGAGAAAGAGAAAAGAGAAGGAGGAAAGAGAAAGAGAAGGAGAAAGAGGAGGAGGAAGAAAGGAGAAAAAGAGAAGAAGGAGAAAAGAGGAGAAGGAGAAAGAGGAGGAGGAGGAGGAGAAACAGAAATAGAAAGGGGAAAGAGAAAGAGAAAAGAGAAGGAGGAAAGAGAAAGAGAAAGAGAAAGAGAAGGAGAAGGAGGAGGAGGAGAAGGAGAAAGGAGAAAGAGAAAAAGAGAAGGAGAAAGAGAAGGAGAAAGAGAAGGAGAAGGAGAAGGAGAAAGAGGAGTTCAAGCAAAGAAGTGGGGTGAAAGTCAATCATCTTGAGGAATTAAGGCCATTGCAGAGCTAGGATATGTGAGTCTACAACTCGCACAGACCTCATGGCAGTTCCTTCGCTCACAACTGTACACAGCTACCATCTGTATGGGGTGTTGGGGGGGCTAGTTCCTCTGGCAGGGGACACATCATGCTCATGCCACAACCCTTCCAGGGAAAAAGCCACTGGTAGTGCTGGGTGGGGGACAGGTGCCACCCCCCCCCCAAAAGACATTACTAAATACTTCCATTGCTATTTCTCTACTTTTCATTTGATGCCTTTCAAAAAAGAAAGAGAAAGATTATGCCTTTTCGGTGAGGTCGCACTTTGCACATGGTCATGGCCAGTGCTCCCCCCCCCCCCCGTCAATAAAATGTTTAGGGGTACTCTCATTTTCCTACTCATATTGAAATGCTGCACCCTCAATGAGGCCAAACTTAGATTTGCAAAGTGTTTAGGGGTATGCGTACCCCTGCGTACCCCCCCCCCCGAGAAAAAGCACTGATCATGGCTAACCTTCTGCCCTCATTTGCGGAGGCAAAGCTGTTTCCTAGCAAAGGGCACTCTGCATACAGACTGCATCTTTTAATAGGGGAAAATGGTGCCGGTATTCACCAGGAAGTTGTTATAGTACCATATTTTTCGCTCCATAAGACGCACTTTTTTCCTCCTAAAAAGTAATGGGAAATGTCTGTGTGTTTTATGGAGCAAATGGTGGTCCCTGGAGCCGAATTACCCAGGGGCGAAAAGCAGATCGTGCTTCTTTTTTTTTTTAGAAAGAGGGAAGGGGGTTTGAAACAGAGCTGCTGAGCAGCTGATCGGCAAGTGATTGGGAGGGAGATAAGGGACTCTAGCGATAAAGGAGGCTGCCTGGGAGGGGGAGTTAAAGACAGTAAACTTGTAAGGAGAGGAGACAGGAAGACCAAATCAATGAGGAGAGAAATTAGAAGAAAAGGAGGAGCAAAAAACTGCTCCAGCTAAGGAAAAGACACTAAGGCAAACAAGAAGGAAGGTGGTGTTGAAACAAAGCCGCTGAGCAGCTGATTGGCAAGCGATCAGGAGGGAGATAAAGGACGCTAGTGATAAAGGAGGCTGCCTGGGAGGCGGGAGGAAAAAGCACATGGATCCTCAGGATTTTTGCACTGGGTCACCCCAAATTCACCAACAGATCACATAGCATGTCCATGGCTACAGCCTGCACCAAAATAATCACACATCCACTGTTTCGTGGGGCCACAATGGCGCAAAAATGCGGTTACAAAACACGGATCCACATGGATCCTCAGGAATTTTGGATTGGGTCACCCCAAATTCACCATCAGATCACATAGCGTGTCCATGGCTATAGCCTGCACCAAAAAAATCACGCATCCACTGTTTCGTGGAGCCGCGATGGCACAAAAACACGGTTACAAAGCACGGATCCACATGGAGTCTCAGGATTTTTGCATCGGGCTACCCCAAACTCACCGTCAAATCACATATCATGTTTGTGGCCACAGCATGAACCGCAAAAATCATACATCCACTGTTTCGTTCAGAATATTTTTTTCCTTGTTTTCCTCCTCTAAAAACTAGGTGTGTCTTATGCGCAGCATCTTATGGAGCGAAAAATACGGTAAGTGCCACACTCTTAACATTTTGGGGGGAAAGGTACATGTACTGCGTACCCTTCAGTAACCCCAGAAAAGAATGTTGATTATGCATGCAGTATGCATGCAACCATCCGCTTATCACCACAAACTTGGAGGTGACTAGAAAAAGGGCAAAAGCAGTCTTTAAAGGGTGCAGAAAGGGCAAAAAATGGCATGAAAACAGTGTCTAGCAATCCCACAAGCCTTTGGAAGGGCAATCCCAGGAGCCATTGCACTGATGGTTGAGGCCTGTGGAGAGTTGGAGAGAATTTGAGCAAGGAGGTTTGGAGGGAGCCATGACCACCATTCATGCCAGTCCTCTAAGTGCTGCTGGTTTTTTAAAAGGTTATTCTAGGATTTTTAGAGGTTTAGAGGGGTTTGCAGGACTTTTCTTTTTTTTTTATAAAATTTTTTATTGGTTTTTCCACATATAATATAAAACAGTACAAAAGACAAACACAAACAAACAAACATATAAACATGTATAATTTCATAGATTTTTTCATGTACCCAATTTCAGCGACTTCCCCATGCCCCCCTTTTCTGCATCTCTATTTTAAACTTTTTTTCCAGCAACCCCTGATCCAAATTATTATTAATTCCTTTCTTTAACCTCTTTCTTTCCTCTTATCCAATCATTTAACGCTGCAAATCTGTTATGCTTTACCCATGACATTTTAACACTCAGTAATTTTGCAAATATTTTTAAGATAAAGTTTGAATTTCTTCCAATCTTCTTCCGCCGTCTCTTTCCCTTGGTCACGGATTCTGCTCGTCATCTCTGCTAGTCCCATGTAATCGATCACTTTCGTCTGCCACTCTTCCAGTGTGGGTAGTTCTTGTGTCTTCCAATACTTTGCTAGTAAAACTCTCGCTGCTGTTGTAGCATACATAAAAAACATCCTATCTTTCTTTGACACCAATTGGCCCACCATGCCCAGGAGAAAAGCCTCTGGTTTTTTGTGAAAGGTACACTTAAGCACCTTCTTAATTTCATTATAGATCATTTCCCAGAAGGCCTTAATCCTTGGGCACGTCCACCAAAGGTGATAGAAAGTACCTTCAGTTTCATTACATTTCCAACATTTATTATTGGGCAAATGGTAAATTTTTGCAAGCTTGACTGGGGTCATGTACCACCTATAAATCATTTTCATAATATTCTCTCTTAAGGCATTACATGCCGTAAATTTTATACCGGTGGTCCATAACTGTTCCCAGTCAGCAAACATAATGTCATGACCAATGTCCTGTGCCCATTTAATCATAGCTGATTTAACCATCTCATCCTGTGTATTCCATTTCAGCAGTAAGTTGTACATTCTATAAGTTGTACATTCTAGACTTTTCAATGGGTGTTCCCAATATATGTGATTTCACTGCCTCGGAACATGATCCCCACGTAAAATGGTCGTCGCCTCTAACTGTGGGGATAGGAACCACCGCTTTTGATAGGAAAATGTATGTTTTTCTTCCATACAAGAAAAAGGGAGTTAAGAAGCCTCCGTGGTGTGCATAGCAAAAGCAAGAGAATGGGGGCTGGATTGGAGAATGCGGGCATCGATCCCACTACCTCTCGCATGCAAAGCGAGTGCTCTACCATTTGAGCTAATTCCCCAGTTGCCTGTGTTCAGTTGGGCCAGAAATACAGAAAAAGAGGCAGATCTCAAAAAGGGATCCATAAAGGGATCCAGGGAAGCTTTGCTGAATGCCTGGCAAAAGGAGGAGGTCGTGATGTTTGCTGGAGAATGCGGGCATCGATCCCACTACCTCTCGCATGCTAAGCGAGCGCTCTACCATTTGAGCTAATTCCCCAGTTGCCTGGCTCAATTGGGCCAGACATACAGAAAAAGAGGAAGATATCAGAAAGGGATCCAGAAAGGGACTGAGGGAGGATTTGTTGTTGCTCGTGGGCGTGGCTAGGATTTATGATACGGGGGAGCCCAAAAAGTTTTTGAGTTTTTTGGGGGGGGAAATTGTGCCCCCAAAAGTTATTGCCCTTCCACCTGGAGCCGGATTGGGTGGCTCCTGCAGACCAATCAGACTGCTGCATTCTGGATCCCATTGTTCTAGGATTCAGCTCAGTACATAGCAACACCTTTGTTTGAAACTGTCCTGCCAAGTGATATCCAAATTCTTCCTGATGTGGCAGATGTGGAAGCTATTGAGGCACCACTCCTGAGGGTGATAAGTTGCCCATGACTCACTTCCATAAAGAAGTGCTCAACACGCACACTGGTAGACCTTCATCTTGGTATTGGAGCCCCTGTTGTGTGCATGTCAAAAAGAAGCGAGTAGAGGCTGGATTGGAGAATGCTCCATTGGGCCAGACATACAGAAAAGGAGGCAGAACAAGGATTTACGGAGGCTTTGTTGAAAGTATGGCAAAAGGAAGAGCTTGTGAGCTTATCTGGAGAATGTGGGCATCGATCCCACTACCTCTCGCATGCAAAGCGAGCGCTCTACCATTTGAGCTAATTCCCCAGCTGCCTGGCAGAACCTTTCCTGTGCCTGCTTCTGACCCAGATGACTGAGCGCGGATCTTTCTCTCACCTTTCCGGGGAGTGATGGGACTCCAAAAGTTCTTTATTTGTAGAACCTAAGAGGAGCACACTCATCTTCTGGTGTCATAGAATCATAGAGTTGGAATAGACCACAAGGGCCATCGAGTCCAACCCCCTGCCAAGCAGGAAACACCATCAGAGCACTCCTGACATATGGTTGTCAAGCCTCTGCGTAAAGACCTCCAAAGAAGGAGACTCCACCACACTCCTTGGCAGCAAATTCCACTGTCGAACACCTCTTACTGTCAGGAAGTTCTTCCTAATGTTTAGGTGGAATCTTCTTTCTTGTAGTTTGGATCCATTGCTCCGTGTCTGCTTCTCTGGAGCAGCAGAAAACAACCTTTCTCCCTCCTCTATGTGACATCCTTTTATATATTTGAACATGGCTATCATATCACCCCTTAACCTCCTCTTCTCCAGGCTAAACATGCCCAGCTCCCTTAGCCGTTCCTCATAAGGCATCGTTTCCAGGCCTTTGACCATTTTGGTTGCCCTCCTCTGGACACGTTCCAGTTTGTCAGTGTCCCATCACAGAAGAAAGAGACAGTCAGTAGTCTACTCACTAGTTTATTCAGACTGTACACGCAGCACTTCCAGGCATGTCTGCTCTCCTGAGCAGCAAACACAAGAGTCTACGACTCGACTCACACTTCGACTCAACAGAACCTCGCCACTGGGAGAAGAGGGTGAGACTCTGCAAGCACTTCGGGGGGGGGGAGCATTTGAAGAGCTGCCTTATCGCCTGCAGGCCGGCTCTGGGTGCCATGCAATGTTGAAATAGTGATGGCAAGGGATCACACCCCAAAGTGCAAGCAAAGAGTTAAACTTTTAAAGCTGCAGGTGGGTGTGGTCTGAGAGGTCCCTCAGGGTGCAGAGCTATCAGGTTTGCAGTCTGAGGGGGCTCGTGGACTCAATTTTTCTCCTGTATGGCCAGGCGTGTCTTTGGTCCACTGAGGCTGCAGGGTGTCAGCTGTCACCATCTTTAAGGTGATATACACGGCCACCGAGTCTCTCCTATTCTTCTGTTTGTGTATATACAGGAAAATCTACTAGCCTCATATTCTGCAGAGCAAAAGGAGGAGGAGAAATTTAGCTGGGTATCAGTGCCAATACCTCTTACATACTAAGAGACTATTCTTCTGTTGGAGACAAGACCTGAGCTGTCTGGCATTGCTGGCTCATGCATGACAAATCTAAGATGTCACACAGAACATGTTTCTCTATCTATCCATCTATCTATCTATTGGAGACAAGAGTGCCTGGAGTGCTCTGGTCATTGGGGCCACGAAGAGTCGGACACAACTGAACAACTAAACAACAACAACAATCTATATCTATCTATCTATCATCTGATTTTATCATTATTTTTCCAAACATTTTCACAATAACCTTCCAATCAAATAATTACACTGTTTCATAATTTGACTTCCCACCCTCACCTCCACAGCATTTTTACTCAGACTTTTCCACTGCATTTTATCTTTATCTATTACAAAAAGTTTCTCCATTACAGTCATTTTTCTTCTTCTGCTTTTATCTCGAATCCTGCCCGCAATTTCATCCGACTGTAATATTTCTTTTAAAAATAGTCCACAAAAGGCCTCCATTCTTCTTCTCTTTCTTTTTTCTTTTCCTTCTCCTCCTGCAATGAGGCTACATTTTAATATTTTAATGTTCCATTATTTTAATGTTGTATTTTATTTTTGTTTTTAAGTTGTAATCATTCATCTTGTTTTTATTATTGCTTGTAAGCCGCTCTGAGCTCGGCCTTGGCTGGGGAGGGCGGGGTATAAATAAAAAATTATTATTATTATTATAAAAAGTTCCTTGTTTTGATCTCTTAATTTCGCTGTCAGCGTTGCTATTTCTGCATAGTCCATTAGTTTCAAAAGCCACTCTTCCTTTACTTTCTCTTCTTCCCATTTCTGTAAAAATAATATTCTAGCTGCTCCATCAATATTACACCAATAAGGAAACCTTCTGGTCTCTGGGGAATAGCTCATTTAAACATTTTCTTCATTACATAGAACGTGTTTCAGCCAGGTTCCGCTCTATGTATGGCAAAAGAAAAGAGAAGGGAGGCTTGCCTGGAGAATGCGGGCATCGATCCCGCTACCTCTCGCATGCTAAGCGAGCGCTCTATCATTTGAGCTAATTCCCCAGCTGCCTAACATCACCAGTCTTAGACATACAAAAAAGAGAGGAGGGAGCAGACTTTAGAATGGATCCAGAAAAAATGATCCAGGTAGGTTTCGTATGCAAAATGAAAAGAGTGGAAGATTGGTTAGAGAACGAACGCTGCCTCTTGCATGCAAAAAGAGCACTTCACCATTTGAGCTGATTGACCAGCAGAACCATCCAAAAGTATCTCCAAGAAGGAGACAGAGCTTAGATACCCTGCACCGTTGGAGCAGTGGTGGCCAAGGATGGCACCCCACAGTGCAGGATAAGGGTTGCTTTTTAAGCAGTTTGTGGGTGCAATGACAGTGGCCACTCAGGGTGCAGAACTAAATAATAGTTCTGGTTGCATTTAGAGGCCTCTGATGCAAAATGGGCTCAGCTGCTCCAGGCTTCAGGCAGCCATCCGCAAGCCTTCGGAGCGTGGCGGGAACTCCTGCTGCACTCCAAAGGCTTGCTGATAGCTGCCTGAAGCCCCCGGAGTGCAGCGGGAGTTCCCTGAGCTCCGGGGGCTTCAGGTGGCTTCAGCGAAAGCAACACGAAGCCTCCGGAGCACGGGGGGAGCTCTCCCTCTGCACTTCAGAGGCTTCGCGTTGCTATCGCTGAAGCCAAGGAGCCTGCATTCGCTCCATAGGCTGCCCACACATTTCCCCTTCATTTTTTGAGGGGAAAAAGTGCGTCCTATAGAGCGAAAAATACGGTATGTTAGCTGCAGTTGTGCTCTTCATTTCTGCCAGGGTCTGGCCTGATCTGTGTGGTTCACCTTATCTGCTTGTGACTCAGTAAAGCTTGCCACGTTTTTTTCCTTCCCGGATGCAGTCTGTTTTATTCTGCCACTTCTGCAAGCATGCGGAAAACAACCTAAGGAGGCTGGAAAAGGAACAGGGCAGAAGCTTGGTTGGGGAATTCAGGATTCGATCCTGCTACCTCTCGCATGCCAAGCGAGTGCTCTACCACTTGAGCTAATTCCTCAGCTGTCCGGCAGAGCCAGCCCACAGCACAAGATACAAGATGAGGCTGTTCTTCTGTTTGAGCTAATTCCCTGCCTGTCCAGCTTTGCAATATCCCTGAAAGTGGGCCCAGGCCAGAGTTTCTGTACAGAATATGACCCGAAGACGCTTTGCTCTATGCACGCCAAAAGGGAGAAATTAGAGTCTTGATTGGAGAATGCGGGCATCGATCCCGCTACCTCTCGCATGCTAAGCGAGCGCTCTACCATTTGAGCTAATTCCCCAGCTGCCCAGGAAAGCCACCTCACAGTATCCTAAGTACAGGCCAGATCCAAGGTGCAACTGCTCTTTGGTTTGAGTTAAATTCCCTGGCTGCCCAGGCCCCACGATATCCCAAGAAGGAAGCAGGGGCCTGAAATGCTGTGGAGAACGTGAGCTGGAAAGGCGTTGCTCTAGGTTCGGCAAAAGCAGAAAAGCAGCAGAAGCTTGACTGGAGAATGCGGGCATCGATCCCGCTACCTCTCGCATGCTAAGCGAGCGCTCTACCATTTGAGCTAATTCCCCAACCGTGTGGCTTCAGTGGCTCAGACCTACAGAAAGAGATAAGACAAAAGAAAGTGGTTCAGGGAGGCTTCTGTTTTGTCTAAAAGGAGATAAAGCCAAAAGCATGCAGATTATCTTGGCAGACAAGATATTTGGGGCAGACCCAACAAGCATAATAACATGGAAGCTAAAGAGGCACGGCAGCAGATAAGCAAAGAATCGACAGTAGCTGGCTGGTGACACTTCAGCATTTATGCAAAAGACAATATGCTTGGGCTGAGGAATTAGGCCAAACTTTGGCCCCCGGTGATCCTGGCCAGGGATAGTCTGTGCATGAAGTGAGGGGAAGCCATTCATCTCTGGATCCCACCTCCCCTTTCTCCTTTCTTTCTTTGGCGATCACTCGTAGCCGAGTAAGATTGTTTTCCATAAACACAGTTTTAACAATGAGTCTGTAAGTGACTGTGAAAGGCCAATTCTGGATCCACACGTCCTTCCACAGTGGGGACCTTGGTTTCCTGGTGGGAGTTGATCACGATGTGGATTTGCCAAGAGTGCCTTCCTCCTAGCACATTTCTCCCTTGCGTCCTGAGTTTGAGTGTCTTCAAAGCCCATGACACCTTTGGTAAAGGCTGTTCTCCAACTGGAGCGCTCGCAGGCCAGTGTTTCCCAGTTGTCAGTGTTTATACAGTGGAGCCTCGCAAGACGAAATTAATTCATTCCGCGAGTTTTGTCGTCTTGCGATTTTTTTCGTCTTGCGAAGCACGGTGTCGGGAAAGTTTTGGAAAAGCTTCAAAAATCACCAAAGTCTTTAAAAACCTCAAAAAAAGGCTACCACACCGCGTTCTATGAGTTGCTCCTCGAAGTCAAGTCGCAACTGTATTAACGGTGTTAAGAAAAAGGAAACAAACTTGCAAGACGTTTCCGTCTTGCGAAGCAAGCCCATAGGGAAAATCGTCTTGCGAAGCAGCTCAAAAAACAAAAAACCCTTTCATCTAGCGAGTTTTTTGTCTTGCGAGGCATTTGTCTTGTGAGGTACCACTGTACTACATTTTTTTAGATTTGCCTTGAGACAGTCTTTAAAACTCTTTTGTTGACCACCAGCATTACGCTTTCCATTTTTAAGTTCGGAATAGAGTAGTTGCTTTGGAAGACGATCATCAGGCACCCGCACAACATGACCAGTCCAACAAAGTTGATGTTGAAGAATCATTGCTTCAACACTGGTGATCTTTGCTTCTTCCAGTACACTGATATTAGTTCACCTGTCTTCCCAAGTGATGTGTAAAATTTTCGGAGACACTGTTGATGGAATCTTTTGATGAGTTGGAGATGGCGTTTATAAGTGGTCCGTGTTTCACAAGCACACAGTAAGGTTGGTAGTACAATAGCTTTGTAAACAAGCATTTTGGTTTCCCTGCGAATGTCCTCAAACACTCTACACTTCAGATCATGAAATCTGGAAGCCACTAGTCATGAACCGGCACATGGGCGGTGAATACAGATTCAGCCGTTCTGACTCGAGGCAGTTGAGCAGCTTGGCAGCTGTATCCATGACTGAGCAGCCCTTTTTAGGATCCACTCTGCTTACCCCAAAAAGGGGGAGGGGCTAGAAAAGGTGCCCTAAACATAGTCTGCCTCCCTTTTCCCCTGACTGGATTACCGTGCCCAGTGGGGTCACCACCTAGCGGTTGTAAAAGACAAATGAACTTTGGAACATGGAATATACGGACTTTGTCAGATAACACAGACAGCGAGTGTCCTGAACACAGAACTGCCATCATTGTAAGAGAGCTGCGACATTTTAACATCAATATTGCAGCGCTTCAAGAGACTTGATGAGCAGGTAAGGGACAACTGAAGGAAGAAAAAGGATGCTACACATTCTTCTGGAAAGGTCTATCTGAACAAGAACATTGAATACATGGGGTAGGCTTCTCCCACTGCTGACACAGCACTCCTACCCTCGCTGCTGTGCCCACAGCACCTTTTCTCCTACCCTCCTTTAGTTGACACAAGATAATATCACCAAGGCAACTATCTCTAAACAAACGATAAAGGTCTATCAAAATTGCAAAAGTAGTTTCTTTCCCAAATTGGTTTTTATCTTAAACAATTGCAAACGCAGCAAATGAAGAGTTCGCTATATAAACAGTAGTATCACTGCCCTGTCCATTGCTTTACTGTACCACTCTAGAGTAGCATTTTATAACCACTGCTCCATAGATATTGTTGTTATACAATTCCATTCACCATATAGATGGGTTTATGAAGCATTTCTGTATCCTTCTGCTGTGCTGAAGAAGAATTCTACGAAACAGTGGGTATATCCGGAATCACTGTTCACTGCGTCTGTTTGCGGACCACTTCAGCAGCATTGGACGTCATAAAACAAAGCTTTATGGCTTGTTTTCATCAGATAAGAATCTGACCCATTGCTTCTTTCAGAGACTTATAAGACTTATGTTTATTTGGTTCTACGTTTTCAAGAGAATCCATCAAGAGTGCACATTTTGTGACTTTCAGAGATTTATAGATTTCTGTTTATTTGGTTTTTCATATTGTTCAATGTTCCGTAAGGATTATTTAAAGAGTTTATATTGATATTGCATTGTTGTACTTGGTCATCGTGTTGCCTTGGATATTACTGATAATTGTTTGCAACACAGGGGTTTAATTGTTTGGACTCAAAACATCTCAGACTGGCTCCCATCCTGCCTGGACTCATCGCTGCGGTCTTTCTGCAATTTGCAGTGGTGGTGCCTGAGCAGAACGGATAGCAGGTTTCTCCACCGTGTCCAACCAGTCCATGATGAGAACTGAACTTTGGCCTGTTCCATTCTCTAAAAATGCTGACTAGGTTCACCACCTAAAATGAATCTCCAGATTGTTAATGTAAACACTGCCTACTTCTCTGCATTTCAGTTTTCTACCTACCAAGGAACCCAACTGGAATTTATGTTCACAGAGACAGGGGTTTCACACATTCCAATTTCCTTCTTGCCATCAGTCTCAGGTGTAACTTGAAGACTGCATCATGCCTAACAGAGTCTCATTGGAATGTCTGCTACCTCCACCCACATAGCATTGAAAATTCAAGTGTCCATGCAACTTGAGTTAGTGGAGTGTTCGCACTCTGTGTACATCTCTATGGTACTGCCAGTGTGAAGTTACACGTGAAATGCACTCTCTGATATATCTTTGGGTGTGCTATAGACTGGCCCATGTCAAAGCCAAGTGGATGTGTCTTGAAGCCAGTACAGTCGTACCTTGGTTGTCAAACGGAATCCATTCCAGAAAACCGTTGGACTTCTGAAAACGTTTGACAACCAAGGTGCGGCTTCTGATTGGCTGCAGGAGCTTCCTGCACTCAATCGGAAGCCATGGAAGCCGCGCCAAATGTTTGGCTTCCGAAAATCGTTCGAAAACCAGAACACTCACTTCTGGTTTTTGATTGTTTGGGAGCCAAAATGTTTGAGTCGTAAGGCGTTTGAGATCCAAGGTACTGCTGTGCTGAAATAGGTTGTTCACTGCCTTGAGGCATAAAGAAATTGAGCATACCCTACGATCTGCCACTAGGTGGCAGAAGAAGATAGTTTTATCATAAAGTGAGGACTTCAGATACATTTCAGAAAATCTGTAAAGCAAGGAGTTAAAACTCCAGTGTGCCCAGAAGATTGCTGGGCCACACAGAGTGTTTTCTGTCCTCAATAAAGTAATAATTTCTCTAGCCCTGGTGAAGGATTAACCAGTCTGAGCATTGTGGAGTCCAATCTATCAACATCTGTTTTTGTTGAAATATTCTTAAGGCAAGTGTTATCCAACTCTTTCCACTACACTTTCCCACCACTTTTCTGTCTGCAAAAAAAGGGTAAAATTTTGGAGGGAAGAGGGTTTGTTGTGCAAGACCTTCTGATTAACTATAACTCTGAAGCCTGAAATATGTGATTGAAACCATCAAAAAATAATGGCAGTCTAGAAGTGCCCGTGATCACTGCAGATGGTGACAGCAGCCACGAAATTAAAAGACGCCTGCTTCTTGGGAGAAAAGCGATGACAAACCTAGACAGCATCTTAAAAAGCAGAGACATCACCTTGCCGACAAAGGTCCGTATAGTTAAAGCTATGGTTTTCCCAGTATGGAAGTGAGAGCTGGACCATAAAGAAGGCTGATCGCCGAAGAATAGATGCTTTTGAATTATGGTGCTGGAGGAGACTCTTGAGAGTCCCATGGACTGCAAGAAGATCAAACCTATCCATTCTGAAGGAAATCAGCCCTGAGTGCTCACTGGAAGGACAGATCCTGAAGATGAGACTCCAATACTTTGGCCACCTCATGAGAAGAGTAGACTCCCTGGAAAAGACCCTGATGTTGGGAAAGATGGAGGGCACAAGGAGAAGGGGATGACAGAGGACGAGATGGTTGGACAGTGTTCTCAAAGCTACCAGCATGAGTTTGACCAAACTGCGGGAGGCAGTGGAAGACAGGAGTGCCTGACGTGCTCTGGTCCATGGGGTCACGAAGAGTCGGACACGACTAAAGGACTAAACATCAACAACAACAGAAGTGCCCGTGATCTCCTTGGAGTCGCAAGGTTTGAACACGGAATGAGAAACACCAATGATGACTTGCTGTTTCTTCCTGCTGCGATTCACAAGTGGGGTGTGTGCTTTTGTTTGGTCGCTGTGAGAGCAGGTTGTTGGACGAGATGGTTGTTCGCCTGATTCAGCAGGACTCTAATGTTCTAATGTTTATTCCCATTGAGCAGAACTGTGATTCAGTTTCTGTACCTCCCCCCCCCCAAAAAAATTGCATTCCTAAGGCATCTCTGATGCATTCTTGGGGCACATTCCTTGTGTGTTCCTGATTCCAGCAGTGTTCTTCTATTCTGGCTTGACAACTGAAACAGCACGAACCCACGAATCAAACACTGGTTCATCTGTCAGTCTTGGCCCTTGGCAGGCCATTTGTGTTTTAAAATGCATCAGGTGTACATTTAATTTTTCCAAGTGCAAGCCCATCCCGGGGGAGGGGGAGAGACAGTCATGGTGGCATCACAGTTAACGGACAATCAGTGCTGTGCGCAGCTGATGCCCATAGTACACTTGCAGAACCAGGTTTCTTTGTCTCAGAACTCAACTCTCGGAAGCAAAGGTACCTTTTGCAGAGGTGAGGAGCCTTTTTCAGCCCTTTTTCAAATGCATTCATTTCAGGGCACTTTTCTAAAGGCCACATGTCAATGGGAGCCTGGACCAGGGGCAAAAGTAGGCAGAACAAGAAATGTGGGTTTTACCTTCGTGCAATATATGACTTTCTGGTCTGGTGTTGTTATCCGAATCAATTTTGTGTTGGCGAAATCTTTGATCTTCGCAGATGTTTATGTACATTTATGCAGTGGTACATCGGGTTAAGTACTTAATTCATTCCGGAGGTCCATTCTTAACCTGAAACTGTTCTTAACCTGAAGCACCACTTTAGCTAATGGGGCCTCCCGCTGCCGCCGCGCCGCTGGAGCACAGTTTCTGTTCTCATCCTGAAGCAAAGTTCTTAACCCGAAGCACTATTTCTGGGTCTGTAACCTGAAGCGTATGTAACCCGAGGTACCACTGTATTCCTGTACTATGGTGTTACGGAAATGACGGGGGGGCACATCTTTAAAGTTGTTAAATGTTACAAATATTATGCATAAATGTATCCTTTCGACCTGACAGCTCAGAAAAGTTACCTAGCTTTAAAAATAATATAAAATCAACTCCTTTGCCAGTGTCCTCCATTCCAATGCTATTTTGCCCTTGAAAAAGGGACTCCAGGAAGTGCCCACAGGTGACAAATGCTCAGCTGATTGCTGGCCAAGGAAAGCTTAATCCCATCACCAGACTTGCCAAGGGGTCCAGACATGCAAAGGAAGTTCTTTTGTACTTTGGTGGTGGGACTTCAGTGGTGTTTGCCTATGTTAATCTTATACCTGAGTCTTGCCCTGCCATGTCTGCTTATGCTAATCTTGTACCAAGGACTTGTCTGGACAAGTTTGCCAAGGTTAAACTAGTGTAACCCCTTTCGTGACATGTCAGTGATGTAGCAATGATGCTGTATGAACTGTATTCTGGGATATGGTGGTAAAGTTTTAAAAGTCTTTGTCACCCCATCCTCGGGGTTCAAAATTCCTCTTTGAACCTGTTGCGCAATAAACTTTGGTCTACAACTATTTGCTCCGGTTGGTAGTGTGATAGGAATTTTGAGGTCTTGGATATATGGTAATGTTCATAACAGCACCTACATAGATCAGCACAGGAAGACCAACCTGGAACCATTTTGATTCCTAAACTGAGCAAATGTTTTCTCTACAAGGTCAAAGTGGGAAACCTCCCCATTGTCTCTTTCCTCACAAATCCTGTCTTAAGGGCACATTTAAGATATGAATAGGGTGTGAGCCTGTGACCTGGCCCAGGAACTAAGTATTTATCACTACAAAAGAATGGCCAGGCTCCCCAGGCAATCCAATCAAGTAACCTGCCAGACAGGAGATAAGCAATGACAGGAGAAAGACAACATTCAAATTTCTGTTGTAAGACCGCCTTTTCTGTGATGTAGGTATGATGTATATGAGGGGTGGTCTTAGGTTACACCCCTTCTGTGATGTGTGTATGATGTTTCTGGGGGTGGTCTTGATCTACAGGGTGGCAATTTCAAAAGTCTTCATAAGGCCTTGCACGCCATTTTTCTGGGTCCCTCCTCCCTTCCTGCGTGTGAGGGGAGCACCCTGTTGCAACAGATCAATAAAGATCAAGCTTCCTAGCTGCTTTGCTTCTCAATATTCTCTGGTTGGCCTCTGTTATTCTCTCCTACCAATAGGGAACCAATGTAAGGACTCTATATGGGCTCTTGGATACACCATAAGGGGAAAAAGGGCAATTTTTGTTTACAACAGTAGCTGGACTCCTTCCTTTATTCCGCAGGCTCTGCCCGACGAGCTGGGTGACTGAGCAGCCTCACACCTAGATTTTTCCTTAACAATGGGGATTAGAGGCTGGACAATGAAAGCGGACTCTGCAGGCCCTTTTAGCTGCTGAGAGACTTAGACTTCAAGCCTGGAAGTGTCAGGGACTGGCTGGATGAGAAAGAGCGGTGGAATCGACCCAACCAAGAGCCCCCCACCCCGAGGGAAGGTGCAGAGGAGAAGGATTTCGAGCCTGGGAACTGGTGGAGGGACACTGGCCACAATTCAGAGGAGGGAATGAGCTGGGAAGTGGTAGACGCAGGACCCTTGGAGGATGGTGAAGAGACAAGACAGCATGAAGGGGTTTCTAGTTTGGATGAAGGCGCCAACAGCGATGACAGAGGGGAGGTAGAGCCTGCAGTTCTCGCCCAGGACCACTCTGAGGGCTTCTCTGCTGGCAGCTTGCTGGCCCCGTCTCCTCCTAGAACGAGGCATTTATTGCATGCTGCCAGGGCCAGGCAGACACAGAGCGAATCCCTTGGGGCTTGCCGTATAGAAGAAGAGCACAGAGGGAGGGGCCGGACACAAAGGGCTAGGGAGTGGAAGGGGAGAGACACGTCAGCCCAAAGAACTGCTTCATTAAGGCAGGATTACTCTTTAGAAGTCTCTGTGTGTTCTTTGTCCTGATTTCCTTAATAAAGAAACTAGCTGCACGTCAACCAGGTGTCCCTCTCTCTTTCTCTGACCTGCGAACAACCGGCTTCCCTGTCAGCTCCCCTGACAGGAAGGATAAATACCCACCTTCTATGACAGGATGGTCTGGAGATCTCATGTCCTCCCCCCTTAGCCTTGGTGAGACAATTGCCTCGGGCGGCAGGATGGGGACAGCTGGAAACCGTGGCAGGTTCGGCGGTCCCTGTAGCATGCCAGTCACCACCACCTGCTCCTCTTCAGCCTCCATTTTGCTCCCTTCAGAGTGCCGGGGCTTCCCTGAGCCATCTTCCCTGTCGCCTCAGGAAGAGGCAAGGGGGACAGAGGAGGAGAGGAAGAGGCAATGGCAAGGGGTTATGCCCCACGGAAGACCTTAAGGTCCATAAATAGTGGTCCCGGACCCTAGGGAAGTCAGATTAGCCTCAACCAGAGCCAGGGCCTTTTCAACTCTGGCTCCGGCCTGGTGGAAGGCTCTGTCTCATGAGACCAGGGCCCTGCAGGATCTGATTTCTTTCCACAGGGCCTGTAAGACAGAGTTGTTCCGCCTGGCCTTTGGCTTGGAATCAACTTGATCCCCTCCCCCTCTTTCCTTTTTCCTTTCTCTTTCTGTGATGGAACTCCTATTTCCACCCCCAAAAAACTTTTTGATTTGAGTTCCTGTGAAATGAGGCTGTATTTTAATGTTTTAATGCCGTATTTTAATCTCGTTTTTAAGTTGTATTTCAATCAATTGTTTTTATACCTGGTGTCAGCCGCCCTGAGCCCTGTCTTGGCTGGGGAGGGCAGGGTATAAATAAATTATTATTATTATTATTATTATTATTATTATTATTATTATTATTATTATTATTTTATTTTCTGCTTTGCCTCAAGTGGCAAAATGTCTTGAGCCGGCCCTGCACACCTCTCCTCCTGAAGTGGATTCGGCCATTGAAATTATAACAAAGATGCTTCTCATTCTCGTTCAGGGGGTGGCCGACAGTGCCGTCATTCCCATCAAGGCCTTTCAGCAGGCAGGCGGGGAACAGCACTGAGTCACCTGTTAAGCCATTGTAAAAACTTCTTGTAGCGACAGGTGACACTCCCTGAGACAGAACAAAGGCCTTTCGGAGGGCAGGTATTGTTTCTAGAAACATTCACCCAGGAGCAAATGTGACAAGCTGGGCTCGGTTACATCATTGCTAGAACAACACCACAAACAAACAAAAACAAGCAGCAGCAACCCCATAGCTGAGATAATATCTGAAATAATGATCTCTCCAGAATCTGTGAGTTAAAACTGGAGGGCAATACCCCTTATGTATTTGCAAAGCAAAATTTGAAGTTACACATCAAACAGACCCTCCAACATTCCTCAGATGGAAACAGGGACGTTTTTCACTCCCCACCCTGGGAACTCACCCTCCTTGGACACACACACACACACACACACACACACTTTTAATTTTTTTATTTTTGTGTGTGTGTGTCCCCCTGGTAAAGCATTTCCTATCATAAGAAGGGCGAAGTGCCGCCACCAATGGGACACAGCACACATGCCCTTTGTCATCCAGTGAAAACCCCTTAATCCCATTTCCCCCCCCCCCCAATTCTTTGGTAGATTTACCAAGTGACTTGGAAACCACAATTAATTTAGAATGCGGCTGCCAGACTCGTGACTTCCGGGAGCGGCTGCCAGGATCAAATAACACTGGTTCCCAGTATGTTTCCAAGCACAATTAAAAGTGTTGGTAAGGTAAAGGTAAAGGTACCCCTGCCCGTACGGGCCAGTCTTGACAGACTCTGGGGTTGTGCGCCCATCTCACTTAAGAGGCCAGGGGCCAGCGCTGTCCGGAGACACTTCCGGGTCACGTGGCCAGCGTGACAAAGCTGCATCTGGCGAGCCAGCGCAGCACACGGAAACGCCGTTTACCTTCCCGCCAGTAAGCGGTCCCTATTTATCTACTTGCACCTGGGGGTGCTTTCGAACTGCTAGGTTGGCAGGCGCTGGGACCGAGCAACGGGAGCGCACCCCGCCGCGGGGATTCGAACCGCCGACCTTTTGATCAGCAAGCCCTAGGCGCTGAGGCTTTTACCCACAGCGCCACCCGCGTCCCGTAAAAGTGTTGGTGCTGACCTTTAAAGCCCTAAACGGCCTTGGCTCAGAATACCCAAAGGAGCGTCTCCAGCCCCATCATTCAACCCAGACACTGAGCTCCAGCTCTGAGGGTCTTTTGGCGGTCCCCTAATTGGGAAATTATTATTGTTTGATGTTTTGTGGTGTTTTTAAATTTTGCTGGAAGCCGCCCAGAGTGGCTGAGGCAACCCAGTCAGATGGGCAGCCTATAAATAATAAAAGCAATTAAAAATATTAATAATATGCACCTTGTCCTCACGGGGACAGTACGTGCAGACCTAGATGGGCCTTTGGCTTATTCCAGAAGGCTTTTCCTAATTTCATAGAGGTAGGAGTTGTTGTTCTGTTGAAAATAGGTGCATGCCAGACATTTTCATGGGTCACATGTCCTGTTCTGCTACAAAACCGGGGGAAGAAGGTGCTGGACTAGATGGGTCTATGGCCTCGAACCATCCGTCTCATGCCCTTAATCCCACCTGCAAAATAGCAGCAGCCTGGAAGTGGCAAAAGTGTGCTTAATAGAGCATTGGTAGTAAATGTCAGGCGATTGTGATTTCGAAGCCCATCAGCGGACCTTAGAGACTCTGAAAAGAAAAGGAGGGAAGACCCTGTGAAACTAAAGTTAGCCAACATCTCAGATGTAGACCGTGGCTACAAATTGGGTGTGTTAATATATAACTGCATAAAGTAAGGTAAAGGTAAAGGGACCCCTGACCATTAGGTCCAGTCGTGACCGACTCTGGGGTTGCGGCGCTCATCTCGCTTTATTGGCCGAGGGAGCCGGCGTACAGCTTCCGGGTCATGTGGCCAGCGTGACTAAGCTGCTTCTGGTGAAACCAGAGCAGCACACGGAAACACCGTTTACCTTCCCGCTGAAGCGGTACCTATTTATCTACTTGCACTTTGACGTGCTTTTGAACTGCTAGGTTGGCAGGAGCAGGGACCGAGCAACGGGAGCTCACCCCGTCGCGGAGATTCGAACCGCCGACCTTCTGATCAGCAAGTCCTAGGCTCTGTGGTTTAACCCACAGCGCCACCTGCGTCCCTAACTGCACAAAGTAGTGCCTTGCAAAAAAGAAAAGAAAAAAGGAAAGCCCTGTCCAGGATGGATTAAGAGAACTGTGGAAATGCAACACTACAATGTTATCCTTCCACATTTCTGAATCATTGTTTCAATGGAGGGAGAGGCCTGTAGGAACTCCCCAGAACAAAACAAAGGGTTTCCTTCATTTTTCCATGGATCACTGCGAAGGTTCAGGTAGGTCTTCAGATATTAGATACTTAAAGGTAAAGGACCCCTGACAGTTAAGTCCAGTCGTGAACAAGACTTGGGTTGTGGCGCTCATCTCGCTTTACTGGCCGAGGGAGCCGGCGTTTGTCCGCCGACAGTTTTTCCGGGTCATGTGGCCAGCATGACTAAGCCGCTTCTGGTGAAACCAGAGCAGCGCACGGAAACACCATTTACCTTCCCGCTGGAGCGGTACCTATTTATCTACTTGCACTTTGATGTGCTTTCGAACTGCTACGTTGGCAGGAGCAGGGACCGAGCAACGAGAGCTCACCCCGTCGTTGGACTGACCTTCCAATCATAGTGGTTTAGACCACAGCACCACCCGCATCCCTATTGGATACTTAGGCACTTAGATATTTCTAAGTACACCCCATCACTTCTGTTAAGAAACCGAGTTGGCACGATGCCATGTGCCTAGAAAGCTATTTCAGCAAGGGAGCTTCAACAGAACTGCAGGTGGAATTCAGGGGTTCAAAAGCGGAGGCGACACAGAAATGCGAATCCCTTGACCAAGGGATATTGATTGGAATAGCTGGAGTAAAACTTTTTATTTGCACAGCCAATGCTCCAGGGAATAGTTGGAAGAACCGGCTGGTTCTTGTTCCCTCAGTTCATAATTTTTGCAATCTTAAATTTGATTCTCCACATTTCTGCAGCAATTTGTGGGTCTTTCGTCTGTGTGTGTGTAAAAGAAATCCTCACGAAAATTCACCAACATTTGACACAAATTCCTCCCAACACACACACACACACACACACACACACACACACACACATTTCTAGATGTGATTTTGACTGATGTACACATTTTTGCCAGCAGTTTTCCCTAACACAATGCATTTTGTGTGTCTGTGATTTTTCTGAATAATGCTTTTTGTAGGGTGGGGTCGGGTAACGGGCACTGGGGTTGAGTTTATGGAATCAGCGTTGGCGGGCACCTACAAAAAGGTGGGTAAGTGCAAATTTCAAAGGACAGCTGTGTTTCAGCCTGCATATTGTTTCAGAAAAGGTGACATTTGGCTTCAGCTGAGACCTGAATCAAATTGCTTACTCACTGAGCTCAGTAATGATGGGAGTTGGAGTGTGTCTGGCCTTAAAGACAGTCCTGAGGCCACACCCCTTCCCTAGCCACTCCCCTTCCCCTCTGCCTTTTCACCATCCTTAGTGTTTCTGCCTGGCTGGACTTTGTCCTTTCCCTCTGATCCTGCCTCTTCCTTGCCTGGATGGAGGTTAGAGAGAAATCTGGGCAAGCAGAGGTGCAGCTAGGCTCCCCTGGGTGCCCCCCTCCTGAAAAAAATCTCTTCTCCCACTTTGATCTTGCCATGACAGTGACGGTGCATCACGACACACATATACAGTACATGCCAGCAGTTAGCCTTCATACCGCCTTGCCGTTTCTATTATTATCTTATATATTTATGTATTAGATTTATATACGGCACTTCGTTGCAAGATCTCAGGGCAGTTCACAGGAGAAAACACAAGGCGAAAACATAAGTAGAGAATTAAAACAATAAAAACAAAACAATAAGCCCCCCCCACCCTTTCTCACAAACACATTTAAAAGGCTGTAGAATATTAATCAGCCCTAGGCTTGGCTGGGGAGAAATGTTTTCACTTGGCGGCTAAAGATATACAGTGGTACCTCAGGTTACATACACTTCAGGTTACATACGCTTCAGGTTACAGACTCCGCTAACCCAGAAATAGTGCTTCAGGTTAAGAACTTTGCTTCAGGATGAGAACAGAAATCATGCTCCGGCGGCGTGGCAGCAGCAGGAGGCTCCATTAGCTAAAGTGGTGCTTCAGGTTAAGAACAGTTTCAGGTTAAGAACAGACCTCCGGAATGAATTAAGTACTTAACCCAAGGTACCACTGTATAATGAAGGTGCCAGGCATTTCACAAATAGGGCACCTCTGCAGAAAAGGCCTATTTCTCCTACTGCTCAGCTCCCAGCTCTTGCTTAAACACACAACCTTACACAGATCAGGAGCACTGACTTGCCCCCCCCCATTGAGGGGTGTGGCCATGTGATGCATCACATGACGCATCACGTGATGCTGCCCAGCATGTGCCAGGCGGGGGCAGGACGCATGGAGGGCAATCTTCACACTTGTTGGTCCTAGCCGCCACCCAGCTTCCAGACTCCCAGGTGGATGCTGGGATGAGCAAAGCAAAGATCTCGCATGTCCCAGCTGCTACCTGGCTCCTGGGCTGCTGGGCTCACGGAGGGCGCCCTGTGGCGGCGGGTGGCGGCCCCTTCAATACTGGGGGGGGGTGCCCCCTGCCCCAAAGAATTCGGAGAACTGAAGCCCCTTTTGCCCTCTATTCCCGACATCCCGAAACAGATAACTGGAAACAGAATTGTGGGGTGGTTTTTTTGAGCACACCACCCTAAAAGAGGCCAGTTTTGCCAACCCCTAACTACGCCTCTGTGTGCGAGTGCATGTAGAAACTAGTCTACTAGACAAAGGCAACATTTTACGCTTGTTGCCCTCCCTGCTTTGACCTCTGGTTCCACCCACAAGTGGAAGATTCACCCAGGGTGTAATGCAGCCCTGAGGCCTGATAAATAATCCCTTCTTCTTCTTCTTCTTCTTCTTCTTCTTCTTCTTCTTCCTCTTCTTCTAAAAAGAAATTTATATATTTGGTTTTTCAGGTTGAAACTTTACAGTCACATATATCCAACATACAACATAAAAAGTAGATTCCAATATTATTATTATTAATAATAATTTATTAGTTATACCTCGCCCATCTGGCTGGGCTTCCCCAGCCATTCTGGGCGCCTTCCAACGAAATATTAAAATACAGTAATGCATCAAACATTAAAAGCTTCCCTAAACAGGGCTGCCTTCAGATGTCTTCTAAAAGTCTTCCAAGGAATCTCTTGGACTTCTCCTCCTCCCCTTTGTGTGTACTACTGTTAATCATTTCCTCCTGCATCTTTTATAATAATCCAGATCTTTTATCTCTCCATTGTATCCAAAATCCACCATTAAACTACAAGCGATATTCTGATCCTACTAATGGTTTTAACTACAATGGTCTTTAAGATAATTTATTAAATTTTCCCCATTCCTTCTTAAACTGAGCAATGATCCCTAACCCTCTCTATACAGAGTCAGCACCCATGTTGGGCTGGGCGGAGGGAAACCTGGGTTCTTGAAGCTCACGGGGTAACCTTGGACCATTGGCCATTCTCTTGGCCTCACCTGCCTTCCAGGACTGTTGGGAGAATAAAGGCAGGGGAGAGCCGTGTCTGCTGCTCTGAGTTCCTTGGATGAATGCCGATTCAGATGGGCTTCACTAGACAGTATCACTAGGGTCATGCACCTGCTGCAATCAGGGCCGGATTTAAGTTTGATGTGGCCCTAAGCTACTGAAGGTAATGGGGCCCTTTATATGTCCAGCTGTCCTTTGTCAACAACAAATTGTCACTGTTTTTTGTGTTGAATTTATGCTATATGGTAATTTATGGACCCAATAGGTATATAAAACAAAGTGATATTTTAGGGAGCAGGCGGGGCCCATTACAGTGGTACCTCAGTTTACAAACTTCATCCGTTCCGGAAGTCCGTTCTTAAACTGAAACCGTTCTTAAACTGAGGTGCGCTTTCCCTAATGAGGCTTCCTGCCGCTGCCCTTCCACCGTTTAGATTCCATTCTTAGACGGAGGTAACGTTCTCAAACCGAATCATTCATAAACAGGACTGTTCTTAAACCGAGGTACCACTGTACTTACATCATAGGAGCCTACACAACACAAAAAACTGTTGCTGTATGTAGGTTTTATTTTACAGTGGTACCTCTGGTTATCAACTTGATTCGTTCCAGAGGTCCGTTCTTAACCTGAAACCATTCTTAACCTGAGGAACCACTTTAGCTAATGGGGCCTCCCGCTGCCGCCACACGATTTCTGTTCTCATCCTGAGGTAAAGTTCTTAACCCGAGGTACTACTTCTGGGTTAGCGGAGTCTGTAACTCGAAGTGTTTGTAACCCGAGGTGTTTGTAACCCGAGGTACCACCGTATTTGTTTTTTATCTTATATTTTGGAAATGTACATCCAAGGTTTTTTTCCTTCAATTTTTTGGGGGGCCCCCAAAAGCTATAGCTTGTTTAGCTTATACCTAAATCCGGCACTGGCTGCAATTTTTTGCCTCTTGCAGCATCGCAACAACTGCCTGCCAAATGCCAAGCAGGTGATATTATTGCACCAGGTGTTGCTCGGTCCGGTGACTGTGACAATCACAGGAGAGAGGGTGGCTTTGGACACCATGGAAAGAGAGGCCAGCTTGTCTCGCTTTGCAAAGGATGTTTCTCTAATTTCTAGGACTGGCAGTCCTCCATTTGAAAGAGGTTCCGTCCAAGGCCAGCTCATAGAACCATAAGAATGAGGCGGGATCTTTCAGAGTCACCCAATGAGATTTTGCCACATAGCATGGCAAATGTTTGCGATTTTGTGAGGACAAATTTTCCCCATAAGAACTGCTTAGAGGTTTTGACAATAAAGAAGAATATACAAATTTTAAAAACAAATTTTTAAAAATAAGATTGACGTGCATTTTAATAGGCAGCTTTCCATTTAAAAATAACGTATATTTTGAACTGCTGGTTTTATTTATACAGTGGTACCTCAGGTTAAGTACCGTATTTTTCGCTCTATAAGACCACAAGACGCACCTAGTTTCTGGGGGAGGAAAGGAAGGAAAAAAATATTCTGAATCTCAGAAGCCAGAACAGCAAGAGGGATCGCTGCGCAGTGAAAGCAGCAATCCCTCTTGCTGTTCTGGCTTCTGGGATAGCTGCACAACCTGCATTCGCTCCATAAGACGCACACACATTTCCCCTTACTTTTTAGGAGGGAAAAAGTGAGTCTTATAGAGCAAAAAATACGGTACTTAATTGGTTCCAGAAGTCCGTTCTTAACCTGAAGTGTTCTTAACCTGAAGCGGACTATCCCATTGAAAGTAACGGAAAGTGGATTAATCCGTTCCAGACAATGAAAAACACCCCCTAAAACAGCAATTTAACATGAATTTTACTGTCTAACGAGACAATTGATCCATAAAATGAAGGCAATAATCAATGTACTGTACTATAAAATAAATAAGACAGTATTTTAGATGGAAAAAAAAAACATTTATTTATTTTTCTTACATGCACTGATGATAGTCAGTTTGGATGGGGGGCTTTTATCCATTTCTGCAGTCACACAATCAACCAGTAGCTGAACTGGGTTCCACACAGTCACAAAAACAAGTCACAAAAATGAAGTCACGAGCCACAGTCACAAAAGCCACAAGTCACAAGTCAGTCCCATAAAATGAAGAACAAGTCACAGTCAAAAAACCAAAAAAGCCACACAAACCAAAACGCAAAAAAACTAGCAAAAACAAAACCTCCAAATATAACTTCTGTGTTGTGTGGGTGCTCGGGACTCAACAACTGGCAGACTCAACAGGAAGCCTCTGATTAGCAGCGAGGGACTCAATTAACAAACAAAACACACCAAAACAGGAATCAGACGGTGAAAAGTGACCCCTAAAACAGCGGTGTTACACGAATTTTACTATCTAATGAGGCCATTGATCCATAAAATGAAATCAATAAAACAGTACAAAATGAGAATGTGATTCCCCCCCCCTTACCTGCGCTGATGATAGTCATTGTTTGGATGGGGGCTCAGGGTCCTCTTCCACAATCATAACCATAAACTCACATGAAGGGGTCTGCTAGAGCCACAAGGCTTTCCCCCAGACCTCTCCCCCCCCCCATTCACCCGCACCTCCCCAAATTATCTTGGAGGGGCTCAGCAGAACCCCACCCCCTCAGAACAGAATGGGGTGGGTGGGAGAAAAGGAGAGATACTGCTATTGGGGAATGCTGAAATACTCACGCAGGTGAACATTTCTAGCAACCTGATGTTAAATTCCTCCCTGCGCCTCTGAAGTCACATCTATATGTAAAAAATAGCAGTGCTATTTTTGATAAATAAAAACAAAATGAGGTCCTGGTACTCATATGTTGATGACTGTCGTAGTTGCCAGCACATAAAGGCTGCCATGGGCAGCAAAAAGGAAGAGGTTCTGGTACTCTGAACTGGTGAGCACTGCCACAAAAAAGCGCTGTAAATCAGCACAGGTAAATTTTACTCAAATAGTTGTTCTCGTTTTGGTGAAGCATTTATTCTTTCTTGGTGACGTATAACTCTTGGCTGTTGTGAGCCAACTTTTTCTTTTTTAAAAAGAATAATCCTTACCTGCATCCCAGGAGTTTCTCCAATTATTGGGTGTTCCCTAATCTCTTCTTTTAAAGCAAGATGCTTGAGAGAGTGATCTCTGTCCAAAGCAGGATTTCCTGGGTGACAGTTTATCTAACCCCTTTTCAGCCTGGCTTATAGCCCAGATTGGGGATCAAAGCTGTGTTGATCACTCTTGTGGGCCATCTTAGCTGGGAGAAAAAGCAAATGCAATCTTCCTGGACCTCTCAGCAACTTTTACGGATGATTCCCTTTATAGCCCACCTTTCCTTCAAGTGGTTCTCCCACTCCCCACTTTATTCTTTTTTTAAAAAAATAATATTTATTGAGGTTTTGAATAAAATAAAGGAAAAAAAAGAACAAAAAAACAGAAGAATAAAAACAATTTTAAAAAAAGACAAATCAATCCTTCCATAACTTATCTTTCAGAAGCTGGTAAAATGCGGTCTTGACTATGCTACCACTCAGTGGATTTGTAACTGGCTGACTGACCGAACCCAAAGGGTGCTCATCAATGGTTCCTCTTCATCCTGGAGAAGAGTGACTAGTGGGGTGCCACAGGGTTCTGTCTTGGGCCCGGTCTTATTCAACATCTTTATCAACGACTTGGATGATGGACTCAAGGGCATCCTGATCAAATTTGCAGATGACACCAAACTGGGAGGGGTGGCTAACACCCTAGAGGACAGGATCACACTTCAAAACAACCTTGACAGATTAGATAACTGGGCAAAAACAAACAGGATGAATTTTAACAGGGAGAAATGTAAAGTATTGCACTTGGGCAAAAAAAATGAGAGGCACAAATACAAGATGGGTGACACCTGGCTTGAGAGCACTACATGTGAAAAGGATCTAGGAGTCTTGGTTGACCACAAACTAGACATGAGCCAACAGTGTGATGCGGCAGCTAAAAAAGCCAATGCAATTCTGGGCTGCATCAATAGGAGTATAGCATCTAGATCAAGGGAAGTAATAGTGCCACTGTATTCTGCTCTGGTCAGACCTCACCTGGAGTACTGTGTCCAGTTCTGGGCACCACAGTTCAAGAAGGACCCTGACAAACTGGAACGTGTCCAGAGGAGGGCAACCAAAATGGTCAAAGGCCTGGAAACGATGCCTTATGAGGAACGGCTAAGGGAGCTGGGCATGTTTAGCCTGGAGAAGAGGAGGTTAAGGGGTGATATGATAGCCATGTTCAAATATATAAAAGGATGTCACATAGAGGATGGAGAAAGGTTGTTTTCTGCTGCTCCAGAGAAGTGGACACGGAGCAATGGATCCAAACTACAAGAAAGAAGATTCCACCTAAACATTAGGAAGAACTTCCTGACAGTAAGAGCTGTTCGACAGTGGAATTTGCTGCCAAGGAATGTGGTGGAGTCTCCTTCTTTGGAGGTCTTTAAGCAAAGGCTTGACAACCATATGTCAGGAGTGCTCTGATGGTGTTTCCTGCTTGGCAGGGGGTTGGACTCGATGGCCCTTGTGGTCTCTTCCAACTCTATGATTCTATGATTCTATGATTTGCTTGTTTCCTTGACCTCCTCACACCTCCCTTTTTTGTATTCTAGTTCAATTAGCTATTTCAGCAAATCCTTTCCATCTTTGTTTTTATCCTAATAATTTATCTTAATATAATGTAACTTTACATTCTCACCAATTAACAATCTATTTTTACTTAATCCTTTATAACATTTCTGCTAAAACCACGTAACTTCATTCCAACATCCTTCTAACATTCCTTTCCCACTTTATTCTTACAGCAACACCATGAAGATGAAGCTTAATGCCCGCAGTGGATGCACACCTTCCAAGAGTCCCGGGGAGAATGGGACCTCCAGGTTTTTTTACGCGAGATCTCGGCGGCCATTTTGGGTGCCGCAATCTCACACACTGTTCTGCTGCACTCTTGGTCCCCACCCCCACAAAAAAGTGGGAGCAAGGTGTGGGTCATGTGACTCGTCTAGGAACACATCCAGGAAGATGTGTGTCCCAGTTTGGGGTCAGAAAAAGTCGGACACAAACAAGATGGAGGTACCGTTGTCAGCGGCGGAAATTGATCAGATTGAGAAACTTGGAGGTACCAGGAAATTCGGCCTTGGGTGTGGATTTTGCTGGTAAAATAATGTAAGAAGATCTCTGCCAAAGGCAGAACATAAGAAGATCTCTGCCAAAGGCATACCCTCCAACATTTCTCCCATGAAAATAGGGGTATCCTATCCTATCCTATTATTATTATTATTACACTGGTACCTTGGTTTTCTGTTGACAAATATTTCGGTTTTCAAACGCCATAAACCTGGAAGTAAGTGCTTCATTTTTTGAACACTTTTCGGAAGTCGAACATGCTTTGCGGCTTCCGTATTGAGTTTTCCGTATTGCATTGAGGCTTCCGTATTGAGTTTTCTGTACTGTATTGACACTTCTGTATTGAGTTTTCAGTTTTTGAACATCTCACAACTCCAACGGTCTTCTAGAACAGATTACGTTTGAAAACCAAGGTACCATTGTAGTATTATTATTATTATTATTATTATTATTATTATTATTAAATTTATACTCTGCCCATCTGACTGTGTTGCCCCAGACATTCTGGGCAGCTTCCAACATATATAAAAACATAATAAAACATTAAACGTTAACAAACAGGGCAGGTTGCATAGTTATCTCCTTGGCTTGGGGGCCTCATAACTCCATACCCTCCAACATTTCTCCGATGAAAATAGGTAAGTCCTGAGGAAAAGTGGAACGTTCTGGGATCAAAGCAGAAACTGGGATGGCCTCTGTAAATTCAGGACTGTCCCTGGAAAATGGGGGCACTTGGAGGGCCTGCAAATGCCCATCTAGTCCATCATCCTGTTCTCATTTTGGCCTCCCAGATGCCTCTTGGGGCCATAGCTGTCAACGTTTCCCCTTATTCCGAATAGGATTCCTCACAAGAAAAGGGAAAATTTGACAGCTATGCTTGGGGCACCTGCAGAAAATGGCTGCCTCCACTACCACCCTCTGCAAAGATTTTCATTTTTCAAACCCACCTCACACACCTGATGCTTCCTTTTATGAGGGGGACAGGATGGCTCTACAAAAATGTACGGGGGGCATATTCAGCCCTGCTGTAGTTCAAACACCCCACTAGTTTGGGTGTTGCTTGGCTCTGTCGCTAACCTGAGGTGTCTGCCCAACTGTGGGAGTCACTTGGCTTGGGCAATAAGATGTCACAAGCCTTTGTTGCTTTTAGGCCCAAAATAATGAGGGTTATGAGAAGTGGCTAATTAGTCGTGCCCACATAAAAAACAAACTAAAATAGTCACTCCTTTGGCACAGATTTTATTCCTCTCAGTTCACATACAACGCCCTTCACCCATTTCCCCAAAACTTAGTCTCCTCACAGTCTTCATGAAGCCCCTTCATGCTGACTCGAGGGACCCATTCAAGAGGAATCTCCCTCGATCCCCAAGTCTAAGCCTTGAGCTCTTCCAGTCTGTGCTTTGGGTCGTTGAGAACATATTGCCTGGGGCCGATGGGAGCTGTGGGCATACGTTCTGACATTTTGTGTCCCAAATCTAGCCTGTTCCCCCTCCGCAAGGTCTGCAGAGGCACTCTGGTGTGTCCCGTTGAGAGGGCCATCGCGCCATCCCAATAGTCAATGGGATGTGACAGGGCAAAAGGGGCTTCATCCTGGCAAGTCCCTGGCAATGTCAGAGCGATCCCAGAAGGCGCTCTGACACTCGTCAGCAGGATCGGGCGCAACCCTGCTGACTCGCGCCAGGGTACCAGTCTTAAACGCGGCATTCTGGGATCCAAACAGAAGCTTCTTTTTTCTGGAATGTCCCAGTTGGGGGGGGGGTTATGGCTGAGGGTGGTCCCAGGTTGGCAAAGGCTATAAAAAAGTAAAGGGACCCCTGACCATTAGGTCCAGTCGTGACCGACTCTGGGGTTGCGACGCTCATCTGGCTTTATTGGCTGAGGGAGCCGGCGTACAGCTTCCAGGTCATGTGGCCAGCATGACTAAGCCACTTCTGGAGAACCAGAGCAGCGCACGGAAACACCGTTTACCTTCCCGCCGGAGTGGTACCTATTTATCTACTTGCACTTTGATGTGCTTTCAAACTGCTAGGTTGGCAGGAGCAGGGACCGAGCAACGGGAGCTCACCCCGTTGCAGGGATTTGAACCGCCGGTCTTCTGATCAGCAAGTCTTAGGCTCTGTGGTTTAACCCACAGCACCACCCGTGTCCCAAGTATACTAAGACATAAATAATCTTGTGGGAATTATAGGGACAGAACTACCTAAACTGCATAGAAATTTATTTATATATGCGACTACAGCGGAAAGAATGTTACTCGCCCCGAAATTGAAAGAAGCAGAAGTCCCAGCAAAGGAAGAATGGACACAAAAACTTGTGGAATACACAGAAATGGCGAAACTTAACCGGAAGAATAAGAACTCAAGATAACAAACTTTTTAAATAAAAGAATGGAAATGGTTTATTGAATATTTGTAGATAAATTGCAAACAGATAAAAACATCGGCAGGATTATTGCAATAACCTGCCGTTTCACAAGAGTATATATTTAAAGTAGATCGGTAAATGAGCAAATTAAATGAATTTGGATATGCAGAAGATATTTTTTAAAAAATAATTTAAGGAATCCCCGAAAGGGGGAAGGAAGTCAAGCTTTGAAATGTTAAAATGTCTGTAAAACTAATGAAATGTATAAATTTGAAAAGTATAAACGAAAACCTTTTAAAAAGACATAAATAATTCACACCCGTGCATACTTAAATCACCGTCTGTACCAAAACTCGAGACGAGCATGGAAACTCTGGCAAACCGTGATGGTTTCACAAGACGGGGAGCGCTCTGCACGTTATTAATTAAAAGCAGCTTAAAATAGCACAGAAGAAAAGAAGAAGTTGTAAAACAATCCAGAACATGCCCAAAAAAAAATTGCTTGTGGTTGGCAAAAAAAGATCTCCAAGGCTCATGTGATGCACACCTACTGAGGGAGGGTGTCCCATCACATGCTTGGCCACGGCAGAACTCAACACCAAGATGAAAAGGGTGTGTCTGGTACAATAAACTAATCTCCACCCACTGTCAGCTCGAAGACACCGAGGTTGTGACAGAGGACTGCCGCTGCAATATATAGGGCTGTCATGATTCAGCTCCAGCCCGTGTAGCAACAGATCTGTGGCTGGTGTTTTTCGCAGCTCCTCAAGAGGTGTCATTTTTCTACCCGTCTACCTTCCAGTTGCCTCCGTTGTGAATATTTCGGGACTATGGCCGGGAGAGCTGCCGCTGCCTTGCTTCTCACAGCATCCATCTTACAAATAGGTAAGAAGAGCTGGGAGGTGGAAGGCCGCTTGGACCAGACTTGCACACCCGACCGCAGCTGTGGGCGTTGCTTATTTCCAGTGAGGGTCTGTGAACTGCAAGGTCGGCAGGTGGTTTAGGCTGTGGTTGTGCACACCTGCGGTAGGGGAACCTCAAAATCGGGGGGAGGGAAGCCAAAGGCAGCCCCCCAAAGGCCTCTCTAACTGGTCCTCTTCCCAGACCACGGCTTGGTTCTCACTAACCCTGGTTCTCACTCTCTTGGAGTGGCTGGGCTCCATCTCTGAGCACCAAGAATGCTTTCTGCTTGCCTGGATGGAGATGTGAGAGTGTGCAGAAACTAGCCTACTGCATAATAATGGTTCAGTTTTGGCAAAAGATTCCTGCATCACAGCAGGTTGGATGAGATGATCCTTGTGGTCTCTTCCAATTCTACAGTCCTATGAATGTATAAATCTATGAATTTACCGTATTTTTTGCTCTATAAGACTCACTTTTTCCCTCCTAAAAAGTAAGGGGAAATGTGTGTGCGTCTTATGGAGCGAATGCAGGCTGCGCAGCTATCCCAGAAGCCAGAACAGCAAGAGGGATCGCTGCTTTCACTGTGCAGCAATCTCTCTTCCTGTTCTGGCTTCGGGGATTCAGAATAATTTTTTTCTTGTTTTCCTCCTCCAAAAAACTAGGTGTGTCTTGTGGTCTGGTGCGTCTTATAGAGCGAAAAATACAGTACATTTGTTGCTCAGCCCACTTTAAAAAAAACAATTTATTTGATTTTTCAACTTAAAATTTGCAGAGATAAAGCAAACATAAATCATAAAGCAAGATTCCAATGAATCTCCAGGACTTCCATCTTCCCCTAAGTGGGTCCTATTATTAATCAGTTCCTCCCGCATCTTTTATGACAATCCAAACCCTTTACTTCTTCCTTTATGCTCAGAATCAACCTTAAACTACAAGTGATATTCCAATCCTACTAACGATTTTAACTGTTCACAGTAGTCTTTAAGATAACTTATAAATTTCCCCATCCCTTGTTAAAATTTTGGTCTTCCTGATTTCTGACTCTTCCAGTCGTTTTAGCCATTTCAGCATAGTCCATCAACTTCATTTGCCATTCTTCTCTGGTAGGAACTTTACATTATTTCCATCTTTCGGCCAGTAACATCTGTGCAGCCCGTGGTCGCATACATAAATAGTATTTTCTGCTCCTTTGGGATTTTGGTATCTAAGTCCACTTTGGCCTCTGGCCATGGTCAACCACAAGCATGTCTTCCATCACCCCTCCAAGTCATTGCAAACATCCAAAGGACCTATTGAAAGTGTGTGCAGGGATATTTCTCCCTGGAGATCTGGTGTAAGAGAGTCCTTGAACTGCTGCCTGACTGGAGTGAGTCTGCTGCTTCCCTCTCCTTAAAAGAGGATGGGACAAATTTATGGAGGACAAGGCTATTGATGGCTACTTGCCATGATGGCTGTGCTCTGAATGCTTCTGAACGGCAGTTTCTGGAAATATAATAATAATAATAATAATAATAATAATAATAATAATAATAATAATAATAATTTATTATTTATACCCCGCCCATCTGGCTGAGTTTCCCCAGCCACTCTGGGTGGCTCCCAATTGAGTGTTAACAGAATATTAAAATACAATAGTCTATTAAACATTAAAAGCTTCCCTAAACAGGGCTGCCTTCAGATGTCTTCTAAAAGTCTGGTAGTTGTTTATTTCCTTGACATCTGATGGGAGGGTGTTCCACAGGGCGGGCGCCACTACCGAGAAGGCCCTCTGCCTGGTTCCCAGTAACCTCACTTCTCGCAATGAGGGAACCACCAGAAGGCCCTCGGCGATGGATCTCAGTGTCCAGGCAGAACGATGAGGGTGGAGGCGCTCCTTCAGGTATACTGGACCGAGGCCGTTTAGAGCTTCAAAGCTCACCACCAACACTTTGAATTGTGCTTGGAAACATACTGGGAGCCAGTGTAGGTCTTTCAAGACCGGTGTTATGTGGTCTCGGCGGCTGCTCCCAGTCACCAGTCTAGCTGCTGCATTCTGGATTAATTGCAGTTTCCAGGTCACCTTCAAAGGTAGCCCCACGTAGAGCGCATTGCAGTAGTCCAAGCAGGAGATAACTAGAGCATGCACCACTCTGGCAAAACAGTCCGCGGGCAGACAGGGTCTCAGCCTGCATACCAGATGGAGCTGGTAGACAGCTGCCCTGGACACAGAATTGAGGTTCTGCTTTCTGGCTTCCAACGGGCCACTGTCAGAAAAGGATACTGGATGAAGATGAGCCTCTGGCCTGATCCAGCAGCCTCTTCTTATGTTCTGCTCATTTTGTATGCTAAAGCGGCTATGACATGAATGCTAGAAGCCTCAGGCAAGAGAGGGGAGCTTTGCGCTTTCCCTGCCTTCCACTTTTTCAATTGCAATGCCCTTCAAGCTGATCTCACCACCAGCCTCTTGGGGAGGGTGACACACACACACACACACACACACACCCCAAGCATCGCCGAAAGAGAGAAAACGCATCAGCCCAGATGAGGACACATATTTGCACAAAATGATCATTAGCAAATGCAAATTTAGAAATACCCCTGGTCCTGCTAGCTAGGGTTGATAGGAAGTGCAGTCCAACGACAGCTGGGGACCCAAGATGGAGAAACACTGAAAACGGATTTAGATTGTGGGCATGTCACCAGCTATAATAATAATAATAATTTATTATTTATACTCCACCCATCTGGCTAGGTTTCTCCAGCCACTCTGGGCAGCTTCCAACACAATATTAAAATACAGTAATGCATCAAACATTAAAAGCTTCCCTAAAGAGGGCTGCCTTCAGGTGTCGTCTAAAAGTCTGGTAGTTGTTGTTCTCTTTGACATCTGGTGGGATGGAGTTCCACAGGGCGGGTGCCACTACCAAGAAGGCCCTCTGCCTGGTTCCCTGTAACTTGGCTTCTCACAGGGAGGGAACCGCCAGAAGGCCCTCGGCGATGGATCTCAGTGTCCAGGCAGAACGATGAGGGTGGAGGCGCTCCTTCAGGTATACTGGACCGAGGCCGTTTAGAGCTTCAAAGCTCACCACCAACACTTTGAATTGTGCTTGGAAACATACTGGGAGCCAGTGTAGGTCTTTCAAGACCGGTGTTATGTGGTCTCGGCGGCTGCTCCCAGTCACCAGTCTAGCTGCTGCATTCTGGATTAATTGCAGTTTCCAGGTCACCTTCAAAGGTAGCCCCACGTAGAGCGCATTGCAGTAGTCCAAGCAGGAGATAACTAGAGCATGCACCACTCTGGCAAAACAGTCCGCGGGCAGACAGGGTCTCAGCCTGCATACCAGATGGAGCTGGTAGACAGCTGCCCTGGACACAGAATTGAGGTTCTGCTTTCTGGCTTCCAACGGGCCACTGTCAGAAAAGGATACTGGATGAAGATGAGCCTCTGGCCTGATCCAGCAGCCTCTTCTTATGTTCTGCTCATTTTGTATGCTAAAGCGGCTATGACATGAATGCTAGAAGCCTCAGGCAAGAGAGGGGAGCTTTGCGCTTTCCCTGCCTTCCACTTTTTCAATTGCAATGCCCTTCAAGCTGATCTCACCACCAGCCTCTTGGGGAGGGTGACACACACACACACACACACACACACACACACACACACACCCCAAGCATCGCCGAAAGAGAGAAAACGCATCAGCCCAGATGAGGACACATATTTGCACAAAATGATCATTAGCAAATGCAAATTTAGAAATACCCCTGGTCCTGCTAGCTAGGGTTGATAGGAAGTGCAGTCCAACGACAGCTGGGGACCCAAGATGGAGAAACACTGAAAACGGATTTAGATTGTGGGCATGTCACCAGCTATAATAATAATAATAATTTATTATTTATACTCCACCCATCTGGCTAGGTTTCTCCAGCCACTCTGGGCAGCTTCCAACACAATATTAAAATACAGTAATGCATCAAACATTAAAAGCTTCCCTAAAGAGGGCTGCCTTCAGGTGTCGTCTAAAAGTCTGGTAGTTGTTGTTCTCTTTGACATCTGGTGGGATGGAGTTCCACAGGGCGGGTGCCACTACCAAGAAGGCCCTCTGCCTGGTTCCCTGTAACTTGGCTTCTCACAGGGAGGGAACCGCCAGAAGGCCCTTGGAGCTGGACCTCAGTGTCCGGGCAGAACGATGGGGGTGGAGACGCTCCTTCAGATATACTGGACCGAGGCCGTTTAGGGCTTGAAAGATCAGCACCAACGCTTTGAATTGTGCTCGGAAATGTACTGGGAGCCAATGTAGGTCTTTCAAGACCAGTGTTATGTGGTCTTGGTGGCCGCTCCCAGTCACCAGTCTAGCTGCTGCATTCTGGATTAGTTGTAGTTTCACCTTCAAAGGTAGCCCCACAAAGAGTGCATTGCAGTAGCTACAGGTGGTCTTGGGGTCTTGGGACCCCCTCAATATCTGGGGGTAAGGAGCCAGGTCTCCTGAACGTTGAGGGGGTGGAGGAGGTCAGGTCTCCTCCCAATGATTGTCCTTTCCAGTGTGGGAAGAGTCAAAGTGCACTGTGTTCCTCAGCAAGATCGCGCCGGAGGGCTGGATCTTTAGCACTCTTGACTGCCTTCTGAGGAACCCCAAGTGCCTTTCCTGTGGCCCTACCTTGAGAGAGAGGGAGAGATAAAGAGGAGGGGGTTTTTTAGAAGCTAAGTAGCTTCAAAGAACAAGCACTTCAGCCCAGACATATCCAAATTGCATAACCACAAGGAAGTCGCCAAAAAAAGAACCGGCAGGCAGGCGTCAAGGTGAGGTGAGTGGCAGTGTGATTTAACTCGTCCCTCCCCAGGGAGTTCTCAGAGCACAGGAATCCTGCTTAAGCACTCCTTCAAGTGCAAAAGAAAACCAAGGTGTGTACATGTGAGGTCAGCCGAAGTCATTCCCAAGGGCCCCACCTGTGAAATCTGTGTAGTCAGGTTTCGAGTACGAAAAGAGTTGAGGTTGCTTCTCCCAGGCACACAATTCAGTAATCGGGGTGAATGGCAGATCCCAGGTCTAGCAGGGAGTGACCTGGGGTGACCTTCAGTTTTTATGTGTGCAGGCTCTGCACAAATGAGGGCGTTTGAACTTGAAGAGCTCCTGAGTGGGGCTAAAGAACACAACAGGTTGATCTCTCTTCATTTGTAATAATAATAATAATTTATTATTTGTACCCCGCCCATCTGGCTGGGTTTCCCCAGCCACTCTGGGCGGCTTCCAACAAAGATTAAAAATACATTAAAATGTCACGCATTAAAAACTTCCCTGAACAGGGCTGCCTTCAAATGTCGTCTAAAACTCTGGTAGTTGTTTTTCTGACATCTGATGGGAGGGCGTTCCACAGGGCGGGTGCCACTACCGAGAAGACCCTCTGCCTGGTTCCCTGTAGCTTTGCTTCTTGCAATAAGGGAACCACCAGAAGGTCCTCGGAGCTGGACCTCAGCGTCCGGGCAGAACGATGGGGGTGGAGACGCTCCTGGGCCGAGTATACACTGGGCCGAGGCCGTTTGTACCCAAATAAAGGCCTAAATGGGGATGAAGAGAGAGACCTGTTGGGTCCCTGGATCAGATCAGATTCTGTCTATCTTGTCTTTTATCCCACAATGGCCAAACAGGAGCTTCTGGGAAAACCAAGAAGGAGGTTTCGATTTATTTGTTTGCCGTTATGAGCCTTACAGAATTACAGTCCCCCCAATATTAAAATCTGTGGTACGGATGTGTCTGTAGAGGCTTGAGACTTCCTCTCTGGGCAGAACCCAAGGGAAAACTTAAAGGGGAAGCAGTTTGGGATGGTCAGCACTTTGAGCTCAGCGCCGCGTTTCACTTCTTCATGTCACAAAATGCACCTGCCACTCAATCGCGAAAAGAACCTCAAAGCGGTTTGCAAGCTTGCATCTCTGTGCAGATCAAACCAAGCATCGCAAAGGCAGGAGCGCCCGCTCTGACGACCTTTGTTCTAAGGAGCCCAGACCATAGCTGTCAACTTACAGATTTGAAAATAAGGGGCCAGCAGCCTCGGAAATAAGGGATCAGCAGCCAAAATAAGGGATTTTAGTCAACCAGCTGAAATACGAAGCTAAAAGGGACCAGATAATTTGGGAGAGCAGCGCCAGTTTTTAGCCCTTCATTTCCAGAGGTTGCTGCTCAAGACACCAGCCGATGAAACACTGCAATTAAATAACTACAAGCAGCAACCACTTTTTGCGCAAAATGAAGTCCAAGCTACGAAGATGCTGCTGCAGTTCTGTATCTTTTCTCTCGTGCTCCATCTGCAGCTCTCAGTTCCATCAGGCGGGGCGGGAGGAAGGGGGGGGAATAGAGCCCGAAGTAAACCCGCAGATCAGACCATCTATGCTAGTCTACCACTACAAATCTATGGGAGAAGCGCTTGCGGTCCTTCCTCCGCTTTCCCCCTCTATGGTTAGCCCTTAGAACACCTCCCTGTGCCTCCGCCTCCTTCTCCTTCTCCTCTCTCTGAACTGCTTTCTCTATGGTTGCCCTCGCTCTCCTCTCAAGGCTCCGCAGTCCTGGCGGGGATGGGCTCCCGGGGGCTGAGGCTGGTGAGAGGAGGCCGGAGGGGGGGGGCGGGCAGCCAAGCAACACAGTTGGAGCCTTCCTCCTCCCTGGCCGGCAGGGAGGGAGGGAGAGGAGCTGCTTCCTTTGAAACCCAGGAAATTTAAGGGACATCATCAATAAGGGACAGCAGCGGGACACAGCGCTGGGACAAGGGACTGTACCGCCAAATAAGGGACACTTGACAGCTATGGCCCAGACCCTGAGGGCATGTGCTGGAACCATGGAGGTTTCTCCGCACTTGGAAGGCAGGGTCTGCGTGTCACGGCATGATTCTCCCTTTTCCCTCACTTTAGCCCTGGGCCAAAACATCACGGAGCCGAGAACAGTGCTCCATTGCTTCAAATGCGACTTCGATCAACCCTGCTCAGAGGCGAGTGTGACCTGCAATGAAGGAGAGAGCTGCAGCACCATCAGAGGGCATTCAGGTTGGTGCCACTGTCCCAGGGATGGGCTTCCCTCCCTCTAGCCTCCAATCAGGAAGTTGTGTGCAGCCATGGCCTGCCCGGAGGTGGCGTGGGGCTTCATGGGTACCCTGCAGGCCAGACCGAGTGTCTACTACAGTTGGCAGGCTGGCAGGAGGCAGGAGGTGGACGAGGGGCATGGCCACCACCCAGGCACGTTCTGGCAGGCCCTCTCCCCGGCTCCCTGTCCTTCCCTGCCTGCTGCTGGGGGTCTCCTGGCAGGGGACAGCAACTGCAGAGGTGCTTGCTTTCTCGCTCAGCATGCTGCTCTCCTCGACAGTTGTGGGAGCAGTCCAGGCCTATGGCGAATGGGCAAGGATGGAGGGAGGGAGGGGCGATCCTAGTGCAGCCTCTCTGCGGGCATCAGGGAAATTCACCCGTCACTGGCCGCATTGGCCGATCAAACTCTGCCCTGTGTGGGCAGGCATTTAAGCAGCGCTGTGCAGCCCCACCTGGCTCCAGAGGAGGGATCACTTCAGCAGTGTCGGTGGTTTGCCTGCCCCAGGCGCTGGCAGTCCACGCTATGCCGCTGTGTTCCCTAATAACTACCATACAGTATATATACTGCCTCTGCTTCTGGAGGTCATAGAGAGAGAGCTGTCATATGCCTAAATCCCCTTTCCAAGCCACCTCTGTGAAATGTGATGGGGATTAGGCGAGACCTGTGCTTGCATTCTGGGTGCAGTGCAATGATCTCATTCCCCATCGGGCTTTGTCTCTCATGGCAACATTTCTGGCTTAGCATGCCTATGCTCCTCCATTATCATCAGGAGTATCTATCAGCCCTGGTACGTCCTGCTGATCCTCAACCTCTGTAGGAACATATGTACAGTGGTACCTCGGGTTAAGTACTTAAGTTAAGTACATTCCAGAGGTCCGTTCTTAACCTGAAACTGTTCTTAACCTGAAGCACCACTTTAACTAGTGGGGCCTCCTGCCGCTGGAGCACGATTTGCATTCTCATCCTGAAGCAAAGTTCTTAACCCAAGGTACAATTTCTGGGTTAGCAGAGTCTGTAACCTGAAGCGTATGTAACCCGAGGTACCACTGTACTGTTGGACAACTGGTCCATCTAGCTCAGCACTGTCTACACGGACTGGCACCAGCTTTCTGGGATTTTGGGCAGAACTCTCCCCCAGCCCTGCCTGGAGACACCGGGGATTGAACCCGGAGCCTTCCGCTTGCAAGGGAGATCCTCTGCCTCTGTGCTGCGGCCCTTGTAACTTTGCACCCGCTTGCTCCTTGCAGATTATAAAGTCCACGAATCCATCTACGGGAAGGGCTGCGTCTCCGTCAGGAAGTGCAACGGCTTGGACAGAATCAGCTACTCCAACAACCCTTTCCGTGTCACCTACTCCTGCTGCAACACCGACTACTGCAACGACGGCTACTCCGGGGCACCCCGTCTCCCCTTGGTCTGCGTGGCCACCATCCTGACCATGCTGCTTGCCTCCCTTTTGTGAGACCCAGAACATGCCCGTGCCCTGTGAGGAAACTGACCCGCTCCCCGCAGTGACCGTCTCCTCTTCCTCATGTCTCCCTCCGTCTCCAAGGCCCTGTTTCTTATAATGGACACAATGCCATCCTTTCATATCTACAATAGGCTCCCGGTTTATATTTCTGTCTTTACCTTCTGGCCTACAAATCAGCCCTCTGAACAAACCAATTCGTTTATTATCAAGTTCCCTACAGACGCAGGAAACTGCTGCTTGTCTGCCCCACTCCAGACTCCAGTGACTGGCCGTGGCTCCGTAGGGCTTCTGACAGCAGGTCCCTATCGTATTTATTTTATTTATTGACAAGAGATAAAAGCCGCTTCACGACCAGTTATAACACGATGAGTTATGGCCGCTTCCCAAACATTGCCATGACAGTGAGTTGGTTGGGTGGCGCCCCCTGGTGTGCAGTTCCTGATGTTCCTGAAGTGCTGCAAATCACGCAAACATCCGTCCGTCCTTTGGTCTGGGATTTGTGAGCTACTTTTGCCCAAACAAAAGATTTTGGGGAAACTTCTTAGAACCTCACAAGGTGATCAGATTTCATGACATAGCCCAGTGGTTAAGGCTGCAATCCCAGGCATGCTTTCTTGAAAGCAAACCCCATTCAATTCATTGGGACTTTCTTTCGAGTAAACATGTGTAGGGTCAGTCTGAAAGCGCACGAGCCACAGGCTGCAAAACTTCCTGGTTCAAATGTGGCCTCAGCTAGGAACGCAGAATGAGGAACTCGGAATAACCCTATTCTCTAGCACTCTAACCCTATTCTCTAGATGGCACCATCTCCAGGGGACCACAGGGGCCCCAGGGGGCCTGGGCACCCACACTTTTTTGCTGTGGGTGCCAGGCCTCCACCCCCTGCCATGACTGCTGCCTCTGTGGCCGCCTCTGTGCACCACCTGCCATGGCAGTAACAGGGCCTGAGCACTAGAGGTAAGGCAGTAGGTGGTTGTGAGAGGTGCCGCGTGGAGGCAGAGGCCCCGATCCAGTCACTGCCGCAGCACCAGAACACGTGCACTGTGCTATCATGACAGCATGGCACTGTGCACATGTTCCGGCCTCACGTCACATCACAACCTCATTATGGCACTGCAGGGCACACGCCAACATTGGACAGCCACAATGTGGGGCCCAATGTCGGTGCCCCTGCTAAATGGCAACATGGAAATGATAATAACACTGACCTCCTTCGCAGGGGGTACTGCTCTTTGAACCTCTGAAAATGGAGGTGTTTAAAGAGCAGTCGGGGCTGTTTGCAAAAGGGCTTTCAAACAGCCTCACACCTGAGCTTTGACTGTGTGTTCCTGTTCCCAGCAGAAGAACAGGAATGTCTCACCAAACCTAACCCCCGCTGGTCGGTTGATGAGCAGGGACTAAATCCTGCTCAGTTTGACTGCACCTACTGCACAGCTGTGAAACCGGTCCGTGCAGTCAACGCAGGATCAAACCCTGTCCCATCAGCTGGCGTCACCCCCTCATTGGAGGGGAAGGTAGGCATGGTTTCCTTAAAATAGCCTCATGGGTCAAATCCCCCACCCTATCAGGCCAGGACTGGCCCATGAACTAGAGGTTACCCACCCCTGGTTTAAACACAGACTACTTCCTAGCCTATATCGCAGGCTCTCACCAGCACAAACATGCAAGGGAGATCTTTTTCCTTCCCAGATTGCTACCCTGCACAAGCTCTGAGATGTGTCCGGGGCTTTCAAGAAAGAAAACCTTTCTCAAAATTGTTGTGCACTACACCACTAGTCTTCAAAACTACCATTATTATAATACTGTAGAAACAACGTCTCTTATGAACAGAGTGCTGGTGCACTAAAAAGATCATGTACGTTTCTGTTTGTCTATCTACAATTCCCAATTAAAAGATTTAAAATGTTCCTTGCAAGTATTGTTTTGCTGAAGGGACCCATATGAGCCCGAGAGCATAATTCTTTTGCCAGGTAGCCAGTGAGACAGCGACGAGAACAATGTCAAAGGAGGGGCATGAAGAGGCAGGAGGAGGAAATTCAGTTCAGTTCACATTTAAAGGCAGACAAGCCCATCACACTTTCCGAGACAATGTGCAAACCAAACCACAGCCACCCTTCAATATTTGCACCCCTGTGAATTGTGCAGTGCAGTTCTCCAACCGAGCAGTGTGTACAAATGATGCATATATGAGAGAGAAATGCATATATTAGCCAAAACTATATTCATAAATGGGTTAGATTGCGAGGGATGCTTTGCAAAGTGTAGATGAATTCTCATGAAGACTTCTTTTCTTTTCTTTTACAACCACTGAGCATGTGAAAACGAGGCATGACTTTAAGATAAGGTTAAAAGGTAAAGGAACCCCTGACCATTAGGTTCAGTCGTGACCGACTCTGGGGTTGCGGCGCTCATCTCTCTTTATTGGCCGAGGGAGCCAGTGTATAGCTTCCGGGTCATGTGGCCAGCATGACTAAGCCGCTTCTGGTGAACCAGAGCAGCGCACGGAAACGCCGTTTACCTTCCCGCCGGAGTGGTACCTATTTATCTACTTGCACTTTGACGTGCTTTAGAACTGCTAGGTTGGCAGGAGCAGGGACAGAGCAACAGGAGCTCACCCCATTGTGGGGATTCAAACCGCCGACCTTCTGATCGGCAAGCCCTAGGCTCTGTGGTTTAACCCACAGCACCACCTGCGTCCCAAGATAAGGTTACCAGAGGTTTTTTTCAATGAATCTGATGATACTTTTCAACTTCCGTCGGAATGATAGTGGAAATGATAGGGGACTGATTTGTAAATGGGGACGTCTGGTAACATTACTTTAAGACTGGGGGGAATGAGAAACTGAGAGAAACATAGATTGAGAGATTTGCACAGTCCACACACACACACTCATACCTCTGAGGTAGAAAATCCCACAAGAACCTCTCTTCCTCCCTCCCAGTGAGAAGGCAACCCATCTTTTGCTCACTCAGAACGAACCGCCTGAGGCAATTGCCTGTCTCTGTCTAATGGTACGGCAAGCAATTCCAAGGACATGGCTTTCCCCTCCTGGAAGCTGTCGTTTCTGAAGCGTGCTGGGCGTTGTGGCTGTGTGAGGAGCTGCAGTTCCTAGGATTCTCTGGGGGGAAAGCCATGAGGCATGGTGCTGCTGTGGACCATTCTGGAAGCAAAATAAACGCCTCCAACTTCCCCTTCCCCACGTTGGTGCTCTGAATGTGCACAGGGGCCCTGGAGTCCTGGCCTTGCACCAGAGGTATTGTCTGCAGAAGCCATCCTGCAGGGTGTATTTGATGAAATACCAAAACATATATTTGCTGCCCACCCAGGCACCACAAATGTTGCTGAACTACAACTCCCACCATCGCTGTCTGTAGGCGCTGCTGGCTGGGGCTAATGGGAGTTCAAATGGGTAAGCCACCTGAAGGGATGTGACAGGTTTTCCCACCCAGCAACAGCACAACAGATAGGCTGAGGGAAAAGTCTCGCCAGGAATGAGGAAACATCAGCTTCCAACAGCATTTCCAAGGCGAAGGTTCCCTATTCCTGATTCACTGGGACACAGTGGTCAGGGCTGAGGCGGTACTGAAATACGCAAATGCTGGGAAGATGTACGAGAGAAGAGAATGAAGCTATTCAAAAGGTGTCGGTGGGGAGGGAAGCGCCCTAATTACAAGGCTGATTTCTCATGTCAAGGAGTGAATTTAGGGTGTCATGTAATAAATAAATAAATATCCAAGCACTTTGTCCAGGTCCTCGAGCCTCACAAACTGAAACTCATCCAACGCAACAAGACTAGGCTAGTCTCTCAGGACACCCTCTGAGATTCATTGAGCCCCTTGAACTGAAAAGAACTGCAGGCCAGTTCCTTATCTCTCATTGTTTTACTCAGTGGTGGAACAATCTTTGACACAAATAACTCTGCACTCGACGGACGAAAGGTTATCTGTTTTCTGACATGATTGAGGATCGCAGAGCCAGAGACAAAGTGGAGAGATAAAATCAAGATATGGAAATATGGAAATATCGATGAGAGGCAGGACTGAGATTTCGATATGCTTCGAGGTTCAGACTGTGGGAAGTCATAAAATCAAAATTACAATTCGGAAGGCAATTTGATCTTTTTAAATTTTTAAATTTATTTTTATTGGATTATGATTTAATATGTTAATTGGATGTTTTTTATTAGAAAATTAATAAACACTCTAACAAAAAAAAAGAGATCAGGCATAGGCAAACTCGGCCCTCCAGATGTTTTGGGTCTGCAACTCCCATGATCCCTAGCTAACAGGACCAGTGGCCAGGGATGATGGGAATTGTAGTCCCAAAACATCTTGAGGGCTGAGTTTGCCTATGCCTGTCCTAGATCTCTGTACGCTTTTGATTCTGTCAAAGTGATGGGTCATCTTTTCCGTGGCATCATTTCTACTTCTCTGCGAGATTCCAGAATGAGGTGCAGGGACACTGTTGCTGTTGTCGTTTTAAATAACTTTTAACCGATCCTCATTTCACAAAGAAACAATAAACAACAAATATGTCAACAACTGCGGAGAGAGAGAGGTCAGGGTTGTCCCAGCAGTGTCTCTCAAGTTCTGGACTGTCAGTCAAAAGGGCATTTTCAGAGATGAGTCAAAGGAAGGTGAGGTGCATGCTGGGACGTTGTTGTTCTTTCGACTATCTCTTTGCAAAAGGGACCTGAAGCTTCACGTTTCTTCCGGTGCTGTGCATTATACTCCCTGCCATTAAGATAACACTGCTGAGGTGGTTTCTATTTTCCTTTGGGTGTCTAAATGTGTTTGCTACCGTTGATTTAAGCATTTACCCCTCCTTTTCTGAGCTGAAAAGCGCCCTTCATCCCTCGTATTACTAGCAGAACATGTTTCTGCCGCCACGCTCTGAGCACATTACCTGTCTCCTTAGGATTATTGTGCTTATAATCATTCCCAGGTGAGTTTTTAAACACCCTTCTTCTTGTAGTCACATGCACAGCTGCATTTTGGATGTCCATGCCAGACGTCTCTCATCGCCCTCTTACATAATATGAACTTTTCTCACAACTTATGAGAAAAACAGCTGGCGACCGTCCTATCCCAGCCTTCAGCAATCTTATGAATTTAGAGGAAGGTACAGGCAACTGGAGGCTTCAGGACTCAAACTGTCCCCTTTGATGGCAGCATGCCTTTCCCCTTGGGGGGTTTGGAGTCCTGTGCCCTGACCAAAGTATTTTAGGACAGGGATGATGGAATCTCAGCACTCCATTCCCACCAACTCTGAGGCTGGGCTAATTTCCATGTCCTGGGGCAGGCATAGGCAACCTAAGGCCCGGGGTCCGGGGGCAACCCAATCGCCTTCTCAATCCCAGTACGTTTCCGAGCACAATTCAAAGTGTTGGTGCTGACCTTTAAAGCCCTGAACGGCCTCGGTCCAGTATACCTGAAGGAGCGTCTCCACCCCCATCGTTCTGCCCGGACACTGAGGTCCAGCACCGAGGGCCTTCTGGCGGTTCCCTCCCTGCAAGAAGTGAGGTTACAGGGAACCAGGCAGAGGGTCTTCTCGGTAGTGGCACCCTCCCTGTGGAACGCCCTCCCACCAGATGTCAAAGAGAAAAACAACTACCAGACTTTTAGAAGACATCTGAAGGCAGCCCTGTTTAGGGAAGCTTTTAATGTTCAATAGACTATTGTATTTTAATATTCTGTTGGAAGCCACCCAGAGTGGCTGAAGAAACCCAGCCAGATGTGCGGGGTATAAATAATAAAAATGTTGTTGTTGTTGTTGTTGTTGTTGTTGTTGTTGTTGTTGTTGTTGTTAATCCAGCCCACAGACGGTCTGAGAATCAGCATGTTTTTACATGAGTAGAATGTGTGCTTTTATTTAGAATGCAACTCTGGGTTATTTGTGGGACATAGGAATTCGTTCATATATTTTTTTCAAAATATAGTCTGGCCCACCACATGGTCTGAGGGACGGTGGACCGGCCCACAGCTGAAAAAGGTTGCTGACCCCTGTCCTAAGGGGAGAGAGGGGAGCTGTCCAGCAAAGGAAAGGGAGCTGTCCAGACAAGAGTGGGAAGACATTGGTGGCTCTTGGGTGGCTGACCAGAAGGGAATGCAACTCTTGGGCTGAATAGGTCCTCTACCCAGGTCTTATCTGATTCTGACAGGTATACCAAGCTATAACTGAAGTATACCTGAAGGAGCCTCTTCACCCCCATTGTTCTGCCCAGACACTGAGGTCCAGCTCTGAGGGCCTTCTGGTGGTTCCTTCCCTGCGAGAAGTGAGGTTATGGGGAACCAGGCAGAGGGCCTTCTCGGTAGTGGCACCCGCCCTGTGGAACACCCTCCTGTCAGATGTCAGGGAAATAGAAAACCACCTGACTTTTAGAAGACATCTGAAGGCAGCCCTGTGTAAGGAAGTTTTTAATGCCTGATTTTTTATTGTGTTTTTATTATTCTGTCCAGAGTGGCTGGAGAGATGAGCAGGGTATATAAAACATAATTAAACATTAAACATTAAAAAAAATAATCTTCCCTATACAGGGTTGCCTTCAGACGACTCAGGGGTCGGATAACTCCATACCCTCCAACATTTCTCCAGTGAAAATAGGGACATCCTAAGAAAAATTCTGAATCAGAATCAGAAACCAGGATGGCTTCTCTAAATCAGGGACCTCCCTGGAAAATAGGGGCACTTGGAGGGTCTGAAACCCAAGATTCAGTCCTGTCTGGGAGTCCTGCTATCTGCTCTGGCGGAGCAGGGAGAGCTCATATTCATAATGGCAAGGGCCATCTCTAGAAGCCGGGCTGTAGATGCAGCTGCGTGGACAAAATAATGGGTGACGGATACTGTGGTGATCACACAGGGTTTGACGGACTATTGTTCCCTGTGCCACCACTGTGCTCGCTTCCCCGCTGCCACCAACCCATTTCTCTTGGGTACACACAGAGTCCAGACAGTTGTTAACATTAAACCAAATAAACAAGTTTATTTTATAAGCGTTAAAAAGTTTATGGTTTCAGATAATTTTTCTTGTCAGTTTCTTATCCTTAGTTTCTTTACCGGCCTATACCTTCCTAATACCTTCTGACTGATTATCTCAACTTAACAGTTTCTCTCACTCTCACATCAGACTAGCCCAACCCACACTTATCCTCTCTGTCTCTTCTCTTAACTCCAGACTGACTTCTTAACAACTCTAACTCCTCCTCATTTTACACTTAGTTAACCCTTTCCTTATGAACCCAGTATGATGTCACACACCTAGGAGGACAAACGCCACAAACACCTACAGGGTGATATGATAAAGGTAAAGGTACCCCTGCCCGTACGGGCCAGTCTTGACAGACTCTAGGGTTGTGCGCTCATCTCACTCTATAGGCCGGGAGCCAGCGCTGTCCGCAGACACTTCCGGGTCACGTGGCTAGCGTGACGAAGCTACCCTGGCGAGGCAGAGCCGCACACAGAAACGCCATTTACCTTCCCGCTAGTAAGCGGTCCCTATTTATCTACTTGCACCCGGGGGTGCTTTCGAACTGCTAGGTTGGCAGGTGCTGGGACCGAGCAACAGGAGCGCACCCCGCCGCGGGGATTCGAACCGCCGACCATGCGATCGGCAAGTCCTAGGAGCTGAGGTTTTACCCACAGCGCCACCCGCGTCCCAGTGATATGATAGCCATGTTCAAATATATAAAAGGATGTCATATAGAGGAGGGAGAAAGGTTGTTTTCTGCTGCTCCAGAGAAGCGGACACGGAGCAATGGATCCAAACTACAAGAAAAAGGATTCCACCTAAACATTAGGAAGAACTTCCTGACAGTAAGAGCTGTTCGACAGTGGAATTTGCTGCCAAGGAGTGTGGTGGAGTCTCCTTCTTTGGAGGTCTTTAAGCAGAGGCTTGACAACCATATGTCAGGAGTGCTCTGATGGTGTTTCCTGCTTGGCAGGGGGTTGGACTTGATGGCCCTTGTGGTCTATTCCAACTCTACGATTCTATGATTCTATGATTCTACGGTCCTCCTCAGCCTGCTGTCCACTTCCCCATCTGCAAGGGGAATGTCACGTGCTGCATGGGTTAGGGCTCATGGGGGTTGTAGTACAAAACAGCTGGAGGGTGCCAGGTTAATGAAGGCTGGCCTAGGGCCCTGCTTTGTGCGTCACTGTCAAGCCGGCAAAGGCTGGTAGCCAAAGCCTTCTCAGCACCGGAGGCCTTCTGCACAGCCTCTTTGGTGCGAGGTGAAGATCTTTCCATTCACCCAACCCTTTCAAGCAACTGGCACATTTAAACAAACCAAATAATCTCAGGAAAGCTGTGTTTTGTTTTACAGGTCTGCTAACGGTTAGTAATGCCTCTGCCCCTCCCCCCCAATTTTTTTTTAAAAAAATCAAAAGCGTTATCTTGCTTGTTGCTGTTTTTCTTTACCCTTTTAAATATTCACTTGCATTTTAACATTGCATTTAAGTCATATATACAGTGGTACCTCGGGTTACATACGCTTCAGGTTACATACGCTTCAGGTTACAGACTCCGCTAACCCAGAAATAGTGCTTCAAGTTAAGAACTTTGCTTCAGGATGAGAACAGAAATTGTACTCTGGCGGCGCGGCAGGAGCAGAAGGCCCCATTAGCTAAAGTGGTGCTTCAGGTTAAGAACAGTTTCAGGTTAATACGGACCTCCGGAACGAATTAAGTACTTAACCTGAGGTACCACTGTATATATATATATATATATATATATATATATATATATATATATATAAAATTAAATTTTCTGTTTTACAATTTAGAATATTCATTTAAACAACCACAACGCATTTTGCAATAAGAACGGCTCTTGCACTCAGGTCGTGCTTGCTGACTTCCCACGATATGGCTTTAGATGAACAGTGTAGATGGGGCCCTAGACAGAAGTTGGGATGGTAAGTGAGAACTGAGTACGAAACAGCCTTGCTAATACCTCAAAGCAGCTCCATGGGGTATGTGGACCTTGCTGGTAAGGACAGGTGCTAATAGCCGTAAATAAATAAATAAATAAATAAATAAATAAATAAATAAATGGTGAGTTATTGCCACTGAATGAGGTAGCTGAGAACAGTATGGATTGAACCTGGGACCTTCTGCATGTGGAGCAAATGCTCGACCGCTCAGCCATCGCCCTTCCCCTAAAAATCCATACAATTCCATGTAAGCATGCCAAAAGTCCAGCCGCGGCTTCCTCTTGCGGCAGCTTTCGCAAGAGGCTTGAGCAAGGTGTCTGGACAGGCCTGGCCGTCCAGATTGCTTCAGAAACGATTGCACTGTTGCGTCAAGCGCAGCTGCTGTTTCTGGGCACTAAGCGTCTCTTCCAAGTTGCGCATCGTTCCCTATTCCCCAAGCAGTTTCGTTCAGAGGGGCTCCGAGAAAACAGGCCCGGGGTCCAGTTTAAATAACCAATTAGCGAATCTGTTGCTGCTCCCATGCCTTGCCTTCAGTCTAGAACGCCATGGATGAGAAAGTGGGACAAACAAACACACACCCAAATTCCTTGCTCTTTCTCCCACCCATCTCACCCAAAGTTCTCGTCCCCACCCCAGGGCTGCAGCTAGGGGGTGGAGAGGAAGGCCCCCACTAGGGGCGCAGGCAATGGGGGGGGACGCAAAATCAGCTTAAAAATATGTCCATAAATATGCCTATAAATAAAAATATTGATTATTGCCTCATAATTGTTGTTTTTGTTGTTTAGTCATTTATTCGTGTACGACTCTACGTGACCCCATGGACCAGAGCATGCCAGGCACTCCTGTCTTCCACTGCCTCCCGCAGTTTGGTCAAACTCATGCTGGTAGCTTCGAGAACACTGTCCAACCATCTCGTCCTCTGTCGTCCCCTTCTCCTTCTGCCCTCCATCTTTCCCAACATCAGGGTCTTTTCCAGGGAGTCTTCTCTTCTCATGAGGTGGCCAAAGTATTGGAGCCTCAGCTTCAGGATCTGTCCTTCCAGTGAACACTCAGGGCTGATTTCCTTCAGAATGGATAGGTTTGATCTTCTTGCAGTCCATGGGACTCTCAAGAGTCTTCTCCAACACCATAATTCAAAAGCATCAATTCTTTGGCGATCAGCCTTCTTTATGGTCCAGCTCTCACTTCCACACATCACTACTGGGAAAACCATAGCTTTAACTATACGGACCTTTGTTGGCAAGGTGATGTCTCTGCTTTTTAAGATGCTGTCTAGGTTTGTCATTGCTTTTCTCCCAAGAAGCAGGAGCCTCACAATAAAAGGTTTTAAATAGTGGGTCTTTGTGATATGTGAGGGCCCTGTTTTTCCCTATTTTTTCCCTGTGCCACATTCCTAGGGGGTACAATCTGGATCAGGGGTAGGCAAACTAAGGCCTGTGGGCTGGATGCACCCAATCGCCTTCTAAATCCAGCCTACAGATGGTCTGGGAATCAGCATGTTTTTACATGAGTAGAATGTGTCTGTCAGGGAACTGCCATCGGAGCCAGGAGTGGAGGCAAGGCTCCCAAGCGATGCCGGAGAAGGGCCCAGCAGCGAGAGAGGGGACTCATCGGCCGGGGAAGGAAATCAGCGTGACACCAGGGAGAAAGGGGGGCAGAGGCGGGCTTCGGAGAGATGGCTCCAGGACTCTTCGCCAGAGACCAGCGGGGAGAGCACGGGTCCTCCGCTGCCCACACCCACCCTGCGCAGAAGACTTTCGCGCAGGGAGGCTAGGCGGAGACTATCTGTCAAGGAACTTTTATGTTGGAAGAAGTTCAGGAAACGCCCACTGACGGATTCTGCCAGTGACTGAGACAGCCGCGGAGTCAGGGCTGTCCAGCCAGGGAAAGGTTTATCCAGGCAACCTTGCCAAGAGTGGCGGCAACTTACGCACGAGCAACCCCAATTTCCATTACAGTGTCCTTTTATTTAAAATGCATTTCTGGCTTATTTGTGGAGCATAGGAATTCGCTCATTTTTTTTCTTCAAAATATAATCCGGCCTACCACATGGTCTGAGGGACGGTGAACCGGCCCACGGCTGGAAAAGGTTGCTGACCCCTGATCTGGATGCTTCTGCCAGGGGCGCAAGTTCACCTAGCTATGGCTCTGCCCCACCCCACCCCAATTCCTCGTTCCTTCTCTCTCCCACCCCAATGGAAGCCATGTTTTTTCTCACCTCCACCCACCCGATCTTCTTGCTGCAAGCACCCCCACCCGCCACCTTAATAATAATAATACATTTTTATTTATACCCCACCCTTCCTGGTTCAAAAACCAGGCTCAGGGCGGCTAACAGCAAATTTAAAACACTTAATTGTAAAAGCAGCATAAAATACAGTATAGAAACATGAATAACAATAAAATTCAAAAATCAACTAGATAATCCCCAGGGCTAGCTGGCTGAATTGGTCCTACTTGGGCCAGCGAGGAGGCCAGGGGAGAATTAGCTGTGGGGTCTCAGAGCAGGTGATCTTCATAAAAGGGGAGGGGGAGGGAAGAGAAGGGAAATAGAAGATCAGGCTGAATTCAAATTAAAGGCCAGGAGGAATAGCTCTGTCTTACGGCGGAAGGAGGTTAAATCCTGAAGGGCCCTGGGCTCATGGGACAGAGCAATCCACCAGGTCGGAGCCATCACTGAAAAGGCCCTGGCCCTGAAAAGGCCCTTACCAGCTGTCTCTCAGCCACTGTCGCCATGGCAGCTAGGCCTCGGCCATAGGGCTTCTCCTGGCCTCTTCTGCCTCACCACAGCTGGAAGAAGCGGCATTCTTGCTTCCAGAAGTGTGTTTCTGGATATGCTGTGCCCAATTCTGGATGTGTGGTGGCAGGGGCCATGACAGAGGCTGCCATGACAGCCGCAGCCACCGCAGAGGAGGCAGTAGAAGTGAGGAAGTGGAAGCGAGACATCCCAGGATTCAAACAGAAGCGGCCATGACTACTTTGAATCTTGTGAAGTCCCACTCTATTTGGGACTACTGAGTGGAATGACATGTTGGCTCTCTTACCAAACTTTTCTGTTCAAACTTTTCCATCCTTTCGATCCTTCTGCTGTGGCCTCCTTTTTTTTGCTTAGGTTTGTGACCCACCCAGATGGTTGCTGGACTTACTGTTGACGCTGCCATGTTTCTCCACTGGAAGAAAACTTGACTGCCTCTTTTGCACCCTCAGTTCTTGCAATCCGGAATATGCCAAGGGATCATTTTTACACGTGGACTTTTAATGCAGTCACTGCTAACTTCTGTGTTTTATGATGGTTTTCACCCAAGGACGAAAACATTTTCTTTTGCAAGAGACTAAATGCGTCCCGGTGGAAGAGCTTTTATGATCACGAGTTTGATTCCAGGGCAGGGCTTTTGTTTTCCTCTTCTGCGTTGAATGTAACCATGTGTGGAAAAACTGAGCAGCCAAAGTTCTGTTTGCAACTTCTACTGGCTGTGTTTTCCAGTGATGCTTTAGCCCAGCTTTAAATTCATGCTTTACATCATCTTTGCCTTGAATTGAGCTAAGAGTTAAAAAAATATGTTCAAGCCCACAGAATCATCAACAAGAGATTGTGGTACTGAAATTTGGAATTCTTCAAATTAGTGTACTCCTGTTACTTCTCTCCTATGAAATCATTTAATGTGCCTTTCAGGAAAATAAAACATCCTCTTGGGTCTTTTAAAATCCCGTCTGTTAAAAATGAAATATGGAAAATCCAAATACTGACTCCTCTTTTTTTTTTAATTTTCAGCAGCAGAATACCACATTCCCTTGGCTTGATTTATTAATAGTTTTAATCTTTTCCCCTCCAATAAATATGATTAAAGTGAGAGATTCAGAGTCTTGTGCTCTATTGACTGAGCTATCATATGTAAAATAAATTCAAATCCAACCCAGGCACCAACTGTGAATAACAACTATTCACTTGGAAGGCACCTGTCTGATACATAAAGGGAGGGGTATTTGTTTCTATTATGTAGATTCTGTTTATTGAAGAGGCAGTGGAACCCAACCCATTATGGCACAATTCTGTTAACCCTTTAGAGAACAAGCCAAACTCCGCCGCCCGCTACCTCCCCATCCCTATAGGGCTTTACAAAGCAGCATGGGCATCATTGCATCTACAGTCCTTCTGCGTGTGGACAGGCCAGTTATGACAGCCATCTCTAAACAGGTTCAATATGCAGGGCCATCTTACCCATAGGCGCCGGGGCGCAGGGCACCCAGGCGCCGGGCTCTCAGGGGCCCCAGGCCAAGAGTCCGGGGCCCTAGAGTTGAGTCCAGGGAAGAGCCCGGCCGTCGGCCAGAGCACCGTGGCAGGCTCTTCTGCTGCGGGCGGCTCTGTGCCACGGGTTTGGGGGCGACTGAGCCAGCGCGACGCTGAGGCAGCCGGAAGGCTCTGGCCTCCTGTTTGCCTGAGACTGGGCAACCTGTGGGGGGGCACCGGGCAGATCTTTGCACCCCAACACCACATATGCTTAAGACAGCCCTGTCAACATGTGTCTTACTTTACAGAGGAATCGTAGAATCATACAGCTGGAAGAGGCCCTGAGGATCATCTTTTTTAATTAATTTTTTTTATTAAGAATTTCAACAGTAACAATTTATCAAAAACATATCCTCATTCCCCCCCATTTCCCCCCTTCCCAAACCAGAACCCCCTCTCCCACACACACCCAGACTTCCCTCAGCTCCTCTCTCTGGCTTTTCAGCACATGTTAATCTCTGCATATTATAGAATTGTAAAGATCCTTAATTTATCTATCTATATGTTACCAATAGGGACGCGGACCACAGAGCCTAGGACTTGCCGATCAAAAGGTTGGCGGTTCGAATCCCCGTGACGGGGTGAGCTCCCATTGCTTGATCCCTGCTCCTGCCAACCTAGCAGTTCGAAACCTTGACAGATTAGAGAACTGGGCAAAAACAAACAAGATGAACTTTAACAGGGAGAAATGTAAAGTATTGCACTTGGGCAAAACAAATGAGAGGCACAAATACAAGATGGGGGACACCTGGCTTGAGAGCAGTACATGTGAAAAGGATCTAGGAGTCTTGGTTGACCACAAACTTGACATGAGCCAACAGTGTGACGCGGCAGCTAAAAAAGCCAATGCAATTCTGGGCTGCATCAATAGGAGTATAGCATCTAGATCAAGGGAAGTAATAGTGCCACTGTATTCTGCTCTGGTCAGACCTCACCTGGAGTACTGTGTCCAGTTCTGGGCACCACAGTTCAAGAAGGACACTGACAAACTGGAACGTGTCCAGAGGAGGGCAACCAAAATGGTCAAAGGCCTGGAAACAATGCCTTATGAGGAACGGCTAAGGGAGCTGGGCATGTTTAGCCTGGAGAAGAGGAGGTTAAGGGGTGATATGATAGCCATGTTCAAATATATAAAAGGATGTCATATAGAGGAGGGAGAAAGGTTGTTTTCTGCTGCTCCAGAGAAGCGGACACGGAGCAATGGATCCAAACTACAAGAAAGAAGATTCCACCTAAACATTAGGAAGAACTTCCTGACAGTAAGAGCTGTTCGACAGTGGAATTTGCTGCCAAGGAGTGTGGTGGAGTCTCCTTCTTTGGAGGTCTTTAAGCAGAGGCTTGACAACCATATGTCAGGAGTGCTCTGATGGTGTTTCCTGCTTAGCAGGGGGTTGGACTCGATGGCCCTTGTGGCCTATTCCAACTCTATGATTCTATGAAAGCACATCAAAGTGCAAGTAGATAAATAGGTACCGCTCCGGTGGGAAGGTAAATGGCGTTTCCGTGCGCTGCTCTGGTTCGCCAGAAGCGGCTTAGTCATGCTGGCCACATGACCCGGAAGCTGTATGCCGGCTCCCTCGGCCAATAAAGCGAGATGAGCGCCGCAACCCCAGAGTCGGCACGACTGAACCCAATAGTCAGGGGTCCCTTTACCTTTACCTTTTATGTAACCAGTAATAAATTTGTGTATGTTTATTCAAAACCTGCCAAGGAGTCCAGCTCAGAGGCCTTGAGGATCATCTAGTCTAGGGTTGCCATTTTTCAAAAAGCTCTATTAGGAAGACCCCCCAAATCGTTGAGCCTTTTAAAAAGAAAACCACCAGGATTGCTGAGCCGCTTTTCGAATGGCTTGCCTAACGTCCGGCAAAATCTGGCAGCCCTCTGTTTGAAGTGGTTTGGAGAGCCTAGCTGTTGTGCCGGCATCTTTGTCACAAACAGTAGTACCACCAGGACTGTGTGTGTGTGTGTGTTTACATGCACCCACCCACCGCCGCGAGTGGATCCCTCTCCCGCTTGCTCCAAATACCTTGCTCTCTGACTCACTCTGCCCTTGTGGTTATCCTCTGCCTCGGAGGATCATATGCCACTCAGAGGCAGGCTGTTTACGGCTGGGAGACCCACCCTAGCCTCAGGTGGGTGGGGCATGCATATATATAGCACAGATGAAATGAACCCCTTCACTGACTCATAGCCACTGGGATTGCTCCTCTTGGAAAATCTGCCATTCCCAACTCTTCTCAGCTCAGCAGCTACATGATGGCCAGACTCCTTGTCCTGTGTGTTGCAGTTCTTGCCTGCATCAGTATTGGTAAGGCAAACATCCAGCTTTATCCCTGTTCTTGTATATTTCCTAATGGATTTGTTTCTCATCTCTTTACCTCGCTGCCACCCCCAAATTCCTTTACTTTGTGGCTTGCCAGAATCTTTTAAACTAGGAACAATTCCTCATTCGACTGACTAGGAAATGTACCAGCAGGGAGAGCAAACTCTTTATTATTGGTAGAAATATTCTCGTAAGGGGGGGTTCAAAGGTATTGCCCTTTATATATTTGGGCAGGGGGTAACTGTCACCAAAGCTGTCATTCCCTTAGCTGCTCGATAAGAGTGGTAGAAAACTTCTGCTTTTGTGGCAAACTATGTGCTTCCCACTATATCTGACCTGGATAAAGAAATAAGTTGTTGTTTTTTAAAAATTGGATGGATTCAACAAAATGGGAAGGAAGGGAAAAGGTGTGCCAAATAAAGGCTTGACCTTTTTTATATATAAAAAAAAAACAACCCCTCCAAACTGGACAGCTCTAAGGAAGACAGGAAACAAGGGCAACCCCCCCCCCCACCACTACCTAAATAAACTTCACACCGGATTATTTGTGAGCATATGTACAATATTTTTGAATGCGATGTTGTGCGAATATTTTGTAAGTCGCTTTGTGAGCCCCTTGAGGCTATAAACTGGGATGGAAGTATTCTCAATAAATACATTAAAATAGCACTACATTGCAAGCTAAAGGGGGGGGGGATGGGCTCAGTGCCATCCCTTAGAAAACAAAGAGTCCCAGTCTCCTGGGTTTTGGCTACTAAACAGCAATTCTAGCACCTCTTTCCCCGAATCTTATCTTTGAGTTGTCAGGATTGTCTGCCTCCTCCTTATCTTTGAGTTGCCAGAGTTGTGCCCTGCAGATGTTTTGAACTACAACTCCTACCAGCTCAGAGGGTTTACCTCTGTTAGTTTTTGGCAGGAAAAAAGTGTCTTCTTGTGGCATCTTAAAGACACAAAAAGATTTGTGGCTCTAACTGTTGTGCATCTCTCGAACTGGGTTCTAATCTACAAAAGCTTAAGCCACAGTATAAACCAATGTTTTGATGTTGTCAGCTGCTGCCCCGGGGGTCACACTGGTGACAGAAGAGTGGGAGAGCTATATTTTGACCATAAACAAAAAAAACAAAGAAATCTGTTATCCTTAAAGTTGCCACAAGACTCTCTCAGGGCAAAACTTTCTCACTTGTCAAGACTGATCAATCTGAAAGTCACCCAAGGTGGATTAAGATGGAGATACACGCATACAGATCTTTGGGTGGTATCCAAGTAAGCCTTGCTCAGAGTAAACCCTATTGATATTAATGCACATGACTCAGTTTTCTCCATTGGATGGGGTGGGTCTACTCTGAGTAAAACTTACTTGACTACCACCCATCCCCCCCAAAAATATATCCCAGTGGCCATTTGAAGAGGTGATTTGATTCGCTTTTTTTGCACAGGATATTGGCCCGAATATAAGCCACACCCAAATATAAGCCGCACCTTTGAAATTGGGGGGGGGGGAGCAAAGAAAGAAAAAATACCTAAATATAAGCCACTCCATTGCTTGCTGCTCCTGGCTGCATACTGGGGCGGGGGGGGGGAGCCGGGCTGCTTTGCCGACAGCCTTTCCCTTCCTCGCTCTCTCCCTTCCTGGCTTTGGGGGAGAGACGCATGGGGTGGGCGCCCTTTTGCCATGCTCCTGGCGCTGTTTGCCCCGCGCCGTAAAGTCGTGAATATAAGCCGCACCTTAGCTTTTCATAGTCAGAATTTGGGGGGAAAGTGAGGCTTGCATTCAGGCCAATACAGTAGTTAAGTTGTGGGATTTGCTCCTGTAATATGTAGTGGTGGCCCCTTACTTGGGTGGCCGTAAAAGAGGACCAGACAGACTCATGGCAATCGCTACCTACTAATCATGATGGTTGTGTTCTACCTCCATTGTCAGAGCTGGAATGCACAGCTGCTTGGGAATCACTGGTGTGGACTGAGCACTGTTGCACCCAGCTCTTGCAAGCGGGCTTCCCATAGACATCTGGTTGCCCACTGAGAGAAGAGGATACTGAAAAGACATGAGCCCCCTTTGACCTTTGATCCAGCAGAGCTCTACTTGTGTTCTTATGCCCCTCTGGCCATTTGGGGGTGGTCTCCAAAGACCACTTGCACAGGCAACCGATGACCTTACTGCAATGTGTCCCTATTGCAATTCAGAAAAAACCAAGGCATCCCAATGTTCCCTACGCCATTCGTTTTTGCAAGTCCTGTGTGTGTGTTTTGTTTTTGTAATGGCACCACCGACTGGTCACCTCCCTATTGGGATCACCCCCAAACCTCCATATTTCTACTGTGCCAAATACCTTATTTTTCCGTGCATAACACGCCCCTGTGTATAAGATGCCCCCTATTTGGGGGGACTCAAAATTAAGAAAATGGGGGGGGGGATTGCCCAGAGTTGCTGAATCACTCGCACTACCATCGTCGCTGGCAATCTCCTGCTCACGGCAGCAACCACTCATATATCCGTGTATAAGAAGACCCCAATTTTTAAGCATTATTCTAATGTACTAAAACCTCGTCTTTTACATGGAAAACTACAGGTCATTTGCCTCCCTGATGCTGCCTTGCCCCACCCTGCTTTTTAAGAGTCATGGCTTTGAAACTCTCTTTGAAGCTGTTGAGAAAGCACGGGGAAATAAGTTAAGGAGCTTAAGGAGAAAGTGGACAGGTGGAGAGCTTGAAAGCATTGGACTTAAGATTGAACGGGGGGAGTCATAATCATCTAACAAGTTTCTTTTTAAAAAAAGAGAAAAGAGGAATGCCACAGACAAGACAAAGGATATATTGTGGAGTATCTAGAGAGGGTGGGGATCTTTAGAAATAGGCAAAACACCCATCACATCAGGGATGGGCCAGGGATAGCTCCCATGTTTAAAGACTAGTTAACAAAATGCATATCCAAACATGTAGCGTTCTGGTTCCTCTTCTTAAGACATCTATTTTTCCTTCCCCAACACCATTACTCACACCATGGTCAGCCAACTTGAGAAAAAAGAAGACGAAGAAGAGTCGGAAAAAACCAGGGGATTTTTCTTCTTCCCCAAGCACTTATTTCTTCCTTTAACGATGGACGATGGTGTCTAAAAGTCTTGGGCCAACCTTAAGATTACCAAACATATTGCAGCATTGTGTAGGCAAGGCTTCCTCCCTGGAAGCAATCGTAAGTGGGTGTTGACGTTCCAGTAAAAATGACTAGCCCTTAGGGTGCCACACAAAACTTTTGGAACTGAGGGATATTCCACGCTTCGACTTGCCCCGATTCTAGACAACGCAGGTCTGAGCGGTTTCCCACTTGAACCATTCCTTTCCGAGGGACAACTCGATTGTTATTTGCTCCGATCTGAGCACTAAATAGCCGTTTCCCCCTCAGGGGAAAGCAGTGGCATAAACGTTTATTCACGGTTTCAGCCCGCACCATTCCAGATTATGCTCTTGAGTTTTTATAGGTGTTTTGAAATACAGGGCTGAGAATGCAGACCTTTGACAATTGTTTCCTTAGCATTTCAGTAAAAACAGGATAGTTTTTTGGGTTTTTTTAAACTCGCCCTCAGCATTCACATTTCTGCTGAAATTCAGAAGTTGGCCTCGTTTTTTTCTATTGGCAGATGTGAATTCAAAATTCTTTGTGAGGGAAAATAATAATAATAATAATAATAATAATAATAATAATAATAATAATGTATTATTTATACCCCGCCCATCTGGCTGGGTTTCCCCAGCCACTCTGGGCAGCTCCCAACAGAATATTAAAAACACAATAAAACATCAGTCATTAAAAACATCCCTAAACAGGGCTGCCTTCAGATGTCTTCTAAAAGTCAGATAGTTGTTTATTTCTTTCACATCTTGTGGGAGGGCATTCCACAGGGCGGGTGCCACTGCCAAGAAAGCCCTCTGCCTGGTTCCGTGTAACATCACTTCTCACAGGGAGGGAACCGCCAGAAGGCCCTCAGAGCTGGACCTCAGTGTCTGGGCTGAACGATGGGGGTGGAGACGCTCCTTCAGGTAGTCTCATTCCATGATAGCTCTCTGCCCTACAGTGGAGGGCATGGATAAGGGAAATTTCGAAGACGGGTGGGTGGGTGAGAGCATTGTCAGTGTGGGTGCCTTGACAGTTGACTCTGAGAACGCAGGAAGGCCGCCTAACAATCCTTATAATCAAAGGTGTAGCAAAGGCTGTTATTTAGATGTTTGTATGTTGTATACTAACATGAGTTTGACCAAACTGTGGGAGGCAGTGGAAGACAGGAGTGCCTGGTTTGCTCTGGCCCATGGGGTCACAAAGAGTTGGACACAACTAAATGACTAAACCACAAAACTACAAATGTTGTATATCTTGCTTATCTCCCTTCTCATAACACTAGAACTCATTGACAATGAACTCATTTAATGAAGATTAAGGTTGGCACTTCTTCACACAGTTGAACTTTGGGTTTTGCTCCCACAAGACATGGTGATGGCCATAGACAGGATTAGGCAGATTCCTGGAAGATACAGCTATTAGTGCCTCCTAGACCCAATACCTCTGTTCTTCCTACACTGTCTGCATGCCTCCCAACATTGTTGTTGTTGTTTAGTCGTTTAGTCATTTCCGACTCTCTCATGCTGATAGCTTCAAGAACACCATCCAACCATCTCGTCCTCTGTTTTCCCCTTCTCCTTGTGCCCTCCATCTTTCCCAGCATCAGGGTCTTTTCCAGGGAGTCATCTCTTCTCATGAGGTGGCCAGTGTATTGGAGTCTCAGCTTCAGGATCTGTCCTTCCAGTGAGCACTCAGGGCTGATTTCCTTCAGAATGGATAGGTTTGATCTTCTTGCAGTCCATGGGACTCTCAAGAGTCTCCTCCAGCATCTCCCAACATTAGTTGCTCAGAATTACAAGTGGGAAGAGCCTCATTTCTCTTCGGTTGACCACTGTGAGGTCAGGCTACAGGACTAAATGGGACTTTGGCCTAATCTCGTTGGGCTTCTCTTCCGTTCTTACGCCACGCAAAGTGGTTCGTGTCAGGAAGCAAAAGAATAAGATGCAAATTTCGCAATTGCGAATGCGGGAAAGAAGCGATGGGTTGTATAACCAGCTAAGTAAAGGGTGCGGAACTGGATCCAGACAGCAAGCCAGAACCTGACGTCCCCCAATACCTATGTTTGCGAGGCAGGGCGCTTACCTGTCAATTGCCCAATATCACAATGAACTGTTTTCTTTTGCAGACCAACTTGAGTTCACCGCCCATTGTCTTAGGTTGGTGAGTCACTTAGTCCCTAGGGTCCCAAGGCATTGAAATCAGTAGATTTTTGTTAGTCACCAGCTGACACCCATTGGTTTCAATAAGTTCATGACTTATTGTGTTGCTGTCTTAAGAGAGCCAGTGTGGTGTAGTGGTTAAGAGCAATAGACTCGTAATCTGGGGAACCGGGTTCGCGTCTCCACTCCTCCACATGCAGCTGCTGGGTGACCTTGGGCCAGTCACACTTCTTTGAAGTCTCTCAGCCCCACTCACCTCACAGAGTGTTTGTTGTGGGGGAGGAAGGGAAAGGAGAATGTTAGCCGCTTTGAGACTCCCGAAGGGGAGTGAAAGGTGGGATATCAAATCCAAACTCTTCTTCTTCTTCTTCTTCTTCAAGGAAAAGGGGAGTGGGGCTTCTATCACATCGCCATCACTGGGCAGACCTCCACCCACCACTGACACCTTGTCCATCTTGTTGAGACGGATTGGTTGCTTATGGAATAGCTAGCAGGATCAGCAATTAAGAAGGGAAAGGAAGGAGAGGTTGCTAAGGTCACATTTAAGCAGAAACAGTGGCCCAGAAACCCCAACAACAGGGGGTTCCATGGTTCTCAGAAGCCTTAAAACACAGGCAGAAATGCGTTCATATCTGACAAATTGGAAAATAATTAGGAAAGTGCTGTTGCTTTCAGGCTTCCCATAGGGGCGTCTGGTTTTACTATTCACATTGTAATTCTTGTTGAGAACAAGATGCTGGATCAGACGGGCTCCCCTTGGTTTGATCTATCGGGGTTCTTCTCCTTACCCTGCTTTTACCCTGCAGGTAAAAATGTGAGCAAACAACCTCATCTATTCACAGTCTCATTTGTGTGTCTACTGGGGGATGTGCATCCCGTTACACCACCTGAGGCAAAACAGGAAGTGTCGTCTGTCCCTGCCACCACTGCCTGCACCACCCGCCCTCCACAGGTGGCAGAGAAGTGGTGCTGGTATCAGTGCCAATTTCAGGCAAGATCTCATCAAAATCTCAAGAGATCTTGTGGAGCGCACGAGATCTCACCTCAAGATCGGTGCCAGCGCCACTTCTCTGCTGGTGGTAGAGGAGGCTGCTGGGATGGTTGCCTCACCTACCTAACAGCTGGCCCGGCCCTTGAGTGTACTGGAATCTGCTGTCACGTCTTGGGCTGGTTGCTGTTGACTTCACAGTTATCTCTGTCTGCCACACAGATGGGTGATCATGGGATCAACTCAGCACACCTGTGGCTTAGAGATAACCTGAGAGTCTGCGTCATTGTTGACTTTCAGAGAGATTCAAAAAACATTCCTCTTTACCCAAAAAGATACCAATCCTGGCAACCCTGAGGAAATCGTTCTTAGAATGTTTTTAACTGTTTTTAGAATGTTTCGCTCCTTTTTTTTTTGTCAGAATGTTTTATTATTAAAGTGTTTTTTGCCCCCCTCCCACCCGCACCATGGCTCTTCCAGAAGGAAGAGCAGGATATAAATGGGAAAAGTCAATAAAAAGAAAATTTATATGTGTGCCCTGCCCTTAGGAGAAACCACAGCTGGGCACGCCCTAAGTACCAAAATGGGAATAGATGTTTCCAGTAGGTTTCAACCAAGAGAAGAAAAACACCGTTTTGGAATTTATTAATGTAGAGACTGAGGTCGTGCTTTTCGACCGAAGTCATCACTGTGTTTGACAAGAGCTCAATGGGACTTATTGCCGGATAGGAATAGATTGCAGCCCTCTGTGTATCTGCCTGGATATTATTGGTTTCCTCTGAGGCCCCTCTTCTGGTCCGCTTCACCTGTGGAGCTGAGGGAGAGGGTGACGAGAGAAAGAGCCTTTTCACTCATGACACCCTATTTTTGGAACAGTTATCTTACGCTGGCTTGCTTGGCCCGGTTCCTGAACCTCCTGGCATTTTAACTACCAGATGAATACTTCCCCTCCCCCCCCTTTTCTCTTTTTGCCATGGCCTTTTTGTTTTTTAGATATGTAGTTTTAACCTAGTGCGCATTACTTCATTTTGTGTTGCTGTTTCCCTTGTCATTTCCTTAAACCAGCTGTTTTGAGGCCCAGGATCAGGACAGAACACAAGAAAAACCCAGTCGGGCCAGTGACCCATCTAGGCCATAGCTGTCAACTTTTCCCTTTTCTTGCGAGGAATCCTATTCGGAATAAGGGAATTTCCCTTTAAAAAAGGGGAAAGTTGACAGCTATGATCTAGTCCAAAATCCCATTTCCACAGTGGCCAACCAGTTGTCTAGGGAAAGCCCACAGGCCACACAGGAGCCCAGGAATCATAGAATTGTAGGACCCTGAGGATCGAGTACAATCCCCCTGTAATGCAGGAATACGCAGCTGTCCCATACAGGGATCAAACCTGCAACCTTGGTGTTACCAGCACCATGCTCTAACCTCTTGAATTCCCAGGCAACTGGTATTCAGAGGGGTATTCAGAGGCAGCATACAACCACCCTGACCCACGAACTTGTCTAATCCCCTTGCCAAGACTTTTTAATTGTTAGCCAGAAATATACCGTATTTTTAGCTCTATAACACGCACCCGACCATAACACACACATAGTTTTTAGAGGAGGAAAATCTGTAGGCATGCCACCTGTAGGCATTCCCTCCATAACACGCACAGACATTTCCCCTTACGTTTTAGGAGGAAAAAAGTGAGTGTTGTGGTGCAAAAAATACGGTAATAAATAAAATAAATATGTAGCCCTACTGGCTTATGTTAGGGATGAACTGTAGTGTTCATTCGATCTAGACTTTCCTTCAAACAATATTGGGAACTGTAGTTTGCCCCCTCACAGAGCTACAGTTCCCTTCTGGTGGTTCCCTCATTGCGAGAAGCAAAGCTACACTGCCTTCTTGGTAGTGGCACCCGCCCTGTGGAACGCCCTCCCATCAGATGTCAAAGAGATAAACAACTACCTGACATTTAGAAGACATCTGAAGGAAGCCCTGTTCAGGGAAGTTTTTAATGTGTGACCCTTGACAAGCTCCACTTCCTAAGATTATCTGGGGGAAGCCGTGTGGTTTCAACGTATGGTGGAGATGTGGCCCTAGACCAAATGTCTACCTTGGAAGTTTACCCTCCATGAGAAGATCGTTGCGGAAAGCTTGCGCAACGTGACTGAAATTCCCTTGCATTGTGTGGCTGCTGCAGAGGAATGTTATTGAGGGATGGGAACAGGGCGTAACCCCACAGCCTGGCCAAACTGTTGCCACACCTTAGAATACACCCCAGGGTCTCTTTCAAGCGCTCAGCGATTTCCCAGCCAAACCACAACACTTCCTTGGCAAAGAATGTAATCGAGGCTGAAAAGATTCCTTAAGGATGGAACATTTGAAGCCCACTGGTCTCGAGAGGCTGAATAATAATAATAATAATAATAATAATAATAATAATAATAACAACAACAACAACAACAACCAACCCACTTTCCTCAGCTCCAAAATGTCTTCTTCACATGGTCCACTTGAGTCATCACAATCTGTCCCCGCCTCTTAGAGCAGGAATTCCAAAACTGCTCTCACACAGAGAGAGTCGAGCACCTTCAAGAATGGTTTCACAACTTGTGGGGTTCCCCCCCTCCCACAATAAATTGCAACCCTCCTTCGCTTTGCAACCCAAACATGTCTCAACCAGTTTCCTGCTTCACTTCCATGGGTCACAGTATTGTCCAGCCAGGAACTGGTTGTTGATCAAAGGCTACCACCCTTACAGAGAAATCTGGAAATTTCCGCCTCGAGCTAAGCTGGAGTGTTGCGGTTATTTTCCCGATGACTCAGAAACACACGGCACCCTCCCAGCCCTTCTTCGCCAGCGTCCCTCCTGAGTGGAATTCTTTCAACTCGCTCGCATTTATCGGAGAAAGCCGTTGCTAAAATCTTCCCCCGTTACTCATTTGCCACACCCCGAAACACGCTGCCTGTTATGCAAACCCTTTTGGCCGTTTTCCTCTGCCTTGCGGAGAATGGAAATTAAAAAAGCTGGAAAGCCGTTTTCATAAATCACAAGAACAACTGGGCCGCGACAACTGCACTACAAAAAGGGAAAAGTGCAAGACTTAAACTGGTTATCAGGGAGGGGGAGGCGCTAACGTATGGCCAGATTTCATTAAAAATTGTAAGATTTGGCCTAAGAGGGGACATCTAATCCATCATCTTCTCTGTGTGCCCAAACTGATGCCAATGGGAAAAACGAAAGTAGCACATGAAAAACTTAATTTTTATCAGTTTGTGTGGCTGGCTTCTATGCAGTAACACCAAAAGATGAAGGCAGTCTTTAAATAAAGATAGTTGTTATAAGAGTGAGATTTTGGGGGGGGTCTTTCGGATGTTCTCTGGGTGACCTCGTCAGTCTAGCTGCTCCCTAAGCTTTGGTACCAGAGTTCGCTTTGCTGCATTAATGGCTCTAGCCAAATCTTTTAAGTGACAGCAGCACTTCCCCAAACCGTTATTTTTTCCTCCTTCCGCCCTTCAGGGCAGGATATGCAGATACCGTAATTGTTATTTTCCTGCCTGAGCCTCTGTCCTATCTGTGTTCCTCTCTGTGAGCTTGCAAACGCTTGCTTGCCTTCACAATTCGAAGCAGTAAACACTGCACCACACAATTTCTGTGCTCCAAATTGCCCTCTTGCTATTTAAAAACAAACCCAGGAACTGGTAGCGGATGCATCTGTTAGCAAATAATGTGTCGTTTGGGATTGGCCCCAGAACTACACCCTGTGAACACGGCCTCCAAATCTGATGTCTGTGCCAGGCTCAGTCGTGAGGAGAAACACAGTGGGGAAGGACAGGGAGTTTCCCAAACCACAGTGTGGCTTCTCAGTCTGTAGGAACCGGGGGCCAGGCAGGTGCATGCTTCCAGGTAGATTTCAGGCACTTTACTGCTCTCTCGTTTCAAAGGCAGTGCTTTGCGTGGACAGGCGGAGTCCCCCAAACCCTGGTCATGTGGAATAACGACTCAAGACAATGTGCTATGGGATTAAATTGGCCACAACTTTATTATATTTCAGGTGTGGGTAGACCTTGGCTCAGGCATTGGGCGTTTATCCCTCCCAGTCCCCAGCTGGGGATCTGGGGAACATCAGGGTTATCCAGTGGGGGGGGGGATGGGCCGGCTCTGGAGAACATATGTTCAAGCAGAGATAGCCGCCCCCGTTACGCCACCGTCACAGGGGAGAGCAATGACGACCTCTTGGTGTACGGTCAAAGCCTCCCCTCAAAAACCCCTTTAAGGGGGAATCCGGGTATCGCCTCCGCAAAGAGGAAGGGGGCATGGGTCACCGCTGCACGCACGCCCCCCCCCCCCGTTCAGGAAGATAGACTAAAGGATTCCGCCCAAGGCCTGATACCGCCAAAGTTGTGAAATTTTGCTACGGGAAAGGCAAACCTGCCAATGCAGGGGAATTCCTTTCCGGCCCTTCAACAGCGACCTTGACGTAGCAGTGCCCGCATACCTGTGAAGAAAAGGTTAACCTGCAAAAGAAGTCTAAACTGAGGGTGGGTAGGGTGGGAGAAGCTCTGAAGCCAACTGAAGATTCCCAGGTAAGATCCTCCCCCTATTGTGTGGGCAGGTGGTCCCTCCCCTACCTGGCTTGGTCTCCTTGGCAACGCTTCCCCAGGTGGGATTGGACAACTGGCTGAGGTAGGCGGAGACCTCCAGGTTTCCCACCTGGGGGGAGGCAAAGCCAAGCCTGTGCTAATGGAGCCGCACAGGGTCCAGGGGCTGCGCGCGTCCACGCAAAGGGCGCCCCCCCCCCCGTTTAATGTGGGGAGCGGTCATTCTGTCCTCTAACCAAATAGTGTCTTGTCAGCAGGGATTTTCTGGATTCTGATCTGCAGTGTGGGGAAAGGGACAGCAGGCAAGCAAATGTTATATTTCCCCTCCGGTCTGACTCAGAAAAGAGTTACCTTCGTGCAGGAACCCCTTCTTTCCCCACAAACGTTGCCATCGCCACCCCTTTCAAGGATGCGCGCAAACAGGGCATACTGTTACAGTTTGCAGAAAACACACATTTTAGAGGCCCTGAGAAAGGTCTTGTTTTCCACGAAGGGCTGTGGTTTGGAGCGGAGCTGTTTTTTCCAGACTGGGCATCCGCTTCGTTCCTGTCTGCAATGTTTGCTTCTTGCAGCAAAGCTCACCGCAGGCTGCTTGCTAGTCCTGTTTGAGTGTGTGCTTGAGATTATAGTGTCTTATTTGTGCAAGCCTTTGGCGGGTCATCGCTTGCTTATTTAAAAGAGCTGTGAATGCACATAATGCACCCTCTGCAAAACACCGAAGGCGTGAGGGAATAGAGAGTTAAAGGGTGCAAAAAGCACAGGACCCATGTCACTGTATCTCTGGGGACCAAATCCTACTTGTGAGATTATCTGTGAATCTTTTGTGATGGGTGGGTGTGCCTTCTTAAAATGATTACATTTGGTGGTGCGTGCACCTTGATTTCCTCCTTTTTTATTATTTAAAAAGGTTTTATTAAAACTTTTTTCATGGTGCAATAAGAAAAAAGAAACTAATCCAAGTATGAACAAAAAGCAGAGAGAGAGGGAAAAGAAAACACAGAGTACAGTGCTACCTCAGGTTACATATGCTTCAGGTTACATATGCTTCAGGTTACAGACTCCGCTAACCCAGAAATAGTGCTTCAGGTTAAGAACTTTGCTTAAGGATGAGAACAGAAATCGTGCTCCGGCGGCGCAGCGGCAGCAGGAAGCCCCATTAGCTAAAGTGGTGCTTCAGGTTAAGAACAGTTTCAGGTTAAATATGGACCTCCAGAACGAATTAAGTACTTAACCCGAGGTACCACTGTACTCTCTCAAGGGTAGCTCTTAACCAGGCATAGGCAAACTCGGCCCTCCAGATGCTTTGGGACTACAATTCCCATCATCCCTGACCACTGGTCCTGCTAGCTAGGGATGATGGGAGGTGTAGTCCCAAAACATCTGGAGGGCCAAGTTTGCCTATGCCTGCAGTCTTAACCCATTATTCACACAGAAAGTTGTGGACCCTCCCGACTCTAAACCTGGGAACTTTTCTTCCTCCTCCCAGTCTCTCACCCTGGGAGGTCTTCCCTGTATTTCCTGAAAAATGATAATATTTAGGAAGGGCTGGGTCCTTCAGTTCTTCAATGTAAAGATTAGAGAACTAGGCAAGACCGTGCAAGTACATTTCTATGCTATTATTTTTTATTATTGCATATTATTATTATTATTATTATTATTATTATTATGTTTATATTCTTTACTCCAAGGCACTCGAGGTGGCATGCATGGTTCTTGCCCTCCTCATTTCAGTCCCACAACCCAAAACGTAAGAAGAATCTATTGGATCATGCCTGTAGCCAATCTCATCCAGTTTGCCTCTAAAGTTAACCATTTGTCCCAAAGCAACACTTTTCACAACTTGTAATTAAGCCACAGCTCTAAAGGCAGACAAGCCCGTACAGCTGGAACAATTGCTTTTAAAGGTCTTGCATTAACCCTCCTCTTAGTGCGTCATTTTCTAATCCCATTGGCAGCGATGATGGAATTAAAAGATAGACTTTTTCATAGCTTGCTAAATTGTCAAATGCCGCTACAGTGACAGCATTCAAAGGCTGCGTTCGCCACAGAGATCTGTTGATCTTTTAAAGGGAGAGGGGGGCTATGAATCTCTAGCAGAGATGTCTTTCTCCGTATCTTAAGAAGAGCGCCCCAAAATTTCACTTCAAACGAAATCTGAGGCAGATCTGAGCCCTTCTCAGGAAAAGCTTCCAAAGGAATTTCAAGCGGAGCAAAAAGGACCTGGGCAAGATTAGGCACCCTCTCTAAAGACAGCCCTATCTGTTGTCTGGCGGCAGCAAGAGGCCCCATTAGCTAAAGCGGTACCTCAGGTTAAGAACAGTTTCAGGTTAAGAACGGACCTCCGGAACAAATTAAGTACTTAACCCGAGATACCACTGCACAGTGGTACCTCAGGTTACATACGCTTCAGGTTACATACGCTTCAGGTTACAGACTCCGCTAACCCAGAAATAGTACCTCGGGTTAAGAACTTTGCTTCAGGATGAGAACAGAAATCGTGCTCTGGCGGTGTGGCAGCAGCAGGAGGCCCCATTAGCTAAAGTGGTGCTTCAGGTTAAGAACAGTTTCAGGTTAAGAACAGACCCCTGGAATGAATTAAGTACTTAACCCGAGGTACCACTGTATAGCGAATCTCTTTAAGGTTAAATGTTTCACTATGTTTTTATATATGCTAGAAGCCGCCCAGAGTAGCTGGGGCAACCCAGCCAGATGGGCAGGGTACAAACAATAAATCATGATTATTGTTATAACTGTTTTGTATATGTTATTATATTGTCACAAAAGTCGGATGCGGCCCCCATTCTCTACCAGAGAGGCCCAGGTTACTCCCAGCTTTTGAGGCCCCTAAGCATAGCTGTCAACTTTCCCCCTTTCTTGCGAGGAATCCTATTCGGAATAAGGGAATTTCCTTTAAAAAAAGGGAAACGTTGACAGCTATGCCCCTAAGCATAATAAATATAAAAAAGTGACAGCACATGAAACCAAAATAAAGCACTAGAATACAGTTATTTCTTAAGAAAGAAATGCTTTTCCAGCTGGGAGAGTATGCCACATTTTGGTCTGGTGCACCTAAAAAAAGAAATTGCAGACCTTCTTGAATGACAGAAAACCAAATCTGAGCTCCACCTTTCAGCTAGAGGCTTTCAGCGAAGGGCGCCCCCTGCCCCCCGCTAGCCCTGACCAGAGTCCTAAGACTTGTGCCCTAATGTCTGATCAGTAGAATTCTCAATTATATCTCTCACCTTTTAAAAATATATATTTCTCTGTGCTTCAGGATCTGCTCTGCAGTGTTTGAAATGTTCATTCACGTTTCACAATATGCCCTGCCATACATCCACCACCACCTGCCAAGCAGGAGAGGTCTGTGCTACCATCCGGGGAGCAGCAGGTAAAGATACTTCTTTAATTTCTCAGATTATTCTCTCCCCCCTCATACCCCACCCTTTTCCTGCTTCTGTTCTCTGCCCTGCTGTCCCCCGTCCCCCAATGAGCCGTTCCTGGCATAATTTTTTTCCCCTCCCTGAGAGAGCGTTTGGGCTGGTCCCCATGAAAGAGTCACGCATGTGGAATAAATTACAGTGCTATTTAGACTCTAACTGCATAAGCCTGGCAAAAAAACTCTCCCATTTTCTTAAAGCTGCTCGGCCATCTTAAATCTGGCTGACTCAGATTCATTACAAAACACTGTTTACGTAAGGAAGATCCACCCGCTGAAGCCAGATAGATCCTAGTAGCATGAGGCAGGGATGTGGTGCATAAGATTTGAAATATACTCAGAGTCGAGAGAGGATTTCATGCTCTTTATTCAGCTCATAGTGGTGAGGAGGAATGGATGTTCCCCCAAAATATCTGCTTTATGTACATTATTTACACAATGGGCCCCACGTGATTGGCTAATTCCGAGATTCTCCTGTAGGCCAATCAGGTTGTGGATTCACTTCCACTTGGAGCTGGATTGGGTGGCTCCTGCGGACCAATCATACTGCTGCATTGTTCTAGGACCAATCAGACTGCTGCATTTATTCTGCAACATGTTATTGCAAAATAATAGTTCATTAGCGACAGATATAGTCTGCTTTCATTTGTGCTGTAGTGAAACAGAAGTGTGAGGGGGAAATAGCCAGAACATTTGTGCGATGTCAGCGGGAAGTTACAGGATATGCACTGATTGGAAACGAAGCAGTGTGACCACCACAATACTTTTGTGGGCACAAACAGCAGCGAAAGAGGGATTTTGTGCAACTGCCCCACTAGTGTTATGATTGCAAATTATCATGAAGGCACAATAAAAAGGGTGTTTGGAGGCGCCTTTCAGGACTCTGAACAAGACAATGCTATCCCTATGAGTTGTTCATTGATTTTTATGGTTATTGCTGTTTTTCCTTTTGTTATTTTTCTGAATGATGCCATGGCCTATGGCTAGCGCAATAAAAGTCTATGATGATGATGATGAGCTGTTTGTTTTGTGCTGCAGTGGCAATCTCCCTTTTCTCCCCCCCCCCATGACATACGCAGACCAGGATGGCTCAGGAGTGCCAACTTGGCCCCACAACTGTGGGTGCCATGCAGCGTGCATGCCCCTGGTGCTGAAATTTATGGGTGCCCGGCCCCTTCATGGGGAATCTTGTGGGTGCATGGGCACCCAGGGCCCCAGGGAATTGGCACCTATGCTCAGGCAGATGGGAAGGAATTGTGGTCCAAAAACATCTGGAAGGCATCAGATTAGAAAAAGCTGGTCTACGGTGACCGTGGACTCATGATCTCTTCTTGCCCCCTGCTTCCCCCCAGGAAACCTGCTCTTTACCACGGAATCGGAGCAAACATCAATCGAGTTTTCTGCGGATAGACATTTGCTCTGATTCTGCAGTAAAGAGGGGTTTCCTGGGGGGAAGCAGCGAGGCAAACAGAAAAGCACTAGGACCCCCCTGCACAGAAAGCAAAAGACAATTCCTGCATTGAAGGGGGTTGGACTAGATGACCGTAGGGGTCCCTTCCAACTCTACAATTCTATGATTCTAAGTGGAAAACCGCTTGAATCCATGCTTTGTAGGCACAGGACCAAGGCTTGCCCAAGATATTTTGACGCCTGAGGTGAACCACAAAATGGTGTGTGTGTGTGCGCGCGTGTGCACACACACACACACAGCTAGGAAGGAAGGTGTGAGTGAAGATGTACATCAGGAACAAGGGAGGAATCGAATCAACCTTACCTGTTGGTTGAATTGGGAATCAAAGGCTGTTGCGGCGGAAAGAGGCCCTCTCTGAATCAGGCTGGCTGGGTGCAAAGGGCAGCTTCTGCCATTTCCTCCCTGGGAGGAGACCAGTAGAGTCCCCTATTCACCAAGAAGCTGCTGTAGAGGTGGCATAGCTGGGGTTGCTGAGGAGGTGGCAGATCTGGCCTCTAACTCACATGCCCGTGCAGCGGCAGATGCCTTCCTTGGAGACTGGATCTGCTGTCCCCCTATGGATTCTGCCATCTGAGACGGCCGCTTCACCTTGGCTCTGTTGGATGGGTCCAAGGAAATGGGGGCAATTCACAAGCCCCCAGCTGGCTCCAGCCCACCAGCCGGCAGCCAGGCGATCTCCGGTCCTTGGCACAGCATAAAACAGCGACTGGGGAAACCCAGCCAGATGGGCGGAGTACAAATAATAAATTATTGTTATTATTATATTCACAAGGGCAGAAAGAGGCATATGTAAAGCAGTTTATTCAGGACAAAGGAAAAACATGACTTCTCCCTTTCACGTCCAAGCAAGCAGCATAAGCAAAAGCTATACACAAACGGAAGTTCCCAGCAAGCTGTGCTGGAAAGTAAACAGGCATGTGACACACAACAGCCTGTTCCTCTTAAAGTGGAATGGAATATCTTAACAGCCTCATGTGTGAGCCGGCCCTGCACGGGACAAGCGAGGTGCAGACGAGCCTTACCTGGGAAGCAATGCCTCGCACATTCAGCTCCCTTAAATATTATGATCTGGTCTTTCTCGGGCAAAACCTTTCAAGGGGTGCCATATGTCCAGGTTTTCCTAGACGCATCTGGGAATTGGGCTGCCCAAACTGCATCCAGGCACATTTTCATTGAGTTGAAATGCTCCCCAAAACAAAGCTCAACAACTTCACTGCCCCCCCACCCCACCCCAGCAAGCTCAACAACCTTGACAAAAAAAAGAGCTTTGTCCAGATTTTCACTTTTGGGAATATGGCAAGCTTACTTTCATGCATTCCCTAAACACACAAAGGGTCCCGCATGCCAAAATGTTTGTCTTCCTCAACTAGGGCACCCTCCAGATATTGTTGGTCCAAAGCTCACCATCCTCCCTAACCCATAGCTGCCAATGTTTTTCTTTTTTTAAAGGAAATTCCCTTATTCCGAATAGGATTCCTCGCAAGAAAAGGGGAAGGTTGACAGCTATGCCCTAACCATTAGCCATGCTGGCCTTAGGCGATGGAAGCCGAGAAGCTTCCAACATGTGAGGTTCAATGCACCTTATTCATTGCCTTTTGTTTGTTTGTTGTTCCTTGCTCCAGCTGGCCAGGGGCTTATCATGAAGAGGAACTGCGTCGCTAGCGAGAAATGCAACAAGAACGAAACTGAAAGTTATTTGGGCATTAAGTACACCACCACTTACTACTGCTGTGAAGGCGATTTCTGCAACTCGGCTGCAGCCCTTCCCACCAGCCATCTCTCCCTGCCAATGGCTCTGGCTATGCTGGGCGTCTGGTTCATTCGCCTCCTCTAAGCCCTCTCCTGAGGAGAAGGAGGAAGCAGCAGCGATTTCTACAGGATAGCAAAAAAAAGGCCCCCAAATAATAATCATCCAATCATACCGAACACTATTTCAAGTAGATTTACCCCTTTCTTCCTTCAGTTTGTTTCTCTATACTTTTAAAAAAGGCACTTGTTAATGAATCGTGGGCTGTGATTTTCTGCTCCCTATCTCAAATAACAAGAACCACGTGCAAGTGGGTAAGGTTACAGGCTGGAAGGGAGACACTAGGGCCATGTTAGGAGAAGAAAACTGCCTTGCCTTGCCTGCCAACGCTTTACCCATCCGCTTTGTTATTTCATCGCGAGAAGATGCAGAGGCGGCACTTTATTATATGTTTTGCCGCACACCTGCGCCAGGTGCGTGGCAAAATTCTCCTTACCATTTGACAGGAAGACACAAAGCCTCGTTGTGGGTCATTTTTAACCACACATTTCAACCTGACAAGCGGTTAAATAAAATTCTTGTAACCGCATGGCAGTTTGCTTGTTCACCTTGGGCACAAGTACAAGTTGTCTGTGCACTTGCATGTGTATAAAAGAGTGGATATGAATTTTGATTTGTACAGCTCAGCTGTTGTGTACTGGTCGAACGTTGCGTGTGAATAAATATATCCACGTACAGCTCAACCCTCACTGAATGAAGCATGTAAATGCCCCTAAGAATGGTACAGAGAATGGTTGCGAACAACCTTTTTACCTCACATCTAACTCCAGGGTGAGAGCGTTCGCCCTGAGGTAGTTTGTCAGATCATCCGGGTGGCTTTAGACAATTGGATAACACATGGCATTGTGACAGAGTCAATGGCCGGTAAACTGGTTGCCTCCATCCACTCCCTGTCTGAACTTTTTCCAGGTCTGGCAGTACCCATTTTAGGAGCCCACAGAGTGTGAAAGTGCCAGGGAGTCCCTTGTGCTTTTTTGCACAAAATTGCTGAGCATGGGATCTACCTAGGCCACAGGCAGTGCTCCTGATGTTCATCTTTTGCTTGGGGCCCATAAAAACCCGAGACTGGACCTGGTTTTATCCCTCATCCTCCCTTTCCATCTTCTTTGTATTTTCCCTTATTCCTTGTTTCTTTCTCTTGTTCCATTTTCACGCATTCTTGTCCAGTGCCTTTCTTTCTTTTTACAGATACACTTTCACCTCAGGCTTTCTTTTTGTCACCTGTTCTTGGGCCTTTTCAACCATTTACACTCCGTTCCACATTCTGCTTTGACCGCACGGCTCTCTCTCTCTCTCTTTCTTCCTTTTTTTGATTGTTGTTAATGGACTCTTTATAAGCTCTTTCATTTTATAGCCGCCTAGGGCGGCAAAAGGGATGTTGTGCTCCCCTCACAACTGTCTGCGGTCTCTGTGTCACATGAATCACCCAGAATATGGTTATTCATAACCACTCCTTCCCTCTCAACGTGGCTGTGGGATTCATCACATATTTTTTTGGCTCTCCCCTGACTTCTCCTGATGACAACAGCGTGTCAATGAGGGAGAAAGATGGAGGGAGATCTCAGAGGACAATTAAACCCTCCTCCCCTCTCCTCACAAAAAATGCGCTTTTACAACATGGGTAGTGTCCAAGTGCCCATCTACACAAAGAGGGGGGAAAGAAACCCTGACAAAACCTATTCGAGCTGCAACCACAGCGATGGGCTTACAGCTCCACATTTTGCCTGCCCCAGGAGTAAGCACCTGGGGACTGGTGTGTCCATTAGCGCACACCTGCAGACATCCAGCTGTGCAATTGCAGCTGCACTGTGCACACACATCTGGAGGCAGAAGTGGACTTAGTTCCCACAACACACACTTTGAGCTTGTCCACACTTCTGCCGGTGCCACCACTTCCCCACAGGGAAACCCAGTCTTTCCGGCTGAATTGGTGCAAACGTCAATCTGGTTTTCCTGAGGAAAGCCTGATGAGGGAAATGGAAAACTTCTCAGCCCCGTGGTTTCTACGCACAGGACAAGCAGAAGTATGGACAAGTCCTTTGCCTACTTACGTTACAAGTGTCAGAAGTGAGAGCTGTGTGTAGTCGCGTTCTTGACAGTTCAATGCCACACTTTTATTGCTGATATTTGCCTCCAGCCTCATAATTTCAAGAATCGTTTTCCTGTCTTTTCTGTTTCCCTTCACACCTCGCATGTGGACTTCATCTGGAAACAGGACACTGGATTAAAATGGACCCTTTGGGTTGATCCAGTAACGTTCTCCTCCTGCCTTTTAGCTTCTCAAAAACCGCATATATTTTTTTTGTCCACAAGACATACATTTCATGCCGGCCACATAATCAAAGATTTGGAGACAGGAGTTCGCAAATATCCAGACACTGCAGGGCATTGAATTAGGTAGGGAAATGGGTTTCGTAATTCATGTAGCAGGGGGAGAATGTACTTTGGCGATGTTTTTTAAAAAAATCTAAACTTGGTTTCCATGTGCAGATCCAAACACGTTGATTGTTTGAAGTGGATTTTTTCCCCCTTCCATAGTGTGTGCTAATTATAATTAAAGCGCCTTAAATCACATATTTCTGTTTTCTCACTAGCAAAGAAGAGCTCAGATTATTATTCATGAAAAAATGCTTTTTTTTAGAAGAGAGGAATTTGATACTAGAGTTTTAATATTTTGTTTATGAGGGCAGCGGGGAGGAGAGACGTTCCCAATAGCAGGTGCGATCTCACCCTAAAGAGCTGAACACTCCCTCGGGTTTCAACATTCAAATGTATTGAATCGTTCATTTAAAAGTTGGGGGCTTGAACACGGAGGTTTCCACATGCAAAACCAAAAACGTGAGGAGGTTCCCCTCCCTCTCGCCACCTCGCTTCCTCGACTTTCTTATGGCTCCAAACAGCAACTTTTATTGTATCAAAATAAATATGATTCCTCCATATTTGAGTTTGATTCCTTTGTCCTTTTTCTCATTCCAACCATGGGCATAGCCAAGGTTTTTGTTGGGGGGCAGGCTTTTGTTAGTGGTGCAGAACCTCATATTTGTATGGATTTAGGGAGAGCAGCTGCAACATTGGCTTATTTCGCACCCTGCTTAAAAACGCAGGCAAAGCCATTTCCCACTGAATGGGCCAAGGCTGACCTCTGCAGGCCCTCCAAGTGTCCCTATTTTCCAGGGACAATCCCAGATTTACAGAAGCCGTCTTGGTTTCTGATTTGATCCAGAATGTCCCACTTTTCCTTAGGATGTTCCTATTTCCATCAGAGAAACTGTTATATATTCAGTAGTTTGTGTTTGCCTGAGCTTGAGTCCGGACTAAGGATTCTGAGCCCCTGTGTTCTGATTCGATACATGATGTCCAATCACAGAACATTTCAGGATTTGGGCCTCTGCCATTGGCTCTTGAACTCTGAGTCGTGATTCGCAGCTTGGAAGCTTAGACAGCCAATCACATTGGAGTGGGAGTGGCCCAGGCTTTCAGGAATGTATATAAGCAGTTGCTTTGCCCCTGTTTCCCAGTTATGTAGCTCAATAAAGGTTCTTGCTGTTATCACTACATATTGCCTTGTGAGAACCCACCTACACTTCAGAAACGTTCAGGTAGGTAGCCGTGTTGGTCTGACGCAGTCGAAATAAATTAAAAAATTGTCCAGTAGTACCTTAGAGACCAACTACGTTTGTTCTGGTTATAAGCTTTGATGTGCATGCAGAGTATCTGAAGAACTGTGCATGCACACGAAAGCTTATTCCCAGAACAAACTTAGTTGGTCTCTAAGGTGCTACTGGACAATTTTTTAATTTTTTTAATTTATTCAGAAACATTGGTGGTTTAGGAGTTATCTGACCCCCCCCCCAAACAATCTGAAAGCAGCCTTCTATAGCAGGGGTCAGCAAACTGTTTCAGCAGAGGGCCAGTCCACCGTCCCTCAGACAATGTGGTGGGTTGGACTATATTTTGAAAAATACAGTGGTGCCCCGCAAGACGAATGCCTTGCAAGACGAAAAACCCGCTAGACGAAAGGGTTTTCCGTTTTTGAGTTGCTTCGCAAGACGATTTTCCCTATGGGCTTGCTTCGCAAGACAAAAACGTCTTGCGAGTCTTGCAATTTTTTTTCGCTCCCCCCCCTTTTTCTAAGCCACTAAGCCGCTAATAGCCTTTTAGCCGCTAAGCCGCTAAGCCTTTAATAGCCGCTAAACCGCTAATAGTGCTAATCCGGTAGGCCGCTAATAGGGTTGCTTCGCAAGACGAAAAAACCGCTAGACGAAGAGACTCGCGGAACGGATTATTTTCGTCTTGCGAGGCACCACTGTAATAATGAACGAATTCCTATACCACACAAATAACCCAGAGATGGATTTTAAATAAAAGGGCACATTCTACTCATGTAAAAACACCAGGCAGGCCCCACAAATAACCCAGAGATGCATTTTAAATAAAAGAACACATTCTACTCATGTAAAAACACGCTGATTCCCGGACCATCCACGGGCCAGATTTAGAAGGCGATTGGGCCTTATCCGGCCCCTGGGCCTTAGTTTGCCTACCCCTGCTCTATAGGGAAGTGTGTTTCTATATAAATGTTTTATGTTTTATTATGTTTTTATGTATGTTGGAAACCCCCAGAGTGGCTGGGGCAACCCAGTCAGATGGGCACAGTATAAACCGTAAAATGATGACGATGACTAGAACTTCGCTATTTTCATCTGGGAAATGGTGGAGGGTATGCAAATGGATGTTAAGCATGTCTAGAGCACCTGCAACGAAGGATCTACTATGAAACTAAGAAAGCTTAAACTTCAGGGCTTCTAATCATGGAGGAGCCCCAGAAGTGGCTTTAGTCTGTATGACTCAAATCAGTTGCTTTTTCGCTGTATATATTTCAACAATCTCAAAAATTTGAGAGTTGCACAGCGCAATGTGACACGACCCAAAAGCAGGACATCATCTTCAATGACCCCAATCCTGCGTGAGTCACGTGATCCACATAAGATTGCAGCCCTGGGGAAAGTGGTCCGTCCCGTCCCCCCCACAGCACCCAAAAAAGTGGGTTTTGGGGTGTCGTGCAAGATCCCGGACCTGGGGAAAAAGTGAGCCCGTGGCCTGAAATCACGTTTCCAACAATGGCCTGAAGCTGGAGGAGCCTGTTGAATGGTTTATTTAAATGTAAAGGTTCATCATTGTTCCACCCGATGTGTATGTCTTTAAGGGGCCAGAGCAAGGGCCAGAGTAAGATAATGAGACCCAGCTTTACAGCTGTGAAGCATAGCAGGTGCTGCTGAGTTGTATTTGATTAAGCTGTGTTGGCATTTGGGTGTAGTATATAAGGAGCAGCACCTAGCTCTCCCATTACCCTGGGGGATGGGTTGGTGGTTGGGTCTGGTTTGGTTGTTAATGTATTTAGTGTAAAAGGAGTTTTTGTTTTTCTTATTAAAACCTTGTTTAAGTTATTTTTGAGTCTTTTTAATGCATGGTCTCCCCAGCAAGCTCTCTGCAGCGCTACCATACTGCAAACAGCCAACAGAGCCAGCTCTGTTATTTTCTGCGAATAAAATTCAATGGCAATATTTCGAGCCTCAGCAACTTCTGAGAGTCCAACGGTTTCCCCACATGTGGGGCTATTATGACAAACGCCACACTTTTCAGGTAAGCAAATTATTGGTTTTCCGGGTGAGGAAAATCAAGTCCAGGGACAGCCAACCGTGCGGTACTAGGATTTATCTGCACCGCAATGCACTAATAATAATAATAATAATAATAATAATAATAATAATAATAATTTATTATTTATACCACCCCATCTGGCTGGGATTCCCCAGCCACTCTGGGCGGCTTCCAACAAAATATTAAAATACAGTAATGCATCAAACATTAAAAGCTTCCCTAAACAGGGCTGCCTTCAGATGTCTTCTAAAAGTCTGGTAGTTGTTCTTCTCTTTGACATCTGGTGGGAGGGCGTTCCACAGGGCGGGTGTCACTACCGAGAAGGCCCTCTGCCTGGTTCCCTGTAACTTGGCTTCTCGAAGTGAGGGAACCGCCAGAAGACCCTTGGAGCTGGACTTCAGTGTCCGGGCAGAACGATGAGGGTGGAGACGCTCCTTCAGGTATACTGGACCGCTGGAAATGACCTAGCGATCGACCGCGATCACCCGGGGATCAACCTGTCGATCCTGCTCAACAGGTTGGGCATCCCTGAGGTAGATCGTTAAGAGCTTAGGTGGGTGCCTGGCACCCCCCAGAATTCAGCACCCAGGTGCCCCGTACCCCTTGCACCCCCAGGTAAAGATGTCCCTGGTCATTGTCATGCCCTGGGTGAATTGCAAGGAAGAAGGCAGGCAAGTGGGAACTGAAGTGTGGTTGGGCGCTCCCCTGTTTGCCCTCACGTATGAGCCTCCTCTCTGCAAGAGACAACCCTTGGCTACTTCGAGGAATGGCAGAAGATGTGTTTATATATCACAGCTTAATGGGGCTTCCTCTTGTAATCCTGTGAGCATATCTAAAACTAGCAGACTAGGAGCACAGTCATATTATACCTGTCTGCTCAGGAATCCCATTGAGTTCAGTTACTCCCAAGTAAGCAGGTATACAACTGCAGCCTAAAAAGTCCTCCCCCTTAGGAGCTCTGACGATTGTAGTTCTGGGCAGGAGGCAAAAGAATATTTCAAGGAGTAATAACAATTCCTAGCATACTTTGAAGGAGGCAGTGATAACAGTTACACACAGCACTCTCCAAGTGCTGAGAAATTTACTAGTGAGACCTTTGCTTGGTTCTGTTTCCTTTGAATAAAGTGCCTTGAAGTTTACTGGTGTTTTGAGACAGACAGACAGACAGATTACATTAGATAGATAGATAATTTATTACGGTCAAAGACCACCTCACATAACATAACACAATAAAAACAGCATTCATAAAGATAAAATATACAATCGGAGCAGATTGCAGCAATAGCTCGTAAGTTAAAATTGAGATATATGCAGACACCCGTACAACTGAGATTTGGGCTACCCTAAAAAATTGACCCTGAGGCGCCCCAAAGGGAGACTTCAGCATTTCCCTGGTAAGCTATTTAATCCTAGAGGATGATCTGTGCCTACAAATCTGGGTGCAGAATCTGACTACCAGCCAGGTCGTCTTGTGATCTTTGCCTAAGACCCATGCATTTGAAAAGCATCTAGGAACTTGCAGAAAGGCTCTGAGGAGTTTGGATTGCACTCTTTCAAGGGGAATAAAGGAGGAGGGAGGCGGGCCCAGGACAGACTACATTACAGAAGTTGAGCACATGGTTCACAGCTCTAAACACACTCATGATTGACTGTTCCTCTGTCTGATTTCTATTGAGGGTGTTGGGTCACCGATGCTGTAGGATTCTTGCAGACAGCAAGTCGCCTTCTCCAGTGCCTGTGCCAGCCTGGCTTTAGCTGAAGATCCAGTTTGCACAGAGACAGCTGGATGGCATCATCCCCACCCTGGCAGGGGGAAGGGAGGGGGAAGCAAGAATGGCCACCTTGCACAAGGAACCTCTGTCCGTTTCTTTACTTATGCAAAGGCATTTGGGACCACCCGTGCCAATCCCCCGGCAAAAAAAAGGAATGTGCCAGGCTAAGCTTCTCCAACCACACCGACCTACTCTAGCAATCTCTTTTTGCAGAGTTGAGGGCAGGCGGAGAAATCGTTCAGACTGGCCTGCCCGCCACCCCACCCCCTGTCGCATTATTATAGTTCAACTGATACAGATATATAGTTCAACTGATACAACTGGTCCAGTATATCTGAAGGAGCGTCTCCACCCCCATCGTTCTGCCCGGACACTGAGGTCCAGCGCCGAGGGCCTTCTGGTAGTTCCCTCGCTGCGAAAAGCCAAGTTACAGGGAACCAGACAGAGGGCCTTCTCGGTAGTGGCACCCGCCCTGTGGAACACCCTCCCATCAGATGTCAAGGAAATAAACAACTACCAGACTTTTAGAAGACATCTGAAGACAGCCCTGTTTAGGGAAGCTTTTAATGTTTAATAGACTATTGTATTTTAATATTGTGTTGGAAGCCGCCCAGAGTGGCTGGGGAAACCCAGCCAGATGGGCAGGGTATAAATAGGAAATTATTATTATTATTATTATTATTATTATTATTATTATTATTATTATTATTATCATCATCATCATCATCATCACCATCATCATTTCCGTTGTCTTTTGTGGAAGAGCTGCAGAATCAATGTATCCGGTGGAGCCCCCTAGTGGTGTCTTTCATTTTCGCATGATCACAAAAACGGATGACGGGCGTTATCACTGCCGCTTTCTATTTTTTCATGTTAGTGGTTTTGGCTGTTCCCCTCCATAAAAGCTCAACACCTTTGACCTGCCCCCCCCCAAAAAAATTGGGGGGCCGTTGGGTGGATCTTTGCACCCTGGCACCACATATACTAAAGACGGCCTGACAATGACAATGATTCCTCCTTCTCCTCCTTAGTCTCAGGGTTGCCTTTGCAGAACTCAGCAGGGATGACAGGGCTCAGTGGAGAACCTGTTGTCTCTTGCCTGTCTTGGGCTCTGCCTTTGCCTGCGACTGACCTCTCTGCTTTTCCGCCCTGCAGGTCCCAAGTCCCTGCCACACTTTCCCAGGATACGCTGCACCTGGGGGGCGGGCAGGAATTCCCCTTGCACACAGGGGTCATGAAAGCTGCCAACTTCTTCCACGACCCCAGCTTCTGTGCTTTTAACAGCAGCTTGGCTGGTGCTTATTGTCAAGCGGCGATGCTCATGATCGTGCTCTGAAAAGCTCCACACATTGATGAACCAGAAAAATAAAAATGCAGTTCCTTTTAATAATCGAAGACATGTATAAACTTTGTGTAGAAACATAAACTTGCCATGGACAAATTTAACATTTTTTGGAATTCATTTTTATAAATACCGTATTAGATTAAGGTCTGGTTAACTACAATAACAAATTTCTCCCCTTTTTTGTAATGCACACAATATCTCTTTGTTTGCTTGTTCTGTTTCGTTTTCAACATGGGTACTATTTCTTGTTTCTTTGTTTTTGTCTCTTATTCTGTGCACTTGTAATTTCATACTTTTTATTTTTCAATAAAGAATATATATTAAAAAAAAACTTCACATGCTGATATATAGGATTATATCCAAGGTAAGTTAAAGCCACTTAGCAGGTGCACCTGTTCTGCTGGTGAAATTTTTAGTGGCAGTGGAACATTGCTGGAAGAAGAAGAGGAGGAGGAGGAGGAGGAGGAGGAGGAGGAGTTTGGACTTGATATTCCACCTTTCACTCTCCTTAAGGAGTCTCAAAGCGGCTCACAATCTCCTTTCCCTTCCTCCCCCACAACAAACACTCTGTGACGTGAGTGGGGCTGAGAGACTTCAGAGAAGTGTGACTAGCCCAAGGTCACCCAGCAGCTGCATGTGGAGGAGTGGGGAAGTGAACCCGGTTCACCAGATTACGAGTCCACCGCTCTTAACCACTACACCACGCATAAGCAGGGTGCCTTTCCACACTTTCCTCCCCCCACCCTGTTTTTTCTCAGGCATTTTTAAAGCTCTGTGTCTGAGCTCCACCCCCACCCCACCCCGGAGCTTTTCCAATGAAAACTCGCTTTTTAAAGCTGAAGCACAACAATGGCAATTTCTGGTTTTCCGCAGTTTGCTCTGATTCGACAGTAAATAGCAGGGTTTCGTTGAGCAAAAAGAAAAAAGGGGAGCTTGGATACAGATCTTCAAAGTGCACACCTGTGTCTGGAAGGAGCAAGGCAAAAGATAAGTGTGGCTAAGCCCCAACTGTTAACAGTACAACCGCTCCCGAAATCCTGATGCTGAAAGGATGGCCTCCCCAAATATTCAACACGAGACCAGGCAGGAAACTGCTTCAAATGAAAAACGGACACAGATAATAAGATTGCTTGCAGGGAGAATGGCTTTCTGTGCCTGATCCTTCTACCTACGAGCATTATGCAGAAATCTAGGGAAGGTCTGGCAAGGTGGAAAGTCTTCCCTGGAAGGACAGATAAAATCAGATGCCTGGAAAAAGTTAATGCCAGAGGGTCATAACAGCATACAAGCTCCACTGGGTGTGGTCCAGGGTTGGCTGACTCATTGGGAACCAAAGACTTTCCTTCGCCACAGCAGGCATCTCTCATCAGGTCCTGACATTCACATAGACTTGTGATGTGCCGTCCAACTTGGAAACATCTGTGAAATGACAGAGGGATGAGTCATTCTGTTTTTCACCTGTGTACGCGCTGGGCTTCACAATCAAAACCCCACACAAAATAATTATATCAAAACAAGGGGTGTTTGCCACAGCCAGAATCAATTATGCAATTGGTTGTGTTTGCTTAGTTTGCAAAATGCATTACAATGGTACCTCGGGTTACAGACGCTTCAGGTTACATACGCTCCAGGTTACAGACTCCGCTAACCCAGAAATAGTATCTTGGGTTAAGAACTTTGCTTCAGAATGAGAACAGAAATCGCACGGGGGCGGCGGGAGGCCCCATTAGCTAAAGTGGTACCTCAGTTTAAGAACAGTTTCAGGTTAAGAACGGACCTCCAGAACGAATTAAGTTCTTAACCTGAGGTACCACTGTATTCTGCTCAGAATTTGGGGGAGGGATAATCAACTATTATCTACTTCTGTTTTGAAAAGAAAAAGAAAACATTTCTCTGATGTTTCTCGGAGTGCTGAATTCTGATCACAAATTTCACACCCGCTGTGCGATGGAATTGCAGAACTCACAGAGACACGGGAACTAAAATATTTCTGCTCTCAGAAACCCTCTAACGAAACATGTAGTGTGGCTCACAGGCAGACACAGAAATGATAAACTATTATCCTACCCCAGGCTTGCAGATCCACACCACGTATTCAGACTGCATGACTTTCCCCAAAGAATTCTGGGAACTGTATAGTTCCCACCTCCAAGCTACAAATCTCAGTACCCTTGATAAACTACAGTTCCCATAATTCTTTGTGGGAAGAAGCTATGTGCTTGAAAAGTATGAAGTATGCTTGAGTCTAGGGACATGGGTGGCGCAGTGGGTTAAACCACAGAGCCTAGGGCTTGCCGATCAGAACGTCAACGGTTCGAATCCCTGCGACGGGTTGAGCTCCCGTTGTTCAGTCCCAGCTCCTGCCAACCTAGCAGTTCGAAAGCACGCCAGTGCAAGTAGATAAATAGGTACCGCTCCAGCGGGAAGGTAAACGGCGTTTCCGTGCGCTGCTCTGGTTTCACCAGAAGTGGCTTAGTCCTGCTGGCCACATGACCCGGAAGCTGTACGCTGGCTCCCTCGGCCAGTAAAGCGAGATGAGCGCTGCAACCCCAGAGTCGTCTGTGACTGGACCGAACGGTCAGGGGTCCCTTTACCTTTACCTATGCTTGAGTCTAGTTCACACAGAAAGCAGATGCAGTTCCTGAACAGGGCTCGGCCACTTCAGGAGGGGGGGGGGTTGCGTAGCTGGACGCTCTCTCACTTAAAAAATAAACAAACTTGAGGAAAACCGTTTCTAGGATAACCCCTCACTATTTTTAGTTCTGTATGTGCTGTGATTTATTTATTTATGCATGCCCCTATCTGCAATCTGACACACAGCACAGTGCAGGGACAATTTCACCACCTCATCAGTTATTTGTGCATAGTTGGTCTGACTTGCCAAACACTCCCACCTATTGGATCACAAAATTATGGCACTTCTTTTCCCCCCACTCAGAAGAAGCAGGAAGACTCCCGCATGTAGCAGTGGAGCATGGAAAACTGCCTTATACCAAGTCAGACAATTTGGTCCATCTAGAGCAGGACTGTCTACTCTGACCGGCAGTTCCTCTACGGGGTTTCAGGCAGGGGGTCTCTGCCAGTCCTACCTGCAGACGCAAAGGAATGAAGCCAGGATCTTCGACTCAACGAACACTGGGATTTGGCAGTACCCCAGGGCTGGCGTACCACATTTCAAAATGAGCGAAACAATAAGCATGTTCATCGAAAGAGCTCCCTACACAACCCAGAGGCTAAAATTCCTCTGTCTCCCATCCTACCGTTGGACTGTTAGGATATTGATCTTCCGCTCCACCTTAAGAGGAACAGATACAGTGGTACCTCGGGTTAAGTACTTAATTCGTTCCGGAGGTCCATACTCAACCTGACACTGTTCTTAACCTGAAGCACCACTTTAGCTAATGGGGCCTCCTACTGCTGCCGCGTCGCCGGAGCACAATTTCTGTTCTCATCCTGAAGCAAAGTTCTTAACCTGAAGCACTATTTCTGGGTTAGCGGAGTCTGTAACCTGAAGCGTATGTAACCTGAAGCATATGTAACCCAAGGTACCACTGTATGTGGAGTTGTTGTATGTCACATGTTTACTTCCAGCACAGTCTGCTGGGAACTTCCGTTGTATATTGCTTTTGCAATGCTGCTGTTTTGCTTGGACACGGAGGGAAGAAGACATGTTTTTCCTTTGTCCTGCTGCTGAATAAATGCTGTAAATATGTTTACACATGTCTCTGCCCGCTACTTCTGCTGCAAAGAGTTCTTATCTCTGCTGGATTGCGTGCTCAGTCCCTCAAGGTTTCTGAGGCTTGAGTCGCAGTTTTGATGCTATTCCGAGAACCGGGGTGTTGCCCGGCTGCTGGCTGGTGGCTGGAGCCAGCTGGGAGCCTGTCAATTGCCCCTGTCTCCTGGCAGCATCCCAACAACAGGGTTATGGGCCCAGATCCACGGTGCTTACACGAGCGTAAGGCTGCTCATGGCTGCAATCCGACCCAGCAGAGACAGAGGTATGTGAAGCGTCCCGGCCGAGGCTAGAGGGCTTTTGATGTCCGTGCCAAGACGCAATTAGGCCAAAGATATGCAGGCCTCGTACTGCGAGGGTCAACCCACAACCCTCCCTGCTCCAACTCACTAGAACTCTCCCCTAGCCAACCCAGAATTCCTTGCTCCAGCTCAATTACCAACCCCACTTTCCTTTGCACTTCCCACCCCTAATAATAATAATAATAATAATAATAATGTTTACCGTATTTTTCCATGTATAACACACCCCCATGTATAAGACGCCCCCTATTTTGGGGGACTCCAAATTAAGAGGGGGTGGCCCAGACATTCTGGAGCTTTTTTTAGGGGGGGTTGCCAAAAATCGCTCACCTGACTGACATATGCTGGCACTAGCACGCGTCGCAAAAGCCACCTATCGTCTGCCCCCTCGCTGGCAGAAGCTGCCAATCGCCCACCCAATTGCCGCGGTGACAGCCAATCAACAACAGCCCTTGCCACAACCACCAATAACACGCCCAGTAGCCGCTGACAATCTCCGGTTTGCGGCAGCAACAAATCACACTATCTGGGTATAAGACAATCCCCAATTCTTAACATTATTTTTTAATTTAAAAAAACCTTGCCTTATACAGTTATACCTCGGGTTGTAGTAGCTTCGGGATGAATATTTTCAGGTTGCGCTCCATGTTACTTCCAGGTTTCGCCACTCGCGCATGCGCAGACGGTCAAAATGACATCACGCACATGAGCGGAAGCGGCGAATCGCAACCCATGCATGCGCAGACGCACAGACGTGGGTTGCGTTCGCTTCAGGATGCGAACGGGGCTCCGGAACGGATCCCATTCGCATCCAGAGGTACCACTGTACATGGAAAAGTATGGTATATGCCAACCATCTGATCAGGTTGTCCCAGCCACTCTGCCAGGCTGCCCAACAAAATATTACAAAAACTATCACTAAAATAACATATTATAATGTCCACACAATATCTTTTTTTCTGTTTTGTTTTGTTTTCCAAATGGGTGCTATTTCTTGCTGCTGCTTCTTGTTTGTGTCTTACTCTGCGCACTTGTAATTTTGCACTTTTTGCTTTTCAATAAAGAATTTTTTTAAAAAGCACAATAAACGTCAAACGTTAAAAACTTCCCTGCCTTCAGATGTTGAAACATCCCTGAATGCAAGCACATAAGCCAGGGAACCTCCAAGCACGTACCTTTCCTGAGCCGCTCAAGGTGGGCTGGATGCTTCTGGCTGCAAGGAGAGATGGGAAAGATTGAAAACAGAAATGCAGGTTGCCGTCCGGTGTCACCCACTGGCCAGCAGGGCAACTTCCAACAGTACTCAGACTTCCTGTCTCATGTTCACTCAGACACTCACATGATCTACACAAAACATAGTACAACAGTACCACTAGCTGGAGCAGCTCGGATAGATAAAAATCCTAACAGTCACATAGGTCTCATGCTCGCCATACATTAAAAAATAGCTGTCAACGTTTCTCTTTTTTAAAAAGGGAAATTCCCTTATTCCGAATAGGATTCCTTGCAAGAAAAGGGAAAAGTTGACAGCTATGCATTAAAAACACATTTACGGTGGTACCTCGGGTTACAGACGCTTCAGGTTACAGACTTCACTAACGCAGAAATAGTACCTCGGGTTAAGAACTTTGCTTCAGGGTGAGAACAGAAATCGTGCTCCGGCGGCACGGTGACAGCAGGAGGCCCCATTAGCTAAAGTGGTGCTTCAGGTTAAGAACAGTTTCAGGTTAAGAACAGACCTCTGGAACGAATTAAGTACTTAACCTGAGGTACCATTGTAATTAATATGGACATAATATTTGATGAAGAATTAAAGGAACAATGGAAATTAAAACCTCACACAGGATGAAGAAAGGAAAACTTCATTTGCGAACTTACAAACTACTATATGTGTTAATGCAAACTGAAGTGAATTATTGTAGCTGTGGTATAAGGGTTTTTATCAATAATGGATTGTATTTGGTTTGAGCGATAGTCTGGAGCAGGGGTCTGCAACCCGAGGCTCTGGAGCCGCATGTGGCTCTTTTATACCTTTGCTGCGGCTCCGGGGCGGATACTAGCGAGGGGAGGAGGCGCATTGTGCGCCCCGGCACTCCCCACTGTGGCGGGTGCTGTACTGGCTGTGACGTCGCATGGGGGCGGTGCGTGCGTTAGTTTTGCGGCTCCCAGTTTTTTTCCTTCGGAAACGGGTCCAAGTGGCTATTTTTGTCTTAAAGGTTGCAGACCCCTGGTCTGGAGGCAGATTTAAAGGGAATCTGACCTTGACGTACAACACGTTGGAAGCCACACAAAATTTATAATTGGCTATATGATTGATTTGTCTTTGAATTGGTATTGCTGTTTGGTATTAATATAATATGGCACATATTGGATTTTTTGTAACTGAAAATTGATTTTTTAAAAAACAAAAATAAATAAAAGTGTGTTAAATGCAGGGTGTGGGTTGAAGTGGCCTGTGTCTGGTGTCCAATAGGGACTGGAAAGCTGTGGCCCAGAAGCCGATTGCAGGCCTTTCTGTGTGGCCCTCAGCACCCTCCCTAGGCTGCCACCCCCTCACCAGTCCTGATTCGAACCCCAAGTGGCTGGGATGTTCCCTCGAACTCGGGTGAGGCCTCTTCCCTCTTTCAATGGAGGCCAGAGTCGGGTGCAGGGGTGAGTACATCAACTAGCCTACTGTAGTAAAATGTACATTTCTTGATATGCCCATTTTTGCCTCCAGCCCTGCCTACCACTGAATAGGAGCAACATTTGTGCCTTTTCCTCCTTCCTGCTCCAGCCCCTGGATCACTTTGTCCGGCTTTTTCGGCACCTTTCCCAACTCTGCAATTCCCTTTTTGAGATGCTGTGATCAGACCCATATATGCTTTTTCCAAACATGGTAGCCACAGAGATTTGGTGTGACAGTTTCATATATTTTTTTAATCCTTTTCTTTCTTACATTTCATGCAAGTTCCCTGAGTCAGCTCGCAATCTTGCTCCTCGCTGGGTCCTTCAGACCAGCTATCTGCCTTTGGGGGGAGGGAATTACCGTTAATAAATTTTTACTTTCTTGGGCTCCATGATCACTGCAGATGGTGACAGCAGCCACGAAATTAAAAGACGCCTGCTTCTTGGGAGAAGGGCAATGACAGGCCTAGACAGCATCTTGAGAAGTAGAGACGTCACCTTGCCAACAAAGGTCCGTATAGTTAAAGCCATGGTTTTCCCAGTAGTGATATATGGAAGTGAGAGCTGGACCATAAAGAAGGCTGATCGCCGAAGAATTTATGCTTTTGAATTTTGGTGCTGGAGGAGGCTCTTGAGAGTCCCATGGACTGCAAGAAGATCAAACCTCTCCATTCTGAAGGAAATTAGCCCTGAGTGCTCACTGGAAGGACAGATCCTGAAGCTGAGTCTCCAATACTTTGGCCACCTCATGAGAAGAGAAGACTCCCTGGAAAAGACCCTGATGTTGGGAAAGATGGAGGGCACAAGGAGAAGGGGACGGCAGAGGATGAGATGGTTGGATAGTGTTTTCGAGGTTACCAGCATGAGTCTGACCAAACTGCGGGAGTTAGTGGAGGACAGAGGTGCCTGGCGTGCTCTGGTCCATGGGGTCACGAAGAGTCGGACACGACTAAACGACTAAACAACAACAACAACAACAACAACAAAAACCAACACGAGGACACTTACCTGTTTACACACCCACTCTTCACCTGTGCACTCAAAACACACAAATGCCACCAACGCTTTGCAGAGGTGGTGACGTCCCAGGTGCTGGCCAGTAGCTACTCTCCGCAGCTGACTTTTCCTGGCTCAAACCGACCGTGTTGGGAATGAGCAGAACTGGTTCTACAGGACTTAATGCAGCTCGGGGAAAGTTTCATTTGTATTGAATGCAACGAGGCCTCTTTGAAACCAGCCCCGCTTGGTTTCCTAGCTCTGTACCATCTTTTCTGACCAACAACAACTCCCTATGACCTCGATCCAAGGTCTTCCTTTCGATGCTCACCAGCCTGGTCAGGACAATTCTCCACTTACCGACAGCTTCTCCATAGCAGCAATCCCAGGACGAATATGATTACAGACTGCAGCGTGACACAAACTGCCAGCGGGATCCAGGTGCCCCCATTTCCTTCACTTTCTGGACATGGAGGCGTTAAGGAACCTTTTACTTTTCCTACAGGAGAGAACAAGACCGTGAAATCCTGGCTCCAGCTTCTCCCCCACAGTGCACCAGAGAAGGTTTCCAACCTTTTGATTCCCAAAATGTTGGTACAGTGATACCTCGGGTTACAGATGCTTCAGGTTACAGACACTTCAGGTTACAGACTCCACTAACCCAGAAATAGTACTTCGGGTTAAGAACTTTACCTCAGGATGAGAACAGAAATCGTGCGGCGGCAGCAGGAGGCCCCATTAGCTAAAGTGGTACCTCAGGTTAAGAATAGTTTCAGGTTAAGAACGGACCTCCAGAACAAATTAAGTACTTAACCTGAGGTACCACTGTACTAGAGTGTCAGGATCAGGTCAGCGATAAAACGCCCAGTGCCTGAGAAGTTAACTCTTTATTCAAAGAAACCAGAACAGTGCAGGCCTTGGGATCACAGCAACTCTTCCCAGTAGGGAGTGAATGTCCCCACCTTCCCACCGCTCTCTACAGCTCCTCTCCTGGTTCCTTCCCCAGCAACCTGAGGCGCCTTCATCTTCTCTCTCGTTGTTCCTCCTACTTCATTCCTCTTCTGGTCCTGAGAGACCAGGGGAAAGACGAGCTTGTCACAGCAGGAGGGGGAGATTCCTTGGCTTCTTCACCACTCTGCCTCTCTGCCCCCTTCCTCACCAGCCTCCGCTTCTGCCTCTGATTCTGGGCTGCTCTCTGCCACAGACTCTCCCTGCTCACTAAACCCTGTTACCTTTTCAGCTTCCCACACCTCCACCTCCCAGTCTTCCCTTCTGACTGCTCATCGTTGTCCCACCATCAAGCCTCTTTGTCATGCGTGGAGAGTCTGCCTCCCCCTTTGGTAACTTCACAGATAAGAATTAACAAGCAGTTTATATTTTACAGTCCTTTTATTCAGGCGTCAGGCCACAAGCAAAAATCCACTTCCCTCCACAAGGAGAGCAGTTGGCTACTCCAATTCTTCCCCCTTCCATCTTCCGCAACATCCTGTTCACCAACAGGAAGTTCCTCGTCCTCCTCTCTGCACCCTTTGTTCTCTCATACGTTCGGATCTCCTAGTTCGTGGGGAGGGAGGGTCCTGCACAGTCTCTAATAACGTCTCTGCTATCTGTGCCCTCCCTTTTATTTCTCTTGTCATTATCTTGTAGCTAGGCAACTCCTGCCTAATCTGCTCTGTGTCTGGGTCTCCCTCTGCTTCTGAGACTGCTGGAAACAAGGGAGGTGAGTCTCCCCCCAGCCCCTCTTCTGAGGGAAGCTGATCTGCCTGAGCATGCATTCCCCAATCCTCTGCTTCAGGCCTTTCCCTGACACTCTGGCTCTGAGCCTTCTTCCCCAGGGAGTTCCCTTGGGGATTCCCCAGCTGATGCCTCCCATCAATCCTCTTTGCCCAGCCAGTATATGACATTGAGCAGGGAACAGTGTAGAAAGCTGCCTTACACTAGGGTTACCAGACGTCCCCGTTTCCCAGGGATTTGTAAATAAGTCCCGGGACAAATTCCATCCCCAGAATGTCCCCGGATTTCATCTCATGTCCCTGGGAAACGCAGCAGCGGCAGTCTCAGCAGCCCGGAGCAGTTGGCTCTGGCTGGCTTCAGGAGCTGCTCAGAAGTCCCCATAGGATGGTGGTGCAGGGGCTCAAAGAGGCAGCTTCCGGGCTGCCTCCACCTTCCCTGACCCCAGCAACTGAGCTGTGAAGGGGGGCTTCATGCTGCCCTTTGGAGCAGCCTCCCGACTCCTGCTTGTGTGCAAGCAGGAGCAGGGCAGGGATCTCTCAGCTGTGAAGGGAGGCTTCACGCTGCCTATCAGAGCTTGCGTGCAAGCAGGAGGGGGCAGGGATCTCTCAGTTAGTAACAGGAAGCTTCCCTTCCCAGCTGAGGGATCCCTGTTCCCCTCCTGCTTGCACGCAAGTAGGAATGAGATTAGGGCTGCTCCGATGGGGAGGGCGGCATCTCGCTGCCCAAGCCTCACCGCCACCGCCACTCTCGGCCCTCCTTCTCCGCCTTCCATGCCTGACCCACAGCGCACCGCTTCCCCACCACCACCACCAAAGAACCAACAACTATGGGGCTGCCCAGGCTCATGGAGAAAGGAGATAGAAGCCTCAGAGGAAGAGGAAACGTGGCGGTTGAGGTCAAGGTGGCGGCAGCCCCTCTGCCATGCCGTCACTGCAACATCAACATCCTGAACGTGTAGTATTTAATTATTTATTTATTTAAAGTGTCCCCAGATTCATTGGGGGGGGGGGAATCTGGTAACCTTACCTTACACAGAGTTAGATCATTGGTCCACTTAGCTCAGTAATGTATACACTGACTGGCAGCAGCAGGTTTCAGGCAGGGTACAGTCCTATTCCTATCTGGTGACTGAACCCGGGACCTTCTGCATGCAAAGCAGATGTTCTGTTACTAAACCAGGGGACCCTTTCCAGAATACTGGTACTATTAAACAATACCGTGTTGACCAGCTGATGCAATAGTGGGGGACACCATTCAAGCATTGCATCTAGGGCCCCTCCAGACATCTTTTTTATTGTGCATTAATGGTGATTTGTGCTCATGGTAGTTTTGGAGTAGTTCTGTACGATCCTGCTCTCAATACAGCTTGCACCTGCAAAGGTTTTGGGACAGAAACATGGTTTTGTTTCCAGTTGGTTGCATTTTCCATGCAGTTTCCTGATAAAATCCTGTTAACTTTGCATATTACAAACATTCCAGAGTTTTGGGTTGTTGTTTTTTGTTTTGTCCCATTTTGTTGTGCTGTGATTCAAAAGCGCACCTCTAGATGGCAATGGCACCATAAGTAACGCTACTAGCAGAACACTGCAGAACTAATAAAGCAGAATTATGTGTGGATGGTCCAGAATAAATCTAAGATGGCTACATACACACCAAATGCAGCTAACTCGCAACTTATGCACATTTAACTTGTGCACATTCAGCTTTATGCACTTGGCAAAAAAATATAAATAAAAATTACAAAGGGTTCAGAAAGCGAGTGTCCAGGAGAAAAGACCTTAGCAATCCCACTCACCACTGAATACAAACAATTTTGGCTATACATGCTAAGCCCGGAACGTAACCCCCACCTAAGTTGTGAATCACCTATATTGTGAGTCACATCCCCGCCTCAAGAATCCTGGGAACAGTAGTTTACCCCTCACAAAGCTGTATTTCTCAGCACCCTTAAAAAACTACAGTTCCCAACATTCTCTGGGGTGTGTGGAAATCTGCTTTAAATGTAAGGTGTGCAAGCAGAGTATTATTGCACCAATAAAGGTAAAAGGTAAAGGTAAAGGATGCCTGGACAGTTAAGTCCAGTCAAAGGCGACTATGGGGTTGCGGTGCTCATCTCACTTTCAGCCCTGGGGAGCTGGTGTTTGTCCACACACAGCTTTCTGGGTCATGTGGCCAGCAGGACTAAACCGCTTCTGGTTCAACGAGACACTGTGACAGAAGCCAGAGCACACAGAAACACCATTTACCTTCCCGCCGCAGCGGTACCTATTTATCTACTTGCACTGCTTTCAAACTGCTAGGTTGGCAGGAGCTGGGACAGATTCGAACCACCGACCTTCTGATCGGCAAGCCCAAGAGGCTCAGTGGTTTAGACCACAGCGCCACCCACTGTTATTGCAACAATAACATATTGCAATCTACAGCCGTGCAGGCATGTAGCCTTTGAAACACACAGGAGTAATTTCTTCACAGGGCGCTTTTATATAGAGCGGTTTGAGACTGTACGCACCTTTGTGCGATAACATCGCCCAAAGCAGCAGCTACTTTCTGTGTCATCTGTACACAGACTTAGGTGTGTTTTCAAACGAGGCTCTATGTTTCCCTCCCCTCAGTTAGCGATTCCACAGCCCTTTCAAATATATGCACACAGTCATCAATATCTCAGAACTTTAGCTACCCCCACCCTAGAGAGCGGATTCCCTGCAAAGTAGCCCAAATACCTAGAAAGCCCCTTACCTGGAGGAAAGGGCAGCCAACCGCAGCAGCCGCACGAATCCTGTTCCCTCCCCGTCAAATGGAAGGCGATCTCCTGCTTCTCAGCAAAGCTGCATTTCAGTCTTCTCTCTTTGGTCTCCTTCCCTTCCCTCAAGCAAATGTGGAGCTGAGATGCCCTGTGACCTTTGAAGATGCTGTAGTCTCTCTCCTTCTCGCCTTGCTGGAGAGCCTTCTTGCCTTCCCACCAGCTCACCACGTTATTGCCTAATTCCTTGCTCGAGACAGAGCAGCTCAGGACGTAGCACACGAGATCAGACAGTCTGCTCTCCAGCATCTGCTTAGTGCCTGGGTGGGAAAGAAGCCTCTCTGGTGTGCCATGTTCAATTTAAGAAGCATTTGGGACCGGGGCAGGAAGGCTTAGCGCCTTTCTCTTCATTGCCAGGGATCTCCAGGACTCGCTGGTTCAGAGACAGGAGGGTCTGCCAGGGTAGGACTGGCCTGGTTGTTGTTGTTGTTTAGTTGTTTAGTCGTGTCCGACTCTTCGTGACCCCATGGACCAGAGCACGCCAGGCACTCCTGTCTTCCACTGCCTCCTGCAGTTTGGTCAAACTCATGCTAGTAGCTTTGAGAACACTGTCCAACCATCTCGTCCTCTGTCGTCCCCCTCTCCTTGTGCCCTCCATCTTTCCCAACATCAGGGTCTTTTCCAGGGAGTCTTCTCATGAGGTGGCCAAAGTCTTGGAGCCTCAGCTTCAGGATCTGTCCTTCCAGTGAGCACTCAGGGCTGATTTTCTTCAGAATGGATAGGTTTGATCTTCTTGCAGTCCATGGGACTCTCAAGAGTCTCCTCCAGCACCATAATTCAAAAGCATCCATTCTTCGGCGATCAGCCTTCTTTATGGTCCAGCTAGCCAACTCATTATCCCACCAATGGCAGCGGTTACTGGGAATAGGGAACACAGGAAGCAGCCTTATCCCAAGTCAAACCATCGGTCTATCTAGTTCAGCATCACCTACACTGACTGCCAGGGCCGGCCCTATGATGAGACAGAGCGAGGCAGCCGCCTCAGGTGGCAGATGCTGAGAGGTGCACAGCGGAGAGCGTTGTTGTACCACTTTGCCTACTCTGCCCCACCCCCCTACAGAGCTATCCTGCTGCCCTCAGGTGTGGCAGAGGTATAGGAGCCAACTCCTAGGGGCTGAGGTCTCTTCACACACACCCAATAAAATATTTGAGGGGGCCGCCAACCCCGCCACAAAGTTAAGAAGCATTGCCATTCAAATGGTGTGTGTATACTGAAAACTAAGATCATGGCCACTGGACCCATCACCTCCTGGCAAATAGAAGGGGAAGAAATTGAGGCAGTGAGAGATTTTACTTTCTTGGGCTCCATGATCACTGCAGATGGTGACAGCAGCCACGAAATTAAAAGACACCTGCTTTTTGGGAGAAAAGCAATGACAAACCTAGACAGCATCTTAAAAAGCAGAGACATCACCTTGCCAACAAAGGTCTGTATAGTTAAAGCTATGGTTTTCCCAGTAGTGATGTATGGAAGTGAGAGCTGGACCATAAAGAAGGCTGATCGCCGAAGAATTGATGCTTTTGAATTATGGTGCTGGAGGAGACTCTTGAAAGTCCCATGGACTGCAAGAAGATCAAACCTCTCCATTCTGAAGAAAATCAGCCCTGAGTGCTCACTGGAAGGACAGATCGTGAAGCTGAGGCTCCGATACTTTGGTCACCTCATGAGAAGAGAAGACTCCCTGGAAAAGACCCTGATGTTGGGAAAGATGGAGGGTACAAGGAGAAGGGGACGACAGAGGACCAGATGGTTGGACAGTGTTCTCGAAAGCTACCAGCATGAGTTTGACCAAACTGCAGAAGGCAGTGGAAGACAGGAGTGCCTGGCGTGCTCTGGTCCATGGGGTCACGAAGAGTCGGACACGACTAAACGACTAAACAACAACATACTGAATCTTATGGCTGATTAGGTGGGGTTGGGATTACCTTACTCCCCCGCCCCCTATATTTTTTTATTTTATTCAAGTTGGCACGCCTGGGCAGAGGACAATGCCCTGCGTCCAGTTTCGAAGTAAGATTTAACTTCCAGCCTGGTAGGCTTCTGTACATTTAAGGAGGAGGGGAGGCACCATCTTGTCATTTGCTTCAGGCAGAAAAATGTCGTGGACCGACCTTGCTGAATGGCAGTGGCACTGCTGGATTTCAGAGAATGACTCTCCCCAGTCCTGCCTGGAGATGCCACAGATTGAACTACAGTCTTATGGCCCTATGGAAAGGGTTCAGAATAAGATAGGAGCTGGGGATTCGTCAGTTTAAATGGATTTTATTATTTTTCCATAAGAGAAACAAAGGTCATAAGTGCTCCATGTTATGTACTGAAGTTCTCACCCTGGGCCAGCAGGGGGATACTGTAGATAGTTTTCACTCAGGTCCACATATGCAAATAAGGGATTGAAAGTGACGTTCAGTGATTGGATAGTTACAGAAAATGGTTACTGTTGCGTTCTAGTGGAGCTCTATATAAGCAGACTGGCTGAACCCTTCAGTTCAGTTCTGTCCTGGCCTGTGAATAAACAAGAGCTGTTTGAAGAATCGCTGTGTCGTCTGATATGTTCACCCACAACTTAACACTCCATATATTAGGAAAACAGTGACAGGTATGACAGGGACCCTAAGTGCGTTTTCAGTCTCATTTAACACTGGTCCACTCACCTGTGGTGACCACCAGGTCGTAATAATTGACTGAGCTGCACCAGTATCTGCCGTGATCGCTGTCCGTCACATTGCTAAACTGAAGGGAGTAATTTTGAAGCACCCTGAGGCGATCCCAGGCCTCTGGGAGACGAGTCACGGGGCCGTTCCCCCGCTTGGAAAAGAGAAGGGTGGGTCCGCTTTGCTGAAGGTACCAGGATACTTCCCCATGTTCGCCAGGACATGGCAGCTCCGGCGAAGAGCCTTTCTCTGCATATATCACTTGTGGGGAGAGAAGGCTTCGTTAGGCCCCAGAAGGTTAGGAGACACAAGAGAGACACCTCAGATGTTTTGGAACACAGCTCACATCACCCAACATGGCCAACAACAAAGGATTTTGGGAGTCTGCAGTCCAGCACATCTGGAAGACACGCCATTGGTAACCCCTGAACTGGCAGTGCCATATCTAACATTAGAAACAGAAGAAGCTGCATTGTTTGGAGTCATACCATTGGGTTTGGGTGGGGCGGAACAAGACATTCTCTTAAATTTTTATTTTTTGGGTCAGGCTCCCCCTGAACCGTTGGGGAATCTCAGCCCCTCCGCTGGACAATGTCCTTCCACGGGTGGAGAATTTCAGCCGACACTATGACTCCCACCCAACAGATTTTAAGGTTGTCATGGGCTTGGCCTCCACTCATCACAGCCCTCCTCATTGAGCTTGTCACCTCCAACATCCACAACTATGCCGTAGCAACAGTGTTTTGTTCAGTATTACAGAGCCAAATCATTCAAACCGAGAGAATTTTTCAGAGAATAATCCCCCCCCCCTTGCCTTCCCAAGAACCGTTGGAGAAAAAACTCCCTCCCATTCGGCCTACTTTGAGAACATTTGGCAAAAAGTTCCTCCCACATCCTCCGGCCAACTGAAAATAATGTGGAGAAACATGGAAGGCCATTTGCCCAGTGTGGTCCCCAGGATGAGCCTCAGCCATCCTATGAATAATTCCTTCAAATTATACAACCAGTATCATTGAGTTAGGGACACGGGTGGCGCTGTGGGCTAAACCACAGAGCCTAGGACTTGCCGATCAGAAGGTCGGCGGTTTGAATCCCCGTGACGGGGTGAGCTCCCGATGCTCAGTCCTTGCTCCTGCCAACCTAGCAGTTTGAAAGCACCTCAAAGTGCAAGTAGATAAATAGGTACCACTCTGGTGGGAAGGTAAACAGCATTTCCGTGCGCTGCTCTGGCTTGCCAGAAGCGGCTTAGTCATGCTGGCCACATGACCTGGAAGCTGTACGCCGGCTCCCTAGGCCAGTAAAGTGAGATGAGCGCCGCAACCCCAAAGTCGGTCACGACTGGACCTAATGGTCAGGGGTCCCTTTAAAAGGTAAAGGTACCCCTGCCCGTACGGGCCAGTCTTGACAGACTCTAGGGTTGTGCGCCCATCTCACTCAAGAGGCCGGGGGCCAGCGCTGTCTGCAGACACTTCCGGGTCACGTGGCCAGCGTGACAAAGCTGCATCTGGCAAGCCAGCGCAGCACACGGAACGCCGTTTACCTTCCCGCCAGTAAGCGGTCCCTATTTATCTACTTGCACCCGGGAGTGGTTTCGAACTGCTAGGTTGGCAGGCGCTGGGACCGAACAACGGGAGCGCACCCCGCCGCAGGGATTTGAACCACCGACCTTTCGATAGGCAAGCCCTAGGCGCTGAGGCTTTTACCCACAGTGCCACCCGCGTCCCTTAGGGGTCCCTTTAGCTTTACCTTTATCATTGAGTTGGAAGGGTTCCTGTGGGCAAATTCAGAGCTAGAGCATCCACAGCAGCCTCTCCTTGAAGACGTCTAACAAACTGCTCCCATTGCCTAATTTTTCCTAGCCTTAAAGAGTTTCTCCTACTGCTCAGCTTAAACCCACTCTCCTGCAACCTTAGGTCAAGTCCTGCCTTCCAGGGGCAGCAGAGAGCAGGTATTTGCCCTTTTCCACCCAACAGTTATTCGGGTTTTGGAAGAATCTGTGTGTGTGTGTGTCCATCTCCCTTGGTCTTTTCTTTCTGTAGTCTTAATAGTCCTTTCCCAGAAGTGTCTCACCAGGCGGGCAATTACTGCTGTGCTAGCTTCCTGCAGGTGGGAGGTCAGCATGGTGCAACACACCAGCAGAGCCAATCCCAGATCTTCCAAGATCTCCTACTGTCCAGGATTTACAGGAGCTGTCCTGGTTTCTGATTTGATCCCTGAATGTCCCGCTTTTCCTTAGGACATCCCTATTTTCATCGGAAAAATATTGGAGGGTGTGGAGTTATGAACATACACACACACACACACAAACCGAGCCAAGGAGATGACTATACAACCTTTAGAAGACATCTGAAGGCAGCCCTGTATAGGGAAGTTTTTAAATGTTTAATGTTTTATTGCCTTTTTATATACAGTGGTACCTTGGTTCTTGAACTTAATCCATTCTGGGAGTCCGTTTGATTCCCGAAACGGTTTGAAAACCAAGGCGTGGCTTCCGATTGGCTGCAGGAGCTTCTTGCACTCAATCAGAAGCCATGGAAGTCAAGTCGGACGTTCGTCTTCCAAAAAATGTTCGCAAACTGGAACATTCACTTCGAGGTTTTCGGTGTTCGGGAGCCGATTTGTTCAGGAGCCAAGCCATTTGTGTACCACTGTATGTTGGAAGCTGCTCAGAGTGGCTGGGACAACCCAGCCAGATGGGCAGGGTATAAATAATACATTTATTATCATTATGATGATGGAATAAAGGTAAAGGGAAGCCTGAGCATTAGGTCCAGTCGTGGCTGACTCTGGGGTTGTGGCGCTCATCTCACTTTATTGGCCAAGGGAGCTGGCATACAGCTTCCGGTTCATGTGGCCAGCATGACTAAGCCGCTTCTAGCGAACCAGAGCAGCACACGGAAACACCGTTTACCTTCCCGCCGGAGTACCTATTTATCTACTTGCACTTTGACGTGCTTTCGAACTGCTAGGTTGGCAGGAGCAGGGACCAAGCAACGGGAGCTCACCCCGTCGCGGGGATTCGAACTGCCGACCTTCTGATCGGCAAGTCCTAGGCTCTGTGGTTTAACCCAGTGGTGAGGGAATAGGACGCCCCTATTTTCATCAGAGAAATGTTGGCGGGTATGCAACCCAGTGCTCCTGCTAACGTATTTGCACCGTGCCAACCGACCCACCGCCTCTCCCCTCCCAGTAAGCAACAGCGACCCACCTGCCAGGAAGCTATGGCAGTACCCCCACCACACCCACTAAGCTGCTTCTGACCTCTCCCCAGCCTGGCACTGCCTCCACCCCCTCCACTCCCAAACATATGCAAACCAGCCCATCACTTCTAGGTTTTCATTAACGCCATTACCAAAACAAATGCAATTCAGAAAGCGGGTGGGGAGAGGAATCTTACATTCAGCACCGCCAAGCCGCAAGAAGATGGCAGCCAGAGCAGCAAGGGCCACCTTGAAATTTCGAGGGGCGCCATCCATTTTGGAGGGGAGATGCTTCTGGCTGGACATTGCAGGCAGCAGAATGAGCTCCTCTAGCAGGGCTCTCCTTCTGGGTTCTTACGGTGGTGTTTTGTTGACTCATATGCTGTATTTATTTTATTTCTTTCAAACATAAACTGCTGAGGCGTCAAAGGAAGGCAAAGAATACAGACTTCAAGTCATATCTACATCCGACATACCCTGAGGGCACTGGGAGGATGGCTTATCAATAAGGGCATTATTTTGTTTGTTGTGGAGAAGGCGGAAGTAGCAGGAGGGAGAGGATATATATATAGAAAGACCATCAAATGTCCTGTGCAAGGAGTCCTGCTTATTTGGAAGCCAGAATGGTGCTACAGCTAAGTGTTCGACTAGGACATGGGACTGCCAACCTAGCAGTTCAAAAGCACGTCAAAGTGCAAGTAGATAAATAGGTAAACGGGAAGGTAAACGGCGTTTCCGTGCGCTGCTCTGGTTCGCCAGAAGCGTCTTAGTCATGCTGGCCACATGACCCAGAAGCTGTACGCCGGCTCCCTCGGCCAATAAAGCGAGATGAGCGCCGCAACCCCAGAGTCGGCCACGACTGGACCTAATGGTCAGGGGTCCCTTTACCTTTTAGGACATGGGAGCCCAAGGTTCCTCACTCACCATAAAGATTACTGGTGACCTTGAGGCAGCCTAACCTACCTCAAAAGGTTGTTGTGACTGTGATTAGAAAGAAGTGGAATTTATTGACTGGGGAGGGGGAAGGAGGAAAACACTTCTTATGCTGCAAAAACTATTTATTTCGGAAGTACCGTATTTTTTGCTCTATAAGACTCACTTTTTCCCTCCTAAAAAGTAAGGGGAAATGTGTGCGCGTCTTATGGAGCGAAGGCAGGCTGCGCAGCTATCCCAGAAGCCAGAACAGCAAGAGGGATTGCTGCTTTCACTGCGCAGCGATCCCTCTTGCTGTTCTGGCTTCTGAGATTCAGAATATTTTTTTCTTGTTTTCCTCCTCCAAAAACTAGGTGCGTCTTGTGGTCTGGTGCGTCTTATAGAGCGAAAAATACGGTAAGTCCTGCTAAAATCACAGAGCTTATGCCAAGCTATCTGAAAGACCACATTCCCTCATATAAATCTGTCCATGCTTTGAGATCTTCAGGGGAGAGGCCCTTCTCTCAGTCCTGCCACCCACACAGGCACACTTAGTGGAGACGCAGGAGAGGGTCTTCTCAGTGCTAGCTCCCAGATTCTGGAACTCCCTCCCCGGAGAAGCTAGCCTGGCTCCCTCCTTGCCCTCCTTCCACCAGCGGGTGACTATCTTCTTGTTCCAACAGGCTTGGGGGAACCTCATGAGAGGGCTGCTACGGTGCTGTTTCTATTGTAATTATTAGTGTGGTTTTAGTTTTAATAGTTTTAATTCTACCAATATTTAATTAAAAATTAATGATTGTTTTTCCTATGTTTTAGCAGTTCTTAGATTTTTTCTCTCTATCTTGAGTCATGGGCATAGGAAAGGGGGGCAGGGGGCTGCTCTCTCCCCACCTAAATCATGTAAAACAATAAAAAAATACTTAACTAACTGAGGTTCTCCTCCCTCCCCCACCACACAAATCCTGGTTACACCCATGCCTTGATTTCTGTCCAGTGTAATAATAATCAGTGCTTTTTCACTTAAAAAAAATGTTTAGGGGTACTCTCATTTTGACTCAAGAAAATCACCATTTTATAGTTCAGATCGGGAGAAATAAATACAGTAAATGGACAAAAGCACAAAGATTCACAAAATGTTGAGGGCTATGCGTACCCCTGTATCCCCCCCTCCCAGAAAAAGCACTGATAATAATCATAGTCACAACAACAACAACAACAACAACAACAACAACAACAACAACAACAACAATGTTTGTGTAAATAAGGTTGGGACTGGACTGTATGCCTAAACATCCTCAGCAGGGTTGGAACTGAATCCCACTAAATTCAATGGGATTTATTCTCAAGCAAAATAGGGCTGCGGTTCCTTTAAGGGCTAGAGCGACGCGGACGCCCCCTTGCGTTAGCGGCCCTAGAAAGCAGAAGGGAAGAGCAGGCGCCGGAATCGCGTTCTGGGAAGAAAGGGGGGGGGGAGACCAGAAGTCTTTTGTCCCGGTTCCCTTCCTGTACGAAACCCGGAAATGTAGCTCCTCCCCACCCTCTCCCTGCCGGTGCCGTTTCGGCTTCAGGTCCGTCCCAAGATGGCGAAGCTGCTGAGCTGCGTTCTGGGCCCACGGCTGTACCGGGTCTACCGGGAGCGGGACCCCATCAGACCCCGTCGCCTCAGGGCCGAGGCAGAAGACACGTCGCAGGCCCCGCTAGAACCGTCTTGGGTGAGCTCTATCAACTCTTTTCTCCCCCCCCTTTCGGAGACTTGGTATCTCCCTCGTCGCCCTTTACCTTCATAGGGTTGGGGGGCGAAACCATTACTCTTAAGGGGGTTGGCATTGCCCTGCTTTCCTTGATGTCATCATAGAGCAGCCTAAGTCTCATGGAGAGTCCGGGATACCAGTGGGCGATACCATTAGGATTGCGGGGGGGGGGAGTGGAGGAAGAGGTATGAAAAAATCCAATTACTGAGCCCCTTATTTAAACATGGCACACGCCCATCGTGGACAATGTCATTACTGGAGGGTCTGGGGCCACCTTTCTGGGATGAGGCCATCATAAAACACGGGGGTGGCGATGGATTATTCCTGCCCTGAGGATATTTTCCAAAACAGTGGCTAGCCTTGAAGGAGGAATGGAGAGAGAACAATAGCTGGAATGTTGCATCTTTTTGTACAAGACTTCCTCTTCTGTTTCTCCTCCCCTGTTCAAAATTAGCATTGCCACAACAATATCCTTACAGTTGCATTGCAAAGATCCAACAGGTGTAACTTTTTTTTTTGACACGGCACTGTTGGGATGGAATAGGCTGCCCCTGATGAATATCTGCCTGGTGAGAATCTGTTTCTCTAACTTTAAAAAAGATAAGCCTCGTATTTCTGTGTGAAATCCCTCAATGCACCTCTCATTTATAAGAAACAAATGGAAGCAATATTTTAAAATTTAAGAAAGGAAAAGCAGAGAGAATAAAAGCAAAACTAACAGCAGTTTCAAGCAGTCAGCGAGCTGGAAGGGGAGTCAACGCCAAATGCCTGGCCTGGGGAAATTGAAGTGTATGCACTTGGCCCCTGCAACCTTTCAAAGTTGGTGCATTTCCAGTATCTTAAGAGAGTTAATGTACTTGGCATCTGCAACCCTTTGAAGATGGTGCCTTTCCAATATCTTTAAAAGAGAGGGTGTTCTGTAGGCAGGCTGCCACCACAGTCCCCACCTGCCCAGATTCAGAAGATGGGGTACCTGGAGCCACGTCAGTGAGGAAGATTCCCAAAGATCAGACAGGTTAGGAATATAGAAAGCTGCCCTATGCTTCGTCAAACCATTGACCTATTAACTCAGCCAGCGGTGCTGGGGGGCACTGATGGGAATTGCATCCCCAAATATATGGAGGGCACCAGGTTGACAAAAGCCGGTCCACACTTCATAGCAAACACTGTCCAAGGTTTCAGGCAGTAGCATTGCCCAGCGCTATCTGAAGATGCCAGCACTGAACCTTTTACATGCAAAGTTACAGTCCCTTAATTAGTTAGCTTCCATGAAACCCCAGGTTTCCTGTTTGGAAATCACTGTCCTAGTTCATTCCTGATGCCTGTCTGGGCAAACCTGTTGGCAGGAAAAGGCTGTATCGGTTACATGCTAGCAACACACACACAGCTTGCAGTATGGGAATTGGGAGAATCAGGTTGCTCAATGTTTCTTGTTATCTGCAGCGTCCTTGTGTACATCACTACTGCCTTGTCTAGTGGGATAAGCAGATATTTTTGTTTCCAAGGCTGACTTAACTTTCGCCTACATTCTTCCTGGCACGCATGGCTGCAAGGCCGCATCTTCCAAAAGCTGTGCCTTAGTGGCCATTTTGCTTTTGACTTGAGTTTTGTACGGTGCCCTGCATCAGGAGGGCCTAGCCTGCATCCTTCCAGATGTTGGACCTCCATCATCCGCAGCCAGCGCGGCCAGTGGTCAGGAACCAGAGCCTCATCTGAAGGTGCATAAGGCCACCACCTTGTTGAAGCTAAGCAGGTTCCTGGGTGACCTAGGAACTAGACCGATGCTTAGAGGTGGTGATAGGCCGGGTGCAGGCCAATAAATAGAAGCTGAATCCTGCGAATATGTCTGTGTTCCATGTCCCGAGTTTTCAAGTCAGAGAGGTGGGGAGATTGCCTGTTCTGAACAGGGTTGCCCTCCCCTGGAAGGAGCAGGTCGGTCGCTGAGGGGTACCCCTAGATTTGGCACTTTTCACTGGACGCTCAGTGGGACGCGGGTGGCACTGTGGGTTAAACCACAGAGCCTAGGACTTGCCAATCAGAAGGTCGGTGGTTCGAATCCCCGCGACGGGGTGAGCTCCCATTGCTCGGTCCCTGCTCCTGCCAACCTAGCAGTTCAAAAGCACATCAAAGTGCAAGTAGATAAATAGGTACTGCTCTGGTGGGAAGGTAGACGGCGTTTCCGTGCGCTGCTCTGGTTCGCCAGAAGCGGCTTAGTCATGCTGTCCACATGACCCGGAAGCTGTACACCGGCTCCCTCGGCCAATAAAGCGAGATGAGCGCCGCAACCCCAGGGTCGGCCACGACTGGACCTAATGGTCAGGGGGCCCTTTACTTTACCTTACTGGACGCTCAGGTGGCAGTGACTAGTAATGTCTTTCCATCTCTGGCCGGTTCGCCAGCCACAGCCCCTTTTAGACAGAAATTACTTGGCCTCAGTACTCCATGCTCTGGTAACTTCCAAATTGGATTGTTGCACTTGGCTCTGTGTGGAGCTACTCTTAAAGACAGCTCAGAAATTACAGCTGATCCAAAACGTAGCGGCCAAATTACTGGCTGGGGTTCCATTATGGATATCGCACAACCCCTGTTTTAAAAGAGCTATACTGGTTTCCAGTTCAAGGTGCTCATGCGGCATTTAAAGCGCTAAACAACTTAGACCCCAGATTATCTAGAAGACCACCTCCTCCCATACAGACCTCCTCAGGTGTTAAGTTCAGCAGAGGAGACCCTGCTAGTTGCTCCAGCACCTTCAGAAACTTGTGGCTTTGGCCTAGGATAAGACTTTCTCTGTGGCAGCCCCTAAGTTGTGGAACTCCCTCCAAACAGAGGTAATAAATAAAAATGGTGGCAGGTGGAGAACAAGCAACATCTTCAGCGCTGTGTACCAAACGGTTCATCTAGCCACTAAAATATATTGAGTCATCACAATACTAAAGAGGGCGTACTTATTTCTAGAGTTGCTGCTTTCTGTTTCACTTTTCATCCTCTCCTGTATTGTGCAATTCTCGGGCCTTGCAGCTTCACAGAAATGAAGAATCGCAATACATCACTTTGTGCTTCCTGCCTTCTCTCCCCACCTCCATGGCACCCTCAAATCTGCTCTGAAAGGTTGGCTGGAAACCTAGAGCAGGTTTTTTTTTGGGGCGGGGAGGAGGTTTGCTGGGAGAGGGAGGGGAAGTTCTGCTGTGCTCACAGAATTTGTTCTGCGTTTGCAACGACTTTGTTGGATGCAGCCCAGTCATTCCTGTCTGCCTCGAGAAGTGAGCTTAGTGCTTATTGAATTTGGAGAAACTCTGAGCTCTCCAGCCTCTCCCCAGCAAGGGAGCATTGAAGATGAAGAAACTTGCGCTCTGTATCCGTAAAAATCAAGCTTTGTAGAGGAAGAGCTACTAATCACATGTGAGGGAGCAAAGGGCAGCATGCATGAGCTTAATCCCTTATCATTTAGAAGAGAACGCTTTGCACTTTCTTTAAGGCTGCAACAACAGCTTACTCACCTGCCTTGATCCTTGGCCGCTGCAGCATTGCACCATCCCATTGCTGGCAACTGGCTATATATTGCATGTGAAGCTGTGCAGTGTGGCTGGCTTGAGTTGCAATCCAGTCTGAGGAATCTTTGGCTCTCCGCACGTGCCTGAGCTATAACTCCCATCATCCCTGCAATTGGGGCTGGCGGGAGTTGTAGTTCAGCCTCACTTGGAGGGCCAGAAATTCCCCGGACTTGCGATATGTCATCGTGAAGAAGATGGCAGCTAAACTCCCCAAATGGCTGCTGTGTTCGTAGGACCGCCTTCCCCCACAACCTGCTGCCCTCTGGACGTCTTAGGCTACAACTCCCACCAGTCCCATTAGCCCCAAGCACTGGAGGGCAGGACCAGGTTGGGAAAGGCCGTCCCTGAGGAAATGATCTCCCCTCTCCTCCTTCATCCCCTGTACAGTGGTACCTCGGGTTAAGTACTTAATTCGTTCCGGAGGTCCGTTCTTAACCTGAAACTGTTCTTAACCTGAAGCACCACTTTAGCTAATGGGGCCTTCTGCTGCCGCCAGAGCACGATTTCTGTTCTCATCCTGAAGCAAAGTTCTTAACAACTTTTTAGAATAATTAGGTCAATAACGTCCTTAGGAGGACAACCAAATTTAAGCACAAATTCGACCCACAGCTGTGAGGCATTCGCAAGCTTTTTTGCGGAGAAAGTCCTGTTGCTCCGCCGTGACCTCCCTGCCAATTTAGATACAGTGACTGAACTGGAGGCCCATCGACTGACTTCAGGTCCAGTGTTGGACCATTTTGATCGGATACTCCCTACTGATGTGGATAGATTCCTCCAAGTTGGTAGGCCCACCACCTGCCTCCTTGATCCGTGCCCGTCTTGGCTGATTAGGGAGTGTCCAGATGTTGCACGGACCCCCCTGGTTGAAATTATCAATTTGTCCCTTGACACGGGGACATTCCCAGGGGAACTGAAGGAAGCAGTGGTGTGTCCACTCTTAAAGAAAACTTCATTAGATCCCTTAGACCTATCCAATTACCGCCCAGTTTCAAATCTTCCATACCTGGGTAAGGTAATTGAGAGAGCGGTTGCTGAACAGCTTGGTAGGTTTCTGGAGGAAACATCGGCATTAGATCCATTTCAGTCCGGTTTCCGTCCTGGTTTTGGGACGGAGACGGCTCTGGTTGCCCTAACAGATGATATCCGTAGACAACTGGATCGAGGCGGGTCAGGACTGCTGATCCTTTTAGATTTGTCAGCAGCCTTTGACATGGTCGATCATGATCTTCTGGACCACCGCCTCGCAGACGTGGGGATACAGGGCATAGCCCGTAACTGGTTGTGCTCTTTTATCTCTGGTCGGGGACAGAGGGTGGCACTAGGGAGGGAAATGTGGTCGCGCCACTCCTTGGTGTGTGGAGTGCCGCAGGGCGCAATTCTCTCCCCGATGCTTTTTAACATCTTTATGCGCCCCCTTGCCCAGATTATCCGGAGCTTTGGGCTGGGCTGTCACCAATATGCTGATGACGCTCAGCTCTATCTGCTGATGGATGGCCACACCGACTCGGCCCCGAACACACTGACCAGATGCTTGGAAGCTGTGGCTGGATGGTTTCGTGGGAGCCGATTGAAACTAAATCCTTCGAAGACAGAGGTCCTATGGCTAGGTCGGGATGGCATGGGGATGAGGGACCAACTCCCTTCTCTTGCGGGGGCCCAATTAGTGCCATTGCCTTCCGTTAAGAGTTTGGGTGTAATCCTTGACGCCTCCCTTTCCATGGAGGCGCAAGTTACAGCAACAGCCAAGGCGACATTTTTCCACCTTCGCCGCATCAAGCAGTTGGTCCCTTACCTTTCCCGCCCCGACCTGGCCACAGTGATCCATGCGACGGTCATCTCCAGGCTTGAGTACTGTAATTCGCTCTACGCGGGGCTGCCCTTGAAGCTGTCCCAGAAACTCCAGCGGGTGCAGAATGCTGCAGCGAGGCTCCTCACGGGGTCTCTGCCATGGGAGCATATTCACCCAGTGCTTTTCAAGCTGCACTGGCTCCCAGTGGAGTACAGGGTCAGCTTTAAGGTGCTGCTTTTGACCTTTAAAGCCCTTCACGGCCTAGGACCCTCGTACCTACGGGACCGCCTCTCCTGGTATGCCCCACGGAGAGCCTCAAGGTCCATAAATAACAACACCCTAGTGGTCCCAGGCCCTAAGGAAGTTAGATTGGCTTCAACCAGAGCCAGGGCCTTTTCAACTCTGGCTCCGGCCTGGTGGAATGCTCTGCCTCATGAGACCAGGGCCCTGCAGGATCTGATTTCTTTCCGCAGGGCCTGTAAGACAAGAGTTGTTCCGCCTGGCCTTTGGCTTGGAGCCAATTTGATTCCCTCCCTCCCTCTCTTTCTTTTTTCTTTTCCTTCTCCTCCTGCAATGAGGCTACATTTTAATATTTTAATGTTCCATTATTTTAATGTTGTATTTTATTTTTGTTTTTAAGTTGTAATCATTCTTCTTGTTTTTATTATTGCTTGTAAGCCGCTCTGAGCCCGGCCTTGGCTGGGGAGGGCGGGGTATAAATAAAAAATTATTATTATTATTATTATTATATTAACCCGAGGTACTATTTCTGGGTTAGTGGAAATCAGAAAGGTTTCTGTGGTTTACATGAGTAATAATACAGCATCAGTAAAAGTTTCCTGTCGTTTGGGAACTAGGGTCGTGTTGCCTACAGATACAAATGCAGGGGTTAATTGCTTAATTGGCACCAGGTCCACCCCCCCACCCAAAAAAACCCCATGCGCCAGCTTTTCAAAAGAAAAGCATCCTTCTCTCCCTTCCCTCCTCTAGCCCTTCTTCAAAAGACTTAAGCCCAAATTCAGCAAGTGTTTTGTTTCCTTCCAACAGGAATCTTACTACCAGCCACGGACTCTTGAAAAACATGCGGACAGCATCCTCGCTCTGGTGAGTACATACTCTGCGTGTTCCGTCCGCCAGTGTGCTCTTTATCTCCCAGCTGTTCTAGACGACCTAATGGCAGTGTACTCGTTCTGCAAAATGTGTTGGAAGCTTTGGGGGTTCCACTTAACTCAGGGGCACAGAGGGGGGTGCTGCGGTGAGCTGCCCACGGAGTCCGCCTAGTGGACGCAAGCCCCACGCTGCTGTTTCAGGCAGCGCGGGGCAAGCCACCCGTCACTCCCGAGAGAGACGTGTGGGTTGGGCATACTGCAGGCCAGGCCCCACTGTACGTTCTGCCACCTGTGGTGTGCCATTTTGTCCCCCCCTCAGGGATGACACCCGGGGCGGGCCGTATCCCCTGCACCTCCCTTCCTATGCCCCTGACTTGCAGGTAGTTCAATAGCCCCCCCCCCATGTTAAAGCAAAGCAAAACCCCAGAAGCTTACTACAAGTTAAATATTAAACCATGCAGCCTATGAGGGACAGCCCAGAATATAGTCCAGTCCCTGCTATGCTTGTTTTCTGCTGGCAGGAAGGTTTTGAGATATGTGTGTGTGTGTATACATACATACATACATACATACATACATACATACATACAGTGTGTTCAAATTGGGGAAAATAAATACAGTAAATGGACAAAAGTACAAAGATTCACAAAATGTTTAGGGGTCTGTGTACCCCCAGAAAAAGCACTCTGTGTGGGGGGGGGCAATTTTCAAAACCATGATTCCGTGATCTGCCACCCAACGTGGTCCAGGCCCTTCCTACTTCATTTTACTGAAGTCCTGGCACATAGTGAGGTAATAGATTGATGAGATCACATTCTGCACTGAACCATTGGCGGAGGTCTTAAAAATAAAATAAAACCAGTCTTCTTTCTTGCATGTAATAATCTAGCACGGCAGGGAACGAATGCATTGAACCTTTCCCCCTGTTGCACTAGTTTTCTACAGGCTTGGAGGGCTGTTTGTTTGTTTACAGGGGGAAGCATTCAAGAATCCCAGCACACGTCCCTCACATGATCCTCCATTCTACGATGGTGCAATCCAGAGTGCCGTTCATCCTGCATAATAATGTGTAGGACAGCTGGTGCCCGTCCTGAGGAATTTGGGTTTCCACCTCTCCCTGGTCCAGAATGTAACCTTTTACTAAGAGGTTGTTGAGAGAAGCAAGACCTCATTAGGAGCAGCTCAGTGAAAGCATGTTTACTTGCAACCCAGTCCCCCTTGGCTTCCACTAGTAGCCATGGATGCAGCGCTGCACATTGCAGAGTTGATTCTCTCTTCTCTCTGAGCATTAAACCGGCTCCCTTGGCTCCCTTCTCTCTGTCGCTTAACACACCAGGGCCTTTGTCAACGAGCCCCCAGAAATGCCCAGGAAAAGCCTGCTCTCTTTGTGACTTACGCCGCTCCTTTGCTCTGTCTCTGCAGGCTTCCGTGCTGTGGTCCATTTCCTACTACTCTTCCCCGCTCGCTGTGTTTTACCTGTACAGAAAAGGTAACGGGCTGCTGCTCTCTGGGCAAACTCTTTGGCAAGGTGCTGCTGGCTCAAGCGTAGCGCTAGAAAGCTTCCGGCGCTGGGAGGTTATGGGGGTGCGGGACTGTGAGCTCAGTGGTAAAGCACTTGTCTTGCATGCAGAAGGCTCCAGGTTCAATCCCCGGCCTCTCCAGGTAGATCTTGGAAAGATTTGTATCCAAAACACGGGATGTCCGCTGCCTGGTAGGATGAACGAGGTGCAGAAGCCGCCTTACGCCGTGTCAGACCTTGAATCCATGCTGCTTAGGATTCTTTATACCACATGCAGAGAAGCTACAGCTCATCAGACATTGCTGAACTACAACTCCCATCATTCCCTGGCCCTGCCCTCTGGGGTTGATGGGAGTTGGCAATTCAGCAACATCTGGAGGCTCCCACACCTGGCACAACCAACCCTAAGCTACAGGGACTGGCGGTCTGACCATGGTATAAGGTCAGGGCAGAAAATCCTAAAATTTGCACTGAAAAACACTATCGTTGCCACAAGAAAACTGCTGGTGTGCCCTGAGAAATAAATTTAAAGTTACTGGCGAGCCAAAAGTGCCCCCTTACAGTAGAGGCTGTGCACCACATCTTGTTTTTGCTTTTAAACTCTTTATTTCATGCTTTTACCCTGTATTTTCATCCTGTGAACTACCCTGAGATCTTCGGATGAAGGGTAGTTATCTAAATTTAATAAATAAGTCAACCTTCCTCCTGGCTTCTGCCGGGTGGGTCAGGGGGTGACTCCGCTCTTGTCCTTGTGTTTCATATTGTTGTTGGGTCAGGCGGGCAAAACAAGGGACTTCTTCACACAACACATACTTAAAGCTGTGAAATCCACTCCTGCCAGAGGCAGTGAGGGTTGGTAATGTGGGTGTCTTCAAAAGAGGAATATTGCCAGTCTACAGACCTCCCGCAGAAGAGGCACACAAAGAAAGGTTTATATGGAGAGAGGGAGGGACACAGGTGGCGCTGTGGTCTAAACCACTGAGCCTCTTGGGCTTGCTGATCAGAAGGTTGGCGGTTTGAATCCCTGCGACGGGGTGAGCTCCCATTGCTTCTGTCCCAGCTCCTGCCAACCTAGCAGTCGGAAAGCACGCCAGTGCAAGCAGATAAATAGGTACCATTGCAGCAGAAAGGTAAATGGCGTTTCCGTGCGCTCTGGTTTCCATCATTGTATCCCGTTGTGCCAGAAGCAGTTTAGTCCTGCTGGCCACATGAACCGGAAAGCTGCCTGTGGACAAACGCCGGCTCCCTTGGCCTGAAAGCAAGATGAGCGCCGCAACCCCATAGTTGCCTTTGACTGGACTTAACCATCCAGGGGTCCTTTACCTTTATGGAGAGAGGCAATCCCTGAGGTATTGCGGTCCTGAGCCATTTAAGGCTTTGAAGGTCATAAACTAATGCTTTGAATTGGGCCCAGAAACTAATTGGCAGCCAGTGCAGTCGGGCCACGACCAGCGCAATATGCTCTTGCTCCAATAAATGTTTGTTCCTTATAGGATATGGCCGTTCTTTCTCGGGGAACTGCCCTGCATCACGAGGCATCTGCCATTCAGGGCCAGACAAAGGATTCCTTGTGCGCATGTTGTGTGGAGAATGAGAAGGAGATTTTGCAAGGCTGACTTCTGCCCTGCAAATGTTTCCTCAGATTTTTTGGTGTGTGGGGTTTCCCCCTCCTCCACTTCCCAAAGTTTGCCAGTGGTAATCTTCCTCCCCCCCCATTATATTTTGGGGAGGGGTGAACCCGGAGCCTCCTAGTGAGTTCATAGATGGGGTGAAATTTGAATCGGGGCGGTGAGCCGCATCCTGCATCACCGCTTGGTCTCTTAGCAACTCGGCAAATATTTTATTACACTTGGAAAACAGGCGCGTATCATTGGACGTACATTGGGCTTCCTCTTTTCAAAGCTCAGCTCAGCTTACGTGGGGCTCCCGGCTGTCTCCCGTCTGGGCATTAATCCCGTCGTGTGTGTGTTTCAATTGCCAGCTACCTTCAGCCTGTTTTCTTTAGAAAGGTGGCTAAACGCATTCAATAAGCAGCACAAATGCTACAGGAGCAGCAGGTTTTCCCAGACTGGCCATTGCACACAGCGAGAACCTTGCTTTTCCCACAATTTCGACAATAAAGATATTATTATTATTATTATTATTATTATTATTATTATTATTATTAATTTTAGTTATATTATTTTAAAAATAACTCCCACAGCATGAGGCATTTTTAATCTTCCTAACAGCATGGGGGACACCTGGCTTGAGAGCAGTACATGTGAAAAGGATCTAGGAGTCTTGGTTGACCACAAACTTGACATGAGCCAACAGTGTGACACGGCAGCTAAAAAAGCCAATGCAATTCTGGGCTGCATCAATAGGAGTATAGCATCTAGATCAAGGGAAGTAATAGTGCCACTGTATTCTGCTCTGGTCAGACCTCACCTGGAGTACTGTGTCCAGTTCTGGGCACCACAGTTCAAGAAGGACACTGACAAACTGGAACGTGTCCAGAGGAGGGCAACCAAAATGGTCAAAGGCCTGGAAACGATGCCTTATGAGGAACGGCTAAGGGAGCTGGGCATGTTTAGCCTGGAGAAGAGGAGGTTAAGGGGTGATATGATAGCCATGTTCAAATATATAAAAGGATGTCACATAGAGGAGGGAGAAAGGTTGTTTTCTGCTGCTCCAGAGAAGCGGACACGGAGCAATGGATCCAAACTACAAGAAAGAAGATTCCACCTAAACATTAGGAAGAACTTCCTGACAGTAAGAGCTGTTCGACAGTGGAATTTGCTGCCAAGGAGTGTGGTGGAGTCTCCTTCTTTGGAGGTCTTTAAGCAGAGGCTTGACAACCATATGTCAGGAGTGCTCTGATGGTGTTTCCTGCTTGGCAGGGGGTTGGACTCAATGGCCCTTGTGGTCTATTCCAACTCTATGATTCTATGGGAAAACATAATTTATTATCTCTCTCACACACACCCCACTCAAGGATTTGTTATTGGCAGAAGAGCTTCTTCTGTCAGTCTCTAAGAATCTGAGGCTACCCTCCTCACTCCCTCCCCCCCTTTTTGGAGGGGGCACAAGTCTGAAGCCTTCATGGTTTCAGTCAAGTCACAATATCCCTGGCCTATTGACAACCTCGCTTCTGAGACTGGTGTGGAATTCATCTTAGGTAAAGGGACCCCTGACCATTAGGTCCAGTCATGGCCGACTCTGGGGTTGCGGCGCTCATCTCGCTTTACTGGCCGAGGGAGCCGGTGTACAGCTTCCGGGTCATGTGGCCAGCATGACTAAGCCGCTTCTGGCGAACCAGAGCAGCGCACGGAAACTCCGTTTACTTTCCCGCTGGAGCGGTTCCTATTTATCTACTTGCACTTTGACGTGCTTTCGAACTGCTAGTGGGCAGGAGCAGCGACTGAGCAACGGGAGCTCACCCCGTCGCGGGGATTCGAACCGCCGACCTTCTGATCGGCAAGTCCTAGGCTCTGTGGTTTAACCCACAGCGCCACCCGCATCCCAGAGTTCATCTTAAATGATTATTAATTTCAGTCAGCTCAGTCTGACATGTTGCATTGTTTCTATTTAGTTGCATGAGGTGTCTATATCCCACGTGAATAATGTGATCATTTAATGCGTCCCTCCCTCAAATCGTAATCTTGGGTAATGAGGACCAATAGAATACAGTGGTACCTCGGGTTAAGTACTTAATTCGTTCCGGAGGTCCGTACTTAACCTGAAACTGTTCTTAACCTGAAGCACCACTTTAGCTAATGGGGCCTCCCGCTGCCACCGCACCACCGGAACACAATTTCTGTTCTCATCCTGAGGTAAAGTTCTTAACCTGAAGCACTATTTCTGGGTTAGCGGAGTATGTAACCTGAAGCGTATGTAACCTGAGGTACCACTGTAGTTGCCAAAATGGGGCAAACGGGGTGAGGGAAGAGGGAGTTAACAACATGTTCAGAGGAGCCTTCAGCTTTGCAGAAGGACAGAAAATATTTTTTTAAAAAAACCAACAGCATCTGATGTCCGGGCCTGCCGGTAGCTACAGAATAGTGGTCATTTTAAAAGAAAAATGGGTGTGTTATGTTCTGCTGGAGCCTAACAGCATATAGCAAAAAGGGAAAAAGGGAGACCCACCTGGCAGATCCCTGAACAAAAGCATTCCTTCCAGAAAGTGAAGGTGCATGGCAACATTTTGTGGCTGGGCCCGTTTGTTACGTTTTTCGGATCCTGCCGCCCTATTGATGTTCACAGTGCAACTGCCAAGTGTTTCAACATGCATAGGCCGGATGAATCGCAGGAATGTGACGTGTAACAGGGGCAGCGGAGGGGCCATTCTCATGCAGGCAGTCCTCTGCTGGCTGCCAATGCTCTTTCGCGTAAGCACACCGAACGGCTTTCTCGCTGCAAGCGCTGTGCTCGGGAGATGCTGGCCTTTGCCCTTTGTGCACTGATGGCAAATTGCTTATGTGTTCTTCCCATGGGATAGAACAGGGGTAGGCAACCTGAGGCCTGGGGCCCGGATGCGGCCCAATCGCCTTCTCAGTCCGGCCTGCGGACGCTCCAGGAATCAGCCTGTCTTTACATGAGTAGAATGTGTCCTTTTATTTAAGATGCAACTCTGGGTTATTTGTGGGGCATAGGAATGCGTTCATTTTTCCCCTTCAAAATATAGTCCGGCCCCCCATACGGTCTGAGGGACGGTGAACCAGCCCACGGCTGAAAAAGCTTGCTGACCCCTGGGATAGAATAAACGTTCTGAGCGCAGTTTTTGCTGTAAGAAAAGCATCCTGTGCAAAGCAGCCTCTTGAGGTTCCGTGCGCTTGTTCTGACTGCCTCCCCCTCTTTGCCTGTCTCTCTTTCCAGGGTATTTGACGGTGTCGAAAGTTGTTGCGATCTCTCACTATGCCGGGACAATGCTGCTCTTGCTGGCGGGGATCGCCTGCCTCAGAGGTGAGCGTTTCCTGGAGTCTGAAGGCTCTTGGCAGATCCCCCTGCCCAATACCTCCAGACTACAAAGTCACATCATTCCTGGCTAGGGGCAATGCACGCTGGGGCTGACGGGAGCTGGGGGTTGTAGTCATCTATGTTTTACTCAGAGCAAAGCCATTGATAGACCCAAGTTAGACATGTTCATTAATTTCTGCAGGTCTACTCCAAGTAGGACCAGCATTGACTGGAGCCCAACAATGTCTTGGAAACCTTATCCGCTGAGTCAAGAGCCACCGTTACCTTCTTTGGATTTTGGTGGCATGAAATTGTCCGATTCATATTTTTTATGTAGGGCCATCAATGCATTTAAGCTCACAACATGCTTGGGGGAGGGGAAGCAACCTAGAAGCTATCACACCACAATTATAAAATGAGTAAAACAGAAAGAAAACAGCAGATTAAACAAAGTAAGCCTGATGGTTTGCGTCCAGCTAATAGGCAAAAGCAGGCTGGCTGAAATCAATGGACTTTAGTTGGTCGCCACTGGTTTCAGCGAGTCTGCTTCAGATTTTGACTTACTTGGATTCAACCCACCTTGGCAGGGTAGCACAAGGAATAAAGTCACGTCTGTGCCCCAAGGAGCTTCCAAACAACACTTCGAGCAGGAGAACGGCCAGTGGGCGAGAACGACAGCAATAATATTTGTGATATCAAGGGGTTAAACAAAAGGCTTCATAGAAGAGAGAGCTTTTGAGGAGGGGTGGGAAGAAAGTGAGTGGGGAGGTGGTGCTTTGTGGGTGCTGAAGCAGAAGAGGCAGCCAGATGCTGTAGGGCAGGGGTGTCAAACTCAAATTCATCGGGGGCCGCATCAGCAGTTTGGTCACCCTCAAAGGGCCGGTTCGAGTTCGAGTGTCTTGAAAGCCCATGACACCTTTAACAGCTGGATTAAGTAATGCAGAGCTTCTGGCTCATGGAACACTACACCTTGATTTCATTTGAATACATATATGAATATAAAAATTGTTTCCTGTTTGGCTTGGTGTTTAAGTTACACAAGATGTGCAGGTTTTAATTTTTCTCATTCCCCAAATTTTAATCAAGCATTTGTTTGGATTTTTTCCCCTTTGCTACCTACCCTAAACCTTTGAGGAGGGTGGGAACTGATGGCCGGACCCTGTAATAACATTGAGGAAAAAATTGCATGAAATAAACCAATTCCTTATCAGCTTCTTTTTCCATATATAAACCAATATAAACCAATTCCTTATCAGCTTTTTTCCCATATATAAACCAATTCCTTATCAGCTTTTTTTCGATATATAAATTTTTGCAACACGCACCCTGCGGAAGCCGCGCCTGACGTTATTTACGTATCGAATTTGCTTTTGAATCGCGAGTCCCCAGAGGCAGAGGATGCTGTTCATTGGGCAGTGCGGAAACGCGCCTAAAGAAATAAATAAAGAAAAGCAAAGCAAAAGCACGCTGCCCCGAGTATTCACAGGGCGCGCTCCTGAAACACAAGCGTGCTCTCAGTCTCCCTCTCTCCAACACGCGCGAAGCCGGCTCTGCCCTTCTTCGCGTTCCACCTCGCGCAGGCGCGCTGCGCTCCCGCCGGAACTTATTTCACCCCGGCGAGCCCAAAAAGAAGTTGAGAGCAGCAGCGGCAGCCTCCCATATCCAACCCCGCCCTTCCCGTGTTAAATAAGTCTCGGCTAGGTAGCTGGAGGAGGGGGAGGTCTGCGCCTGCGCAGAAGGGACCCGAGGCGCCCTGCGCGCGCGCCGCAGCCCAAGCTTCCCTCACAGATATATATAGACCAGGCTACACGGGCCACATGACGAGGTCTCGCGGGCCGGATTCGGCCCGCGGGCCTTGTGTCTGACACCCGTGCTGTAGGGCTTCAGTCCTTGAAAGCTTTTCCTCCTCTTCTCAGGCATCGGTCGCTGGACAAACCCCCAGTATATCCAGTTCATCACCATCCTAGAGGATGCACACCGGTATGGCACTCCTGAGCACAAGGTAAGAGTGGCAGTGATTGACAGGCCCCATCCTGATTGTCTCCCAATGCCCTCCCATCATCTCCTGACTACCCTCTGGGAGCTGCAATCCCAACATCTAGGAGGCCGCAGGTTCCCCATTCCTGATCTGTTTAGACTTACTCCTCGCCAGCGGCAGCCACCCCCTCCTCCTGATCCTGAATCTTCCCAGAAGCAGGAGGACAGTATAGATTTGGAACAGTGCCTTGCAGAGGGGCGTAGTTCAGAAGGCAGAAGCTGGGAAATACTGGATGGGGAATAGCTTGGAGAAGAAACACTGGAAGAAAGAGGCTTAACAGATTCACTGTCTCTGGAAAGCATCCATCCGCTTTTCCCAAGGTTAAGGAGAGCTGAGAAAGTGGCAGAACGGAAAGCACAGAGGGTACGGACTCAGGTTACAAGACATAGGAGTGGTGTAGATTAATAGGGACGGAAGGGGAGTAAGCCTTAATTGGGAGCGCCGCCGTTCTAGAGAGATGCGTTCTGTGTCTCTCGCTGTGATTATTAAAGATTCTAACTGGTACAAAGACTCCTTTTCCTTTGTTCTGCTTATCTGTGGCCAAGGGGGAGGAAGCTGATTTCCAGAAGCCTGACACATGCTTCTCAATTGATCCCGGGAAAGGTTGGTTGATCCCGGGGAAAATATTGAGCGTCAGCTGAAATAGGCGAAAGGTTTGCCTCCTTCCCAGCCTGTGTCTGAAAGGCTATTGAGCCAGAAGCTTTGTTGACCCATTGATTCAGCATCTACATCGGTGATTTTTCTCACGCTTTCTCCGCATTGCAGAAGAAACTCGCCAGTTACAACTTTGACTTCCGGAGCTGGCCTGTGGATTTCCGGTGGGATGAAGCTACGAGTCGGTGAGTGGGTTGGGAGGAAACAGGAGTCTGGCCTCCTAGTCTCTTCTCCACTCTCCATATTCCTTACCCATGAAGGCAGCTCTCGCTTAGGAAAAGCCGGTGTTTCCTGCTATAGGCTTCCCTTATATAGTTAATCATGTTATGCTTCGGTAGATGTGAATGTGCATAAAGGTCCAGCAATGTCCACAATCCTAGGATTGTAGAGTTGGAAGAGATCCTGAGGATCATCTGTTCCAACCCCCTACACTGCAGGAATATGCAGCCATCCCATGCAGGGATCAAACCTGCAACCATGGCGTTATCAGCACCACGCTCTAACCCACTGAGCTATCCAGGATCTCCAGACATCCCCAGCATTAGCTGGGCATTTGCATGCTAGCCAATGCATGACGTCTCCAAGTGATGTGGAAAGAGCATTCATTGGTTGAGACATTTCATACATTTCTGGTTGCTGTGCACATTCTTCCTTGGAGACTTTGCACATTCACCGGCAAATGTATGTAAATTCCAGCGCGTCATTTTTGCACATTACCTAGTTGGGGTAATGTGCAAAAATTAGAAGGGACGCGGGTGGCGCTGTGGGTTAAACCACAGAGCCTAGGACTTGCTGATCAGAAGGTCGGCGGTTCGAATCCCCGCGATGGGGTGAGCTCCCGTTGCTCGGTCCCTGCTCCTGCCCACTAGCAGTTCGAAAGAACGTCAAAGTGCAAGTAGATAAATAGGTACCGCTCCGGTGGGAAGGTAAACGGCGTTTCCGTGCGCTGCTCTGGTTCGCCAGAAGCGGCTTAGTCATGCTGGCCACATGACCCGGAAGCTGTACGCCGGCTCCCTCGGCCAGTAAAGCAAGATGCGCGCCGCAACCCCAGGGTCGGCCACGACTGGACCTAATGGTCAGGGGTCCCTTCATCTTTTAGTTGGGGTACGTAGCTGCCTATTTACCTCCCAGATGTGCATATGTTCTCTGCTAACCTGTTGCCCTCCAGATGTTTGGGGCATGGAGCTGACGGGTCTTGTAGCTCCCAGAGCACCTGAAGGGCGCCAGAGAAAAGTCGGGGTAGTCACTTCCAACTCCCTCCTGCAGGTCAGATTCCCGAAACGTTCCCCTGTTGCGGTCAGAACCAAAGCACCGGAGTGCTGTCAACGGCTTTCTCCACGCCCTGAAGAAGCTGCCCTGCCAGATTGCCAGGTAAACCTCCTTTTTCGCTCTTTGCCCTTTTGCAAAGTATAGCTCAGAAGCATGAGCCCCTGCCTGCTGATGCCCACAGTTATCAGCGTTTGGCCTCTGACATGCCAGGAGCCCAACTTGAATGTGCTCTAAAGACTGGCTGTCTCATATCCTACTCAGGGTAGGGTTTTCATAGTTAACCAGGGTCTCTGTTTTCAATTCATAGAGTCCTTTCTACAGGTCAGTTATATTCGCTGTGAGACATTGTTGTCATAGACATGGTGAGGTTGGTGGGGAGAAAGAAGGCGGGTAACGATCCTTATTTTCCTTAGTATATGTGCAGAGTTATTGTGTCGGTGTCATGAGGGTAGGTTCTTTGAGGTGTTCTCAAAGTAAAGGAAGGATTGAACTCTGATTAATAAGAATACACACAGAGGCTTGAACCAGCAAGACTCTGGGAAGGGTGCGTATAATAATCTGTCTCTCTACCCCTCAGCCCAGGTCATTTTATTCACAAAAGAACTTTTTACAGAGTGTTCGTAAGAACAAATCAGATTTCTTCTGAGCATTTCAACAAACCCCACGTGGGGACAAAGTTAAACTACAAACACTAGTTAGGCATGCATACTTTTGGGTAAATGAATGAAAACCACAAAGGCGTGCATTCAGGAACCCCGGAGGTCATAAACAATCAATACACATGATAAGAAAGATGGCCAGGAGGACAGCGATCATTATCACCTTCATGTGAGACCTGTTTCCTGGCCCTAAGATTAACATCCTGGGATTAACATATCAGAAAAGCTACAGCAAAGAAACTGCCCACCCAGAACGCCTGTCTGTCTCAGTGTGTACGTGACTTGTGAAGAAAGAGAAATGGAACAGGGATGCAGAGGTGTGGATTGATCAAGAATCATATCAAAATAGTTTAAACCCAGTCAACGCAATGCTTTCATTGCTGACACAGATGGCTTACTCTATATTTGTTATAATTCCTCATAGCAATCCCACCTGATCACTATAGTTCTTCATTTGTCTGCTTGTTTGTTTTTGTCGTGGGTGCAAGAAGTTGAAGAGCCCAGAGCATGGTTGACTGGGGGTGCAATGAGCCCCAAACTTTCCACTGAGTTATCCATCCATGGTTGGAGACTCCCTTAGTGCAAAGCTCAGCATGGCGGATGCATGCTTTGGAGACACCGATCCCTTATTTCTCCTTTCCTTTTCCTTTTTCCTTGACAGCTTCATAGTGGCTCACACCTTTGGACGACGCATGCTGTACCCAGGCTCCGTGTATCTGCTGCAGAAGGCCCTCATGCCCATGTTGCTCCAAGGGCAGGCCCGGCTGGTGGAGGAAGTGAGTGCCAGCTAGCTGAGAAGCTGTGATCAGTTTCTCCGTAGCCGCACCGGGATTAAATTTACGGCATGTAATGCCTTAAGAGAAAATATTATGAAAATGATATACAGGTGGTACATGACCCCAGTCAAGCTTGCAAAAATCTACCATTTGCCCGATAATAAATGTTGGAAATGTAAGGAAAATGAAGGTACATTCTTTCACCTTTGGTGGACGTGCCCCAGGATTAAGGCTTTCTGGGAAATGATATATAATGAATTGAAAAAGGTATTTAAATATACCTTCTTGAAGAAACCAGAGGCCTTTCTCCTGGGCATAGTCGGCCAATTGGTGGCAAAGAAGGATAGAATTTTCTTTATGTATGCTACAACAGCAGCAAGAATACTCATCGCAAAGTATTGGAAGACGCAAGATCTACCCACTCTGGAAGAATGGCAGATGAAATTGATTGACTGTATGGGATTGGCAGAAATGACGAGCAGAATCCGTGACCAGGGAGAAGAGTCGGCAGAAGAAGATTGGAAAAAATTTAAGGACTATTTACAGAAATATTGTAAAATTAAGGAATGTTGATGGTGTTGGATTGAAATTGAGTGGTTTCTAGCTGTAAGGTTATAAATGAATATAGATGGGGGGAAAGGGTTTGAAAAATAAGGTAATAATATAAGCTGTAATGCTTTAAATGAAGGATTTGCTGAACAAATAATCTTAATTGGAATACGAGGAGGAGAAGTATGGGGAGGTCTGAGAAATTTGTTATGGAAAAATACGTTTTATGAACTATATGCCTTTTTAAATGTTTTTGTTTGTTCTGTTTTTGTTTGTTTGTTTAAAAAATTGGAAAAATTTTTCTCCGTAGCCAGACGACACGGAAGTGCTGCTTCCAAGCTTTGTTTCTCACCTGGGAAGCTAAGAGGCTTAAATCCCAACCGTGCTCTGTCCCTCTTGTATGTTGCAGTGCAACGGGAAGCGAGCGAAACTGGCGGCTTGCGATGGAAATGAAATCGACACCATGTTCATGGACCGCAGAGAGACCTCTGAGCCCCAAGGCAGGAAACTGGTGAGTTGACACCCAAGGACCAGCGCCTAAGATCTTGTTCATTCATCCAGTGCTGTGCAGGGGCAAGAGATGAAGGAAAGCGATGATAATAATAATAATAATATAATACTTAATAATTTATTTATACCCCGCCCATCTGGCCACTCTGGGCGGCTCCCAACAGAATATTAAAAACACAATAAAACATTAAAAGCTTCCCTAAACAGGGCTGCCTTCAGATGTCTTCTAAAAGTCTGATACAGTGGTACCTCGGGTTACATACACTTCAGGTTACATACACTTCAGGTTACAGACTCCGCTTACCCAGAAATCGTTAGAGGGGGATTTTCCACTGGTGGCTGCTGACAGAGGCTCTGACTCCATGAGACAGGTGTAAAACCAAATTAAATAAAGGTTTTATTTCAAAACAACAAACAGCAAAGCTTCTGGGTGTTTTCCCTACAGGCAGGGTTCAAACTGCAGCTTTTCTCCTTTTGTAGCCATGGCCAGCTGCAACCAATTAGCCCAGAGCTCACAAAAACTGTTCTTAAAGGTATAAACATGTTTCTGTTCAGAATGATTCCCAACAGAAATATTACCTCGGGTTAAGAACTTTGCTTCAGGATGAGAACAGAAACCGTGCATCGGCACAGCAGCAGTAGGCCTCATTAACTAAAGTGGTGCTTCAGGTTAAGAACAGTTTCAGGTTAAGAACGGACCTCCAGACCAAATTAAGTACTTAACCCAAGGTACCACTGTAGTTATTTCCTTGACATCTGGTGGGAGGGTGTTCCACAGGGCGGGCGCCACCACCGAGAAGGCCCTCTGCCTGGTTCCCTGTAACCTCACTTCTCACAGTGAGGAAACCGCCAGTAGGCCCTCGGAGCTGGACCTCAGTGTCCGGGCTGAACAATGGGGGGTGCAGACGTTCCTCCAGATTTGGCTTGCTGCAAGGTACATCTCCTGCTGGCTTCAAACGTAATAGCTTCCCTCTCTCCCTTTTTCTCTGCAGGTTATTTGCTGTGAAGGAAATGCGGGCTTTTATGAAGTTGGCTGCCTCTCCACCCCGCTGGATGGTATGATTCAAGTCTCTCTTTTTCCCCACCAAAAAACAAAGCAAAACTGTTAGGGTTAGAATGGAAGATTCTCCTGGAACTTTGCATTGTGCTGTTTGAGAGAGGGAAGCACATTTGGGCGCAACCGTTCTAGTTCCATTTTTCCAGCTTGGACAGAGTTGCTCAGTCAAGACGTTCTGATTCCCAGAACCTGATGCAGGAATTTTTGACTGTGGTGCTGGGGACTTGTGAATTGCCTTTTGCTGCCTCTTCAGATATTTCTGCGACTGAACCAGAAAGCAGGTGACTTTATCATCTGTGCAACTCTCCACTAATACGTGCCCTTCCCTGGGATGCAGAGATATGCTCGGCACTGATACGTTCAAATCTTGCTGGGGAGAAAAAACCAATCTTTCCTTCTTCTGCTCCCCAAATGCTGTACTTCAGTTGCTGTTCCACTTGATAAAATGAATGGCAATTCCTTGTTTATTGCAACTTGGAAGTGGCGCTGCACGAACAGGCTAACAAGTGAAAATGTCCTTCGACCAAAGAAGCAGAGGCAACATTATGTGAAGCTCGTGGGGACCTGCTTAGGGCAGAACCTCCAAGCCCTTGTTCATGAGATACCGTATTTTCCGCTCTATAGGACGCACTTTTTCCCCTTCAAAAATGAAGGGGAAATGTGTGTGCGTCCTATGGAGCGAAGAAGCCATAGCCCCGCAACCCTCTGCCGGCTGGAGAGGTGACGCGCGGCTATGGCAGGAGCCTCTATAGCCGCGCGTCACCTCTCCAACCGGGAGAGCGCACGCGGGGCTAAAGAAGCCCTCCGCGACCCTCTCCCAGCTGGAGAGGTGACGGGCGGCTGTGGCAGGAGCCTCTCGGCTGCGCGCCTTTCCGCTTCTCCCCGACCTGCTCTTTGGGGCTGGTGGTGGGCTTCCCCCCGCCAGCCCCAAGGAGCAGGTCAAAAGGAACCTGGAGAGGAGAGGGGTCGATGCGCACCGACCCCTCTCCAGGCTTCCGAGGTAGCCACCTGAAGGCGACTGAACGCACCTTAAACGGCAACTTGTTTTAGAGGGGAAAAACAAAAGGGGAAAATTCTCCCCCTCTCTGCGCAACGCCTCCTGCCGCTTCGCTGAAGGGGCGCTGGGCAGAGGGGGGGAGATTTTTTTTTTCTTGTTTCCCCCCCTCTAAAACAAGGTGCGTCCTATTGTCCGGTGCGTCCTATGGTACGAAAAATACGGTACATTCCTCATTAACCAGGCCTTTGGCTGATTAACATCCGATGCCCTTTTAGAATGTGTTGTGGAATAGGGGAGGATTATGGGGTTGTCTTTATTTTTAAAATGTATATTGTGATTTTATGTTGTGGATCACCCTGAGATCTACAGGTATAGGGCAATATACATATCGTATCATCATCATGCCAGTCACCCATGACAGCACCTCTCCCCACTTGCGATTTCCAGCAACCAATGTTTAGAGGCGCACTGCCTCTTGACGGTCAAGTTAAAACGCAGCCATCGTGCCCAGTGACAGCCTTACCTCCTATGAATTCACCCTCTCTCTTTCTCTTTTAGCTGGATTCTCAGTGCTGGGATGGAATCACCCCGGATTTGCAGGCAGCACGGTGAGTTACGTCAAGATTTTATTATTTTTATTTTTTAAAATCATTTTTTAAATTTTTCCAATAAAAACAGTCTATTAACATATCCATATAATCATAATCCAATTAAAAACAATAAACTAAAAAAAAACCAAATTACAGTCCAAATTATTAATTATTACAGTGGTACCTCGGGTTACAGTCGCTTCAGGTTACATATGCTTCAGGTTACAGACTCCGCTAACCCAGAAATAGTACTTCAGGTTAAGAACTTTGCTTCAGGATGAGAACAGAAATCGTGACCCGGCGGTGCAGCAGCAGCAGGAGGCCCCATTAACTAAAGTGGTGCTTCAGGTTAAGAACAGTTTCAGGTTAAGTACGGACCTCCAGCACGAATTAAGTACTTAACCCGAGGTACCACTGTAATTTGTTCTGGGCTTCCCATAGCCTGGACCTCTGTAGTATATCTCCAGTATCTTCGTTCCTGCCTTCTTCTTCTTGTTCTCATTTTTTTCCATATGCGATTCTCAATCATGTCAGAAATCATATATCCTTTCCTCCATCGAGTACAGCTTTGTTTGTGTATATATATTTTTTCAGCTGTCTGTTTACCAGTGCAGCTTTTCCTGATTCCATTCCAATCTTCCAATCCAGGCTGTTGTCCAAGTCTAATTGTTAAATTATTGAGCATACTGTTTGCAATTATTGAGCATACTGTTTGCAAGTTACGTCGAGATTTTAAATTGGGTTACTTTTAGGGCATCCAGTGAATGTTGTCCGGATAAATCCAATTTAGATGGACCCATTTGGAATCGGGCACAGGGGTGGTGGGTGCCTGCCTGCCTCCAGTGGTGAGGAAGATGTGCCCTTCCATTTAGACATTTCCTCAAGTCACTCAGAATTCTGGATATCGAGGCTTCTCTCTTCCTGCTCTCTGCTCTCTGCTTTGCACTGTCTCCCTTAATAAAAGAGAGAGCAGCACAGCAATTGGTCTTTCCACAAGGAAGGGTAGGTCCTACCATCCAGGTTGCGGGGTTAGAATGCCATTCCGTTTAGCACTGGATCGGTGTTGAAGATTCTCGCACAAAAAATCCCAAACCCATGCCTGGAGCATCATATCCTTATGCAGCAATGCAAAATTGACAGAACGGTAGCTTTCTTCCTGAACAGAATTGCAGATGCTTCTGAACAAATAGCAATGACTCCTATTTCAAGTGGGCTTGTCGTATGATCATAGAATTGTAGAGTTGGAAGGGACCCCAGCGGTCATCTAGCCCAACCCGCTGCAATTCAGGGCTCATCGTAACTGCGTGCAAATTGTTTCCATGTATTGAAGCTGCCTCTTCCGTCCTAAAGTCTCTCATTCCCCACATGGCTCAAACAGAACTGTGGCACTCAAATCGGAAGCGTAACACTCAAAAAGGAGCATGTTCAGCTTCCGAAAAAACTTCACAAACCGGAACACTTACTTCCGTGTTTGCAGTGTTTGGGTTCCAAGTTGTTTGAGTACCAAGGCGTTTGAGAACCAAGGTACAACTGTACCATCCTCCTGTTCTCAGAAAGGTTCAGGAGAAGGGGGAGGCGGTCCCCACCATTTCTCCTCAGCCCAGACCTGACAGGACCCTTCTCAAGGGGCAAGCAAACAATTGGAATCATTCGTTTATCCATTGTTATCTGAAGCATTTGTACCCTGCTCTTCGGCTGAGATGGTTCCTGGAACAGCTTACAAAGATCGCTTAGCTAGACAGCCCCTGCTTTCAGGCTCATAGTATCTAAAAGACATGACACAAAAGGAATAGGGAAGGAGGAAGAATTGGAAAAGGAGGTTTGCCTGAAGGATAAAATAAAATACAGTGGTACCTCGGGTTAAGTACTTAATTCTTTCCGGAGTTCCGGTCTTAACCTGAAACTGTTCTTAACCTGAAGCAGCACTTTAGCTAATGGGGCCTCCCGCTGCTGCCGCATGATTTCTGTTCTCATCCTGAGGTAAAGTTCTTAACCTGAGGTACTGTTTCTGGGTCTGCGGAGTCTGTAACCTGAAGCATCTGTGACCCAAGGTACCACTGTAAAAGCAAGAGGAAGCAGAGAGGAAAGGAAAGCTCTCCTTGATTAGGCACACGACATCATCCCAGTTCTCCCAAGAGTCTTAACTCCCAGCCTCTCCTTGCACTGACCATTTCCCTCTCCTGCCTCAGGGAGTGCCGCTGCCTCAGAATGAAGCCAACGCCATGGATGTAGTGATGCAGTACGCCATCCACCGCTTGGGCTTCTTCCCTGAGGACATCATCCTCTATGCCTGGTCCATTGGGGGCTTTACAGGTAAGAAGCGCTGCTAGCCAGAGCTGTGATGCATAGATACCGCCGTGATAGGCAGGGGGAAAGGGATTAGCCAGAGATGGGCTGGAACAGGCAGGAGAACGACAGCATGCAATTTGTCCCTGGATTCCTGGGAATATGTGCAGGGCCTTGTGAAGGAAACCCTTCTTGAAGGCCTAATTATAATAATTTATTATTTATACCCGCCCATCTGGCTGGGTTTCCCCAGCCACTCTAGGTGGCTCCCAACAGAATTAAAAGCAAAATAAAACATCAAATATTAAAAGCTCCCCTAAGCAGGGCTGCCTTCAGATGTCTTCTAAAAGTCTGGTAGTTGTTTTTCTCTTTGACATCTGATGGGAGGGCATTACAGGGAGGGCGCCACCACCGAGAAGGCCCTCTGCCTGGTTCCCTGTAACCTCACTTTTCTTAGCAAAGGAACCACCAGAAGGCCCTCAGAGGTGGACCTCAGTGTCCGAGCTGGACAATGGGGGTGAAGACGCTCCTTCAGATATACTGGGCCGAGGCCGTTTAGGGCTTTAAAGGTCAGCACCAACACTTTGAATTGTGCTCGGAAACGTACTGAGAGCCAATGTAGGTCTTTCAGGACTGGTGTTAAATGGTCTCGGTGGCCACATGATGTCATCTCCCTGGAATTGGGCGAGGGGGGTATTTGTGCCCAGAGATGGGAAGTCCATATAGCACCTGTCCTTTCCCCCACAAGTTGACACAATGTACGGTCTGCCAGTAAGTTCTCCTTCTATAAGCCGGTGCAAACAAGGCATGTCCATGCCTTCAAGAAACCTTGCTAACGGTTCTGATGCTTCTAGCCATAAACAAGAGCGGGGAGTTGGAATAATATTATCAGGTTTGGGAGCAGGAAACCGCAGCCTTAGGATGGGAAGGAGTCAAAACTTGGTGATAGTCAAACAGGGGAGCGGAGTGGCATCGAGGCTCCGTCCAGCGCACATTTGAGTCCTCCGATAACTCCTCTGTCTCTCTCTCTCTCTTCTCTCCTCCAACCCAACAGCCACTTGGGCCGCCATGTCGTACCCGGACGTCAGTGCCCTTATTCTGGACGCCTCCTTTGATGACCTCGTTCCTCTTGCCCTCAAGGTCATGCCGGAAAGCTGGAGTAAGGGGAAGCAAACAGAAAATGCACATCTTTTTTTTCTATGCTCAAATGGTTTCAGACCCTTTTATTTGTTTTGTTTTGAAATAAAATCCACCCCACCACAGAGAGTTAATATGCAATATTTCTCACTGCGGCGCTTTCCGCCTCTCCCCCCCCCCCAAGTGCTCAAACCATTCAGCACCCTAGCAGTAACCCTCGGAAGCCCCTCTCTGGTACACATTTTGGGGGGTCGTGCTGAGATTTCAGTGGCTGCTTGTCAGTAAGTACGTTTCCTGTGATGAGATTTGAAGCAGGAACTCCCATGCTTACAACCACTTTACTAGTTCTCCGTTCACTAGCAAGCCATCCTGGGTGTCTCCTTCTCCCCTCCATAATTTGGGCTCAGGGGACCCTTCGCCTTGATTTTTGTTCTAAGTCACGATCATATCTCTCTTCCCCCCGCCCCAAATGTTCTTTGGCATGATACCTTCTTGCCAGGCTAGGGATAAAGTGTTTCTCCCTTGGCCACCTATAATAAATAATAATAATAATAATAAATTTTTATTTCTACCCCGCCCTTCCTGGTTCAAAAACCAGGCTCAGGGCGGCTAACAACAAATTTAAAACACTTTAAAACACTTAACTTTAAAACAACTAAGCTCTCGTCTTCTCTATTTTAGCCATACCTTTGTACAATATATCACTGTGCCCCACCAAGATCCCCGATCCTGGACAGGCATTCGTATGAACCAAATGTCTTAGTTCACACTTCCCTTTCCATTTCCTTGTAGTTTAAACCCCCCAAGGGTGTGTGGTATTTGTGGTTTCTGCTATGGCTGCCGAGTGTTTCCCCAAAGAGTAAGGGGAGGGTGTTCTAGAGAGAATTCCCCCCCCCCATTCAAAGGGGCCTTGCGATGTTTACAAAATGTACACTTTAAGCAGATATTTACTAGGGCACGGGAACTGTGTGCAGGCAGCGAATGTCAGCCCAGAATCCTGAAATTCTAAAAAGCTATGGGTACAGTCCTCTAGATGTGCACTTTAGGGGTAAACCCCATAGATTTCAAAGAGACACAGCGCTGTCTTACACGCTCTGACAAATAAACAGTCTATCCTGGCACTGTTTGTTCCAGCACACAGCAAATCTATAAGATTTTCCCCGCCTGCTTACCCAGAGATCCTTTTAAGTGGAGATGCCAAGGCCTGTACATGAAGCCATTCACATGCAAACCCTGTTCTCTTATCGGTGGGTTATGATCCCTTTCCTTTAATGCCACATCAATATCATAGAACTGTAGAGTTGGAAGGGAACCCGAGGGTCATCTAGTCCAACCCCTTGCGATGCAGGAATCTCAACTCAAGCATCCATGACGGATGGCCACCCAACCTCTGCTTAAAAACCTCCAAGGAAGGAGAATCCACCACCTCCCAAGGGAGTCCATTCTTCACCACTCTTGGCTGTGAAACCGCTTGATCCCCTTGTTGCCCTTTAATGAGAGATATATCCTAGGTGACAAGTCTACCCAAACAGGCTTAGGTGATCTATTTATTATTAATTAATGAATATTAATGATTAAATTTGTATGCCGCCCTATACCCACAGGTCTCGGGGGAGTTCACAACATAAAACCAAAATACAGTCGTACCTTGGTTCTTGAATTTAATCCATTAAAAGAGTCCGTTTGACTCCCGGAACAGTTCGAAAACCAAGGCGTGGCTTCCGATTGGCTGCAGGAGCTTCCTGCACACAATCAGAAACTGCACGCCGGATGTTCGGCTTTCGAAAATCATACGGAAACCGGAACACTCACTTCTGGTTTTTGATCGTCCGGGAGCCGAAACGTACGAGTTTCGAGGCATTCAGCTTCCGAGGTTCTACTGTGTAAAAACACAAAATAGGTACAGTGGTACCTCAGGTTAAGAACTTAATTCGTTCTGGAGGCCCGTTCTTAACCTGAAACTGTTCTTAACCTGTGGTACCACTTTAGCCAATGGAGTCTCCTGCTGCCACTGCGCGATTTCCGTTCTCATCCTGAGGTAAAGTACCCGAGGTACTATTTCTGGGTTAGCGGAGTCTGTAACCTGAAGCATCTGTAACCCGAGGTACCACTGTACATAATAAAAATAAAAACAAAAACAACCCAATAACACCTCGCTCTCCCCAACACATTTTTAAAAGGCACTGGATGTCAGTCAGCCCAAGGTCTGGTTAAAGAGGAATGCTTTTGCCTAAAGGTGTACAATGACAGTGCCAGTCGTACCTCTCTGGGGAGGGAACTACTAAGCGTCCATTTTGTCTGTGCCACTTCCTGTCAGTGACCAGCCCTCTCCCCCATCTTCACTGCACAATAAGTGGTGACTTTGGGTGGGGGGAGGTAAGCCAGGTTACTGTGAAAACTACGGGAGAGAATTGAGTTACGGACGTGCTTGCTGGTGGACGAAGCTGGTCTAACGCCTTCCCTTCCTTCCGCAGGGGGCTTGGTCACCAGGACTGTGAGGCAACACCTGAACCTAAACAACGGGGAACAGCTTTGCAGGTAGGCAGCAAAGGAAAAACTGGATAGTCAAAAGCGCCGACAGGAAAATGAGGAGAAATTAGCAAACGTGTTGACATCTAATCTTTGGAATAGTGAAGCTGGACTTTGCATATCAGTGAAAATCCGGGGTGGAAATGAGCTGGTTTTAAGAACAGGCAGGCCAGCGGCCCCCATATAGATGGGGTGGTTTTTCCTTCCCAGGGGAGTGCAGCTGGCTGTCTGCCTTTCAAGAGGGTTTTTGAGAAAACAGCCTGTTTCCTTGGCTTTTGACTGAAAGCTTTAATTGCATCGCACAGATTGCTCTCTCATGGAATCGATTGTAATAAAATTTCAGGCTTGTTGCCGGTCGGGAGGCCGTAGCTTTGAAAGGCAGCTTGGAAAGCACGTGATGTTAAATATTAAACCCTTCAGCTGAACGGTTGTCACTTTTATTGGAGCAGTAGCCAGGATCCCCAAATCACCAGGAATACTTTGGGGGGGAAGGGAGAAAGAAATGGAGCCAGGGCAGATTTGGCTTGGTTACAAAATGCTGGATTCCTTCAGCTCGCGGAAACGTTTTGTCTGATTGGTGTGCTGAGGAGAGAGATCCGGTGGTACTGGGATTGGGGATTTATTGAGATTGTGTTGTGGAACAAGGCAGGGTCGGTCTGTAGCAAGACAGAAATCTAGTACCACACTTGCTGTATTTTAGCTGTTGTGGCCAGACCAATAGGCTAATGTAAAGAAATAACATTTGGATGGCATGCTAACAGGGTCCTGTGCAGAATGAGATGGGAAATTCCGTCTGAGACCGACTTTGAGTCTTCGCCTTCTACTAGCCTTCAGCTGCCTGGTGCCTTTCGGATATTGTCGGACTACATATCCCATCATCCATTGGCACGCTCTTGGCATTGCGGTCCCAACGACAACTGGGGTATACCACGTTGCTGAAGGCTGATCCACATAGTACTTTCCGAGATGCTTTCCCTCAGAGCCACCAAGGACCAGAAATTTGATCCTAGTTAAAATGAAAGCTGTGTGAGTTGCCAGCCTCCAAATCGAGGTTTGGCCATTTGGTGGTTACAATCATGACAGCGTCTGCTTTCAACTGGAATTTGGCCCCAGGTCTCCACAAGATAGCAAATGAGCACCCTTAGCTAGCTAGGTTACATGAATTCAACAGACTCAGCGGCTGTGTTTAGGACACCACATCTCAGCTTTTTAAGCCAAGATAATAATAATAATAATAATAATAATAATAATAATAATAATAATAATATCTTTATTGTCACTATTATTATTATTATTATTATTATTATTATTATTATTATTATGTGTGGACCTGCCGTGAGGTCCCTTCGCATTAAGAAACGATTAAACCAAGACGTTTCTGACCACAGCTTCCCATTTTCATCCATACTGGGAGGCTGCAGTTACCAGCTTGGGAACAAGCCAAAATCTCAGCATCAACTTTCAGCTGTGGTTTGTGATCCTGACGTGTTCCAAACCATAGTTTCTTGCTTTGGAGAGAACAGGAAGTTAGAATTACATTGGTACCTCGGGTTAAGTACTTAATTCGTTCTGGAGGTCCATTCTTAACCTGAAACGGTTCTTAACCTGAGGTACCACTTTAGCTAATGGGGCCTCTCGCTGCCGCCGCGCCGCCGGAGCACGATTTCTGTTCTCATCCTGAAGCAAAGTCCTTAACCTGAGGTACTATTTCTGGGTCAGCGGAGTCTGTAACCTGAAGCGCATGTAACCTGAATCGTATGTAACCTGAGGTACCACTGTACTTAGAAGCTTCTTGGTTTCATTGTGGCTCGTGCAAAGGGAGGAGCGAAAGGGTCTTTCTCCGCAGGATATGATTGCCTGAACTGTACCAGTATCTGCTTCACAAAGGATATTTTGGGTTGGTTTACTCGGACAGTTTGCTCTTCTTTTGGAGAACTGCAGTGCAGTGTACCTATGGCTTCTAGCCAATCTCCCAGTCATTTGTCTCGTTGAGCCCAGTTAGCTTAGCTTCGGCAGCAGCATACAATCTTCAGACAACGCACGTGCCTTGACATGGTCTCCTTCTCTTCAGATACCAGGGCCCCGTGTTGCTGGTGCGCAGAACCAAAGATGAGATCATCACTACAACGTGAGTAACAACTGCAGTGGAGAAAAATAGCCTGCTATCTGGCCGGCATTGCTAAGCCGTACCTGTCCCAGCTGAGATGTGAACGATGAGATAATGGAAATCTTGCTTCTACGTAATTGCTGTCCCTCAGAGAAGAGGGTGGCCTAGGGGAAAACCTTTGCTAGAATACACAAGAATAATACAGTCCTAATTCTATGCACTTCTGGTTCTCTAGGGTTCCTGAAGACATCATGTCCAACAGAGGGAATGATTTGCTTCTGAAGTTGTTGCAGCACAGGTGAGCAGATGTTGAAATCACAGTCTCAGCTGCACCATCTCAAAATTATCGTCGGTTCCCTTGCTCTCACATTTTCTCCCGTGTGACGTGACTACTGCCAGGGCGAAGATAAAACCCGCTTACCCACTAACTTGAAAAGGTTCTGAAAATCAATTATGTGGCACTTTTGTGGGTTGACATGTAGCCACATTGTTGTTGTTGTTTAGTCGTTTAGTTGTGTCCGACTCTTCGTGACCCCATGGACCAGAGCACGCCAGGCACTCCCGTCTTCCACTGCCTCCCGTAGTTTGGTCAGACTCATGCTGGTAGCTTCGACAACACTGTCCAACCATCTCGTCCTCTGGCGTCCTCTTCTCTTTTTTTTTTTTAAAGATTTTTATTAAAGTTTCAAAGATTATATAAAACAAAACAAAACAAAAATACAAACAGACAAGAGTAAAAACAAGTATACTTTCAATCCCTTATTTTCTTATAACTTACTTCCCCGACTTCCTCATACCTCCCCTTTCTGTATTCCAATTTCTAATTTATTAATTCAGCAAATCCTTTCCCTTAATTTTCATTCAATTTTTAACCTTTCTTTTCTTTTTGCTTATCCATTACAGCTGGAAACCACGTAAATTCTAAACCAGTGTCATTCTAACATTCATTAATTTTGCAATGTTTCTTGAGATAGTCCTTAAATTTCTTCCAATCTTCTTCCGCTGTCTCTCTCCCCTGGTCTCGGATTCTGCCAGTCATTTCTGCCAGTCCCATATAGTCGTATCACCTTCATCTGCCATTCTTCCAGGGTGGGTAGGTCTTGTGTCTTCCAATACTTCGCGATAAGTATTCTTGCTGCTGTTGTAGCATACATAAAGAATGTTCTATCCTTCTTTGGCACCAATTGGCCGACAATACCCAAGACAAAGGCCTCTGGTTTCTTCAGAAAGGTATATTTAAATACCTTTTTCAGTTCATTATATATCATTTCCCAGAACGCCTTAATCTTTGGGCACTGGCGTCCTCTTCTCCTTGTGCCCTCCATCTTTCCCAACATCAGGGTCTTTTCCAGGGAGTCTTCTCTTCTCATGAGGTGGCCAAAGTATTGGAGCCTCAGCTTCAGGATCTGTCCTTCCAGTGAGCACTCAGGGCTGATTTCCTTCAGAATGGAGAGGTTTGATCTTCTTGCAGTCCATGGGACTCTCAAGAGTCTCCTCCAGCACCATAATTCAAAAGCATCAATTCTTCGGCGATCAGCCTTCTTTATGGTCCAGCTCTCACTTCCATACATCACTACTGGGAAAACCATAGCTTTAACTATACGGACCTTTGTCGGCAAGGTGATGTCTCTGCATGGTAGCCACATACCCTGATTTTTTTGGTAACCCCATTTTTTCACCATCTCTTAACTTCTCCTCTGTTTCACTGCCTTTCCCTCTGTACCCAACACCGACCTTCCTCGCTTTTTGTTGTTGTTGTTGTTGCTGGTTGTGATCCGTTTCAACGAGCTTCTCCCTGCCCCCAGGTATCCCAAAGTCATGGCTGAAGAGGGCATCCGAGTCGTACGAGAATGGCTGGAGGCTTCCACCCCCATGGAGGAAGGTAAAGTTGTCAAATGCCAGGACAGGAGCAGACCACATGGTCCGCCTCCAGGTCTGGTGTGCCACAAACTTCCCATCAGCCCCAACCAGCATGGGCAGTGGTCTGATGGAAGTTTGGGGGCCACGACATATGGAGGCTAATATCACGTTACCTAAGGTAAAGGTAAAGGGACCCCTGACCATTAGGTCCAGTTGTGGCCGACTCTGGGGTTGCGGCGCTCATCTCCCTTTATTGGCCGAGAGTGCTGGCGTACAGCTTCCAGGTCACATGGCCGGCATGACTAAGCCGCTTCTGGCGAAGCAGAGCAGCGCACGGAAACGCCATTTACCTTCCCGCCAGAGCAGTACCTATTTATCTACTTGCACTTTGATGTGCTTTCGAACTGCTAGGTTGGCAGGAGCAGGGACCGAGCAACGGGAGCTCACCCCGTCGCAGGGATTCAAACCGCCAACCTTCTGATCAGCAAGCCCTAGGCTCTGTGGTTTAACCCACAGCGCCACCCGCGTCCCTTCACGTTACCTATCCTTGTGCCAATCTGCAATGGTGCCTTAGGTTGGGCCAGGTATTGCGGACAAGCGTAAAAGTTAGCAGTGATACAGAAGGACCTCCGAAAGCTTCAGACTTCTTCTTTTAAAAAAACTTTCTAGGCCTGTGTTTTTGGCATTTTGCCAAATGAGGTGGGGCAGCACTTGATTTATAAGGGTTCAGGCTTAGGGAGGGGCACTAATGTCTGGGAAGCAACCCCCCATCATCATTCTTTGGGAGCGAGTTGGGGGGCTATTCTGGGGATGAGTCAGGCTGGTGTAGAGTCACAGGTGTCTCCCCCTTCTGCGACAAGCTCCCCTCCCCGCACTGGAATCCCAGAACCAGACAAGGCATGAAAAGGGCAGGGGAGAGTTTGGCTGCATACAGGCGCAGTCTCCGATTGCTTGGGGAAAGCTCTGGAGAGGAGGGGCTTAGACAGCGGGGTACTTTCAGTCTCTGCAACTGATGCATGCAATAAAACAGGCTTCCTCAACCTCAGCCCTCCAGGTGTTTTGAGACTACAATTCCCATCATCCCTGACCGCTGGTCCTGCTAGCTAGGGATCATGGGAGTTGTAGGCCAAAAACATCTGGAGGGCCGAGGTTGAGGAAGCCTGGGTAAGACCTACCAGAATAAGCTGCTGTGCTCATCTGGTCTGACACTCAGCCAAGTGAAGATCGTGGGTTTTTTTTTTACTAATAAAGAGTTACAGTGGTACCTCGGGTTAAGAACTTAATTCGTTCTGGAGGTCTGTTCTTAACCTGAAATTGTTCTTAACCTGAGGTACCACTTTAGCTAATGGGGCCTCCCACTGCCGCTGCACGATTTCTGTTCTCCTCCTGAAGCAAAGTTCTTAACCTGAGGTACTATTTCTGGGTTAGCGGAGTCTGTAACCTGAAGCATCTGTAACCCGAGGTACCACTCTTAATTCCAACTTTGAATGGTGTGATTTACTGCCAGCTTGCTCTTTTGAGAGCTGCAGTCACTCAACAGAAGGGAATAGCACCCTCTCTACAATAGCGTGGGGGGGACGGACCTCTGGACCAGGAGCTGTATGCAACCATTCTGACAAACTCTCCCTGGACCATACACCTTTGCCTGGCTGGAATGTGTCTGTGAACCCTGATTAACTCTGACAATGCCTCTTGCTTGCCTGAATGGATGGCGAGAGAGGGACGTCGGAATGTTTATCAAAACTTTCCCACTGTGCAAAGATATTTTTTTTATTTAAATACTCCTGTTTCCCTGGCCCTGCCCACCGCCAGCATATAGTTGCTGGAAGGTTGCCCAGCAGAGAATGCCTGTCAGCTGAAATACATTCCCTATTGGCGTGCTCAGTTGTCTTTTTAAAAATAAGGTGTGTGGCCAAAGATGAGAGAGAGAGTGAGGCTAAGGTGAAGGGACCCCTGATCATTAGGTCGAGTCGCGACCGACTCTGGGGTTGTGGGACCAAGCAACGGGAGCTCACCCCGTCGCGGGGATTCGAACCGCCGACCTTCTGATCGGCAAGCCCTAGGCTCTGTGGTTTGACCCAAATTAACCACACCTGCAAGAAAATTTATTTTATAATAAATAAACTAGAATTCCCAGATGTGCCACAGTGTGTCAGTAAACTTGCCATGTGGCCGCTAGGGCAGCGTAGTTGGCTTTGAAAACCTGCCGACCTTCAGGCAGCCAGGCCCTCACTCGCACTAACCTCTTCCCTGCCCCTGCAGCCTCTGTTTATAGCCGCTACGAAGTGGAGGACGACTGGTGCCTGTCTGTCCTGAAGTCATACAAAGCCGAAGATGGAGAAGATTTTCCCTGGAGTGTTGGTGAGGCCTGTGCTAGAGGGGAAAAGAGCAACCAGGAGGGAATAACGAGGAAGGGAAATGGAATAATGACCAATTGGGCTTGGAACTGGCTAGCGGCCACATTAGCCGCCAGAAGAGTAAGGATGAGGATGATTGGCCGGGGGCGTTGTCCTTCTTGGTACCTGTCCAGGAATTAGCCAGTGGCGAACTTGGAGCCACCAGTCCCTTTGAACGCAACTTGACCAATTGGGAGTTTAGAACAGACCACTCAATGTTGGAATGGGTGGGTATAAGAGGTGCCAATGAAGACTATTTGAAGGGGGGAAACTTGAGCGGCAATTGTCCACGAGGAAGTTGAAAACTTTAGGAATGGGTCCCAAGTGGAGCAGATAATTCAGGGAACTGGTCAGCTGTATATATAATTTTTGAATTTTTTTAACAATCATGCAGATTAAATAAGTTTCCCAATAAAAATATACAATTTGACTTCCCTGGGTTATTTATTTCATAAAACTTACGCACTGCCTGCTTGTAAAACAAAACCCCAAAGCGGTTTAGGGAAAGGTAAAGGACCCCTGGACGGTTAAGTCCAGTCGAATTTGACTATGGGGTTGCGGTGCTCATCTCGCTTCAAGGCCGAGGGAGCCGGCGTTTGTCCACAGACAGCTTTCCGGGTCATGTGGCCAGCCCAGCATGACTAAACTGCTTCTGGTGCAACGGGACACCGTGACAGAAACCAGAGCGCACAGAAATCCTGTTTACCTTCCCGCCGCAGTGGTACCTATTTATCTACATACACTGGCATACTTTTGAACTGCTAGGTTGGTAGGAGCTGGGACAGAAGCAACAGGAGCTCACCCCGTCACGGGGATTCAAACTGCCGACCTTCCGTTCGGCAAGCCCGAGAGGCTGAGTGGTTTAGACCACAGCGCCACCTGCTGTGGTGATTTACAAATAGATGAAATCAGGAAAAGATGGCAACCATACTTTAAAACAGACATAGGCAAATTCAGCCCTCCAGATGTTTTGGGACTACAACTCCCATCATATCTATCTAGCAGGACCAGTGGTCAGGGATGATGGGAGTTGTAGTCCCAAAACATCTGGAGGGCCGAGATTGCTTTAAAACAATCAAAAGTTAAAATACTAAAACAGCTTAGAACTACCTTGGCTTTCTCATTTGCCTGCTTTGCAGTTTTAGCTTCTCCTGTGGGCTGAGAGCTAGCTGTTCTGTGGTTTTGTTATCGTGGTTTGTGTTGCATCTCCCCCTCCCCCCACCCCTCTGGTATCTGTACAGATGTACGGTGGGTAATAAATGTTGCAGTTTTAAATCCATCTATCCCCACATTTTGTGGTATGGAATTATCCCTGTAGAAGAGGCAAGCTGGACTCTGCTGGGTTGGCCATAGCAGTCCTGGCTGCCTGTTTCAATCTCGCTAACCTCATCCCATTATTCTTTTTTTTTTTCAAACAAGGGGATGACATGACTTCTGAAGGAAGACGGCAGCTTGCACTGTTCCTGGTGAGTTCCAAGACACATCGCCCCTCCTCAATTGCCCTGTCGGAGCTGGGGCTGTCTATTTATTTAGGCTTCTTGTATACTGCTTTCCACAATGAAGGACCACAAAGCTCTTCATGTCTCAAGGTCCTGTTTGCAGCATCATCCCCAGGATGACATGCAGTGAATGGTCTTGAGATTTAAGCATCTCATGTTCTACCAACTGAGCCAGGGCTTTCCAAACTTGGGTCTCCAGCTGCTTTTGGACTACAACTCCCATCATCCCTAGCTAGTAGGACCAGTGGTCAGGGATGATGGGAATTGTAGTCCAGAAACAGCCGGAGACCCAAGTTTGGAAAGCCCTGGCAGATGTTCCTCTAGGTCAGAGATTGGTGACATCACCAGGTCTTACTGGACTCCCAGCTCCCAACAGCCATGGTCAGCATGGCCAACGGTCAGGGATGTTGGGAGTTGGAGTCCATCAACATATAGACCAAATGCAGCACATGGCCTCTTCCACCTTCTGACTGTGATTGCTCTCTCTTGGCTTGAAATGACCCCTTTCGGCATGAAGGGGGCAAATCCCTCTTGAAGCAGGTGTGGCAGCCGCCATCAGCCCTTGACTGGGTTCAGTGTAGGTGGAACTGGCCTCAAAGGAAAGGGCCTCGGGAAGCAGTGGTCTGTGTGCTGGTATGGTGGTCTGCCCAGCAGGCAGCAAAACCAAAATGCTTGTTTACAAAGCTGTTGTCCTACCAAGCTTACTATATGCTTGTGAAACATGGACCACTTATAAACACCATCTCCAACTCCTCGAAAGATTCCATCAACGGTGTCTCTGAAAAAAAATTCACATCACTTGCGAAGACAGGCAAACTAACACCAGTGTACTGGAAGAAGAAAAGATCACCAGTGTCGAAGCAATGATTCTTCAACATCAACTTGGTTGGACTGGTCATGTTGTTCGGATGCCTGATTATCGGCTTCCAAAGCAACTACTCTATTCCAAACTTAAAAATGGAAAGCATAATGCTGGTGGTCAACAAAGGCAAATCTTTAAAAATGTAGTATAAACACCGATAATTGGGAAACACTAGCTCCAGTTTACCAAAGGTCTTGTGGGCTTTGAAGACACTCGAACTCAGGACAAAAGGGAGAAACATGCTAAGAGAAAGGCACACTCGGTGAACCCTCACCATGATCAACTCCCGCCCAGAAATCTATGTCCCCAGCGTGGAAGGATGTGTGGATCCAGAATTGGCCTCCACAGTCACTTACGGACTCACTGTTAAGACCGTGTTCATGGAAGACAATCTTACTCGGCTACAAGTGATCACCAAAGAAGTAGAAGATTGTGGTCTGCCCAGCAGGCAGCAAAAGCAGTTCTGGGTTTTGCCTGGGAAGGAGGGAGGAGTTTGGTTCTTACGTTAATATAATTTGTGCTTCCCAACACACAAACCAAAACACTACCGTCCTTTGAAATTCATTCTTCTCCAACCGTGTGTGTGTGTATAAAGAGAAAGTGTGTACAAATGCACATATTAGTGAAAATAACATACAAAAATGTGTTAACGGGGAATTGCTTGCAAAAAAATTATTAGGCGTAATTATATGCAAAACCCTGTTGATTAGGAGAAAGAAAATTTTTGTGGAGACTTTTAAAAGAATAAAACAAAATTGCAAACTGTGCAGAAGCATTGTGAACTAAAGACAGGAGAAAGGAGAAAATTGCCCACTCCTAGTTTCACCTCTGACCTGTTTGGGGGGCAGGGCGGGGAGAGCAGCAGAGATACTTTATCACAAAGCACAGCATCTTTTCCTGTACGTTCTGCCCTCGAATTGTCTCCTTCCTCCCCCATGTCCTCACAATTGGTTACTGATTCTCCGTCAAAGCTAAAGGATTATTGCTTCCGTTGCCCAAGTTTGCATGTTGTCTCCCCACTGCCTTCCTCACCCCGTCCTTGGAAATCCATTTTAACCTTGTTTTCTCTCCTTCTCACTCCACAGGCCCGGAAGCACCTCCAAAATTTTGAAGCGACGCACTGCACACCACTCCCTCCCCAGGAATTTCACCTCCCTTGGAGCTTGTAGCACCTCCATCACCCCTGCGCCAATCATGGCTTCCTGTATTGATACCTGACCACCCAACGTAGTGCATCTGCTTTTCTTGTGTGTGTGAGAGAGAGTGAGTCTGACCATCTCTGCTACCCTCCTACTGCAAGCTGTAAATCTGCTTCCTCTCCCCTGTAATATTTATCCTCCAACACCCTCCTTCGCCCAGAAAATAAAACCACACACAGTTGTAGAGGTTCACAATAAAGATGGTATTTTTTTATACTTACCGAGTCTTTTCCTGGCCCGTGTAACTTGGGAATGGTGAGTGGTGAGCAGGGGGTCTGCCAGCCTTACTGTATGCTTGTAAAACATAATAATAATAATAATTTATTATTTATACCCCGCCCATCTGGCTGAGTTTCCCCAGCCACTCTGGGTGGCTCCCAATCAAGTGTTAAAAACAATACAGCATTAAATATTAAAAACTTCCCTGAACAGGGCTGCCTTCAGATGTCTTTTAAAGATAGGATAGCTGCTTATTTCCTTCACATCTGAAGGGAGGGTGTTCCACAGGGCGGGCGCCACTACTGAGAAGGCCCTCTGCCTGGTTCCCTGTAACCTCACTTCTCGCAATGAGGGAACCGCCAGAAGGCCCTCAGCGCTGGATCTCAGTGTCCGGGCTGAACGATGGAGGTGGAGACGCTCCTTCAGGTATACAGGATCAAGGCCGTTTAGGGCTTTAAAGGTCAGCACCAACACTTTGACTTGTGCTCAGAAACGTACTAGGAGCCACATGGACCACTTATAAACGCCATCTCCAACTCCTCAAAAGATTCCATCAACGGTGTCTCAGAAAAATAATTCATATCACTTGCGAAGACAGGCGAACCACCACCAGTGTAATGGAAGAAGGAAAGATCACCAGTGTTGAAGCAATGATTTTTGAACATCAACTTGGTTGGACTGGTCATGTTGTTCGGATACCTGATTATCGTCTTCCAAAGCAACTACTCTATTTCAAACTAAAAAATGGAAAGATAATGCTGGTGATCAACAAAATAAGGTTAAAGACTCTCTCTTTTATGGGTTTTGTTGGTTTAAAAAAGTATTTATATGCACCGCCCTCTCACAAAAGACCAGGGCAGTGCACAGCGATATGGTTGGCATCTGTCTCAAAAGACAGTGGATTGCACCTTTGGGGGTGGTCAAACCACTGGGGTGGCCGCAGAGACCGGTAACTCGTAACTGCTGCCTCCTTTGTTGTTTTTGCTGTGTTAGCAGCACCAACGTGACCTTTTGGGGGGCACCAGCCTGGACAGTTTGTATGGAGGCCCCTCAGTGAATAGGAGGCCCTGCTGGTCTCTGCCCACTGGTGGGGGCTGCCCTCAGGGGTCTCCTAGGCTCCCTTCCTCCCTTGATGGCCTTTGATTCCCAGTTCAAACATCAGGTGAACTTGATTTGATTCCCACCCGTCTTGTTCCTGATGTAGATATTCACTCACCCATTGTTCCCTGGCAGGGTGCAAATACCGTTATTTGGGTTTGCCTCAGGTGCCAAAATGTCTTGAGCCAGCTCTGACAGCAAGTGAGCCAGAGATACCCCTGGCAAGGCTTCGGCCCAAGAGAACGGACACAGGCTATGAACTCGCCCGCTGCACCAATTCTGCTTCAGTGTTTCATTTAGTTCCCAGGAAGTGGGTTTTCTCTTCCAACATCCTAAAGCTCAGCAAAAACAAAATGAAAAACAGGACTAATACAATTCTAGGCTACACCAACAGAAGCAAGAGTGTTGAGGTTGAAGGATATAACAGTACCACCAAACATGACTAGAGAAGCAGCTTTAGGTGGGCCAATGTGTGCACAGCTTAATGCCCTTGTTACAGCTCTCTGTGGCTCCGCACTGCTCAAAAAGATGATTTGGCATAAAATCCAGTTTATGCAAAGTCAGCAAATGCTCCCAAAGACCGCACAGCAGAATTCATAAGAGTTTAGATACCACTTCCAGGGCACTGTTCACGATGGCAGTCCCCCTCCTGGGTCCTGTATGTTCTTGTGAAACCCAGAATATGGCAACAACAACAAAAGTTTGGCTTCATTCATTGCACCCTCACTGGCACTTTTAACGTCTCTTTTTTTTAGTTGCCCTCTACACCCTCATTCCACTTGCAAATTTGCAGGTGCCCTTGTAGCAGAAAAGCAGCGTTAGGCAAAAACAGGCCACTTTAGTAGCAGCAGGATGCTAACAACTTTTTTTGAAGGGGGTGGAGACGGATCCCGAAAAGTAACATTCCACACTGCACCATTTTGTTGCTTCTCCCACAGGTCATATAATGAAACCGTTCATTTGCTCCCTGTTAACAGTGTCCTCATTTTGCTGCTTGGCCATCTCTGTAATATACATTCAAGGCACTATGATACCACTTTTATCAGTCATGGCTTTACCATCCTGGGAACTGTAGTTTGTTAAAGGTGCAGAGAGTTCTTGGGGGGGCTATCAATTCCCCTGAGAGCTACAATTCCCAGAGTTCCCTAGTAAGAGGGATTGGTTGCTAAAGCACTCTGGGAATTGTAGCTCTGGGAGAAGGAATAGGGGTTTCCTAACAACCCTCAACACCCACAATAAACTACAGTTCCCAAAATTCTTTTGGGGGGGAGCCATGACTATAAAAAGCAGCAGCATAATACTTTACATGTATAGTGCAGGTGGTGGGACGTGGGTGGCGCTGTGGGTTAAACCACAGAGCCTAGGACTTGCCGATCAGAAGGTTGGCGGTTCGAATCCCCGTGACGGAGTGAGCTCCCGTTGCTCGGTCCCTGCTCCTGCCCACCTAGCAGTTCGAAAGCATGTCAAAGTGCAAGTAGATAAATAGATACTGCTCCGGCGGGAAGGTGAACGGCGTTTCCGTGCACTGCTCTGGTTCGCCAGAAGTGGATTAGTTATGCTGGCCACATGACCCGGAAGCTGTACGCTGGCTCCCTCGGCCAACAAAGCGAGATGAGCGCCGCAACGCCAGAGTTGGTCACGGCTGGATCTAATGGTCAGGGGTCCCTTTACCTTATAGTGCAGGTGTGGCCTCTGTTTGCTAAAAGGGTTTGCCCAAGTGGCAAAATGAACTGAATTTTAAACTCTGCTGGTTTTATAAGGGCCCATCCCCAGATGGTAACGTTTATTACAGACCCTCCAAGTGTTCCTATTTTGAGAGGGACATCCCTGATTTAGAGAAGCCGTCCCGGTTTCTGATTTGATCCCGGAATGTCCTGCTTTTCCTTAGCACGTCCCTATTTTCATTGCAGAAATGTTGGAGGGTGTGGAGTTATCCGACCCCTGAGCCTTCTAAAGGCAATCCTATAGAAGGAAGTTTGTTTAATGTTTTATTATGTTTTTATATATGTTGGAAGCTGCCCAGAGTGGCTGGGGCAACCCAGTTAAGATGTGTGGGATATAAATAGTACAATTATAATTATGGAATGGGACGTCTTACTTTCATCGGAGAAATGTCGGAGGGTATGCTATCATTTCAAAACGTGGTAAATGTCGTACAGTGGTACCTCTGGATGCGAACCCGAGGTAGGACTGTACTTCGGAATTTGGTAGCATCTCCTCAATTCTGTCACCAGGAATAGAGTGTTGTTTTCCAGAAGCCCTCAGAGATGAGGAAAAAGGTAAATGTAAAGGGACCCCTGACCATTAGGTCCAGTTGTGGCCGACTCTGGGCTTGCGGCGCTCATCTCGTTTTATTGGCCGAGGGAGTCGGCGTACAGCTTCCGGGTCATGTGGCCAGCGTGACTAAGCCGCTTCTGGCGAACCAGAGCAGCGCACGGAAACGCCGTTTACCTTCCCACCGGAGCAGTACCTATTTATCTACTTGCACTTTGAGGTGCTTTTGAACTGCTAGGTTGGCAGAAGCAGGGACTGAGCAATGGGAGCTCACCCCGTCGTGGGGATTCGAACCGCCGACCTTCTGATCGGCAAGCCCTAGGCTCTGTGGTTTAACCCACAGTGCCACCCGCGAGGAAGACAGGCATAAATAATCCTAACTGACTGTGAGCCAGCCTTCCAGGCCCTCATTCTCCTCTCCCGCAAAGTCCCACATCCAGTTATACTGTGTCTGCCGGGAGCCGATTAAAATGTAGCTCTTTTCCGTTTGACTTTTCATAGAAAAGCCCAAGACACCACCACAGGGAGAGATAAAATTTCTCAGTGAATAATGCTTTCCTGTTCAGCGCAGTTCACCCTCTCGCTTCAGGAATTATCATTGTTATGAAATAAATGGCAGAGCACTGAACAATATGGAGTTTTGTTGGCTGAGGATACTGATAGGATTATTCGTCCTGAGGAGAGAGCACGGTAATAGATCTGTCTGTGAAGATCAAGAAGAAGGAGGATGGGTGGTGGTTGGGAGAAGATGTCATTCGGCCCGGAATGTTTGCTTCTCAAACACGGGTGTAATAGGCAGAATTATTTTATTTCTTTATCTATAGGAAATTTTTTGGTAAGTGAAAGGTTCGGCATGGGAAAACAGAGAACAGGACATGGATCTGTGTGGTTGAATAAAGTGATCAAAGAATCCTAGCATGGAGGGGTCTGCTGTTGCCAAGTCTGAAAGTGACTGAGAGGAAGGGCAGGGCAGGAATGTGAGGCTTTGGGGAATTATAGGGACAGAACTACCTAAATTTATTCATGTATGCGACTACAGCGGCAAGAATGTTACTTGCCCAAAATCTGAAAGAGGAAGAAGTCCCAGCGAAAGAAGGGCGGATACAAAAACTTGTGGAATATTCAGAAATGGCGAAACTCACCGGAAAAAATAAGAAATCAAGATAACAAACTTTTTAATAAAAGAATGGAAATGGTTTATTGAATATTTACAAATAGACAGATAAGAACATTGTCAGGATTATTGTAATAATCTGCAGTTTTATAAGAGTATATATTTAAAGTACAGTGGTACCTCGGGTTAAGTACTTAATTCGTTCCGGAGGTCCATTCTTAACCTGAAACTGTTCTTAACCTGAAGCACTACTTTAGCTAATGGGGCTTCCTGCTGCCGCCGCGCCGCTGGAGCACAATTTCTGCTCTCATCCTGAAGCAAAGTTCTTAACCCGAGGTACTATTTCTGGGTTAGCGGAGTCTGTAACCTGAAGCGTCTGTAACCTGAAGCATATGTAACCTGAGGTACCACTGTAGATGGATAAATAAGTTAAGATAATTTGCAATATGCAGAAAATATAAAATAAGGAACTGCAGAAAGAGGGGGGAAGGAAGTCGAGTTTTGAAACGTTAAAATGATTGTAAAAATATTGAAATGTATAAAATAGAAAATCATAAATGAAGGAATAAAGGAATAAAGGAATACGAGGCTCAAATAAACCAGACAGCCTAATCTCCAAAGCAAAGAATGAATCAAGAGGGCACAGAGTCACACCTCAATGGCAGAGCACCTACCTCGCATGCAGAACTTTCCAGCTTCAATCCCTGGACTCTCTGGGTAGGGCTGGGAAATAATCCTGTGTGAAATCCCAGACAGCTGCTGCCAGCCTGTGTAGACATTGCTAAGCCAGATGGACCATTGCCCTGTCTCAGTATAAGGTAGCTTCCTTCATTCCTTTGTGGGGGGCCTTGGAAGTGTGGGGTGAGGAGGGATGGGGCTTGGGCAGAGGAGACGTTAACACTTCCATTTCTCTTCTCCATCAGCTTTCGTCCCCGAGAGAATCGTCCGCGCTTCTGGGGAGCAGGCCACGCTTCCCTGCGAGTCCCTGAGCCCCGGGACCCGTTGGTTTTGGCTCCCTCTGAGTCCCAGGTGTGCCGAGGTCCATAGGGGTTACGTGGAAATAACCTGGAGCCTTACGGGAAATGAGGTGGCTCCTGTTCGGTTCGACAAGCGGCTGGCAAACCAGACATCAGGATCCCTGGTCCTCCGGAATCTGGTCATGAGCGATTCAGGCACCTACGTCTGCCGTTCGCCCGACGGCTCAGAGACTCGAACCATGCTGGACGTGACTGCAGGTATGTTTCTCAAATAATAAGAAGAGTTCGCCTTCTCTCTATAGTTGTTGTTTAGTCCTTTAGTCGTGTCCGACTCTTTGTGACCCCATGGACCAGAGCATGCCAGGCACTCCTGTCTTCCACTGCCTCTCATAGTTTGGTCAAACTCATGCTGGTAGCTTTGAGAACACTGTCCAACCATCTCGTCCTCTGTCGTCCCCTTCTCCTTGTGCTTTCCATCTTTCCCAACATCAGGGTCTTTTCCAGGGAGTCTTCTCTTCTCATGAAGTGGCCAAAGTATTGGAGCCTCAGCTTCAGGATCTGTCCTTCCAGTGAGCACTCAGGGCTGATTTCCTTCAGAATGGAGAGGTTTGATCTTCTTGCAGTCCATGGGACTCTCAAGAGTCTCCTCCAGCACCAGAATTCAAAAGCATCAATTCTTCGGCGATCAGCCTTCTTTATGGTCCAGCTCTCACTTCCATACATCACTACTGGGGAAACCATAGCTTTAACTATACAGACCTTCAAACAGAGGACCTCTTGAAACAGAAGCCGCGCCGGATTTACGTATAAGCTAAACAAGCTATAGCTTAGGGCCCCACTCTCTTGGGGGCCTCCAAAAAAATTAAAGGGAAAAAACCTGGATGTACATTTCCAAAATATAAGATAAAAGACATATAAAATAAAACCTACATACAGCAACAGTGTTTTGTGTTGTGTAGGCTCCTATGATGTAAGTAATGGGCCCCCCAATCATTTTAAGTTAGAGCTTAATATTTATTTCACTATTAATATACTTCTTCTTAATTGTATTTCACTATTAATATGTTGTTGTTTAGTCATTTAGTCGTGTCCGACTCTTTGTGACCCCCTGGACCAGAGCACGCCAAGCACTCCTGTCTTCCACTGCCTCCCGCAGTTTGGTCAAACTCATGCTGGTAGCTTCGAGAACACTGTCCAACCATCTTGTCCTCTGTCTTCCCCTTCTCCTTGTGCCCTCCATCTTTCCCAGCATCAGGGTCTTTTCCAGGGAGTCTTCTCTTCTCATGAGGTGGCCAAAGTATTGGAGCCTCAGCTTCACGATCTGTCACTATTAATATACTTCTTCTTAATTGTATTTCAGTTCACAATTACTTTGATAAAATGCATATTTTGTTATGTTCAAATGGCTTTAGATACCTATTAGGTCCATAAATTACCATATAGCATATATTCAACACAAAAAACAGCAACAATTTGTTGCTGACAAAGGACAACTGAACATATAAAGGGCCCTATTACCTTCAGTAGCTTAGGGCCTCATCAAACCTAAATCCAGCCCTGAATAGAAGACTGGCCTCTGTAACACAGAAGACAAGGCCACCTTGTTCTTGGCTTGCGACAGAATTACAGAATTGGAGAGTCACATATCCAACATACAACATAGAAACAAGATTCCAGAGAATCTCCTGGACTTCCCACCTCCCCTTTGTGGGTCCTACTGTCAATCATTACTCCTGCATCTTTTATAATAATCCAAATCTTTTACTTCTCCATTGTATCCAAAAATTCACCATTAAATTACAAGTGTTATTCCAAACCTATTAACGATTGTAATGGTTTACAATGGTTTTTAAGGTAAGTTTAAAAAAAATTCCTATTCCCTATTAAAATTTTGGTCTTCCCGATTTCTGATTCTTCCGGTCATTTTAGCCATTTCGGCATAATCCATCAACTTGATCTGCCATTCTTCTCTGGTAGGGACTTCATCTTCTTTCCATATCTGGGGATCTCTGCTCTTTTTATCCTCTCCTCACAGCAACTGCAAGCCAACCATCTTAAGCTGTAGGAAGGCAGCTAGAAGGGAAAAAATAGCACAATAAATGCAGCCACATCTAGGATATCTCCCACAAGTGCCCTCAGCCAAGTGATGCTGTTCGTCAGGCCAGGTGTGTTGGCACCCAGCACCCTTCCGACTCCTAGCACTGACCCTTGCCCTGGGATGGCTAGGGCTGGGAGTCATCATGTTCAACTCCTCACAGTTCTGTTCATTTACAGTGCTATGGCGCCACATTGAGAGTCATGGCTTCCCCCAAAAGGATTCTGGGAGCTGCAGTTTGTTAAGGGCTTGGGAGACCCCTGCTTCTCCTCAGGATATAAAGACTTACTTGAAAATAAAACCCCAAGGTGGTTGTCACCGATGGAAGCAAAGGCTCAGAAAAAGCTCAATATGGAGGCCAAATGGCCGAAATATTGGGAAATTCTGGAGCAAGAAGGAGACAAATTGAAATTGCAGAGTTTTGAGAAATTAAAAGACAAAGTGCAAGACTGGCTTCACTATTATCAAATAAGGGAAGCTTATAATTTGGACAAAAAAATTGGCTTCCAGGTGGAAAAATCAAAATTGGAAACAGAGCTGTTAGATCCCAAAACTAAGACACTTTCAAGAATGTATAACTTGCTGTTGAAATGGAATACGCAGGATGAAACGGTTAAATCTGCTATGATTAAATGGGCACAAGATCTTGGACATAACATTATGTTTGCTGACTGAGAACAGTTGTGGACCACAGGTATGAAATTTACGGCATGTAGTGCCTTAAGAGAGAATATTATGAAAATGATATACAGGTGGTACATGACACCAGTCAAGCTTGCAAAAATCTATCATTTGCCTGATAATAAATGTTGGAAATGTAAAGAAAATGAAGGTACATTCTTTCACCTTTGGTGGACGTGCCCAAAGATTAAGGCTTTCTGGGAGATGATCTATAATGAAATGAAAAAGGTATTTAAATATACCTTCTTGAAGAAACCAGAGGCCTTTCTCCTGGGCATAGTCGGCCAATTGGTGCCAAAGAAGGACAGAACTTTCTTTATGTATGCTACAACAGCAGCAAGAATACTTATTGCAAAGTATTGGAAGACACAAGATTTACTCACCCTGGAAGAGTGGCAGATGAAGGTGATGGATTATATGGAACTGGCGGAAATGACTGGCAGAATCCGAGACCAGGGAGAAGAGTCGGTGGAAGAAGATTGGAAGAAATTCAAAGACTATCTGCAGAAATATTGTAAAATTAATGAATGTTAAAATGATGTTGGATTGAAATTAAGTGGCATTAGCAACAAGGTTAATAAGAATATGTAAAAATGGACTGATAATGGATGAAAATATACAGTTATATATGTTAAGATATAGAGTTAAGCTAAATGAAAGAGGGTAAGGATTTGCTGAACTGACTATGTGAACGGGAATACAAAAAAGGGAGGAGTGAGGAAGTCAAGGAAACAAGTAAATGAGTTTAAAGATATGGAAAAAATGGATTTGTTTTTAACTTTTTCTATTCATTTCTTTTTTGTATTTTGTATTTTCTTTTTTTCATGTATTTTTGTATTTTTTGTATTGATTCTTTTCTTTTTTGTCTTTTTTTCTTATCCTGTTAACTTTTGCTTTTTGTAAAATATTAATAAATATCTCATAAAAAAAAAGAAACATAAGCCTACGAATATTGGGGGGGGCGGGGGGCTGACCAGAAAGTACCGTATTTTTCTGTGTATAAGACAATGCTTTTTGCTAAAAAAAATAATAGGCAAAAATTGGGTGTCATCTTATATACGGATAGTGAATGCAGAGGGGGGACGTGCAATTAATGGCAGCAGCAAGCAGGAGATGGGCAGCGGCGATTGGGTAGGTGATTATTGGCTGCGGCAAGGCCTGCTGGCAATTGGCTGCGGCAAGGTGTGCGATTGGCAGTGGCTGTGGCAAGCGATAGGCAGTGGCGGGCAGGTGGGTGAGTGATTGGAGGACGTGACCTCCCCCACCCCACCCCCCAAAAGCTAAACAACTTAATTTCTTAATTTGGGTTTTAAAAAAAAGAGGTCAACTTATACGTGGGGGCGTCTTATACACGGGAAAATACGGTACTTTGCTGAGGACCTCTTTGAACCTGGAGCTCGGCCTGCTAATTCGTCCCTTTTCCTCTTCTCTCCCCAGGCTGCCACAACAACGTCATTGTCACCTTCTGGTGGCTCAACGCCTCCTCTTTGTGGCTCAGCTGCCGTCACTGCCACTCGCCAGGCAACTTCAAGGAAAAGTCTTTTCGCTGGATGCTGAACTCAAAACCACTGGGCAACGAGCGCTGGTTCGAGAAGACCAATTACGGGTCCCTTGTCCAATTACTGTCCACCCGGCGGAAGGCTTGGGGGCGCTGGGAATGCCACTCTCTTGCCAATCACACTTGGGTCTCTGAAATTTGCTTGGAGCCACCCGTCCGAGAGAAGGGCGCAGGTGAATTTGAAATACTCTGTGCGGTTGTCCAGCTTACATCCAGCCTCTGCGTTAAAGCAAGTATGGAAAACCTATGGTCCTCCAGATGTTCTTTGACGACAACTCCTATCCTCCCCCCGCCATTGGCTGATGCTGGCTGGGGTTGATGGGAGTTGGAGTCCAAAAACATCTGGAAGGCCACAGGTTCCCCATCCTGGCTCTGAGGACTTGCGCAGAAAAGGAAGACTGCAGCAGGTACAGCTTTTTTCAACTCAGTGCCAAATGGATAGAAGATATCCCACCTAGTGCAATGCTATTTATTTCATTTGGTTTGATAAGATTCATATGCCACTTAATCAACAGGAACCTCTAAGCATTTTCTGTATAAAATAATACCTACCTAGCAAGTGCCCTGGTAAAACCAGGACATCCCATTTTCATGTAAGAGCACGGTGGCCATTCTGGATGCTGTGACCCCACACAATTTCATGCTGCAATCTCGCCCCAGAAAAAGCACTTTTGCGGTGGTACGATCTTTCACAGCTTTTGGAGAGCTCCATGCTCTCATGTGAGAGAGCACCCCCCCCAAAGCGTGTCTTTTGGGCTCCATGATCTTGTGTGCGTCATGTGCAGGAGCATGTCCAGGAAGATGCGGGTCCCAGTTTTGGGACCCAACGTATTGGAGGGCATGACAATATGAAATATCCATCTCCCTTTTCCTCACCCTACAACACCACTGTGAGTGACCTAGCTGCTCTCAGAAGTCTGTGGTCATACTATAGTTCTCAGCGCCATTTGTGGGCCATCAAGGGAATTGCAGCGTGATGACATACTTACATTTTTGTTATATGTGCAGCGATAAGCAGTGTTCAAACAAACACAAACACAATAAAATGGCATGCCATTGTCTCTGGGTCGGCTTGCCTAAATGAAAATACTTTCAGTTATGTGAATCTTGGACGCACAAGAGCCAGGCCTATAGCCCTGAGAAGGATTGTCTCCTACTATCCCTTGACAAAAGTGCTATTCTCAGCATCTTAGGGCTGGTATTCCACCATGAGGGATCAATTATGTTACAGAGGTTCAGGAGTGAGGACCAACCAAAGATATTTGCCAGAGCACTTGCAGAAGGTCCCATGTCCATAGGAGCATATGAAGCTGCCAGTGCAAAGTCATACTATTGGACCATCTAGCTCAGGATCGAGATTCTTGCATTGCAGGGGGTTGGACTAGATGACCCTCAGGGTCCCTTCCAACTCCACAGTTCTATGATTCTATGACTGCCTACGCTGCCTGGCCTTCTTGCTTCCAAGGAAGGCTGACAGGCAATTTTGAGGTTAGGGTGAAAAGCGCCGTTTGTTCCTCATTTCAAAACAACCTCCAAACCCTTCCCTGAAGGTTCCGCTTCTGCTGAGCTGCCTCCCTATTTGGTGTCATTTCTCTCGCCAAGTCCTGCCGCTGCCGTGACTACGGATGCTGCGCCTGCAGAAGCCGGTGGAATGAAGGGCACCAAAATCTGGATTTGGGCCTTGCTGTTCCTTGGTCTGGCTCTGGTCCTGGCTACTCTTGGAACAGCTGTGTGGATGTGGAAGAGGCAGCTAGCAGCCAGGTGAGTCAAAGGTGTTTTCCGTGGAGGGACTTGGCGGCGGTGAACGCAGTGCTGTCTGGTGTCTATGGAGCCTGGTAGGGCGGGAGACAGGGAGGTCAACAGTAGGTGGCGCCAAAGCCAACGACAGGAGGAGGCAACTCATTCTAGTTTAGTCCCCATCCTCCAAGGTCAACGCTGAGACTAAGGAGGAAGAAGCTGACAGCAGTGGTGGACCTTGGAGGTCTAAACTTTAAGCAATGTGGACTAAATTTGCTTCTGGAGCTCCTCCAGGATTAAGGGCCTTGAAGCTAAGCTTCATGAGTATCAGAGTAGATCTGCCCCTGGGGCTGATGGGAGTTGGAGTTCAACAATATCTGGAGAGCCATAGGTTCCCTCATCCCTGCAGCAGGCAGACCAGTGCTCTGACATTTTCATGCAAGACAGTTTTATATTCCTGCTCCACCGTGACACACATCTGGGCCTTCCTGTTAGTACCAGGCAGGGTTAAGATCAAAACAACCCCTTAGAGCCAGCAGATACAATGTATTATGCACTTGTATTATGATGGCATCATAGTGTGTCATTCTCAGTCCCCATCACGGGTAGCCATGGATAGGGAAACACACACTTTGTTGTTGTTATTTAGTCGTTTCCGACTCTTCGTGACCCCCTGGACCAGAGCACGCCAGGCACTCCTGTCTTCCACTGCCTCCCACAGCTTGGTCAAACTCATGCTGGTAGCTTTGAGAACACTGTCCAACCATCTCGTCCTCTGTCGTCCCCTTCTCCTTGTGCCCTCCATCTTTCCCAGCATCAGGGTCTTTTCCATGGAGTCTTCTCTTCTCATGAGGTGGCCAAAGTATTGGAGCCTCAGCTTCAGGATTTGTCCTTCCAGTGAGCACTCAGGGCTGATTTCCTTCAGAATGGATAGGTTTGATCTTCTTGCAGTCCATGGGACTCTCAAGAGTCTCCTCCAGCACCATAATTCAAAAGCATCAATTCTTTGGTGATCAGCCTTCTTTACGGTCCAGCTCTCACTTCCATACTCTCACACACACTTTATGAAGACTTAATGATCTATTTCTATAAACTGGTGCAGGAGAGATGGAGAATTTAGTTCAGAGTACCACTGTTGCTGACGTTGCCATGTCGACCATAAAATATATGTAGCCCTAAGACTCCTGCAATTTTCTTTCTAGGAAACAGAGAGGAGGGAAGGAGAGGACAGGTGAGGAATGAAGGAGAAGTTCTTCCTTTTGCCATTTAACGAAAGCTTCGTCTTCCAGACTGGTCAGTGGTCAGGGGTTGGTGGGAGATAATAATAATAATAATAATAATAATAATAATAATAATAATAATAATATATTATTTGTACCCTGCCCATCTGGCTGGGTCTCCCCAGCCACTCTGGGCGGCTTCCAAGAAAGATTAAAAATACATTAAAATGTCACACGTTAAAAACTTCCCTGAACAGGGCTGCCTTCAGATGTCTTCTAAATGTCAGGTAGTTGTTTATCTCTTTGACATCTGGTGGGAGGGCGTTCCACAGATGCACTCTAAGAATATCATGTTGGGAGAAGGCATCTTTCCTCATGAAATTCCCACGGCGGGGAGTTCCACACGTGGCCCAGAGAGATTGCCCTGATAAATGATTTCATGTTTGTTTCATCCCACTTGTCACGGCGATCCCAAGGCTGCACTTCTGCGATAAATCCAGCCAGAGTGAACGAGGAACTTTACCAGAGGAAGAGTCTGGATGAGGTAAATACTGGCTGGACATTCCTGGCGGAGCTCGGGGCTAGGATATACTGTATTTTTTGCTTTATAAGACTCACTTTTTCCCTCCTAAAAAGTAAGGGGAAATGTGTGTGCGTCTTATGGAGCGAATGCAGGCTGCGCAGCTATCCCAGAAGCCAGAACAGCAAGAGGGATTGCTGCTTTCACTGCGCAGCGATCCCTCTTGCTGTTCTGGCTTCTGAGATTCAGAATTTTTTTCTTCTTGTTTTTCTCCTCCAAAAACTAGGTGTGTCTTGTGGTCTGGTGCATCTTATAGAGCGAAAAATACGGTAACTCCCTGCACATTCAACTCCTTAAATCGCCCTTTCTCTTCCTGGTTTCTCCTCACAGGGACCTGCTTCCCTCCATTATGCACAACTGGAATATCCCCGAAGGAAATCCACCTCTGCTTGGGCTCAAGACAGCACCACGGTTTATGCGGTCATTGTCTGACGCCATCACTTCCGAGGCCCACACTTCGAACATTGGCAACCACAACTTCTACATCTCCTCTGCACAGTTCCTTTTGCTGCTTCCTCTCAATGCCTCCGGAAACAGTGAACAAGAGGTTCCCACATATGACTTTTGCTCCTCAGACTCCATGTCCCCAAAAGCCACCCCAGTCTCCTGCTTCCTTTAAACAGGCCTGCTTTTTGTTACCTTTTCTGCTGGCTGCCTCTCTCTCTCTCTGGTTGTGAGAGAGGGAAAAAGCACAACAACTTTGTTCAGATTTTCACTTTGGGCAATATGGCAACCCTATTTTAAAATATATTCAAAGCGCATTCTTGCCCCCTCAAAGAATTCTGGGCCTTGTAGCTTGTTAAAGCGGTGCTGGGAACTGCAACTCTGTGAGGGGTAAACTACAGCTCCCAGAATTCCTTGAGGGAATGATGGTGCTTCTAAGGTGTTTTAAATGTATAGTCCAGTGGTGGCAAACCTTGGCCCTCCAGACGTTTTGGAACTACAACTCCCATCATCCCTGACCACTGGTCCTGTTAGCTAGGGATGATGGGAGTTGTAGTTCCAAAACATCTGGAGTGCCAAGTTTTGCCACCACTGGTACAGTGTGTGTGCACCACACACACTGTCTCTCTCTCTCACACACACCTTTCCCATCAAATGTTTTCTCAAGATCTGCCTCTTCCTTAATCTCACAGAGTCAGGGCCAGATTTAGAGGCCCTAAGCACTGAAAATGTCGTGGTGCAGCCCGCCACGTCATTCAAAATGAAAACCATGCTAAACTGTAAAATAAACTTTTTTAAAAAAAGTAAAACATTGCAACACGTGACAGGATCTGATTTCCTCACGTTATTTCAATTTGTACCCGTAGGTGCCCCCTGGTTTAGGTAGAAATAAGTAATAAATAAAAAGAGAAGGGGACAAGGGTAAGTTGAAGGAAATCTAACAAAATTCTGATCCCCCCCCCCAATGACTACTTCAATTATTTTTTTAAAAAATCAAATGTCAAATTCTTTACAAATATATATTATTTTGTGCTTTCCTGGTGTCCTGAGCATGTGCTTAGCCGACCTGTTGGTTCATCCAGTACTACAGGAAGTCAAACTAGAGTTGAAATTAACTATCGCCAAACCCCCTACATCCATTTTCCTTCCATCAGCTGATAAGAATGGATGCAAGTTCCCAGTGGTGTGTTTTGTTTTTTAAAAAAAAAAATTAAAGGAAGAGTTCTTACACAAAGCAGCTGCATTAAAAAATAAAAAATTGCCCCTGCAAGCAAGGAAGGAAAGGAAGAAGCAGCCTTTTGTGCGATAAACTCCAAATCCTTGCTGGACTTAGAGCAGCAGTTATCATTATTACAGTGGTACCTCGGGCTACAAATGCTTTAGGTTACAGACTCCGCTAACCCAGAAATAGTACCTCAGGTTAAGAACTTTACCTCAGGATGAGAACAGAAATCGCGTGGTGGCAGCGGGAGGCCCCATTAGCTAAAGTGGTACCTCAGGTTAAGAACGGACCTCCAGAACAAATTAAGTTCTTAACCTGAAGTACCACTGTATTACTATTAGTGCTTTTCCCCATCAAGGGTACGCAATACCGGCCCCTCTTTTTTGTTGTTGCTAAAAAGTGTGGCACTTACTGTTAACAACTTCATGGTGCGTACCAGCACCTATATTTCTAGGGGGGAAAGCACTGATTACCATCATTATCATTACTTCTGCCATTTTGTGCTGAGCTGGAATATTGAGAAACTGGTATTATAAAATGAAAATCAAAGGTCACAGGAGACGGAATTGTATTGCAGTGTGCGTGGTTTCTAATATTTTGTAATCCAAAGGCAGGAAATTTCCTTTCAAACGGCTGCCACTCTTCCGCCTTCTCTGACCCCAATAGTTCACAGCTGCTAACACTTCCTGCTCATACTTCTTCAGACGGTGTCCTATCAAGCTTTCCTGGTATCCTGGGCTGTTAAAACGTTTGCAGAAATTCCTAAGTTCGTCAGAAGGAATTGTTTCTGTTCGCGATCCTTGAGATGCGCAGTGGCAGCAGCAACTAGCCAACCCTCTTGGTTAAGTTGCTCTTGGGTATTTCGGCGTATACGACGGCTGGCATCCCGTTATCCATCTTAGTCTGGCACCCTCCAGCCTCTCTGAACTCTAGAGCTGAGTATTCGATTCGATCGGCTGCCTGGATGGTATTGGGTAGGGAAAGAGAAAAGATAATAAACAGATAGTTTTAAGAACAGCCTGGCTAGATCAGACCAAAGACGCATCTTGTCCAGTATCCTTTTGACCACAAGGGTCAGCCGGGTGCCAGTGGGAAGCCTGCAAGCCGAACTTTCCATATTTATTTATTTAATATCCTACCTTTCCTCTGAGATCAAGTGACATGTACATGCATCTTTCCCGTCCCCAAAAAAACCCTGTGAGGTAATTTAGGCCAAAAGCATGAGGTTGGCCCAAACGGCTCAAGGTCACCCATGGAATGGTATATAAAGAAGTGTGAGATACAGTGATTAATGATAAATTCACGAGCGCTATCAAAGTACGAAGGGGAATATGGAAGAGAAATGACTTTGAGGAAATTGGGAAGATATTTGTGGAATTTGTAGAAAGGAGTCACACCATCTCAAGAAGTGGTTTGGGGTTTTTTGGGGGGAAAGTTGGATAGTTATGATAAATAATGGTCTCATTTTTATTTGTATTATTATTACTTTATTTTTAAAAAGTTCACCCAGTGAGCTTCATGACTTATCGGGGATTTGAACCCTGATCTCCTATGTCCAGTCTTTATTAAGCCTTTACCCATACCAGCCCCCAACTCCTATAACAATAGGATCAGGCCCCCGGTTATCCTCAGTAGGAACAGGAGAAGTTACCCAATTAGAAGTTACCTCCATATAGGTGGGGTCTTCCGTTCCAGGTTCTACTTCCATTCCAGGTTCTGCTTCTTCTCTTCTCTTTGAAGATCCTTCTGGTCCTGGGATCGAAAGAAGGGCATAAGACAGGGAGAGTGAAACCACAGCCTTGGGCGTTGGACTCCAACTCCCATCATCCTCATGCAACAATTGAAAAAGAGCCATAAGTAGGACAAAAGCCCTACAACTCACCATCTGGGTCCTTGCTCCCTTGCATCTCCTTCCCCTTCGTAGTCTCACTGGGGATTAAAAGAATGACAGAGAAATGCTTTCTGCGCATATGCTATTCACACTGTTCATTCGGACAGGAGAAATGTGCTGTGTTTGAGTGGGCATTTTGTATCACCAACAACAACACACTTCTGATAAGACACGGTAAATTGAGACTCTGTCCATACAGCTCCAACTTTGTGGCTTGGTTGTGCAGCTGTTGTTTCCAGAGCCTCGTGGAATGCTAGTTCAAGATTGGCTGGTTACATTTTAGATGCTTGAGCCGAGTCATGGCTTTCAGAGCATGTGGTGACAGGGCAGAGATCCTGAGTTAGTGTAAGTCCACAGCATCTGGTTGGAGACCAGGGGTTGTATCCAGGGGACCCATTGAAATCAATAAACCTAAGTCAGTTGCGTCCATTGCCTTCAATGGGTATATTCTATGTATGAGTAGCACTGGATATGACCCCAAGTTCCAAGGAGACCAAAGTTCTGGGGTGACAGAGCACATATTTATTGGACTCTGAGAGAGTGATAAAGTTGGTCACTTAACAGAGTTGGATTTTGAAAGGTAAAGGTAAAGGACCCCTGACAGTTAAGTCCAGCCGTGAATGACTTTGGGGTTGCGGCGCTCATCTCACTTTACTGGCCAAGGGAGCCGACGTTTGTCCGCAGACAGTTTTTCCAGGTCATGTGGCCAGGATGACTAAGCTGCTTCTGGCAAAACCAGACCTTCTGTTGACCTTCCTGCTGGAGCAGTACCTATTTATCTACTTGCACTTTTTGGCGTGCTTTCGAACTGCTAGGTTGGCAGGAGCTGGGACAGAACAACGGGAGCTCACCCCGTCACAGGGATTCAAACCGCGACCTTCCGACTGGCAAGCCCAAGGACCAATAGTGAGAAAAATTCCATCTCTGATGTAAATGAACTAGGGGGAAAAACCTCGGGATTTCTGAGAATGCTTCCACTTTAGTGCTAAATTTCCATTACATAAAAGCTATCCGTTTCAGTCCACTTGGGTCATTGCAAAAATAGAAAGATCAAACTTGGAATGTTGATTCAGAAATAAAACCAAGGATATTTGCCTATTCAGAAGTTCTTCTAAGGAGTATCAAACCTCAGCATCTCTAGGTGGCGCTGTTGGTCTGATTGTATCAGAATATAAATGTATGTTACAACTTCATGCTTGTGTGGAGACATATTGAATCCTTTCAGAAACCAGTATTTTGCAGGCGCAAACGGATGATTGCATGGACTGGAAACTCCAGTCTAAGTGACATACATAAAAAAACCACTCCAATTTCGGTACCTGATGCTGTGTGAGCGACGATTCCTGCAGATGAGGAATACGACAACTCCCACCAAGACGAGAGCAAGGAGTCCAGCTACGCAGCCCCCAATTATACGCGGGTCAGCCATATTCCCTACATCATTGGGGGTGGGGGGGTGGGAAACGACAACCAGCTTAGAAATGCAAACACCTCATTGGGCAGGAGGAAGATGGGGTGGGGCACCTTTACATACAAAGGGGACTCCCACCCAAAAATTCCCCTCCCCACCTGCCCTTTCTCCTGAATGCAAAGATTTATTTATTTATTTTCAAATGCTTTTTATTGACTTTTCTTTAACATAGACAAACAAAATAAATACTCTAAAATTCAGCAGTCATGTGTCCACTTGTTTTCTAAACGCTCTACCGCGTGCGGACTTCCCTCCCTCCCTCCAACAGGCTTTCATATTGAATTTTCTCTTTTTTTCGCAGATTCTTCGTAGCATCCTATACACATCACAAAATTAATTTTAATCCTACTACCGTCTTTAAACTTCTACAGTTATTACCACCTATATGCTCAACAAATTTACTCCATTCATTTTTGAACTTTGATTCCTCTTGCTGATGGATCTTGTGGGTCAGTTTTGCTAATTCTACATATTCAACCATTTTTGTCTGCCACTCCGCTAATGTTGGTATTTCCTGAGTTTTCCATTTTGGGGCTACTAAAATTCTGGCGGCAGTCATAGCATACATAAATAATCTCTGATCTGCTTTTATTATTCCATCCCCTATCAAAAATTTCTTTTTCAAAGCTGAGCAAAAACAACCCTTCGGCTTACTTCTGAGGTGTGTGGAGTCTTTGGTTCTCTGGGTGTTTAACTCCCCCTAATCCTGGCCATTGGCTATGCTTGCTAAGGCTGATGGGAGTTGTAGTTCAGATATACCTGGAGGGCCAAAGTCCCCCACCCCCCACCCCTGTTGTAAATGTATCTCCATGGTGGGAAAAGCAGCTCCTATTAATAATAATAAATAATATTTTTTTATTTATACCCTGTTCTTCCCAGTTCAGAAAACTGGGCTCAGGGCGGCTAACAACAAATTTAAAACACTTAATTGATGCAACAAAAAAACAGCATAAAATACAGTATAAAACGTGAATAACAATAAACTCAGAATTCAAAAATCAATTTAGGGGGGAAATCCATCCAATAAACATTAGATGATCACCCGGGCTAGCTGGCTAAATTAGTCCTACTTGGGCCAGCGAGGAGACCAGGGGAGAATTAGCTGTGGGATCCCAGAGCGGGCAATCTTCATAAAAAGGGGAGAGGGAGGGAAGGAAGGGGAATAAAATATCAGGCTAAGTTCAAATTGAAAGCCAGGCGGAATAGCTCTATCTTACAGGCCCAGCAGAAGGAACTTAAATCCTGCAGGGACCTAGTCTCATGGGACAGAGCATTCCACCAGTTCAGAGCCATCACTGAGAAGGCCCTGGCCCTGGTGGAGGATACTCTGACTTCCTTAAGGCCTGGAACCTCTAAACTATGGTTATTCATGGACCTTAAGTTCCGCTGCGGGGCATACCAGGAGAGTTGGTCCCATAAATATGAGGGCCCTAAGCTATTACAATACAGTAAGGTAATGCATCCTTTAAGGTACAAAAACCCTGTCTTTGTTTCTTGTTTTAAGTGGTGCCTTGTCATCTATGGGCTGTAGCAGACATGCATGTTCCTTGTATGATGGGGTGGTGATTTGTACGTATGAATAAGCCATCACAGATAAAAGATACAATAATAGGTCTCTTACACGGCCTCGGACCAGTATACCTGAAGGAGCGTCTCCACCCCCATCGTTCAGCCCGGGCACTGAGGTCCAGCTCCGAGGGCCTTCTGGTGGTTCCCTCACTGCGAGAAGTGAGGTCACAGGGAAGCAGGCACAGGGCCTTCTTGGTAATGGCACCCGCCCTGTGGAACGCCCTCCCATCAGATGTCAAAGAAATAAGTATCTGACATTTAGAAGACATCTGAATCTGAAAGCAGCACTGTTTAGGGAAGTTTTTAATGTTAGATATTTTATCGTGTTTTTAATATTCTGTTGGGAGCCCCCCAGAGTGGCTGGGGAAACCCAGCCAGATGGGCTGGGTATAAATAAATTATTATTATTATTATTAATTATTATTATTATTATTATTATTATTATTATTATTATTACAACATCACATCAACACTGAAAGGTCAAGCTTCTCAGTTGAGAGTCGGTCCACACATTCAGCTTGCAGCCATCAAGGAATGACTGAATGATGGAGTTAGAAGAAACCTTGGAATGAACACTTATGGAAGAACTGGGCCTGTTTATCGTAGCTAAAATGTCTACAAGCCTTTGCCAAACTCGACACTCACCTTCCAGATGAGGGTTTGGCTCAGATGGTGTGTCATCCTCCATTCTTGGATTTTCTAAATTGCCTTCCAAACAGTAGCCATTCTGACAGGCAGAACAGCTCCAGAGACCATAATAGCGGCTAGAAAAACGTTCTATTGTTATGACGTTCCTTAATACCAGGATATCTGTACTATTGTTGGAAACTGGCAGGCCATTTTGGGTCCATGTGATCTTCGTGTTGCCATCAGATTTATCCCTTCTCTGGTCCTTACAGGGATTACAGGAGAGGGTTACCGAACCATGGTGTCGAGGGGGTGTGGTAGAAGGTCTGACACGAATTCCATTTTCTTTATCTGACATAAATGAACGAATGGATAAGAACGATAAGGCCTGGGGAGCTAACGTCAGTTCTTCCCGTGACCGGATTTCCTCCTATGCTATTCCTCTAACAGAGACTACGGTTCTTTCATCCCAATTACCGTATTTTTCGCTCTATAAGACCCACCAGACCACAAGACACACCTAGTTTTTGGAGGAGGAAAACAAGGGGAAAAAATTCTGAATCTCAGAAGCCAGAACAGCAAGAGGGATCACTGCGCAGTGAAAGCAGCGATCCCTCTTGCTGTTCTGGCTTCTGGGATAGCTGCGCAGCCTGCATTCGCTCCATAAGACGCACACACATTTCCTCTTACTTTTTAGGAGGGAAAAAGTGAGTCTTATAGAGCAAAAATACGGTACTCTACAGTTCGAGGTCCTGATTGCATTTCCTTCCATGCCCCCATTGTGGCAGTGTTGGGAAAAAGAAAACAAATTAACATGACACTGGGGTGAGCAGAGAGGTTCAAATCTCTCTGTCCAGCACAATGTTCTGATGGTGTTACAAATTACTCTCCTCCTTGGACATCAGATAATTCATTTTGCCCCAGCCAACTCTGGGCAGCTTCCAACATATATAAAAACATTAAACATTTTTTTCAAAAAAACTTCCCCATGCAGGGCTGCCTTCGGATGTCTTCCAAAGGTTGTATAGTTACTTATTTCCTTGGCTCAGTGGGTCACATAACACCATACCCTCCAACATTTCTGTGATGAAAATAGGGACGTCCTAAGGAAAAATGGGACATTTCGTGATCAAATCAGAAACCAGGACGGCTTATGTAAATCCAGGACCGTCCCTGGAAAATAGGGAGACTTGGAGGGTCTGAAATCATCTGAGGCCATGTTGGACCCACACCACAAATTTAAAGCTTATTCCACTTTTAATGATTACTTACGGCTTCCCCAAAGGAATCCTGGGAACTGTCTTGGGTTCAGGGTGCTGGGCATTGTGGCTCTGGGAGGGGTCTCCTAACAAACCTCAGCACCTTTGACAAGTAACAGTTCCCAGGATTCTTTGAGAGAAGCCTTCTTGGTGGTGGCGCCCTCCCATCAGATATCAAGGAAATAAGCAACTATCTGACTTTTAGAAGACATCTGAAGGCAGCCCTGTTTAGGGAAGCATTTAATGTTTGATGTTTTACCGTGTTTTTAATATTCTGTTGGGAGCCGCCCAGAGTGGCTGGGGAAACTCAGCCAGATGGGCGAGGTATATATAATTTATTATTATTATTATTATTATTATTATTATTATTATTATTATTAACTGTTAAACCGGTATAACACTGCGTTTAATGTGGATTTGTCCTATGTGCATCTAAGCCCCATCCAGGGCCGGATTTAGGTTTGATGAGGCCCTAAGCTACTGAAGGTAATGGAGCTCTTTATGTGTCCAGCTGTTCTTTTTCTTTTTTGGTATATAATTTTTATTAGTTTTCTTTTCTAACAGCAAATATCAAAATCATTTCCAAACATACATTCTACATTCCCGCCCCCCCCCTTCCTGTTGATTTCCTTCCGCATCCCCTCTGGTTTGTTACATTAAATGATACAATCTGCTATTCCTTACCTGTCAAAATGTTATTAAAATGTTATTCTTCAGGCATTTTGTTAAGTAAAGTTGTGAATGTTTATTCAAATCCTGCTACCGAGTCCATTTCTTTCAGTTGTTTCTGCAGATAGTTCATTGGTAGGCAAACTAAGGCCCGGGGGCCGGATCCAGCCCAATCGCCTTCTAAATCCGGCCCGTGGACGGTCCTGGAATCAGTGTGTTTTTACATGAGTAGAATGGGTGCTTTTATTTAAAATGCACCTCTGGGTGATTTGTGGGGCATAGGAATTCGCTCATTTTCCCCCTTCAAAATATAGTCCGCCCCCCCCCCGCTGGGTCTGAGGGACAGTGGACCGGCCCCCTGCTGGAAAAGTTTGCTGACCCCTGAGATAGTTTATGAGAGGTTCCCATTCTGTTTAAAAAATCACTACTGTCTTTTTCATGGCACTTATCCGTTAGCTTTGCTGATGTCCTTTTTCAACAACAAATTGTCATTTTGTTGTTGTTGTTGTTGAATATATGCTATATGATCCTTTTGAATTCTGGTGCTGGAGGAGACTCTGGAGAGTCCCATGGACTGCAAGAAGATCAAACCTCTCCATTCTGAAGGAAATCAGCCCTGAGTGCTCACTGGAAGGACAGATCCTGAAAATGAGGCTCCAATACTTTGGCCACCTCATGAGAAGAGAAGACTCCCTGGAAAAGACCCTGATGTTGGGAAAGATGGAGGGCACAAGGAGAAGGGGACGACAGAGGACGAGATGGTTGGACAGTGTTCTTGAAGCTACCAGCATGAGTCTGACCAAACTGCGGGTGGCAGTGGAAGACAGGAGGGCCTAGCGTGGTCTGGTCCACGGGGTCACGAAGAGTCGGACATGACTAAACAACAACAATATGCTATATGGTAATTTATGGACCTAAGAGGTATCTAAAGCCATTTGCACATAACAAAATATGGATTTTATCAAAGTAATTGTTGAACTGAAATACAATTAAGAAGAAGTATATTATTAGTGAAATGGGGGGGGGGGGACGAGAGAGTGGAGCCCTAAGCTATAGCTTGTTAACTTATATGTAAATCCAGCACCCACACTGCTATGTAACCTCCCAGCATTTTTACCAGGCTCCACGGAGATGGAGATCTTTGATGAATTTCTGTTGCCGTTGAAACAGTAGAAAGTGCCCGAGTCGTTCATGTAGAGGCTTTTGAGGACGAGGACCAAGTTCCTCTCTCCCTTTTCTCCCTGCTTTTCTGCTCGCGATTGAAACCGCTCCAGCAGCACCTGGTCTTCTCCAACAGAACTTGTAGAGAATATTTCCTTCTTGCTTCTGTGTCTGAAGCCAGCACAGATGGGGTACTGCGGAATCCAGTACCAAGTCACTTTGGGCCCCTGAAGTTGGCAGGGAATTTTAACCTCTTCTCCAGCCTCCACTGAAAGCACTGGATCAGCTAAGGTGTCTCCTGCCTCGAAGTTTCCTCGCCCCTTCCTGGGAAGGGTTTGCAGCTTACCCCTGCGAGCATCTGTCATCAAAACAGCCAGGGCAGTTGCGGCCAGAATTAAGAAAGGAAAGGGCTTCATGGGGGAAAACGGAGAGGGGGGTTCTCCAACCGTGCCTTTCCGCAGCACGGCAGCTTCTGCTTCTCAAGAGGAACTGTGGCAAGAACGTGCAAGAGGGAGGCCGCAAAACTCGACAGCAGAGGGAATGAGAAAGAGGAAGGGCAGGACGGTGCTCTATGAGGAAACAGGACTCTAGGCTGCCAAAACAGACTGTGAGTGGATAGTGTAATTATACTGTTTGGCCACTAGGTGGCTCTGGATAAAATTGTATCTAGACCTGAGTCCAGGGCTTCTGGTGTCTGTTTTGTTCTTTTAGGAGAGGGGTGATCAAAATTCCTGAGTTGTATGTCCTCTTAAGTCTTCCGTGATAGCAGCTGGGTGTGTTTGTTTAAAAATGTTTTAAGATAACTGTAGTAATAATAATAATAATAATAATAATAATAATAATAATAATAATAATAATTTATTTATACCCCGCCCAGCCATTCTGGGCAGCTCCCAACAGAATTAAAAGCACAATAGAACATCACACAGAACATTGAATTATGGTGCTGGAGGAGACTCATAGAATCATAGAATCATAGAATCATAGAGTTGGAAGAGACCACAAGGGCCATCGAGTCCAACCCCCTGCCAAGCAGGAAACACCATCAGAGCACTCCTGCCATATGGTTGTCAAGCCTCTGCTTAAAGACCTCCAAAGAAGGAGACTCCACCACACTCCTTGGCAGCAAATTCCACTGTCGAACAGCTCTTACTGTCAGGAAGTTCTTCCTAATGTTTAGGTGGAATCTTCTTTCTTGTAGTTTGTATCCATTGCTCCGTGTCCGCTTCTCTGGAGCAGCAGAAAACAACCTTTCTCCCTCCTCTATGTGACATCCTTTTATATATTTGAACATGGCTATCATATCACCCCTTAACCTCCTCTTCTCCAGGCTAAACATGCCCAGCTCCCTTAGCCGTTCCTCATAAGGCATCGTTTCCAGGCCTTTGACCATTTTGGTTGCCCTCCTCTGGACACGTTCCAGTTTGTCAATGTCCTTCTTGAACTGTGGTGCCCAGAACTGGACACAGTACTCCAGGTGAGGTCTGACCAGAGCAGAATACAGTGGCACTATTACTTCCCTTGATCTAGATGCTATACTCCTATTGATGCAGCCCAGAATTGCATTGGCTTTTTTAGCTGCCGCGTCACACTGTTGGCTCATGTCAAGAGTCCCATGGACTGCAAGAAGATCAAACATCTCCATTCTGAAGGAAATCAGCCCTGAGTGCTCACTGGAAGGACAGATCCTGAAGCTGAGGCCCCAATACTTTGGCCACCTCATGAGAAGAGAAGACTCCCTGGAAAAGACCCTGATGCTGGGAAAGATGGAGGGCACAAGGAGAAGGGGACGACAGAGGACGAGATGGTTGGACAGTGTTCTCGAAGCTACCAGCATGCGTCTGACCAAACTGCGGGAGGCAGTGGAAGACAGGAGTGCCTGGCGTGCTCTGGTCCAGGGGGTCACGAAGAGTCGGACATGACTAAACGACTAAACAACAACAAGAAGAAGACTTTAAAATTCTTATCACAGTATCTATTTGCAGTGTGTGTGTGTGTGTGTGTGTGTGTGTCCATAGCTTTCACCAGATTCTCAAAGGAGTCCATGACCCAAAACATGTTAAGAAGCACTGCTTTCGAGGGAGGAAAATCTCCCTTCTTGTTGCTGTTATTAGATGCTTAGGAATCAGGGGCTGAGGCTGTCTGGTTACAGCATCTCCTCTAGAAGTTCACCTTCCGCCCACAAGTAACTCATCGCTGACCACAATGTATGACCACAACGGGGGTTTCTTGACTCCCTTTAAGATTTTCTTTCCATGCGGTTGAGAGTTTCCTCCCCGTCCCCCAGCTCAACACAGAACGTAGGCATGTGTGTTTCAGCAGGGCCTGGAAATTTGCAGTTGTCCTGGGGCGAGGAGTCCCTCTGGTCGACAAGTAGGTCATACGATGATGACAGCAAACGTGGCAACAGATGAGGGACGAAAGATCACCTGAAATTTACCACCGAAGCTTCCTTTTCTCACTTCCTGCTTCTGCTTTTCTGACCTGAGGGACTTTCCCCACCTTCCTCCTTCTCGATCCTGGAGATATTTATATTTTACCCGGTTCACAGCTGGCCCAGGCAGGTGAGGGGGTGAGTAAACTTAAGGTTGCCAACTGAGGGCTTACACCTCCCTTTTCTAATACAGCCTGGCAAGTATCTGTTAAGCTGAGCACACTATCAATATGCGTAAGAGATTCAGGAACTGAATATTTACCATCACAAAAGAATGGCCAGACTGCCCAGAAAGTGCAATCAGTGACCATTATCAGGTATCTGGCAGACAGAATTTCTGCTGTAGACCGCCTCCTCTGCTATTGACCGCCTCCTTCTGTGATGTATGTATGATGTTTCAAGGGGGTGGTCTTGGGCTACAGGGTGGGCAATTTCAAAAGTCTGTATAAGAGCTTGCACACCAATGTTCTGGGTCCCTCCTCCCTCCTGTGGGGTGAGCACCTTGTTGCAACAGTTTAATAAAGATCAAGCTTACTAGCCGCTTTGCTTCTCAATATTCTCTGGTTGGCCTCTGTTATTTTCTCCGACCAATAGAGAACCTACATAAGGACTCTATACATGCTCTTGGGAAAAGGAGCAGTTTTTGGGGGGACAGGAGGCAGGCAGGTGTGGGGGACTCCCTGGTCCTGAATGGGGTAACTGTGCCCCTGAAGGACCAGGTGCGCAGCCTGGGAGTCATTCTGGACTCACAGTTGTCCATGGAGGCACAGGTCAGTTCTGTGTCCAGGGCAGCTGTCTACCAGCTCCATCTGGTACGCAGGCTGAGACCCTACCTGCCCGCAGACTGTCTCACCAGACTGGGGCATGCTCTGGTTATCTCTCGCTTGGACTACTGCAATGCGCTCTACATGGGGCTATCTTTGAAGGTGACCAGGAAACTACAACTAATCCAGAATGCGGCAGCTAGACTGGTGACCGGGAGCGGCCACCAAGACCACATAAACCGGTCTTGAAAGACCTACACTGGCTCCCAGTATGTTTCCGAGCACAGTTCAAAGTGTTGGTGCTGACCTTTAAAGCCCTAAATGGCCTCAGCCCAGTATACCTGAAGGAGCGTCTCCACCCCCATCGTTCTGCCCGACACTGAGGTCCAGTGCCAAGGGCCTTCTGGCGGTTCCCCCACTGCGAGAAGTTAGGTTACAGGGAACCAGGAAGAGGGCCTTCTTGGTAGTGGCACCCGCCCTGTGGAACACCCTCCCGCCAGATGTCAAAGAGAAAAACATCTACCCGACTTTTAGAAGACATCTGGAGGCAGCCCTGTTTAGGGAAGCTTTTAATGTTTAATAGAATATTGTATTTTAATATTCTGTTGAAAGCCACCCAGAGTGGCTGGGGAAACCCAGCCAGATGGGTGGGGTGTAAATAATATATGATGATGATGATGATGATGCGTTAGTTGCAGGGGGTTGGAATGGATGACCTCACAGGGTCCCCTCCAACTCTGTGATTCTGCAATTCGGCATGCAACGCATGTGGCTTTCCCCCAACGAGTTACTTACCACCCTTCTGAAGCTGGCTGAGCAAGTTAAATCGAAAGCGCTCTTTGTTTTCAGTTCTGATTTTGATTTGGCATGATGACTTACCTTGGCCTTCCTCCCCGGCTCTGGGATTCCCCCACCCAGCGGCTGTGACGGCCTCCGCGGCCAACCAATCAGCTTTCCCTGCCCACTCTGCTTGGGTACATCCAAGGGAGGGGGAAAACTTCGTCCCGCTTTCAGATGGGAAGCCAGAAAGCTTCAGAAAGAGAGAGGCACATGACGGGCATCTGCAGGACCCAGGAAGACAATGAGGTACATGGTTGGTGGCAGGAGGGGAAGGCAACATACAACATCGCTTTCAGGGCTGGAGGGTGGATGGATTTCAGCAGGGGTGACTTCTCAGAAAAGGCAAGCGGCAGGTGACATGCTAACAGCCTTTCTCAACCTGTGGGTCCCCAGATGTTGTTGAACTACAATTCCCGATTTTTCAATATGGTTTTGCAAGTATCCTTTAAACACCTTCCGGAACTCAGAACTCCTATTAGAATAAACAAGTTCCCTTTTAAATACTGAAATACTAAATAAGACGGATAACAATGTGTAACAGAAAAAGAAGCATGAAATTAGGTTAAAGGTGTGTGAAAGAAAGTACCAATAGAAGTGGAAAGAAATTGCAGGTGAGTAGACTGGAAGTCTAACGCAAAGGTGGGGTGAGGGGTGGTGGGTGGTGATGGGGAAAGGAATTATCTGTGAATTAGAAATTTTTTTAAAAAAAGAACTACAACTCCCATCACACCTAGCTAGCAAGGCTCAGGGATGATGGGAGTTGTAGTCCAACAACATCTGGGGACCCACAGGTTGAGAACCGCTGTAGAGGTTTCTAGCATTGTGTAAGCATACAGAGTTTTTTCCCCCTCCCTCTTTCCCGACGCTAGGCCTCGTGAACATCCAACGAGGCTGAAGGTTCAAAGATTCGGGGCAGATAAAAGAAAGCGCTTTTTCATGGGTCACATAGTCGGAACTACGGAACTCACCGCCACAAGAAGCAGCGATGGCCGCCAATTTGGACGGCTTTAAAAGAAGACTGGGTGAATTCATGGAGGATACGTCTATCCGTGGCTAATAGCCACAATGGCCAATGCTCTGCCTTCATGCTCGGTGGGAGTCAGGCTTCTGCTGGAAACCATGGCGAGGGAGAGGGGTCTTGTGCTTGAATCCCACTTGCGGGTTTCCTCAGATAGCTCAGCCAGTAGAAAAAGAGGCTCTTAATCTCTGGGTTGTGAGTTTGATCCCTGTCTTGGGGAAAAGATTCCTGCACTGCAGGGGGTTGGACTAGATCATGGGTAGGCAAACTAAGGCCCGGGGGCCGGATCCGGCCCAATCGCCTTCTAAATCCGGCCCATGGACGGTCCGGGAATCAGTGTGTTTTTCCATGAGTAGAATGTGTCCTTTTATTTAAAATGCACCTCTGGGTTATTTGTGAGGCATAGGAATTCATTCATTATTTTTTTCCAAAATATAGTCCGGCCCCCCACAAGGTCTGAGGGACGGTGGACCGGCCCCCTGCTGAAAAAGTTTGCTATAATATCCTGGTCCCTGGGGTCCCTTCCAACTCAGCAATTCTATGCTTCTCTTATTTTATCTAGTTGGCCACTGTGAGGAGAAGGATGCTGGAGCAAAGGGGTCTTGGGCCTGATCCAGTCTTCTTATGTTCTTGATGGAAAGCGGGGTGGGGAAGGCAGGAGTTTTTAGCTGCCTGTGTCTTAGGGACAATTGGTCCATCAACTCAGCATTTTCTGCTGTACAGTGGTACCTTCAGGTTACAGACGCTTCAGGTTACAGACTCCGCTAACCTAGAAATAGTACCTCGGGTACTATTCGAAAGCCTCCTTGAATTCGAAAGCCTCCTTGAATTTCCATTCGAAAGCCTCCTTGAATTTCCTTCTGCCTTAGAAAGGTAGGACAGAAGTGCTCCAATAAATACTGTAATTACATGAAAACCTGTGCATGCTTACTCAGAGGCAGGTTCCGCTGAGTGTATGTAGGATTGTAGCATCTCCTCCACTTACGTAAATACAGTGGTACCTCGGGTTACAGACGCTTCAGGTTACAGACTCCGCTAACCTAGAAATAGTACCTCGGGTTAAGAACTTTGCTTCAGGATGAGAACAGAAATCACGTGGCAGCAGCGGGTGGCCCCATTAGCTAAAGTGGTACCTCAAGTTAAGAACAGTTTCAGGTTAAGAACGGACCTCCAGAACGAATTAAGTTCTTAACCCGAGGTACCACTGTATTAGTGGTTCTCTGGGGTTTTGAGCAGCAGTCTCTCCCAGCCCTACTGGGACATAGAATCACAGAATTGTAGAGTTGGAATCAACCCTGAGGATCATCTAGTCCTACCCCCTGCAGGGCAGGAATTATTATTTTATTTATTTATTTATTTATTTATTTATTTATTTATTTATACATACTCCGACCATCTGGCTGGATTTCCCCAGCCACTCTGGGTGGCTCCGAACAGAGTATTAAAAACAAGGTAAAAAATATGATAAATGTACAATTTTCCCCTATGAGGATCAAACCTTCAACCTTGGCATTATGAGCGCCATGTTCCAGCCAACTGAGCTGCCTGTGGCAGATTTCAAGAATAGAACCTGCATGCAAAGGAGACGATCTACCAGTAGTAGTAGTAGTAGTAGTAGTAGTAATAATAATAATAATAAAAATAATAATTTATTATTTATATCCCGCCCATCTGGCTGAGTTTCCCCAGCCACTCTGGGCGGCTCCCAATCAAATGTTTAAAACAGTACAGCATTAAATATTAAAAACCTCCCCAAACAGGTCTGCCTACCAGTGACCTACTGCCCCTCAAAGGCCCAAGAGACTTCCTTTGGTGGCATGGCTCAGCTGTGGGATAAAGAGGGTTTGAGGACCCACAATGACAGCTACCTTGCTTAGTCGTCCCCCCCCCCAAAAAAAACCTGAAAAATGCTTTGTGCGCCGCCCGGGAATCGAACCCGGGTCGCAAGAATGGGAATCTTGCATGATACCACTACACCAGCAGCGCTGGTGACAGCTGCCTCCCTGAAGCTTAAAGGGGTTTGTGTCCGGTCAGAGCCTGGATGGGGAGACTGCCTGGGAAACTCATGCACACAGCCTCAAATTTTATGATGGATAAAGACAGTGGTACCTCGGATTAAGAACTTAATTCGTTCTGGAGGTCCGTTCTTAACCTGAAACTGTTCTTAACCTGAGGTACCACTTTAGCTAATGGGGGCACCCACTGCCGCCACGTGATTTCTGTTCTCATCCTGAGGTAAAGTTCTTAACCCGAGGTACTATTTCTGGGTTAGTGGAGTCTGGAACCTGAAGCGTCTGTAACCCGAGGTACCACTGTACAGCTTTTCGGTGGGAGCACGGCCGCAGGATCAGCTCTGCCCCTCCCTCCTCCTTCTCAAAAACTAAATTTGGGACGGATTGCAATTGATGAGAACTGTCCCACCCCCAAGAGACCCAAAACACTTTAAAATCCTTTGGATGAAGGGCCTAAAGCCTGGGTAATGAAAGAATGTTTTTGCCCAGCAGTTAAAGAACTCCCAGTGGCTACACAGTGGCAAAGAGAAAATACTTCGCACATGCTCAAAGGAATGACGTCGATTGTTCGAATCCTCGTGTGACAAGACTGCAGCTGGAAACTTCGGTCTGGAGCGAAGCTAGGAGTTGAACTAAGTGTGGGAGGGGGGCAAGTTTCAACCCCAGCATTTTCACAACACGTAGGGCTGGGTGTTCCCAGAGTGGTTTAACATTCAATTCCTCTTCATGGGAAGCTCTGGGAATGGGAGAGGAATGGAGGTCTCCTAATTCAAAGCACCTTTAACAAATGACAGCTCCCAGAATTCGGGGGGGGGGCGGAGCTGTTCGATGGGTTTTTTAACTTGGGTGGGTGCTGTTTTATTTGGAGAGCGGGGTTGTTTTAAATTGTTAAACATTATATGTGAGTTGGATTTTTGTATTTGTAGGCTGGAGTATTGTTTAGGGGCTTTTGTTGGGGAGTGTGTTGTTTATTGGTGTGTGTATACAGTGGTACGTCGGGTTACAGACGCTTCAGGTTACAGACTCCGCTAACCCAGAAATAGTACCTCGGGTGAAGAACTTTGCTTCAGGATGAGAACAGAAATCACGCGGCGGCAGCGGGAGGCCCCATTAGCTAAAGTAGTACCTCAGGTTAAGAACAGTTTCAGGTTAAGAACGGACCTCCAGAACGAATTACGGACCTCCAGAACGGATTAAGTTCTTAACCCGAGGTACCACTGTAGGTTAATTGTTTGGATTATTTTGATTGTGCTTGGATTATTCTGGTTATTAAAAGAGGCCCCATGGATACACAGTACACATGTTCCACGGGACTTCTTTTAAAAGACTCACCTTGTATTTTGTGCTTTTATTATTTTGATTATGCATTTTGTGCTTTTGTTATTTTGTTTGTGTATTTTGTGCTTCGTATATTGTAACTTTGACCTACGGGTATAGGATGGTATATGAAATTAATAATAATAATAATAATAATAATAATAATAATAATAATAATAATAGGCATCACAGCGCTTTAAATTTATGGTCGTAAACGTGGTCTGAGCGACTCTCCCCCTTCCCACTCTGGAAAATGCCTGTGCCATTCTCAGCTTACATGAGGTCTTTCCTTCTTCCTGAAAGCTGGGGAATTACATTTTGCCGCTGCCTCCATCCAGCCAGCCACCCACTGCTTCCCCTCCCCTGCACATCTCAGAAGTGGGGTTCCCCTGGGGCTCTCTCCCCCCTAACCACAGAAAAAAAATTCCCTACACTTGATGTCATCTGGTGACAAAGCTGAGTAGAATAAACGTCGGCTGCATCTGGGGGGAGAAACTGTGATCTCCTTGCACGACTGGCAGGAATGTTGGGGGAAACCCAGAATGTTTGAACTGCAGCCTGAGTAACTAAAAACAAGGGGGAACCCAAAGCGGGGCTCCCAGGCACAATAGCGGGAGCCAGGGAGGGGATGCAAAATGGCTATAATCATTTGCAGGAGATCTACCCTATACTGCGCTTGTGGCAGTAAAAACCTCTGGCAGCAGCTAAACGGCAAGGAATCTGGTAACACGGCCGGCAGTCTAACTCCACTGATAGATAGATAAAACTTTATTCGCATTAGCCAATGGCCATAGCAACAGTAAAACATTACAGTGTGCGCAGAAAAGGAAATTTGATATAAGAGCACAATGTAAAGTCCTGAATCAGCCGTCAGTTAGTGGCCCTTATTCTGATTGCCCCAGCTACGAACCTAGCAACCTTTGCTGTTATCTGCTCATTTTGATCTGATAGAAGAAAAGGACATCGTGGCAGTGGTTGAGCGCCCTGGGATGGTTAGTACGAGTGGGGTGATGATCTCGTTCCTCAGGTCTTTGTAGAGAGTACAAGACAGGAGGACGTGTGCCGCTGTTTCGGTGCTACCGTCTCCACAGGGGCAAAGACGTTTCTCAGGCGGGATCTTTTGGAAACGACCCTCAGATGGCAAAACATCCAGTCTTGCAAGTGTAAAAGCACGTCTGTATTTTGTGTAGATATGGGGCCAGAGAATCAGAATGGAGAGGTGGAAAATGAACATACCAAGGGCAGAATTTCCTTATAGTGGCCAGGTTGTTCTGATGCTCAGTATCTTTTAGACGTTGACCGGTTAGACTGTTTGCTTTAGTAGGGCCCATGGTGAGTAGGTGTTGTGGGGATAGGACACAAGAGTTTTTGATAGACGGTTTTAAGCCAGGCACTTTTATGGGAGTCTTGAAGTACTAGGGATAGTAAACCGGGGGGGGGGGATTTCAGTTTAGGCAGAGCCAGAAATTAAGAGTTCTTTGCCAAGTCCATACTTCTGCTGAAGGGAGACTTGCCTCCAGTCTCAATGATGCGTTTGGGACGCATGGCGGTACAGGAAAAAATCTGCCTTAGAGATTTTGATTGAAAAGCTTCCAAAGTGCTAAGGTGGTTACCAGTCCAAATCTGAGCCCCGTATAGTAGCTGTGCTAGGGGTTTAGCTTGGAAGACATCTAGGGTTTAAATATATCCACCTCAAGGGGCAGTAAAGAGAAAGGCAAAGCAGGAACAGTAAGGCAAAGCCTCAGTCTATATCTGAGAAGGAAACCTCGAACCAGTTCTGAAACAAACATAACAATGGAAGTAACTTCCAAGAGCCCTGGAAGGATACCGACTGGCAACACGGGTAGTAGAGAGGTGGTGACCCATGATATTGATGGGAACATACTACAGGTCTGGCAAGTTTCAAACCAGAAAAAAGACTGGAGCCTAACTCCACTGAGGGAAGGGGAGGTTGTCCCCTTCTTCCCTGGCAGAGAGGTGGGACGCCATTTTTTGGTTCACCTCAGGTGACAAAATGTCTTGGGCTGTCCCTGCTGCCACCGCACCAGTTACTGATGCAGGCCGGGCCTGGCCAATGGACACGAGAGCTAAGTGGAGCCTCGGAGGCACCATACTGTCAGACTATAAGAGATGGGCATTTTCTTCCTGTCTTGCTCAAAGTATCAGGTTGGCCACTGTGAGAAGCAGGATATTGGACTATGTAGGCCTGAGTTGGCAGGAGTGGTCTTGACCTTTCTTTTCTTTACTTTCTTGCCTTTCAGCTGTGAAATGTCCTCACCTGAATGCCTGAAGGAGAAAGGAATTGAGCTCCTCACCCATTTTGACATGGTGGGTCTTAAGGAGATAATAGATGATAGGTAGGTAGGTAGGTAGATAGATAGGTAGGTAGGTAGAAGAAGAAGAGGAGGAGTTTTGATTTGATATCCCACTTTATCACTACCCTAAGGAGTCTCAAAGCGGCTAACATTCTCCTTTCCCTTCCTCCCCCACAACAAACACTCTGTGAGGTGAGTGAGGCTGAGAGACTTCAGAGAAGTGTGACCAGCCCAAGAAAAATAAAGAACTTATTTACAACAGCGGCAAGAGTCTTGTTAACACAAGGATGGAAGAATGAGGAAATCCCAACGAAAGAACAGTGGCAAAAAAAATTGATGAGTTATGCAGAATTGGTCAAATTGACATATAAACTGTGTGAAAAGGACAACAGTGACTTCAAGGAAGAATGGGAACTTTTTACAAATTACTTAAAAAGACAACAAAATGATTTGGACTCCTTGGCAGGTTTTGAATAAACACCCACAAATTTATTAGTTGAACACAGGACAGATAAGGCAAGGATATGTACAATTTTATAATATGCAGAGAACAATATGTGCAAAGAAATCAGAGAGGGGGGCTGAGAGAAGTCCTGGGTGGGGGGGAAATAATGTGATTGATTATGTGGATTGATATTTTGTTATGCTGAAATTGCTTAATAAAAATGCTTTAAAAAAACAACAACAAAATGACACTGGGCGATGCTCTCCTGCAGGTTAGCCTTCGATATCAGCAGGCTCCCGACGAACAGGTAGGTGGAGCCATGGCGTCCCAGCACTCTCACCTGCTGGGGGCTTTGCAGCAGTTATCGGGTCTGGACAAGTTGTGGGAGAGGCTAAAGTCCGACCTTCCGTGCAAGCAGAAACTGGGAGAGCTGGAAACACGGCAGAAGACCTTGGAGAACATCGTCTCGGTTTTGAGTCGGGAGCTGGGCAGGAGAGAGGAGGCCCCTGCAAATGCCCTCGGAGAAGCCATGGCCAGGATCCTTTACCTGGAGGAGAAGGTAGGAGACAGCCTCATGCAGACCACAGCTTGGAAAGACTAGGATTCACTCTCATGAAACACTGGAGTAGGAAAGGGGAGCCTATGGGCCTGCAGATTTTCTTGGGCTATGAATCCCCTGTTCCCTAACCACTGGCTATGCTGGTGCAAACTGGAATATGGCCATATCTGGAAGGATGCACCTGTCCCCACAACAGACCTTCTGCAATGCTATTTAGCATTTTTTTTGTTTTGTTTTAAATTTATTTAATCATTTTTTCAATACAAACAACAACCGCAAAAGACACATACAACAAAAACTAATAACACAATTTGACATTTCAGATTTGAATACATTGATATACATACGACTACACCTTTTTAACAATATTTTCCCACCTCTCTCCCCCCCCCCCCCCCACTTCCCACCACTATCCCCCTTATCGCTTAAATATTCCTTCCGGATTTCTTCATATTTATCCAGTCTTAATTCGCGTCAACATGCAATTCGTTCGTATGTAGCTAATCTGTCCATGTTACCAATCCGTGTGCTCAATGGAATCTTTTTGAGGCTCTTCCAGTTCATCAAAACAAGTTTTTTTGCTTCTAATATAGCACGGTACATCCATTGTTATTTAGCATTTGTTGGCATCCATCTGTCTTAGGAGACAATGGAGTGCGTCTCCGGGGGTGAAGGCAAACAGCTGCGTTAGCAAAGTGACCTTTTCGGAACGCAAACCTGGGCAGTGCATACAGAGGTCCTGGACTGGCCAGGTGACAAGTCCCCGCTCTCAGCCTCGCTGATGTGGTCCAAAGGAAAGAAAAGCAAGAGTTTTGGCCCCAGCTTGGCTGCAGGAGTTGCCAGGAGACGTACAAGGTGCATATTCAACCGCCTTAGGGACTCCACACCAGATTTATGTAGGGTTTATTCCTTAGCATTTATAAGGGCACTACTGGAACACTCAAAGCAGCTCCGCTACATAGCAGGCTGAGGAGCCTTATCTTCCCATGCCTGGAGGGTCAAATTTGACAGGTGGGTGGGGCTGCCCACCTGTCAATCACCTGGCACCTTAGTGGTACCAGGTGACACTGTGCTTTGAAGTCCTTTTGCAAACACTCCTATGCTGCTATTTAAACGTCCGGTTTCCAGAAATTTATAGAGCAGCGCAGGGCCATTATTATTATTATTATTATTATTATTATTATTATTATTATGCAAAACACTGGTCCAGATGAAACAATGATATGACTGCATTAGGCAGTTTCCACCATTCCTCTGTTACTGAAGGTATGAATAATTTGATGCAAAAGACTTTGAGGAAGAGCCTTGGGCTCAGTGACAGAGCACAAATTTTGCCCACCAAATCTAGTTAGGGCTGGAGAACTGCTGCCATGCAGCTGCTTTTGGACTACAACTCCCATCATCCCTGACCACTGATCCTGCTAGCTAGGGATGATGGGAACTGCAGTCCAAAAACAGCTGGAGACCCAAGTCTGGGACAATACTGAGATGGTCTGAGGCAGCTCCTCCCATGTCCCTGTGAGCATTTTTGCTTTATGTTCTGTTCACCTCCCACTCAAATGGACGGCAGCTTCTTTACAGCTCTCCATTCATTTCCTTCCAGGTTCAACAACAAGACTCCCTCTTGACCCTGAAGGATGTGATGATCAGCAACTTAGCATCCCGCCTCCAAGTCTTGGAGCAAACCACGTACGACGGGTGTTTCTTTTGGAAAGTCCCCGAGATGGGACTCAGACTGCAGGAGGTGCAAACAGGAAACAGGCATGCCCTGTACTCCCCCAGTGAGTTGACCTGAAAGCGCAAAGAGGAAAGAAACACAAAGGGGGGTTCTGGTTTTGTAAGAACGTTCCCTGTGAAGAGGGACCAGTTTTTAAACTGTGGTGTAGTGGTTAAGGTACCGTAACCCTGTCAGTTTTCATTTCTTAGTGCAGAAAGTATTGATCTGATGTGTGGAGATCTTTCCTATTCTACTTAATTCAAGAGGGTTCTGGAAGCTTCCCTGTGTGAAAGAAACAAGCAGAAGGCTCGCAATGTCTGAGTTATTCTGTCAGAGAAGCTGAGTACAGCTGGCCTAAACAGGTTCTGCTACCCCTTCTGTCAAGGTCATGCTGACTATAAAAAGAGGCCAGAAGGAGCCTGGGTTTCACTTTCTCTTTCTTTCTTTCTCTCTCTCTTCCTTCTGGTATGGTGTTCTGTACATAGCATGCAGCATGCTTAGTGTTAAGGTTTAGATTGTAAGTTTAAGTTAAGTCTGCTGCAACTGGATTTCAACTGGGAGCCAGCATGGTGTAGTGGTTAAGAGCGGTAGACTCGTAATCTGGGGAACCGGGTTCGCTTCCCCGCTCCTCCACATGCAGCTGCTGGGTGACCTTAGGCTAGTCACACTTCTTTGAAGTCTCTCAGCCCCACTCACCTCACAGAGTGTTAGTTGTGGGGGAGGAAGGGAAAGGATAATATTAGCCGCTTTGAGACTCCTGAAGGGGAGTGAAAGGCGGGATATCAAATCCAAACTCTTCTTCTTCTTCTTCTTATGGGCAGTGCCAATCCTGAATGTTTCGGATTTGTGACCATTATGCTCATTTGCCTTCAGTAAAGCTCTGCTGGATGAAATTTAATTTCCTCTGGTCTACAGTCCTATCTTGGGTTGAAGTTGCTTCAGGTTGAGCGTTTACGGGTTGTGTCCCGCAGTAACCCGGAAGTAACGGAACGCGTTACTTCCGGGTTTCGCTGCTCACGCATGCGCAGACGCTCAAAATGATGTCACGCGCATGCGCAGAAGCGGTGAATCGCGACCCACACAGACACACAGATGCGGGTTGTGTTCGCTTCAGGATGTGAACGGGGCTCCAGAACAGATCCCGTTCGCATCCAGAGGTACCACTGTATTTTGGGGGAATCCTGCAACGTGTTTCAGTTTTTACTCTGCCAACTATAGTGGTACCTCGGGTTAAGTACTTAATTGGTTCCGGAGATCCGTTCTTAACCTGAAACTGTTCTTAACCTGAAGCACCACTTTAGCTCATGGGGCCTCCTGCTGGTGCCGCGCCGCCGGAGCACGATTTCTGTTCTTATCCTGAAGCAAAGTTCTTAACCTGAAGCACTATTTCTGGGTTAGCAGAGTCTGTAACCTGAAGCGTATGTAACCCGAGGTACCACTGTATACACATTGGAATTTGCTCTGGATCAATATTGAGTAGACTTTCAATGCCAGACCCAACTTTCTGACGCCACCTGTTTCCTTCCCTTTTGCCCCCAAGCGTTTTATACCAGCCGCTACGGTTACAAGCTCTGTCTCAAGCTGTTCCTGAACGGAGACGGGGCCGGAGCAGGCACCCACCTCTCGCTTTTCCTCGTTCTGATGAGAGGAGAACATGACTTCCATCTCAAGTGGCCTTTCCGGCACAAGGTACGGGGGCTTTTGTGCTGGGGGTATAAAGGTAAAGTAAAGGGACCCCTGACCATTAGGTCCAGTAGTGGCTGACTCTGGGATTGCAGCGTTCATCTTGCTTTATTGGCCGAGGGAGCCGGCGTACAGCTTCTGGGTCATGTGGCCAGCATGACTAAGCCGCTTCTGGCGAACCAGAGCTGCGCACGGAAACGGCGTTTACCTTCCAGCTGGAGCGGTACCTATTTATCTACTTGCACTTTGAGGTGCTTTCGAACTGCTAGGTTGGCAGGAGCAGGGACCGAGCAACGGGAGCTCACCCTGTCGCGGGGATTCAAACCGCCGACCTTTTGATCGGCAAGTCCTAGGCTCTGTGGTTTAACCCACAGCGCCACCTGTGTCCCTCTGGGACACGGTCCTGCTGGGGGTATAGGAGAGTCGAATAAGAACCATAAGGCAGCGGTGTGCAGCCTGTAAACTTCCAGGCATTGCTAGACTCCAGTTCCCATCATCCCTGACTGGAGCTGAGGGGAGTTGGAGTCCAACAACCGGTGTTAGAAATTAGCTAGGTGTGTTTTGTGACTGGTGCTACGACCATGTGGAGATCTCGGGAAGCCAGGCTGGCGACCGACATTTCCATTTGGGCTGGCCTCCATTTTTTTTAAGCAGGTAAGCAGAAGGTCTTATTTACTGCGTTCATTTTTCACTTTCTCTCTTCAAGTAATACATGGTTCATTCCCCATGTCAGTTAATCTCTACAAAAATCCTGCGAGGTAGGTTAAGTGAGCTTCCCGACCGAGTGGGGATTTGAACCCTGATCTCCCAAGTCCTAGTCCAACACTAACCACTACACCTCACTGGCTTCCCAGAGTTCTTCTGCTACGGGGCAGCTATATAAATTAAGTCGGTAAATAAATATGGGGAAAGCAAAATGTCACCAAATGTGGATCTACACACAGGCGGGGCGGGGGGGACGACGACGACCACTATGAATAAGTTGGGAATTAGATTGCTATAACAAAACAAAAAACAAAACAAAACAAAACAAAAACCTTATGGAAAAAAGCGTATTAAAAATTTCCTGCTCTCTGCCGCCAACTGGTGTTGCATGTTTATAGCACATCAAATCATTGCTTCTTTTCTAATGTTGCTGCGTTTTTAGAGCAGGATCTGAAATATTTTCGCTGAAGCTAGAAGCTTGATGTTTCAATGTTTTTGCAAACCGCTTTAAGATTTCCCCCCCCCCTTAAAATATAAAGCGGTATAAAAATGAAAATAATAATAATAATAAACAACTCCATGGAGGACGGTGCCTAGACATGCCGTTGTGATTTAAGGTTCCATTTGGCAACGAGCTCATATATATCTAACACTGCCAATGACGTATGAAAGACCACTCAGAAGCTGTGATGGTTACAATGGATTGAAATTTGCAATTGAGAGACATCCCTTCTTTTGCCCTCTTCCCGCCCCCCCCCCCCAGGTCACCTTCACTCTCCTAGATCAAGTCAACAAGCGCCACATCTCCACCTCCTTCCGCCCCTTGGAGACCTCGTCTTCCTTCCAGCGCCCCATGAGCGAAGCCAACGTGGCCAGTGGCCTGCCCGAGTTTTGCCCCTTGAACTTGCTCCACGCCCCGGGGGCTACCTATATCCATAACGACACATTAGCCATTCAAGCTGTGATAGACACAAAGGCTTAGACTTCGAGCAACTTTCACCCTTCCTATTGTATGACTGCTGCTCCGAGAGGCCGAGGTGGCAAGTTTCCAAAGGGAACTCTGCCCAAAGGGACCCTTTGCTGCATTCTCCACAGTCTCTTCTCAAATGGGGTGCGACTGGAAAAGGAAAAAAAGGAAACCTTTGGAAGCTTCCCTTGTCCCCCCAAAACGCTAGCAAGACAGGGCAGCGAGCGCTCTGTGCTATCCGAAGAAGAAGAAAGTAAATTCAGCACCCAAAACATGACAGGTTCTATAAACTTAGAAATTTATTCCAAGAGCTGTGTAGCGCTTTCGTGTAAAATCCAGGCTGTTACGGCACGGATGAAAGGTGTGAACTTAAAAAAAAAAAAAGCTTCTGCCTTAATTCTAGTATCTCAACAAGTAAAGCTTTCCCCCTCCCTGTGGCACATGCCAAGACTGCACCTGTTGGTTTTCCGCCTGCTGTACCTGAAACCAGCGACCCACCAAGCTGGTGTTGTGCCCTGCCAGTGGTCTGATAGGCCTTCAATGTTGTTGTTTTCTTCTCCCTTGCCTTCTTAGGACTGCAAGGTCAGGGAGGTTGTCAAGTTACCTGAAAAGACCTCAATACACGATGGTCTCCTTGGAAGCGCAGCGTAGCACCGACAGTCTTGTTTGCAGGCACTCAGAACTTTTGGCCATTAAAGTATTGAGATATGAGGTCTATTTCCCTTGTACTACGGTGGGTAGGATTTGTGCTTTTTATACGTATCGATGGGTGAGCATTTGTAGGTTTTTTTGTTTTCGTTTTTCCAAGTGGCCTTGATGCGTTTCGCCGTTATTTGCATCTTACTAAATTCGTAATTGCTCTGGAACACATTTGCGTGACAGGCAATGGGATAATGATCATAATAATGATCGCAACGACTGTAAATGATGTGCTACAGTCACGGTTGCGCTAAGAACAGGCCCCAACGCTTAGACTTGATTTCATCAGAACTGAGTGAAGATGGCGGCTGCCAGCCGTGAAAAGACCTTTGGATTGATTCGGCAGAAACACCAGCGTGCGAGGAGATGCTGCGAACTTATAGAGTGTAGCGTTCTCAAAGCAAGGAAGAATTGAACTCTGATTAATAAAATACACACGAGGCTTGACCAGCAAGACTCTGGGAGGAGCGCGTATAATAATAATAATTCTCTCCAACCCTCGTTTTATTCACAAAAGAACTTTTTACACAGTGTTCGTAAGAACCAATCAGATTTCCTCTGAGCATTTAAAAAACCACCCACGTGGGGACGAAGTTAAAAGTTAAAACTACAAAGAGCTAATTTGAGCATGCATAGTAGTCCAGAGTAAATAAAATAGGAAGCAAGGAGGAATGCTTTTAGGAAACCCCGGGGGTCATAAACAGGAGTAAACAGGAGAGGCGGGATGGCAGGATTTACCATCTATTTGTGAACTCTCTTCCTGGCCCTAAGATTAACAAAACTAACAATAGCTACATCAAAGAAGCTACCTACTACAGTGGTGCCTCGCAAGATGAACGCCTCGCAAAACGAAAAACTCGCAAGATGAAAGAGTTTTCCGTTTTTGAGTCATTCCGCAAGACGAATTTCCCTATGGGCTTGCTTCGCAAGAAGAAAGCCCATAGGGAAATCTCCACCGGCCTTCAGAAGAGGCCCTGGACCTCTTCTGAAGGCCGGCGGGGGGCAAAAGTCTTTGCTTCCCCCGCCTGCCTTCCTGGGACAGCGGAGACTTCTCTGCTGTCCCGGGCGATCTGAAAATGCTGGCGGGCGGCAGCAAAGGCTTCGCTGCCGCCCGCCAGCATTTTAAAATCTCCCCGGGACAGCGGAGAAGTCTCCACTGTCCTGGGGGCTTTTAAAATGCTGGCAGTCGGGAGGAAAGCCCTCCTGTCCCCGGAGCTTGCGGGGTGGGAGGTGGGGAGAAGGGCTTTTCTTCCCACCGCCAGCCTTCAGAACAGTCTTCTGAAGGCTGGCGGTGGGAAGAAAAGCCCTTGCCCCCCCCAGCCTTCAGAAGAGGTCGGGGGACAGACTGTCCCCGGACCTGGTCTGAAGGCGGTTTCCATAGGAACGCATTGATTGATTTTCAATGCATTCCTATGGGAAACCGTGCTTCACAAGACGAAAAACTCGCAAGAAGAAAAAACTTGCGGAACGAATTAATTTCGTCTTGCGAGGCACCACTGTATCTTCATGACCCAGGATGCCTGATGAACAACCAGTCTGTGTTTAGAATGCTTATACATGCCTGTCTGGCATAGAGAAATCAAATGGCAGAGATGGAGCAGTTTGTGGGATTTGATCAGAAATTATTGTCAATGAATCAAACCCAGTCAACGCAATGCTTTCATTGCGGACACAATGGCTTGATGCATATTTTATAATTCCTCATAGTGATCCCATCTGATCACCACAATAGAGGGGAATCATAAGACATAAAATCCACACAGAAACGCATCATTGCTTGTTTTAACTTGCTTGTGGGAACAACTCAGAGACTGTGAAAGAAGGAAGGTTAACAACAGAAAGAATTAGATGAACCATCGGAAGTGACTATGAAAAGCAGTAGAAGTATGAGATGATCAGAACCCTCCAGACTTGAAGAATGGGAAGTCCTATTAAGAAATTTATAATTTGGCAGAATATTCGGATTGTTTGATATGTATATGTATAATCTGGAATATTTAATGTGATTTGATTGGATTGTTAAAGTGGAAAATTTAATAAAAATGATTAAAAAAAAAAAAAAGAACAGGCCCCAACTCCTTTCACTTGCCGAGGCCTCGCTCAAGATCGCTACCACAGAAATACACAATTTCTGGCAGGAATCTTTGAAAAGAGGAACTGAAATTACTGTTTTTCATTACTGTTATTGATCTTTTCCCTTCCAACAGCCATATCAAGCCGATGTACAGTGGTACCTCAGGTTAAGAACTTAATTCGTTACGGAGGTCCATTCTTAACCTGAAACTGTTCTTAACCTGAAGCACCACTTTACCTAATGGGGCCTCCAGCTGCCGTCGCGCGATTTCTGTTCTCATCCTGAAGCAAAGTTCTTAACCCGAGGTACTATTTCTGGGTTAGCAGAGTCTGTAACCTGAAGCATCTGTAACCCGAGGTACCACTGTACATTGAAGATGTACAACGCAGAAACAGCAGGGCTTTTTTCCCAGCCGGAACTCAATTCCGGCACCTCTCAGGTGGTCGCCATTGGCATTATAAGAGAACAAGGGAGAGTCGTTCATGGTGAATCCCGGCACCTCTTTTTCCTATAAAAATAGCAATATACACACACAGCTGAAACCATGCAACATGGACACTTGTGGTAAAGACCCAGTTATCTGACTTGGAAAGTGTGTCACAACAGAACTGTCTTTGGGTGTTTCCAGAAGCTGGGCACCTGTCATATCTCAACAGGAATGCTATTCCGCAGACCAAGGGCAACCAAATGGCTGTTAGCGGAAATAGGTTGCCAACCACATTGGTGCGTACACACACACACACGTGGATGGACCTATACAACACAAAGGGTTATTGTTATAGGGTCCAAAATTCAACATTGTTACAAGGTGACACCTGGAATAGGATGTGATTATCATCCCTCCCCCCCAAAGGATATTATTATTATTATTATTATTATTATTATTATTATTATTAAATTTATGTACTGCCCTATACCCGGAGGTCTCAGGGTGGTTCACAAAAAAAGATCACAATATCTAAAATAAAAATAAAAACAATAACCCAATAACACCCTCCCAAAAAGAGCCACATTTTAAAAGGGTGTTGGTCAGGTCAACCAAAGGCCTGGTTTAAAAAGAACGTTTTTGCCTGGTGGCTAAAGGTGTATAATGAAGGCGCCAGGCGGACTTCCCTGGGGAGAGCATTCCACAGATGGGGAGCCACTGCAGTGAAGGCCCCGTTCTCATGTTGCCACCCTCCGCACCTCTCGAGGAGGGGGCACATGAAGAAGGGCCTCAGAGGGTGATCTCAGGGACCCGATAGGTTCATATGGAAAGAGGCAGCCCTTGACGTATTGCGTTCCTGAGCCGTTAAAGACATTGCATTAATTGCATTAAGCCAGGACCTCCCCGTGTTGAAGGGGCTTAGTCCACACGCCTTACGCTCAGGAACCTAGCTTCCCCACCGCCCCGCAGCAAAAGCAAAAAAGACTCATCAAGACGGTGACTTGGTTCAATCTTTTTTTATTATTAATTGTGTAAATTGATTCCACAAGGGGTTAAAGAGGCAGTGAGTGAATCTAAAGTCCTACATCCGTCAATACGCCTAACTCCCCCCAACAGAGGGCGCTCCCTCTACAGTTTTCAAGAACATTCCTATGACCCCCACCCCACTCCTGCCCCCTAACTACGTTACACAAAACACATACAACAGCGCCGCTCGGAAGGAAGCAGAGACCCTCGCCAACTCGTTGTCTTAATCTAGCTGCTCCTCTGTGGCTGCCTTGCGGATATGCAGAGAGGTTATCTGTTGAGGGTGGCAGTGGGGGAAGCCATTGTTTTGAGTTTGGGGAGCGTGGGGGGTCTGATTCTGAACCCCCAGTCCCCAAACTGCAGCACCATAAGAGATGGATGTGGCAGGCCAAGCAGTCACAGAAGGAAAGTCATTCCAGAGGTCATTCCAGATCAGGGATGGTTGAACCTGTGGAACTTGTTGGACTCCAACTCCCATCAGTCCCTGCCAGCATGGCCAATAGTCAAGCATGATGGGAGATGTAGTCCAACAAAACTCATTCTAGTTATTGAATCTCATGGCAGGGCAAGTGCTTGACTCTAGGGACACCTTCCTATATCTGACACGAATCATCAGTTGTTGAGATTCAAAACTGAGCAGGAGACCCCATAGTCCCACAACCATCCATCGTAATGGAGTTGCCTGGTTCTGTAGCACTTGGATCACCTCAAACACTTTGAAAGCTACTTATGTCCCACCCGCCCATGTCTCCTGCTCAACAGTTCTTCCAACATGGTGGCTATGAAAGAGAAATGGCCACCATCTTGGGTCTAGTCCTCACAATGGACACATCCCTTAAGCACCTTCCAAGATGGCTGCCCACCAATGTTTCTCAGCACCCGGTTTCATAACACGTCCCCCTCAGCGATGAAGGGAGAGCAGTGCTGCTCTTTTTAACGGTCCATAATGGGCTAAGAAACTTGAGGGAACCTCACTAAGAAAAAAGCGATCATTGATTGAAGAGCTAGAACTTCAAGTTTCCCGCTGATGGCTTTTTCTTCAGCACTTGGAGCAAAGTTGAGCACCTATCTACTCTGGGGTAAAAAAAATGTATTCGTAAAGCGTACACTGTAGAAGACAGGAGATAAAAAGAGACTTGTGTGGCTCCGTGGAAGCGAAGATCCAATGTAAATAAAAGAGAGAAACTGCGAGATTTAAGGCCGGTCAAATTAGCGTGTTTGGAGGTGTCCTTGCCTCACAAGGAAGCTAAGGGGAGAGAAAGCGGGGTGCCTGCACAAAGGAACCAAGAGAAGGGGTTCCTCTCGAGGGAATGCAAGAACCTGCGTTGTATTGTGGGGTTCAATAGGCACTAGATCTCCAGCTTCTTGTTGATGAGAAGAGAGCAGGAACTGAGAGTCCCACCAAGTTTGGCCACCTCAGTGCAAGCCGCAGGGATGAGGGTGTAGTCCGGAAGCTTCTGGAAGGGCTGTGAGAGGAGGCAGAGAGAAACCGGTTAGACCTCTTCCCAAAGCAATCTCCACCCCTGCAGTGGCCAAGCCACACCTGAAGCTCGTGAAAAGGCAGGCGGTTTTGCGCGGGGAGACAGAGCACACAGAATGGCTGCAAAGCTTGCAAAAGGCCATGCTCAAAGGTCAACGCATGAGCCACCATTCTTTTGTGGCAGCCTCTGAGCTGGCCATTACGGCGTCTCAAATTCTGCCCCAAAATGAATTGACATAAATACTGTATTTTCCGCTCCATAAGACGCACTTTTTTCCTCCTAAAAAGTAAGGGGGGAAGTCTGTGCGTCTTATGGAGCGAATGTGTGGTCCCTGGAGCCAAACTGCCCAGGGGCGAAAAGCAGATTGTGCTTTCTTCTTGTTTAAAAAAGAGGAAAGGAGGTGTTGAAACAAAGCCGCTGAGCAGCTGATCAGCAAGCGGTCGGGAGGGAGATAAGGGACGCTAGCGATAAAGGAGGCTGCCTGGGAGGGGGTAGGTAAAAGCACATGGATCCTTGGGATTTTTGCATTGGGTCACCCCAAATTCACCATCAGATCACATAGCATGTCCATGGCTGCAGCCTGCACCAAAGAAAAATGCATCCACTGTTTCGTGGGGCCGCAATGGCACAAAAACGTGGTTACAAAGCATGGATCCACATGGATCCTCAGGATTTTTGCATTGGGCTATCCCAAACTCACCGTCAAATCACATATCATGTCTGTGGCCACAGCATGAACCACAAAAATCATACATCCACTGTTTCGTTCAGAATATTTTTTTTCTTGTTTTCCTCCTCTAAAAATTAGGTGCGTCTTAGGGTCAGGTGCGCCTTATGAAGCAAAAAATACAGTACATACAGTCGTACCTCGGCTCCCGAATGCCTTGGGAGTTGAATGTTCCAGCTCCCAAACGATCGAAAACCAGAAGTGAGTGTTCTGGTTTCTGAATGGTGGTTTTTTGGGTTGTTGTTTTTTGGAAGCCAAATGTCCTGTGCGGCTTCTGCTATTGTTTCCGGAGTGCCTGCGCAACTGGAAACCAATCAGAAGCCGTGCCTTGGTTTCCAAATGTTTCGGAATTTGAACGGACTCCCAGAACGGATTCCATTCGACTTCTGAGGTACAACTGTATTGCTTTAATTGTTATGCATTTTTTAACTGGCTAGGGTTTACGCTTTTAATACTTTGAGTTGGAATTGCTTTGTTGAGTATTTTAATTAGGCATGGATTTTAACCTTGCAAGCTACTTAGATGCCATTTTGACAAGTAAGTGGCACATTAAAGGTAAAGGGACCCCTGACCATTAGGTCCAGTCGTGGCAGACTCTGGGGTTGCAGCGCTCATCTCGCTTTATTGGCCGAGGGAGCTGGCGTATAGCTACCAGGTCATGTGGCCAGCATGACTAAGCCGCTTCTGGCAAACCAGAGCAGCACAAATGCCGTTTACCTTCCCACCAGAGCGGTACCTATTTATCTACTTGCGCTTTGAGGTGCTTTCGAACTGCTAGGTTGGCAGGAGCAGGGACCGAGCAATGGGAGCTCACCCCGTCGCGGGGATTCAAACCACGACCTTCTGATCGGCTAGTCCTAGCCTCTGTGGTTTAACCCACAGCGCCAACCGCGTCCCTAAGTGGCACATTATTATTATTATTATTATTATTATTATTATTATTATTATTATTATTCCTAGATGCAATCCTCCTCCTCTTCTTCTTCTTCTTCCTCCTCCTCCTCCTTGCAGCCTCCACACCTGGTCCAGGAATATAAACTCAACCCTTTATCCCCCACCCACCAGGTAAAGCACTCTTTCCCCTTACTTGTACGCTGTTAGGATATTCCTCAGCACTGCGATGCAGAAGCACACTGCTCTTCTGACCAAGCCGTGCATAGACGCAATTTGCAGCTGGGTCATCCGGCACCGTCAGTGTTTCATAGTGGTGATCGGTCAATTGTTCCATGGTCTTCAACAAAAAAGGGTAGTGGGAAGAGAAGGGAGAAGTTCATTAACAGAGGGATGGAGGAGTAGGCCTTCACATGAGCCCCAAGGCAACTGACCAACATCAAAACCAAGAAAGATAAGTTCTAAAAACACCACAGAGTAAAGACCCAAAGCAGAGACCTCTTCTGAAAGCGGAGACGTTTCTGAAGAAAACCAGAGGCATTCTTGTTGGGAATGGTGGGAGAGGATATTGATAAGAAGGACCAGAAATTGTTTTTATACGCAACAGCAGCGGCGAGGTTACTGCTGGCTCAGGTGTGGAAACAGCAACAATTGCCGACAGTAGAAGAGTGGCACTATAAGGTTATGGAATATGCAGAAATGGCCAAACTAACAGGGAAAAATTGACAACAGGGCAATGAAACATTTTAAAAAGAATGGGATAAATTTATGTCGTATAGAGACAGTATGGAATAGTGAAACCAGTAGAATGGAATTAAAACTCATAATGGGAAAATAAAAAGAAACTGTCTTAGACATTAATGACATGTGAACTAAAATGTAAAATATAATTAAGATAATCAACAGTATTTGTAAATGAATATGAACAACAAGATTTGTATACATAGAAAGATTTATTTGTATACAAACTTTGTGGATAAAGATGGAAGAAGAACAACAATATGTAAAATAGACAAAGACAATGTGAAAATTTTTAGATATAAAAAAGCCAGAAGAAGGAAAGAGGGAAGTCAGCTCTCAGGAACAAGTACAAATGTAAAATATAATGTAATATGTTTATGTATAGTAAAAACTAATAAAGGTCATCGGGTGGAGGGGAAAGCAGAGATCTCTTCTGCTAACCAGAAGAGCTGGTCACCCCAATAATGTGGTTTCAGGAAGAGCACAGATAGCAGGCACCAGTCACATCTCCACAGAACAGGGGCAGCTACGCAGAAGGCCCTGCTTCAACTTTCTGTGGGGTGCGGCTTCTGGTATTTGGGGGGTGTGAAGGAGCAAGTCTCATAAGGCATTCATAAGGGATAAAGGCTTTCTTGAAGAAGAGGACTTTGGATTTGATATCCCGCTTTATCACTACCCTGAGGAGTCTCAAAGCGGCTAACACTCTCCTTTCCCTCCCCCCCCGCCCACAACAAACACTCTGTGAGGTGAGTGGGGCTGAGAGACTTCAAATAAGTCTGTGACTGGCCCAAGGTCACCCAGCAGCTGCAGGTGGAGGAGCGGGGAATCAAACCCAGTTCACCAGATTACGAGTCCACCGCTCTTAACCACTGCACCACACTGGCTCTTGGAGTGGAGAGGAGGCGGACCCAAGTAGCCCACCTAATCCAGCATCCTATTCTCACAGTTGCCAATCAGATGCCCCAATGGGAAGCAGGAACTGAGCGTAACAGCGCTCTCCACTCCTGCCTTGCGGCTCTTTCTCGGGAGAGGCCCCCTGGGAGGTTGTGGACGTTACCTTCATGGCTTTCTTGGCCACGTCGCTGCTGCCAATGACAACCGTTTCAGAGCCAGCCATGCTGCAGAAGCTGCGGAGGTGCAACGTACCCGAGACAGGAACAGTCGACACTGCAAAATCCTGCACAGAGACATTCCGTAAGACTTCCAGAAGTCCATGCCACACAGTCGCAACCAAGAGCTCCACCCATTCTTTCCCCATACAGGACTGAAAAGGGCAGGGGTGAGAAACCAACGGGAGGCTCCACACAAGTTTCTAACAGGGAACTGCTGATGAGGTGATCTTTCCCCTGCAAGTAAAGCCCTAAATGACCTCAGTCTTGTATACCTGAAGGAGCGTCTCCACCCCCATCATTCTGCCGGACACTGAGGTCCAGCACTGAGGACCTTCTGGCGGTTCCCTCCCTGCGAGAAGCGAAGTTACAGGGAGCCAGGCAGAGGGCCTTCTCGGTAGTGGTGCCCGCCCTGTGGAACGCCCTCTCATTGGATGTCAAGGAGATACAACTATATAAAACTACTATACAACTTTAAGGAGACATCTGAAGGCAGCCCTGTATGGGGAAGCTGGTAATGTTTGATGCTTTATTATGTTATAGTAGTAATAATAATAATAATAATAATAATAATAATAATAATAATAATAATTTATACCCTGCCCATCTGGCTGGGTTTCCACCGCCACTCTGGGCAGCTTCCAACAGAATATTAAAATATAATAACCTATTAAACATTAAAAGCTTTCCTAAACAGGGCTGCCTTCAGATGTCTTCTAAAAGTCTGGTAGTTGTTCTTCTCTTTGACATCTGGTGGGAGGGCGTTCCACCATATATCTGATGGAAGCCACCCAGAGTGGCTGGGGCAACCCAGTCTGTACAAATATAACAATAAAATATATCAACAAACAACAACAACAACTCATTTGGGGCTTTCTTTTTATACCTGAGGATCACACATGGTGAGACTAATTATATGGCTGTGAGCTGCTGAAAAATATTTATATTTTGGTAGTCTCCCTTTCACAACATGGGGGAGCATGTTTTATACAAATGCACAGGCAAAGAGAAATTAGAAAGAAATGCAGCCCCCACCCCCAGCCCGTCCACCACCAGCCAATAGTTGCTTTTTCAGTGGGTTAAGGAAGAGTCCCAAGATGAGGACAAGGATATGGCCCACATTCTCTGGGTGTGGCTCTGATATGCGGGTCACATTGGGATGTGGAGCGAGGAAAAATAGCTGAGGAAGCAGTGGAAAGGTTAAGCAGTTGGGAGGAAAGAAGTCTCTGTTCATTTCTTGAATTGTTTTCAACGTGGGAGTTCTGAGTAGAAGTTGGCTCAGCAGTGGCCTTGAAAGACAAATTATCAATCTTCCCTTTAATGTGACACCACAGGAGACTACAGTGGAACCTTGGGTTGAGAACGTGATCCGTGCGGGTGGCACGTTCGCAACCCGCAGTGTCGTGTCTGTGCACGCGCAGGTCGCGATTTGGTGCTTGATTGTGATTTTATGTAAACTGTGTTATTTTTACTGTTGTTAGCTGCTCTGAGCCCGGCTTCAGCTGGGGAGGGTGGGATATAAATAAATAAATTATTATTATTATTATTATCATTATTATTATTATTATTAAGGGACGCGGGTGGCACTTTGGGTTAAACCACAGAGCCAAGGACTTGCCGATCAGAAGGTCAGCGGTTCAAATCCCTGCGACATGGTGAGCTCCTGTTGCTCAGTCCCTGCTCCTGCCCACCTAGCAGTTCAAAAGCACTTCAAAGTGCCAAGTAGATAAATAGGTACTGCTCCGGCGGGAAGGTAAACAGCGTTTCCATGCGCTGCTCTGGTTCACCAGAAGTGGATTAGTCATGCTGGCCACATGACCCGGAAGCTGTACGCGGCTCCCTTGGCCAATAAAGCGAGATGAGCGCCACTACCAGAGAGTTGGTCACGACTGAACCTAATGGTCAGTGGTCCCTTTACCTTTACTATTATTATTATTATTCTGCACATGCGCAAGCACCAAAACCCGGAAGTAACTCGTTCCAGTACTTCCGGGTTCGGCGCGGTGCGCAACCCGAAAATGCGTAACCTGAAGCGTCTGTAACCCGAGATACCACTGTACTGGTTATATTTCCGGGGCACTCCATCTATTCATGCGGAGCGTCGGGGGAGGGGGGCATCCAACAGATGAACTAAACATGTGCCAGCCTTGTGAATAAGGCCAGAAAAATGTTTACTTGTCTGCTAGGGGCTGGCAGAGGAGGGGCAGAAAGTTCCAGCCCTCCTGCAGCAGTCTGCTCAAGCAGTTGCCCAGAACTGCAGGCACTTGCCTGCAGGCAATATCCTTGTCCCCTATGGCTACCAGGCTACTGCTTAACTGCAAGGCTGCCGTACACCTTAGAACAGGGGTGGGGAGCAGAAGCAGAATAGCAACAACTGAATAGCTAGGAACCACAACTGTGCAGGTTTTGGGCAGGGAGGTAGCGAAGGTTTAGTTCCAAGATTCCAGCTCACCCTGAAAGCATCCGCAACCATCTCTGCTCCTCTGTGATTAGTCCACTTGGAAATGCCCACGAAGAACTCTCTACCTGTAAAAGGCATTAAGAAGATGGAGAATACTAGAACCGGCAATAAGTCAAAGGGCAAGCCATATTCCTGAGCGTTAGCTCTCCCCAGACCTGAATAACAATGCTGGTTTATCTCTTTCCAACTCAGATCTGACTACAACTGCTGCCTTAAAGCTACAATCATGGAAGGTATGTGGAGAGGGCAACAGCAGCAGCAAGGTTATTGCTGGCTCAGGTGTGGAAACAGCAAAAATTGCCTACAATAGAAGAGTGGCAGTACAAGGTTATGGAATATGCAGAAAAAGCCAAACTAACAGCAAAAATTCGACATCAGGGTGACGAAACGTATAAAAAAGAATGGGGAAAATTTATGTTATATATAGAGAAGACAATGTGAAATAGGGAAACAGTAGAACTAAAATAAACCTCGTAACAGAGAAACACAAGAAATTTATTGGATAATAATATCAAAATGAATTAAAAATGTATATTAGGACTATTGTTGAACAATATTTGTAAATGAATATAGACAGACAACAAGAATTGTATATACAGAAAGATTTATTTGTTTACAGACATTTTAGGGAAAAAATTGAAGAACAATTATATATAAAATGGACAAAGACAATGCGAAAAGTTAAAGATGACATAAAAAAGCCGGAAGGAGGGAAGTCAGCTCGGGAGAGTAAGAACAAATATGAAACATAATGTATGTGTATGTATAGCATGTGTCAGGGAACTGACATCGGAGCGAGAGGCGAAGGGGAGGCTCCCAGATGATGCTGGCGAAGGACCCAGCACCAGGGGGAGAAGCAGCTCAGTAGAGGGGGAAGGAAATCAGCGCAACACCAGGGATAAAGGGGGGCAGATGGGGGAATCGGAGAGAGGGCTCCAGGACTCTTGGAGACTGGGAGTCAAACAGCTTTTATGTTGGTTTAAGAAACGCCCACTGACGGATTCTGCTAGTGACTGAGGCAGCCACGATGAGAAGGGCTGTGCAGTCAGAAAGGTTTAACAAGGCTATTTAGCCTAGAGAGGCGGCAGTTTACGCACGAGCAACTCATACCCATTACAGCATGTAACTAAAAATTCAATAAAGATCATCATCATCAAAAAAAAAAAAGGGGGAATGTATGTGGAGAGGAGAAAGGGCTTCATTTGCACCAGGCTTCTGCCTAAAATGCATTTACAAATAGCAAGAGGCAGTCCTGGAACATGCAGATCCGTACTGGCGAGAGTGCCTCTGAGTATGCATTAAGTGCAGCTCCCTCTCTCCTTCAATGCCCACCTGCAGACATCTGGGATTGGAGGGCAAAGGGTTTTCAGGTCGGTGTCTATGACTTCCAGGCAGCTTTGTGTGTGTGTGTGTGTGTGTGTGTGTGTGTGTGTGTGTGTGTGTTATTAGAAAGCCACTTCCGACCTCGGGAGGAGGTGGTGTTGCGAGCTCCTGCTCCCAGCCCCGCGTGAACAGGGGAATCCTCTAGCGCGTCATCCCCCTGGCGAGCCAATCGGCTGGCTCAGAGGGTGTGGCTTGCCGCATTTAAGGCTAGCGCGGCAGAGGAGCTTCCTCTTTTGCTGCCGATCAGCTGGGAATTTCCCACCCACCCTTTAGGTTCCTCCTTTGACCTTGCTATGGACTTCGGTTAAGGTCGCCGTTAAGGGGCCTGGTAGGAATTTTTCCACTTGGCAAATTGGCACCGGCCATTTGGTTTTTTTCGCCTACCTCGTAGCAAATCGTCCAAGGTTTGGCAGTTAGGCATTGGTCGGGGTATTGTTATGTAGATGAATGGGGGGGAAGAGCGCCATCACCTCCCCTGGTTAGTGAAGGGTAGTCCGGTAAAGGACTCCGGGGGGCGTGGCTCCATCCAAAGCCTATGGAGGTCAGGGCCCACGTCACGCTCCCGAGCGGTGACCCCCAGGGAGTGCCTAGTTCAGGGGTCTGCAACCTTTAAGACAAAAAGAGCCACTTGGCCCCGTTTCCGAAGAAAAAAAAACTGGGAGCCGCAAAAATCGTCATTATAAAAATAACTTTTTTGTCACTTTTTTATTATTTCTTTGTTTGACCCCTCAGAATTACTCCTCCTCATAGAAATAAACGTTAAATTAACAAGTTACCTTTTTTTGCGTGTGTGTTCTTCACTCCCCTTCAAAACAGGGACCAGCGTACATGCCCCCTTTCAATGTAGCAGGCGGGCGGGCAGGTGACGTCGGGACGATGCGTGACTAACGCACGCACCGCCCCCATGCGACGTCACAGCCAGTACAGCGCCCGCCACAGTGGGGAGTGTCGGGACGCACAATGCGCCTCCTCCCCTCGCTAGTATCCGCCCCGGAGCCGCGGCAAAGGTGTAAAAGAGCCACATGCGGCTCCGGAGCCGCGGGTTGCAGACCCCTGGCCTAGTTGATGTGCATCAGCAGGGCTCCCCCCTGTTGGTGTTAACCCTTCCCGGCCTCTCAGTCAGACAGTCTGAAGCCGGATAGTTGATTAGGACCAATGCCTAAGCCAATACCGCTCATCACCTGTAATCAATAAAGTTGTGGCCAATTTTAGCCATTAACCTAAATTATGGTGTCCTGTGTCTTTATTTCTACTAGTGGGAGGCGGGAACTCGCCACGCAACAGAAACTAACCAGCCACCAGGGGTGGGGGGAAACCCTCCACAGAATCTCATCAAGTTCTCCACCGCTCTCAGTGCTACCATCTTCATTTACATGGCACTTCCACTATGAAAAGTGGTTTTGAAGGCTTAGTCACCCTTTTGTTGTTGTTTAGTCGTTTAGTCGTGTCCGACTCTTCGTGACCCCATGGACCAGAGCACGCCAGGCACCTCTGTCCTCCACTACCTCCCGCAGTTTGGTCAAATTCATGCTGGTAACCTCGAAAACACTATCCAACCATCTCATCCTCTGTCGTCCCCTTCTCCTTGTGCCCTCCATCTTTCCCAGCATCAGTGTCTTCTCCAGGGAGTCTTCTCTTCTCATGAGGTGGCCAAAGTACTGGAGCCTCAGCTTCAGGATCTGTCCTTCCAGTGAGCACTCAGGGCTGATTTCCTTAAGAATGCATAGGTTTGATCTTCTTTCAGTCCATGGGACTCTCAAGAGTCTCCTCCAACACCATAATTCAAAAGCATCAATTCTTCGGCGATCAGCCTTCTTTATGGTCCAGCTCTCACTTCCACACATCACTACTGGGAAAACCATGGCTTTAACTATACGGACCTTTGTTGGCAAGGTGACGTCTCTACTTCTCAAGATGCTGTCTAGGCCTGTCATTGCCCTTCTCCCTTACCGCAGAACAAAGAAACGAAAACCCCGTGGTGCACTTACAAATTCCCATTTTGTCAGGTTAACCCAAATGCAAAGTTCCCTCCATCTTCTGGACCTCCCCGCTCCTGAGATAAGGGCCACCGTCCTCGGTGACAGAGGAGTCATTTACCTGTGAACAGGACATCGCTCCCATCCAAGGTGGCTCCTTCATCTGTAACCTCCACCACGCGCAGTTTGAGCTCCTCCAAGACCTTCTTGACGCTGCTGATCTGGGAAAGCAGCAGGGATAGAGGGAGAGATCAGACATTTTCTAGCGCATCCCCTTTCCTTAACACCTCTTCATGCAACTCTCAACCCAGGCTCGGCCCAGTATATCTGAAGGAGCGTCTCCACCCCCATCGTTCAGCCCGGACACTGAGGTCCTCCTCCGAGGGCCTTCTGGCAGTTCCCTCCCTGTGAGAAGCGAAGTTACAGGGAAGCAGGCAGAGGGCCTTCTCGGTAGTGGCACCTACCCTGTGGAACGCCCTCCCATCAGATGTCAAGGAAATAAACAACTACAGTGGTACCTCGGGTTAAGAACTTAATTCGTTCTGGAGGTCCGTTCTTAACCTGAAACTGTTCTTAACCTGAGGTACCACTTTAGCTAATGGGGTCTCATGCTGCCGCCACGCCACCGCCACACTATTTCTGTTCTCATCTTGAAGCAAAGTTATTAACCCGAGGTACTATTTCCGGGTTAGCAGAGTCTGTAACCTGAAGCGTCTGTAACCCAAGGTACCACTGTATCTGACTTTTAGGAGACATCTGAAGGCAGCCCTATTTAGGGAAGATTTTAATATTTGATGTTATATTGTGCTTTTAATTCTGTTGGGAGCAGCCCAGCATGGCTGGGGAAACCCGGCCAGATGGGCGGGGTATAAGTAATTAATTTATTATTATTATTATTATTATTATTATTATTATTGGCTCCCATCAAACGTTGCCGTATCACTGACAGACAGGCCCCAGGGGCCACAAAATGGACGCTATATGCAAGCCTCCATAAACAACTCCCCACAGTGGCCTGCCTCAAGATCTCCCTGTTTGGCGGCTCCCCAAATTGCTTTACTCCACGCCTGCCCAACAACAGGAATCGGCCACATGTGGAAAAGTGAATTAAAGCAAAACTAAAATGGCCTCAGCTCGGAAGGCGCTTCATATAGAGTCACGCTGAAAACAAACAAGAAAAAGTGAGGAAAACAAAATCCTGTTGCCACGAAACCCCATCAACTCTAGTTGTTGCATGTGGTAGACCTGTAAAAGGGTAAAAGACTGTTGGGAAATAATCTATAACGAATTGGGGCAGGGGGAATGTTTAAAAGTACTTTTGCAAAAAAAACCAGAGTCCTTTTCGTTGGGGATAATTCAGACGGAAATTCCCAGGTGTCGAAAAAAGGTTATTTATGTATGCCACTGCTGCGGCCCGTGTTTTGTGAGCCCCAAAATGGAAAACGAGCGAGGTCCCAGCTAAAGAAGAATGGCAACTTAAACTGACGGAATATGCACAGCTTGCGGACCTAACATATAGAGCAGGGGTAGGCAACTTAAGGCCCGGGGTCCGGATGCAGCCCAATCGCCTTCTCAATCTGGCCCATTGACGGTCCGGGAATCAACCTGTTTTTACATGGGTAGAATGTGTCCTTTTATTTAAAATGTAACTCTGGGTTATTTCTGGGGCATAGGAATTCATTCATTACCCCCTCCACCCAAAAAATATAGTCTGGCCCCCCACATGGTCTGAGGGACGGTGGACCAGCCCACGGTTGAAAAAGGTTGCTGACCCCTGATATAGAATAAGAGAATAAGGAGGACATACGTTCAAAGAAGATTGGAAAATGTTTATTGCATATACAGTGGTACCTTGGGTTAAGCACTTAATTCGTTCCGGAGGTCCATTCTTAACCTGAAACTGTTCTTAACCTGAAGCACCACTTTAGCTAATGGGGCCTCCTGCTGCCGCCGCGCCGCTGGAGCACGATTTCTGTTCTCATCCTGAAGCAAAGTTCTTAACCCGAGGTACTATTTTTCCAGGTTAGCAGAGTCTGTAACCTGAAGCGTCTGGAACCTGAAGTGTATGTAACCCGAGGTACCACTGTATAGGGGGAAATTGTGTACACTTGAAAATGCTGGCAGCATTAAGATAAATTCAACAGCGTAAGTAGGTTTTGAGGGATGTAATAATGGAACACTGAATGGTTTCATTTATGTAAAATATGCAGGGATTTATGGCATGCAGAATGAACCATGGAAAGAGAAGAAAGGAAGTCACTGACATTTTAAGGTTGTTTAAATGAATATTCTAAATTGTAAAACAGGAAATTTAATAAAAATTACACACACACACACACACACACACACACACGGCTGTTGCAGCTCTCTTTGAGGAAGCCATATGCAATCAGTTTGCATCCTAGCATTGAAAGGGACTTGGAGGGTCATCTAGCTCAACCCCGCAGGCAGTCCAACGTCAGGCAATTGATGCTGCCTGAGCAGGCAAAGTCAGCAAGTAGAGATGGGGTGGGGGAACCACAGAACCCAAATGCGGCCTTACGGCCTCCTCTCTCTGCCCCTTAGGACAACCATCTCCCTACAAGCCCCACTCCACATCCTCTTCCAGTAAAATTGGGTGGGGGGCTGGTTAGAATCTTTGCAATGTGATTGAAATATACTTGCAGCCGAGAGTGGTTTTCATGCTCTTTATTCAGCTCAGAATGGTGAGGAGGAAAGGAAGTTCCCCCAGAATGTCTGCTTTATATACATTATTTACACAATGGGCCCCACGTGATTGGCTAATTCCGGGATTCACCTGTAGGCCAATCAGGTTGCGGATTCACTTCCACCTGGAGCTGGATTGGGTGGCTCCTGTGGACCAGTCAGACTGCTGCATTCTGAATCCTCTTGTTCTAGGACCAATCAGACTGCTGCCTTTTGGATCCTATTCAACTCAGTACCGGATGAAGGATGGAAAGGGGAGAGCGCAGATGTGTGTAGAACCACAGGCTTCTGAACATCTGGAACGTAGCCAGCTGCACGACGTAAATTTCGCATCCATGGCTTGGCCTGCTTTTGCCTCTCACCCTCCTCACCGCTGGCAGGAGACCTCCAGAAACTGACCCATCCTAGGGCTGGAAAAGTTTTCCCCAAGCTAGAGCAGTTGCCAAACAGCTTCTTTAAAAAGGTAAAAGGACACAGAAGGGTTCTGATTTCCTCGGCTTCTCCTTTTCCTTTTCCAAGATGGTGTGGGAGATGGCCTGGAAATATTTCCTGAGGATGGGAGTCCTCCTCGCTATATACTGTATTTTTTTGCTCTATAAGACTCACTTTTTCCCTCCTAAAAAGTAAGGGGAAATGTGTGTGCGTCTTATGGAGCTATCCCAGAAGCCAGAACAGCAAGAGGGATTGCTGCTTTCACTGCGCAGCGATCCCTCTTGCTGTTCTGGCTTCTGAGATTCAGAATATATTTTTTTCTTGTTTTCCTCCTCCAAAAACTAGGTGCGTCTTGTGGTCTGGTGCGTCTTATAGAGCGAAAAATACGGTAAGCACACAATTCTGCATAGAATTCCAGACAGGCAAATATTCTCAGGACAAGAATTGCCAGAAAGCCCAAACTGTGATCTGGAGCACTGGTTTATAGCAGAGTTTAATTCAAGCCCTGGTTATATAAGGGGGGGGGGCTCAGAGGGCCAGAAGGGCCTCCAGAAAATCAGCATGACCTTTTGTTTCATTTTCATTCCACAGACCCTTCTGGGCCAGGCTTATTTCACAGATGATTCACAGGCCTCTCTCTCACACACAGACCAAGATTTCAATTTAATTACCGTATTTTTCACTCTATAAGACGCATGAGACCACAAGACGCACCTAGTTTTTGGAGGAGGAAAACAAGAAAAATAATATTCTGAATCTCAGAAGCCAGAACAGCAAGAGGGATCGCTGCGCAGTGAAAGCAGCAATCCCTCTTGCTGTTCTGGCTTCTGGGATAGCCGCGCAGCGTGCATTTGCTCCATAAGACGCACATACATTTCCCCTTACTTTTTAAGAGGGAAAAAGTGAGTCTTATGGAACAAAAAATACGGTAATTGAAGTCAACAACGGGATGTACTATCGGGTTTTGACCACAGCAAAGATTTCCCTTTCATCAAATTATGAGTTTTTGCTTTGGACTTCCTCCTATTTTACACAGTCTTATAACCTCAGGATACTTCCTCATTCTCGTTTCTTAGCTCGACAGTCTATTTACATTTTTTCACCCTCTGTGCCATAGTTCACATATTACTGGTAGATATTAAAAAAGAGAGAACAAAGGGAATTAATAGAAGGATGTGTGCTTTTTATAAAAACTGCAGGGCGAGCCCTTAAATAACGTTGCTTTATTCTCTTTGATGTTTTAAGCTATGAATGTTTTTGATCATTTTAAGTCACTTTGAGACATTTTATTGAGTGTGACAAATAAATGAGAAATAATAATAATAATAATAAAAACTTCAGAAACAAAGGGTTAACCATCAGCACCCCAGAATGAGGGCTGCTTAATGCAAAAAGTTGCATGTTCTGTGAGGAATAATATTAGAAATATTGCAAAAATGGAGGAGGAGACGTGATATGTTAAGAATGTAAAGGCAATATTAAGTTAGGAAATGCGCAAGAAGTGATTAAGACGGAGGATTATCAGAGGTGCTGATGGAAGTCCAATAAGAATGTATTTGTGATAAATTGTGCAGTATGTTTTATAATTTTGTATGTTAAAAACCAATAAAAATATTTTTTTAAAAAAGTTGCATCTTACACAGATATGCAATGACTGTCCTAGATGCTTTAGCTGAGATTCCTGCATTGCAGAGGGTTAGGCTAGATGACCCTTGGGGTGCCTTTGCAACTCTACAATTCTATGATTCTATGTGTGATGGCCTGGGACTCAGGCTTGGACTTGGAACCAGAGGAGTCTTAGTCTGCACTGGATCCTTTGCCTCAGGCATCATCTGAACCAAGTCTGGGGCCTGGTCCTGAAGAGTCCCAGTCTGCACAGGTGCCCCTGCAACAAACACCAGCTGGGCCGAGTCAGGGACTGAGCCTGCCCTGGCTCCAGATGCGGGGATTACCTCGTTGCCTTCAGCTGGGCCATCACTTATAGCTGCTCCACTACCAGTTTGGTCAGGGGAGGCTGAGGCGGCCCCTGGGTCTAGTAACCCACCGACGTCTCCCCAGCTGCAGAGACTAAGGTCTGAGGGAAGGAGAGACCTGAGTAGTCGCAGGAGGAGTGCTCGCCTTTGGGTGAAACAGGGAGGTGAGTCGCTGGGGGATTGAGACCGGCCACTACCCCTACAAAGATAAAAGGCTGTCGGTCCCCGCCCCAGGTTGCAGGAGCAACATTGCTGTATGCCAGATCCTGCCTGAGATCCTGTACGGGTCCTTGCCTGGTGTTCTGCCTTGGCCCCTGTCGGACTGACTCCTAGTGAAAGCTTTGAAATCTGGACCGGACCTGGACTGCGTTTCACGGGTTACCCAGGGGGCCCAGCACACTTTGACTGCATGTGTGTCTATTTTGCCAGGTTTACACAGGATCCCACTGCTTTAAGATGTACCCTTTGTACAAAGGAGGTGACCAAAACACTACACTTAGAACAAACTCAAACAAATACTAAGCATAGGAAAAGCCCACCAAAATCTATCTCCTCAAGTACCCCAGGAGCTGGCCTCTAAAACTTTGTGCGACCCCTGAGCTGGAAGCACACATAAAACATCAACTGGGCTCCCCAGCATTACGTCTACCAACATGAACCTCCTTCTTTATGTACAAAAAGTAAAAGGCACATGTTAGGTGCCGTCCCTACCATTAGGCAGAGGGAGGTGGCTAAGTGTTGGTGTTGACCTTTAAAGCCCTAAACGGCCTAGGTCCAGTATACCTGAAGGAGCGTCTCCACTCCCATCGTTCAGCCCGGACAATGAGGTCCAGCGGTGAGGGCCTTCTGGCGGTTCCCTCACTGCAAGAAGCCAAGTTACAGGGAAGCAGGCAGAGGGCCTTCTCGGTAGTGGCGCCTGCCCTGTGGAACGCCCTCCCACCAGATGTGAAAGACAAAAACAACTAACAGACTTTTAGAAGACATCTGAAGGCAGCCCTGCTTAGGGAAGCTTTTAATGTTTAATAAACTATTGTATTTTAATATTCTGTTGGAAGCCACCCAGAGTGGCTGGGGAAGCCCAGCCAGATGGGTGGGGTATAAATAATATATTATTATTATTAACTCTGGCAGCTGGTTTGGGGTGTCATGAAAGGGTAAATATCATTTTTTTTTATTGCATTTTGACTCCCAGAGGTGCTTACAGGGCTCCCTGACTACTTTGCGCCTTGATTTGATGGACAGGGCATGAGGGGAGAGAGGGAGAAAGAAGGGAAGCCATTTGCTAAATTGCCTCAGGCAGCGAAATGTCTTGGGCCAAGCCAACACTGTGTCAACATGATAATGTGTGTACAGAGTGGTCAGCCAACTGGATCTCTTGTGGTGCCTTTGCTTCGATAATTTCCAACTTGCACAAGAGCCTTTTTTAAGCTTGCTCCAAGGGAAACTCAGTACTTTTCACGTTCCTTTTATTTAAGCTGCGGAAAGGCGTTCTGGAAGTGCTCTGAAGCCCTTTTCAAAGGGTTTCAAAAGGCCAACTCCATTCCACTGAGGGGTGGAGAAGGCCTTCCATGCATGCTCAGAGACACCACAAATGAGTTGCTAGGAAGTTGTTGTTGTTTTTAAAAAAACAGAAACAAAATAAAGATGGCAGCATATGGCACAGAAGCAACAGTTAGACAGGGAGTTCATGGGTGAAGGTGCCGCAAAACACTTATATTTATTTTAACTAAAAGCATAAGAAGAAAAACACAAGAGAGAGAGAGAGAGAATGAATCAACTTCTGTCTGGCAGTAATTAGCAGGCAAGAAAATGTGGACCCTTTAAGAGGTGCCAAATATTCTCCAGGGCTTGGGTAGAGTGTGTATGGACACACAATTCTATATTCAGCACACTGCACTGGAGTAGGGAGGTGGGTCATGAGAATGGCGGATGGCAGAGCGGGTGGGAATGAGGCAGGATGCCAACTGCTGAGGCAACCGGCCAGGCGGCTTGCCTCAGCGCTCTGGGGACACGGGTGGGATTAGTCCCAGAGGTTCCTACAGAGGAACAGATGGGACCTGCGATTGACAGGGTTTAACTAACAGCTAGCTGCCGACCGGCTGCTCTCCCCCGCCCCCACCCTTTCGAAGGCAGCAAATCCACTAGGACGGGACTGGAACCTTAAGAGGGCAATGCTGTGCATGTTTACTCAAGAGCAAGACTCGCCCACAGATGAGGCTGGCAAATGTATTTAAGGCAGCCGTTTGCCGCCTCACGGAAGCATGCTATGACAAACTTTGAGAACGCTCCTGACTTATCCCCGTGACCTTGTCACACCCTCAATAATGGCCCGTTAAAATTTTAAAAAGAAATAAAAACCAACCGTAGCAATCTGGCACAAGGACTGGGCTTATACTCGGGCTTCAAAGGCCTAAAGGTTAGTGCAGTCATACCTCAGGTTACAGACGTTTCAGGTTGCGGTTTTTTCGGGTTACGGACCACCGAAACCCGGAAGTACTGGAATGGGTTACTTCCGGGTTTCGGCAGTCGCACATGCGCCGAAGCACTAAATCATGCTTTGCGCATGCGCAGAAGCACCAAATTACAACCTGTGCATGCACAGACACGGGTTGCGAACGCTGCGGGTTGCGAATGTGCATCCCGCACGGATCACGTTCGCAACCCGAGCGTCCACTGTAAATGCTCACTGCCAAGTTAGTAAATAGCCATTTCCTAGGGTGCTTCAAAACTGCCTCCGGGCAACCAGGCGAGGACATTTTGGGGGGAATGGGAGAAAAATAGCTCCCAGCAAATAAAAAGCGGAGATCGCAAGACGACTGGCAACCCTGGCAGGTTTATTTGCAAGGTGATTCAACACAAACAAAATGAACAGCTTACCTCGTCCCGCCGCGATGGCACCCATGGCCGCGTGAGCAACGCGGTGTCTCCCTGTATGACGGCCAGGTCCCCCACCAGCGTGGAGCAGGGGAGGCCCTCGTCCGCAGCCAGCTCAATGACCTGCAGCCCTAGCTTCTGGCGCAAGATGCCGGTGTAGACGCCGTACTGCCGATGGGCCTTGGCCAGGTCCACAGGCTCAGCCCCGCCATCAGACGCGTCTGCCGCTGTCTCTGCCGTGCCGAAGGAGGAAGGGATGCAGCGGACAATGGCGTGCGTATACTTGCCAAAGGAGGAGACGCTGGCCATGGTCTGGAAGAGAGGAACAGAGGGATGAACCGTTGAGCTGGCTGGCAAGCTGCTCCTCTCGCTCAAGTCTGAGGGGCAAGACAATGAATTGCCCTGGTCAGCTGTTGAGAACGAGGGAGAACCACTTCAGGCCCAGAAGAAACAGAGCTTGGATTTTTGTTGTTGCATGCATATCGTTCCTCACTGAATCTCCACAACAACCCTGTTAAAACTGAGAGGCAGTGACTGGCCCAGGGTCACTCAGTGAGCTTTCTGGCCCAGTGGGGAATCGAACCTTGGTCTCCCAAGTCCTAGTCCAACACACGAACCACTGAACTGAGAGTCAGCATGACAGGAAACCAGGAAGTTCTGGGTTCAAATACCTGCTCGGTCACGAAGCTCACCAAACCTGTCATGCTGTCTCGGGCCTACCCACCTCATAGGGGTGTTGCAATGATAAAGGGGGATCTCTCCATGCCCTGAGCTTTCTTAGGGAAGGAGCAAGGTATATAGCCAGCTCTGCATGACTCAAACACCCCTGTCATTCTAGAACGAGTGGTTGGGTCCAGTTAACAGTATTTCCCAGGAAATGTTAGGATACCATTTCTGAAGGCGTAAGATGGCCGCCAAACAGGCGCCAGCATGTGCCATGGCGGTGGGGGGGGGCAAAGGTTGGAAGTAGGGTTGGGCAAGATCAGCTTTTCAACGTCGCTATGTATCGCCAGCCAAACACCGTGATATAATAATAATAATAATAATAATAATAATAATAATAATAATAATTCATTATTTATACCCCGCCCATCTGGCTGGGTTTCCCCAGCCACTCTGGGCGGCTTCCTACAGAATATTAAAATACAATAGTCTATTAAACATTAAAAGCTTCCCTAAACAGGGCTGCCTGTTTACTGTTAGTGACACATCGCAATGTGGAAAATTGGAGGGAAGAACAAGCTGCAGTGGTGGTTTCACGCTGAAGCCTTGCGGGCCGGAACCAACGCAGCTTGTTCCTCCCTCTGCATGGTGGGTGCTGGCAGTGGAGGGACCCAGTTTCACTTGCAATATACCACTGGGTGAAGGCGCCATTGCACTCTACCCCTCAAACCAGTCCTGGGCAATGTATCACAACATTGCCCAGGGCTACTCACTAGGTTAGTCTTAGGCGAGCTTTTCTTCCAAATAATTCACCTCTGAGCTATTCATTCATTCAATCTCTTGCCCTTCACTATAAGGGTCCCAGGACAAGCGGAAACAGCAAAGGCAGCACAACGTAAAAACAAAATGAAAACATCCAGCCATACACAACAACTGGGCTGTGGGGATGAGAGACACCCAGCCATGTACACACCCTGTTATCAAAGGAAATGTTCTGGTTAATTGAAGAAAAGTGCTGGAATTGCAAACACTAATCGTAAGTAGCAGTCTTATATTCATAACAACAACAATATTGATATGCCACTTAATGCTAAAATAGCCTTCTGAGCCGTATGTGAAGTGCAAACAGCAGATACACAAGCATGGAAGTAGGAACATTCATAATTAAAATGCATTCCTAATTAAAATACGCAATAAGACAGTCCTGATTAAAAACAAAACAGCAATTAAAACAGGAGGTTCAGATCAAGAGATCGAGGGAGTGCAAGCGTAAACAGGTGTCTCTTCAAAAGCCAGCAGAATGCCAATACGGATGGAGCCTCTCGTACGCAGAGACAGACTCCTGGCCCTTCTAGTCTGCTGTTACTAGTCTATTCTTAGGGGATGTGGTGGTGCTGTGGTTTAAACCACTGAACCTCTTAGGCTTGCTAATCAGAAGGTTGGCAGTTCAAATCCTCATGACAGCGTGAGCTCCCGTTGCTCTGTCCCAGCTCCTGCCTACCTAGCAGTTCAAAAGCACGCCAGTGCAAGTAGATAAATAGGTACCGCTGTGGCAGGAAGGTAAACGGCATTTCTGTGCGCTCTGGCTTCCTTGCACCAGAAGCGGTTTAGTCATGCTGGCCACATGACCTGGAAAACTACCTGCGGACAAACACCAACTCCCTTGGCCTGAAAAGCAAGATGAGCGCTGCACCTCATAGTTGGATTTGACTGAACTTAACCATCCAGGGCTCCTTTACCTATAGTCCATTCTTAAAAAGCAGAGACATCACCTTGCCGACAAAGGTCCATATAGTTAAAGCTATGGTTTTCCCAGTAGCGATATATGGAAGTGAGAGCTGGACAATAAAGAAGGCTGATCGCCAAAGAATTGATACTTTTGAATTATGGTGTTGGAGGAGACTCTTGAGAGTCTCATGAACTGCAAGAAGATCAAACCTATCCATTCTGAAGGAAATCAGCCCTGAGTGCTCACTGGAAGGACAGATCCTGAAGCTGAGGCTCCAATACTTTGGCCACCTCATGAGAAGAGAAGACTCCCTGGAAAAGACCCTGATGTTGGGAAAGATGGAGGGCACAAGGAGAAGGGGACGACAGAGGATGAGATGGTTGGATAGTGTTCTCGAAGCTACCAGCATGAGTTTGACCAAACTGCGGGAGGCAGTGGAGGACAGAGGTGCCTGGCGTGCTCTGGTCCATGGGGTCACAAAGAGTCGGACACGACTAAACAACAATAGTCAATTCTATATCAATGGCCTACTGTTTGAGGTGCTTGGGATCAACCTATAACCTTCTGCAGGCCAAAGCATTGTCCTTCAAACCCTCCCCCCTTATCTTGTGATCCTTTAGGCAGCATTGATAAATGTGAGTTTAATGACATTGCTGTGGGACACTCTGAACCCAAGGGATAATGGTGGGCTATGAATATAACAGAGACACTTCATCTGTGCAGAAAATGAAGCTAGGAATCTAGTTAAGGGTTGCATCCCCCTCCGCCCTTCTATTGGAGTGTGTGTGTGTGTGTGTGTGTGTGTGTGCGTGCGTGTGTGTGTTAAGTAGGTCCCAGATCAAAGGTTCTAAGGTTCCACCAGCTCCCGACTTCCTGGGAGGTTTCAAACAGTCTTCCAAAGGCCAATCAATAGCGCCAGAGGACAATAATAGATTCCACTCAAGCACCAAGCTGATTAGGTAATTGCTTCCAAAAGGAAGCCAATCAGCAAATCAATGCCCTGCGTTTGGGACTGGCCGCTGGGCTGTTGTTGTTGCTCATTGCACAAATCAGTCACGAGCTGAGCACTGAACAGTCCAACATCTGGAACTCTTCAGCATTCTTTAGAGCACACACACAAAACCAAGGCGTACACTTTGACATGCACAAGGCTTGCGGAAATATGGTTCCAAGTACACAGATGCTGCCAGACGACATCTCTGGGGCGGAGCAGAAATATCCATAGGTCAAGGGGGCACCACTTCAGTGGCCTCCAGAGCTCTTTGCTGCAATTTATGCAAACGACCCAAATCAGCAACAGTTCCATCCATTTCGCAGATTGCAAAGACCCAGGCGGTGTTAGCACAGAGTCTGAGGCCAGGCATGGAATGTTAACGTGAGTCGCTCCAGTTTGGTTTGCAAAGTTCAGAGCGTGAGGGGCCTGATCTTTGCAAATCCCAGTACAAACTGACCTGATCCACAGTCCAGATTGGAATGCTGCTAACCTTTGGATTTTGCACGTCTCTGACTTCTGCAGCACGTACCGGCATGTTACCCAAATGTGTGTTTTAGGATCAAATCTGTTTAGAAAGGTGTGTTTTGAGCGAAAATATTTAAATACACTCCCCCCCCCCTGCAGATTTTCCATACTGACATTTGCAAACTGTTGCAGAAATGGGGTGGACCTATACATGGATTGATACAAACCCGAAACAGACTGACCCATCCATTCCTGTGTGTTATGCGTGCCTCCAAATCCCATCAATTGAATTTTCTACCACCTACCTAGGGACACAGGTGGCACTGTGGGTTAAACCACTGAGCCTAGGACTTGCCGATCAGAAGGTCGGCGGTTCAAATCCCCATGACAGGGTGAGCTCCCGTTGTTCTGTCCCTGCTCCTGCCAATCTAGCAGTTCAAAAGCACGTCAAAGTGCAAGTAGATAAATAGGTACCGCTCCGGCGGGAAGGTAAACGGCGTTTCCGTGCGCTGCTCTGGTTCGCCAGAAGTGGCTTAGTCATGCTGGCCACATGACCCGGAAGCTGTACGCCGGCTCCCTTGGCCAGTAAAGCGAGATGAGCGCCGCAACCCCAGAGTCGGCCACGACTGGACCTAATGGTCAGGGGTCCCTTTACCACCTACCCTGGATTTCAGAGTTTCCTCGTTTTCTTTCCAAAGTAGTCCAACACTCCAATCCTCAATTGTTCAATTCCCAAATGGTATACAAAGCACTGGGGGGGCAAGAACACCCCACGCACAGCTTTCAGTTCCACATCTTCTCTAGTCTTCTATTTTAGGGGAAGGCGGACTATGGGCTTTTGGGATCTAGTGGAAACCTGTGATCCATCAACAAGAGTGTGCAGAGGAGGGCAACCAAGATGATACAAGAGTCTGGAAACCAAGCCTTATGAGGAGCGGTTGAAGGAGCTGAGAATGTTTCGCCTGGGAAAGAGGAAACTGAGAGGAGACAGCTGACAATGGCTATCCCATCTCAAGGGTTGTCCCATGGAAGATGGAGCAAAGCAAGCTCTGTGAGTTTGTGGAAATGGCAAAATTGACGGCAATCATTAGAGGCCATTCAAATCAGGGAATAATTAAAGAGTGGGATGGAGTGAAGGAATACATGGAAAAAATATGGTTCTGGAACTGGAATATTAATAATGTGTAAAACGTGCAGGGGTAAGCAAGGAAATAATAAAAGAGTCAATTGAATAATTATTAAATTACAACAACACAACAAGATGGAAGAAGTAAAAAAAAATTGAGATCACACATGGGTGAAGGGGAGTGGAGGGTATAGGGGAATTTATAAAAAATTCTAATATAATATTTCTAGTTGTGTTGCATTTATATACAGCAAAAGGAAGTCTATAGCAATTAGGTATATTTTAATTTAGGCAACTATGCAATAGGCTTATGTTACAAAACGAATATGGATTTTGAATTTGATGTTTGTAATTCTTTTTTGGTTTTGGAATAAAAAAAAAAACAAAACTCACTTCCACAATCATAAAAAAGGAAGATGGAGCAAGCTTGTTTTCTCCTGCCCTGGAGGGGAAGACTCGAACCAATGGATTCAAGCTACAAGATAGGAGATTCTGATTAAAACATCAGGAAAAACTAAGAGCTGTTTGACAGTGGGAAGGTCTCCCTTGGGAGGTTGTGGACTCTTCACTGGAGGTTTTCAAGCAGAGCTTGGGTGGCCATCTGTCATGGGTGCTTTAGCTGAGATACCTCCATTGAAGGGTTGGACTAGATGACCCTACAGGTCCCTTCAGCTATACAGTTCTATGGTTCCGTACACCTTCTCTGGCAAGCGTCACAGGCAGCGGCTGGGTGGAGACACCTCCCTTCTCTGTGTGATTATGGCGGCGGTGGTGCTTTTTTTTTTTACAGTGGTACCTCAGGTTAAGAACTTAATTCGTTCTGGAGGTCCGTTCTTAACCTGAAACTGCTCTTAACCTGAGGTACCACTTTAGCTAATGGGGCCTCCCGCTGCCGCCACGCAATTACTGTTGTCATCCTGAGGTAAAGTTCTTAACCCGAGGTACTATTTCTGGGTTAGAGGAGTCTATAACCTGAAGCACCTGTAACCTGAAGTGTCTGTAACCCGAGGTACCACTCTATTTGGAATTTATCTACTCCCCTTCTGCATACCGCCTACCTTTTTTAATAAAAATAAAAATATTTCGATAAAAAGCCTCCCTCCCTGGCAGGTGCTATTCCAGCCCGGCCTTCTGCCATTATTAATAAGGGGAAATAGGGATATAGTGCAGGTGACAAACACAAAGAACCAGTCTCCAGAGGGAAAAGCAGGACTCATATGGCAGGACTCTAATTGGCCCATTCTGGACCGCCTGGTCAGGTGTAGTGGCTGATGTGAGCTGCGATAAGCCAGCTCCCCACCTATTTATAAAACCAACTTATAAAAACGAGGGTCTGTGTGTTTGCATATGCACTCTCTCTCTCTCTCTCTCTTTTTATATAGATTGTGGAAGCGTGCAAGAAAACCGTTGAAACATATGTAATTGATTTGCAATTGAATTGCTATTTGATGTAATTAATTTGTATTTGAATTGGTATTGCTATTTGGTGTGGATATAATATGACGCATACGGGTTGAAAACTTAATTCATTCCGGAGGTCCGTTCTTAACCTGAAACTGTTCTTAACCTGAGGTACCACTTTAGCTAATGGGGCCTCCTGCTGCTGCTGCGCCGCCAGAGCACGATTTCTGTTCTCATCCTGAAGCAAAGTTCTTAACCCGAGGTCCTATTTCTGGGTTAGCGGAGTCTGTAACCTGAAGCGTTTTTAACCTGAAGCGTCTGTAACCCGAGGTACCACTGTATTGGATTTTTGTAATTGAAAATTAATAAAATTACCAGTATTTTAAAAAACAAACAAACAAACATATTTTTAAAGAACCCAGAACAAATGAACAACACGGAAACAAATCAATTCTCTAAAAACAGAAGCACCATCAACAGGCGGACAAAGCTACCAATGGCTACTACTAGCCACAATGACTATGTTTCACCTCCATTTCTCACGCCCCGGGAAAGGTCACTTTCAGTGCCGCTAAACAGGGTGGTTTGACTTCACCCCCCAGAGCAGGGGTAGGCAACCTAAGCCCCGTGGGCCGGGTGCAGCCCAAACGCCTTCTAAATCTGGACAGTCCAGGAATCAGCCTGTTTTTACATGAGTAGAATGTGTCCTTTTATTTAAAATGCATCTCTGGGTTATTTGTGGGGCATAGGAATTTGTTCTCTCTTTTTTTCCAAAATATAGCCTGCCCCCCCCAAGGTCTGAGGGACGGTGGACCGGCCCCCTGCTGAAAAAGGTTGCTGCCCCCTGCCCCAGAGGCACACTCCATTGCTTCTCGAGACAGACGGGGGCCAAGAACCTCCACTGCCAAAGAGCAGCATGAATGTGAATGCCCGTTGCGGAGATTGGCAAGCAGGGAAGAGAACAGGCTGCTGGACCAGAAGGGCTCGCCTTACATTCTCCCTCAAGGTGTCTTAACATTTTTATTCACAGATGGCCTCCCCTCCCCCCACCCTCTCCCCAAAACGTAGCTGGTCGGTTTCCTCCCATCGCAGAAGTCCCATCATCTAGAGCAGCGGTTCTCAACCTATGGGTCCCCAGATGTTGTTGGACTACAACTCCCATCACCCCTAGCTAGCAAGGCCAGAGCTCAGGGATGATGGGAGTTGTAGTCCAACAACATCCGGGGACCCACAGGTTGAGAACCGCTGATCTAGAGAATCTGGTAATCCTTGCTTACAGATCTGCTCGGTTCCATGGTGAACTGTTTTCCAAAACAGAAGCACAACATGCGTTCTCCGAAAAGAAGAAAGAGAAGGTTCTTTTTTTATTGTATGTGGTGGTCTTGTAGTAAGGTGAAAGCTTACTGGGGAATGATATATAATGAATTGAAAAGGATGTTTAAAATACCATCTTTTTCGTGTGTAAGATGCCCTTGTGTATAACACCCCCCTATTTTGGGGGTCTCAAAATTAAGAAAATGCACTGTGAATTTCTTTGGCGATCACTCGTAGCCGAGTAAGATTGTCTTCCATAAACACGGTTTTAACAATGAGTTTGTGGGTGACTGTGGAGGCCAATTCTGGATCCACACGTCCTTCCACAACGGGGACATTGGTTTCTGAGTGGGAGTTGATCACGGTGTGGATTTGCCAAGCGTACCTTCCTCTTAGCACGTTTCTCCCTTGCGTCCTGAGTTTGAGTGTCTTCAAAGCCCATGACACCTTTGATGTAAAGGCTGTTCTCCCATGGATAAGACCACCCCTTATTTTAAACTTCAAAAATTTAGGAAAAAATGAAGTCTTATACATGGAAAAACACAATAACTTTCATTTAAAAAAATCAAAAGCCTTCCTTTTGGGAATTAAAGGGACAGAACAACCTAAACTGTATAGAAATTTATTCATGCATGCTACTACAGCAGCAAGAATGTTACTTGCCCAAAAATGGAAAAAAAGAAGAAGTCCCAGCTGTTTTCCAAAACAGAAGCACAACATGGTGCTCTCCCAAAAGGAATTTCCATTTCTGCACTAAAAAATAAAAAATTAATAGCTGGCTTGACAGGGATTAAGCTGATGTCACACATATTTCTTCAAGGCAGTGACACCCTGTCTCATCTGCCTGAACTCCACTCCTCATCATGTCCCAATTCCTGCCCCACTTCATGGCGACCCAACATGGCAACCCAACTATATACAGTGGTACCTTGAGTTAAGAACTTAATTTGTTCTGTAGAGCCGTTCTTAACCTGAAGCTGTTTCTTAACCTGAGGTACCACTTTAGCTAATGGGACCTCCCGCTGCCGCCGCCGCACAATTTCTGTTCTCATCCTGAGGTAAAGTTCTTAACCTGAGGTACTATTTCTGGGTTAGCGGAGTCTGTAACCTGAAGCGTCTGTAACCCGAGGTACCACTGTATTTACGTAAGTGGAGGAGATGCTACAATCCTACATATACTCAGCGGAACCTGCCTCTGAGTAAGCATGCACATGTAATTACAGTATTTATTGGAGCACTTCTGTCCTACCTTTCTAAGGCAGAAGGAAATTCAAGGAGGCTTTCGAATGGGGATGTCATGAATAATAACATCCCTTTCTGATGTTCAGCGGTGAGTGTCATAGCCATCCATGCACAAGAGGTATCAGCAAGAGGTACTATTCTGTTCTGCTTTTATTCATATGCAAACCACGTGCAATATGAAGAGCAGGATACAAATGCTTTGAAAGAACCAATAAATAAAACCCAGGGTTTGCAAATGTAACCCCACTGCAAAAAAGGGGGGGAAGGAGTTGTGGGGAACATAAGCTACAGAATATCAATTGATGGTTTGGCGGGTGGGGGACAGAAAATCAGGAGGAAACGAAGAAGTGAACAGAGTATTCTGTGAGGGGCCACTCTAAACTGCAACGTTTTGTTACAGGTCCTGCTTGTAGAAGTAATAATAGTATCATTCTTTTAAAAAACAACAACAACCAACTACTACAGTCATACCTCTGGTTGCGAACAGGATCCGTGCAGGAGGCATGTTCGCAACTCGCAGCATTCATAGCCTGAAGCACTGTATTTTCACACGTGTGTGACGCGATTCAGTGCTTCTGTGCATGCGCGTGACGGCATTTTGCGCTTCTGCGCATTCGTGAGCACCAAAACCCAGAAGCAACTCATTCCGGTACTTCTGGTTTCGGCGCAGTCTGCAACCCAAAAACGCGCAACCCGCAGTGTTCGTAACCCGAGGTATGACTGTATTATTAAAGGTAAAGGGACCCCTGACCATTAGGTCCAGTCGTGACCGACTCTGGGGTTGCGGCACTCATCTCACTTTATTGGCCGAGGGAGCCGGCGTACAGCTTCTGGGTCATGTGGCCAGCATGACTAAGCTGCTTCTGGTGAACCAGAGCAGCGCACAGAAACACCGTTTACCTTCCCGCCGGAGCGCTACCTATTTATCTACTTGCACTTTGAGGTGCTTTCGAACTGCTAGGTTGGCAGGAGCTGGGACCGAGCAACGGGAGCTCACCCCGTTGCGGGGATTCGAACCGCCGACCTTCTGATCGGCAAGTCCTAGGCTCTGTGGTTTAAGCCACAGAGCCACCCACAGAGCCACCCGACTGTATTATTACCAGTAGACAGATCCCTGTCCCCAAGGAACTTACAATCTAAAACAGGCAATGTGGAAGGCAACAAAGTAGGGAGTGGCGAACCTCAGGACCAGGGGCCAAGTGGACCTTCAGGCTTTCCATCTGGCCCCCAGCACTTCCCCCAAGGCATCATGCGCCTCACCAGCCCTGCTTCCACTTTCTACTCCAGTCCTTCTGCCTGGCTGCAATGTGGCCTTCAATCCCGAGAGTGACCTTTACTTGCCTGAATGGGTGCATGTGTGTGTGTGTGTGTGTGTGCGTCAAAACATTTTACCTGTGTGGCTGGAATGTAGCTTATAGTAGGAATGGAAGAAGAGCCCGTGTCCTCTCCACAAAACTGCCTCTAGCACCACCAGTTCCTAGCATGGAAAACCCAGGTTTCCCTAGTTGAAATCCGGGGGGGGGGGGAGGGTTTCTCCCTCCCTGCAACAGAAGCGTGAGGAAGGAGGAACAACAACAAGGAACCCCAATTTGCCCTTAAAAATAAAATGTTGTATCCAACGTTAACCCTACTCAGAGTGCACTAATTTAAGTTCATGAGCACAACTGAAGTTATTGATTTCAGTGGGTCTAACTCTGAGTAGAACCTGGCTGGATGCTACCCATATTCTCTCTCACCAAATGGCAAAGTTCTGTCCATAGCATTCAATTGCACATAATAATAACGATAATTTATTATTTATACCCCGCCCATGTGTCTGGGTTTCCCCAGCCACTCTGGGCGGCTTCCAACTGAATATTAAAAATTGTTCTCTGTTCAGTTGGGGAATCTTTCTTTCATCAGCACCAACACTTTGAATTGTGCTCGGAAACGTACTGGGAGTCAATGCAGATCTCTCAGGTGTTATGTGGTACCGGCGGCCACTCCCAGTCTAGCTGCTGCATTCTGGATTAATTGCAGTTTCCGGGTCACCTTCAAAGGTAGCCCCACATAGAGCGTGTTGCAGTAGTCCAAGCGGGAGATAACTAGAGCATGCACCACTCTGGCAAGACAGTCTGCGGGCAGGTAGGGTCTCAGGCTGTGTACCAGATGGAGCTGGTAGACAGCTGCCCTGGACACAGAATTGACTGTGCCTCCATGGACAACTGTGAGTCCAGAATGACTCCCAGGCTGCACACCTGGTCCTTCAGGGGCACAGTTACCCCATTCAGGACCAGGGAGTCCCCCACACCTGCCCGCCCCCTGTCCCCCCAAAACAGTACTTCTGTCTTGTCAGGATTCAACCTCAATCTGTTAGCCGCCATCCATCCTCCAACCACCTCCAGACACTCATACAGGACCTTCACCGCCTTCACTGGTTCTGATTTAAAAGAGAGGTAGAGCTAACTATGACGGGAATCTGCAGTCAGGTTGTGCAAGAACAGAATTTGGTGCACGAATCTGCCACGAAAAGCATCATCTGTCTGAGTTTCTTTTTTCCTCAAGAGAAAGCTTCTTCCCTTTGATCAGAGCCAGCTCTACATTTGAGGGAACACTTGATAAAGTACCCCACAAGCATGCACCCCATTGTGTCACCAAGACCCCCCTGGAGGAACTAGAGAGGCGTACCCCAATAAGCACTGGCGTCCCCCAGGTCTAGGATCAGTTTCTTGCTTGCCTTTGGATGAAGGATAGAAGGGGAAATGCAAGAATGAAAGGGTTGCTCCACCCACCTTGGCTTCTGGCCCCTCCCACTACTGGCATGCGGCCCCTGGCAGGTCACCCAAAAAGGAATGCAGCTCTCTGGCTGGAAAAGCATAGCTCAGTCTGCACAGCATGAGACTCTTGATCTCAGGGTCTTGGGTTCAAATCCTACGTTGGGCAAAAGGTTCGTGCATTGCAGGGGGTTGGACCAGACAACTCTCATAGTCCCTTCCAACCCTACAATTCTATGCTTCCAACCCCTGCTATACTGTATTATTGTTTTGGCATTCCACAGCCCTGTTTGGTCCTCCCAAGTTTTCCATCCTTCTTAATTTCGGCCCCACCTTCCCGTGAACCCCGCTGCACAGATGGCGGTTATGGACCAGAGGCCCGTTTGCTGTTAATCTCAAGAGATTGGAGATGGGAAGAAGCAGACTGTGAGCCAGCCGGCCTCCCAATGTTAACACAACCCTTATCTCGGGCGGCTCATTCCGGTCGAAATGCAGCAACAAACAGCGCTTCCTTTGTTGCTGGGGTTGTTTTGGCCAAGAAGCGGTTCTCAGCAGGAAAAGGGGAGGGCGAGGAACCCCCTGCCTCACCCAGAAATCCCCACATATACACACACAGAGGGAGACACTTTCCTCCTCATGGGCTGGGACAGCGAAGTTGCCAGCCGAGGTCAGCGAGGGTCACTAATGGAGGCCAGTCTTGCAGCTGGGGGCGTTTAGCCAAAGGAAACCAGGACCCCACAGGGGAAGGCCTTGCAAGCCAAGGGGAACAGCCAGGATGCGCTAAGGCGGAAAAAATGCAACACATGTTTCTGTTTAAATTCATGTCGGAGGGATAAAGGGGGGGGGGAGACAAGAGAGAGGCAGAGGGAAAGGAAAACAATGGGATTTGCAAGCAGCAGAGATACCCAGAAGGTGCTCTCGAGGGCCTCCGCCTTCTCCTCCGCCACCACACACCCAAATCCCACAAGCAAAAGCAAAACGAACTCTCCAGGCTCCTTGGGGCAACTGCTCAAGGGGAATATTTGTGCAGCAGACACAGGAAATAAGGGAGAATCTCTTTCCTGTGGGCAAGCAACCAGAAAGCAGGCCTTTGGGGTTGCTGGGACACTCTTCCAGCAGAGATTCAGGCATTTAGTTTTCGGGTATCCCTCAAGGAGGTTTCCACGCTGTGCCTGCGCAGTTATTCGGACCATTGTTGAGAAGCAAGTCCAGTCCCTTTGATGATTCCTCCATACTGCTTTTGATAATATATGGGATGTTTGCAAGAAGCTGCCAAGCCTGGCTCAGTCCACCTGGGTCTTCTGTTATGAAGGGAGAGGTTCACCAGAGTTTCAGACAGGGAGTCTTTCCCCTGCCCTATCAGGAGATTCTGGAAGCCAAGCACTGACGCCTTCTGGCTGCAAAGCAGTTGCTCTGCACTCATCTATGCCTTTCCAGTAGTTTTCTGTTGTCCCAAAGAGTAGGATCCAAACCGAAAAGTCAAATGACAGCTCCAACTAAACGCTGGGAAGAACATTCTGATGGCAAGACCAGTCTCTCCTTCACTGGAGATACTTAAACAGAGTTTGGATGGCATAGAAATAAATTGAGCGGGGCCACATTCACACTGCATATTTAAAACACTACGATACCACTTTAAACTGTCATGGCTTCCTTCAAAGAATTAGGGGAGCTGTACTTTGTCAAGAAGGGATGCAGGTGGTGCTGTGGGTTAAACCACAGAGCCTAGGACTTGCCAATCAGAAGGTCGGCGGTTCGAATCCCCGCGACGGGGTGAGCTCCCGTTGCTCAGTCCCTGCTCCTGCCAACCTAGCAGTTCGAAAGCACGTCAAAGTGCAAGTAGATAAATAGGTACCATTCCGGTGGGAAGGTAAACGGCGTTTCCGTGTGCTGCTCTGGTTCGCCAGAAGCGGCTTAGTCATGCTGGCCACATGACTCGGAAGCTGTACACCTCGGCCAGTAAAGCGAGATGAGCGCCGCAACCCCAGAGTTGGTCACGACTGGACCTAATGGTCAGGGGTCCCTTTACCTTTACTTTGTCAAGGGAGCTGAGAGTTGCAAGAAGACCTCTGTTCCCCTCACAGAGCCACAATTCCCAGAGTGGTTTAACAGTCCAATCCCTCTTCCCAGGGAACTCTGGGAATTGAAGCTCCAGGTGAGGAATAGGGTTCTCTGAACAACCCGGAGTATCCTTCATAAACTACAGCTCCCAGTATTCTCTGGGAGAAGCCACGATTCTTAAGGCAGAGCTGTAAATGTATAGATGAGGGCAAGCTAAATCTGTCAAGATTCCCTCCTGCCACGCGGCAGCTGTGCCCTTCTTGGTGTTTGTTAACTCCACACACAAAAAGCAGCAGGGCGGCGGCGTGTCGATCAAAAATTAAGCAGGTTTCATGTTACAGTTCCTGAAAAATAATACAATATGCTTAAGAGGCTGTGTGTCACAGTGATACTAGTGCCAGACTAGGCCCAGGGATATTCCAGGGTCAAATCGCTGCTCAATTTGGAAGCTCCCCGGATGTCATTGAGCCATTAACACACCCAAGAGGTTTGGTGATAAAACCAGAGGTGGCAGAAGCTATGCTTCTCGCATTGAGATCCCTGGAAGAAAGGCAGGATAAAAATGTAGCCACTGTTCTAGCAAGAGCAATAAATCTGGTATAAAATAAACTGGCATTCTGTTTGGATGCAAGAAAAGCCAAACTGAAAGAACCACCAAACCTATGTTTACTCAGACATATGTTGAATGACAAACCTAGACGGCATCTTAAAAAGCAGAGACATCACCTTGCCAACAAAGGTCCGTATAGTTAAAGCTATGGTTTTCCCAATAGTGATGTATGGAAGTGAGAACTGGACCATAAAGAAGGCTGATCGCCGAAGAATTGATGCTTTTGAATTATGGTGTTGGAGGAGACTCTTGAGAGTCCCATGGACTGCAAGAAGATCAAACCTCTCCATTCTGAAGGAAATCAGCCCTGAGTGTTCACTGGAAGGACAGATCCTGAAGCTGAGGCTCCAGTACTTTGGCCACCTCATGAGAAGAGAAGACTCCCTGGAAAAGACCCTGATGTTGGGAAAGATGGAGGGCACAAGGAGAAGGGGACGACAGAGGATGAGATGGTTGGACAGTTTTCTCAAAGCTACCAGCATGAGTTTGACCAAACTGCGGGAGGCAGTGGAAGACAGGAGTGCCTGGCGTGCTCTGGTCCATGGGGTCACGAAGAGTCAGACACGACTAAACAACAACAACATGTTGAATAGAGCTTATTCCCACATTACCTGAGGACAGGGGCTGGACTGGACTCCAAATTTGGTTGCTGGCACAACTGGGAGTCCTAAGAGCCAAATGCCCAAGGTGATGTGCTACTCCAAAGGGTCGGTAGCAGGACAGATGTTCAGGCCGCCTCCCTCTCTTTTCCCTGATGCGGTAAAACGAGACGGAAAGAGCAGGGGGTCTTCAATCTCAGTCTCGCCTTGCTGACCAAACGAAATACAATCGTACCTTGGTTTGCAAACGCCTTGGTACTCAGACGTTTTGGCTCCCAAACGCCGCAAACCCGGAAGTGTTACCAAACTCAGTATTGTCTGGAATGACTGGCAGCAGAGCCCCAGAGTTATGGGCAGCACTGTAGACGCTGGGGCCTGAACCTGGGAGCTTCCTCATGTAGATGCTCCACCGCTGAGCTACAAAGCCCTCCCCCTTGTTAGGCCCTGGCTGGCCAAAGTCCTACCGGCAGGGATGAGGACATGGTGCACCAGCCCCTATGTTGGTCAACGGTTGAGGTTGATGGGAGCAGCATTCAAAATCAGCAGGGAGGCAGGTGCATTTTGCGACTGGGAATCGTCTGACTGCAAGCAATCTGAGAAGTCTAGGTGCTGCGTATGGTAACTGAGATTCAAGATTCTAGTTCAAATCTAGCACAATACAGTCATACCTCGGCTCCTGAACGCCTTGAGAGTCGAACATTCCGGCTCCCAAACGATCAAAAACTGTGAGGGAGTGTTCCAGTTTTCGAACGTTCTTTCGAAAGCCGAATGTCTGGTGGGGCTTCTGCAGCTTCCGATTGGCTGCAGGAAGCTCCTGCAGCCAATCGGAAGCCGCGCCTTGGAAGTTGAATGTTTTTGAAGTCGAACGGATTCTGTTTGGCATCTGTCGGTACATTACATAACATATATTACACACACAAATTATTGTTATTGATTTTGGCCACAATGGGAGGGGCTGAGCCCCATTTACATTTGCGGCGTCCAATTAAGAATTGCTATTAAAAACGTGGTATTAACAATGTGTCATTGGTGCCAATAGTGTCATAGTTCATGCATTTCAAAAAAATAGAAAGTGCTGCTGTAATGAGAAAAAAAGTGACTAGCCATTCTGTTTTTGCACCCATAACCCAGGGTCCATGAGCCACGTGGTGAATAGCTTTTCTGGATGGGAGTTGGAGGCCAATGCCATCTGCAGGGCCACAGGCTCCACATCCCTGCTCTACCCTTTCCGCACAGCTACCAGACAACAGCCACTCCTTCCTCCCAAATGTGAAGCTGCGGGGTGACAGAGAGCCTACACAATGGCCAGAAGGATCCCAGCCCACCTTCCAAGTCGGGAGAAAGGCCCTCCTCCCGTCACACTCGCCAGAAGTCAGCGGCAGACTCGCCAGGGTGAGCAGAACTGCAGAAGGCTTGGACGGAGGGCAAACTGGGGTGGGCAACAAAATCCGGCAAGAAAAAGAGAGATCGTCTTAAGTGGGAGCCGTGAAAGAGCTCACTTGCGCTTCCCGCGCACATCCCCTGTCGAAACCTTCAAGCCCACAGAGATTCCCGGCACGAGCCAAGTGGAATGACTCGTCCCTGAGGTGGACTCTACATTCTCCGTCTCAGCGTGTGACACACACACACCCCCCCCAAGTTTATCAAGAAGCAGTTTTGCTAACCAACAGCCAAGCAGCTCAAAGCCAGTCTCCCTGGGCGCACATATCAACACGCCCTTTCCCCAACAGGAATCATAAAGCACAGAAGCAATCAGAGAACGAACAGCAAAAATGCAACACAGAGCGAGAAAAACCAGGAAAGGGCCTCTGGGCGGAATATAAGCCTTGTCAAGAAAAGAAATATGTATTCGCCACTTCCTTAAAGAACACGTTTCAGCAGCAGTTCCTTCCCTCCCCATTTTGCCTCCTGACCTGCTAATTCATTATTTTGTTTCTCTGCTGTCTAAGACAAGAACCGGAGCTGGCCGTGACATACCTGCGCCCCAATTCCTTCCTTTCTCCAAAGAAAAGGCTGATCCCGATCCAGCGGATTCTTTTTATTGGTTTGGTTTAGTTCTGGCCAGGAGGAAGGGAAAGGAATTGATGATGTGGGAACACAAGTAATAAACTCGGGACTTACTGCACTCCTCCTCTGCCTCTTGAACTCTTGAGTACAGTCAATTCCACAGCTGGCCTCGAGAACTGTCCCACCCATTGCCAAAAATCTGTTTAAAAATCTTGGGAAGCCTAGGGAGGAAACTTCAAGAGCAAAGTTGGCAGGCTTTAATTGTATATCCACAAATGAACACACAGAGGCACCTCTAGCTGGGAATGTATTCTGCCCAACACACCTGTCAGGGCTTCACCCGACCCAACTCCGTAATTTGGTTTCAAAGACACAATTGAGCCCAAACCAAGTTATGTATTTGCTTACGGCATTTGTATCTTGCTTTTCCTCCAAGGAGCAAAAGGCAACGTACCATATTTTTTGCTCCATAAGATTCACCTGGCCATAAGACGCGCCTAATTTTTAGAGGAGGAAAACAAGAAAAAAAATATTCTGAACGAAACAGTGGATGTATGATTTTTGTGATTCATGCTGTGGCCACAGACATGCTATGTGATCTGATGGTGAATTTGGGGGTGACCCAATGCAAAAATCCTGAGGATCCATGGGCTTTTACCTCCCCCCTCCCAGGCAGCCTCCTTTATCACTAGAGTCCCTTATCTCCCCTCCCGATTGCTTGCTGCTCAGCGGCTTTCTTTCTTTCTTTTTTTAAAATAATTTTTATTAAGTTTTTCATTTAACAATCCAATCATATCACATTAGATTCCCAAATTATATCAATACATATCATAAAGTCCAAATATTTTGCCAAATTTTAAATTTTTGTGGGGGGTTCCCATGCTTCGAGTTCAGTAAGGGTCCGATCATCTCATATTTCTGCTGCTTTTGGTGTTCACAAGTCCCATCTTCCGATCTTCTTGTTGTTATTGTTTTGCTCAGCGGCTTTGTTTCAACACCCCCTTCCCTCTTTTTTTTTAAAAAAGAGCACGAACTGCTTTTTGCCCCTGGGCAATTCAGCTCATTTTGCTCCATAAGATGCACAGACGCATTTGCTCCATAAGATGCACAGACATTTCCCCTTACTTTTTAGGAGGAGAAAAGTGCGTCTTATGGAGCGAAAGATACGGTATAATAGTTTTTCCCCTCACCTCTCACTTCAACATCACAACAGCCCTGTAGGGTAGGCTAGGGCTGAGAGAGCAAGTGAGTGGCTGGCCCAAAGCCATTGAGACAGGTTTCTGACCACACGAGGCAACATCAGCCACAGGATTCCCCATGCTTGCCCTAACCACTACACTGACATGTGAAGCAATTTCTCTTCCCAAACATATTTCACTTGGCTTTCAACCACCTGACGTCCCCACCATCTGAGGATCCTTGGACCTGCACTGTTTTCACACACTAATCCTACACCCTGTAGAATTCTATCAGTTACATTTTATCTGCACAATCGAAATGAATTTCTGGAACCAAATTGCTTTTTCTGTGCAGTCTGAGCGGGAGAAAAAGAGGTCAGAACAGGTCAATAAATATGTGGATTGTCCCTGGATCAAGCGACTTTTCTTCTTTAAATTCTCAAAGTTCTTAACCTAGCTTCAAGGTTGTCATCTGAACTAGCTGGATGCTTAATCAATCGCAGTCAGCTCATCATTTGAAAAATAAGACTTCAGAGCCATCTTGCCTAAAAATGGCAGTGATACATTCAAGTTTTGGCGACTGAAACCTTGATTTCAGAAGCCATTTGGCGCCAAGGTTATATATCTGAGTTTCTAACAATATTGTCATAATTAACAGGGCAACCCTATAAAAAAGGTAAAGGGACCCCTGACCATATTTAGGTCCAGTCGTGACCGACTCTGGGGTTGCGGCGCTCATCTCGCTTTATTGGCCGAGGGAGCCGGCGTACAGCTTCCAGGTCATGTGGCCAGCAGGACTAAGCCGCTTCTGGCGAACCAGAGCAGCGCACGGAAACACCGTTTACCTTCCCGCCAGAGGGGTACCTATTTATCTACTTGCACTTTGACATGCTTTCGAACTGCTAGGTTGGCAGGAGCAGGGACCGAGCAACGGGAGCTCACCCCACTGCAGGGATTCGAACCGCCGACCTTCTGATCAGCAAGTCCTAGGCTCTGTGGTTTAACCCACAGCGCCATCTGCGTCCCATACATGCCTTCTAAACAGTAAGCCCCACTGATGCAAGTGGAACTAACCCACAGTCAAGGGCACCACAGGACTTTTTTCCAGGTTGGGAGATGCTAAATTTTTCCAGGGGGCAAAATAAAACACTGAAGGAGGAGGAGGATGCAATTTTTTCACACAAAGGAAACAGAAGAGTGTCTATCCATTTTGTCTCATATCACAGGTTCTAAAAGGGCTGGAAACTTTTATTTAAGGAAGCTGAGAGCCGGGGTCACACTTCATCGACAGGACAGGACGGGCACTGCTCCCTTACATGCCCGCTCCCTGTGTACAACCATGCCCCCAGGTAAGTAGGTACAGAATAGCAGCCTTCACTAATAAGCAGAATACAAAAAAGCCCAGTATCCATTTATTATTTGGAAAATCAATTTGACAAGCTACAAACTTTTTACCCGCTGAGATCAATGCATTCCTACCGCGCCAAATATTTCAATAAATAACAAGGAGAAAACAAGAGCCCATGAAACCCAAGCGTTCAGCCTCTTTACTCCCAGCTTCAGCAGCCGCTAGGATAGAGAACACCATTAATGTGAGGAAGTTCACCCTGGAACCAACAGGACCCCAGAGAGAAAGATTCAGGAAGGAGTGTCAGAAGCGTCATATACCATTGACAGCCAGCTCAGTGCTAGGAAGGGCCAGGGCAGGGCTGTGGCTCAGCGGCAGAGAATCTGCCTTGCAAGCAGAAGGTCCCAGGTTCAATCCCAGACATCTCCAGGTAGGAGATGGGAGAGAGCCCTGCTGGAACCTGGCCACTGCCAGTCAGTGTAAGACGGTATGGAGCTAGATGGACCAATGGTCGGATGAAATGCAGGGCAGCATCCTATATTCTTATGTGCCACCTGTTCTGGCCAGCAGGATGTTAGACGGGAGTCTTCCAGGAATTGAACCTGGATGCGGAGCACATTTTCCTTCCACTGAGCCACAGCCTCTCCCCACCAAGCTAGCTCAGAACCTTCTAGCCCAGTCTCCACCCAGCTGATGACCTCCGGGGGTCAGAGGGCACCAGGCTGGCTGGCAAAGCCCACTCTCAGCAGAAAATCCAGGGGGCGTTGGCAGTGCATCGCCACAGCCTAACCCAACCTACTGCGTGCGTGTGGTTTTTTTGCAAATCAAGCACCATGCGCAACACCATCCGCCCAGGACTCCACACTTCTTTCCTTCTCCCCACGACCCCAGAACACAGCGATCTCAGCAACTCTGCAACGCCCCACAACTTTTTTAAAGTCTTCTTGGCAAATGTCGCACTCCTGCCGAAAAGGGAACCCAGGAATCCTCGTCAACAAGAAACTCTCGGTTGTTGTTGTTGTTTTAAGTGTCACAAAGTCTGGGGACGAAGGTGGCAGAAGGCCAAAGGAAAATATCTGGAGGAGACTAGTGGGCAAAAGCCAGGACTCCTGGGTTTCACCAAGGCAGCTGAAGCCCCTCTGGAATTCGCCCCATGCCTCGCTCATTAAACAGGTGGATTTGGCTGTGCTGTGCCCTGTCTGGCACTCTTCTCCAACCAGGTACGAACCATACCTGTGTTTTCCCAAAGGACCCCCGTTCCAGCTTCCCCCTTCCCAGCGCGCTTAGACGCCTGCTCCTCCAGGAACCGGCTCCAATCCTCCGTGTGCCGCCACCTGCAGTCCCAGTCCCGGACCAGTAGAAACCAGGACTCTTGGCTCTCGATCTCCACCCACCCACCCAAAAAGGCCACACCCCCACGAGCCTCTCCCACCCAGAGGAGCCTCGGCCCCCCCTTGTTCTGCTGGCCTGACTTGCACACCCATCTCCCAGGAGGTGGTAACCCAAGAACACCAAGTCAGCCCCCACCCTCCGACCGTGGGTCCGATTGACCCCACTCCTCCTCCCAAGCCCCCTTGCTCTCAAACCTCCTGCTAGCTGCGCGCCCCCAGAGCCCCCAAACTGTCCAAAGGACCTAGGCGTCCCGATTCCCTCCCACCTTGGTCCTAGACCGCCCCTCCAAAACAGCCAAACAAAATTGGGAACAGTCACCACCACCACCCCTGCTATGACCTATCCTACCAGACCCCGTGGAAGGGGTGGGACCTAGAAGTCCATCCCAGAGACACCTCTTTTGACATCCAGCCTGCTAGATCCCCTTCGCCTGAGGAACCCAGGCGTCCTAGCTCAGCCAGCGCCCCCCATCCACCCAAAAAGAAACCACCCCGGCCCTCCCGTGCCCCTCTCACCTCTCGCAGGGCGCTTCCATCCACCAGGCGCCTCCTCGCCGGAGAATGTATGGGGTGGGAGGAAGCGGGAGGGCGCCGCCGCTCTCTCGCCTGGGATGGGGGGCGGGCAGGCAGGCAGGCGATCGCAGCCCGCGCGCTTTCCCGGCCCCGTAGGGAGCGGGGAGCAGGGGAGGCGGAGGAGAGGGGTCCCGGCTGGGCTCCGTCACCCCCGAAAGCGGCCGCGGCTGGGCGGGGGGCGCGGCGCCGACTTCGCCATTGCTAGCGCAGCTCGGGGCTGGGATCTCATTGTCTCGAGGCTGGGGCGGGGAGGGGGCGGGGCTCCGGGACGCCCCTCCCCTCCCAAGGGGTTAAAAGCAAGCGCCGACTCCCACCCCCGCCAGTTCTTCCCCAGCTTCACGCTCCTGTTGTTTGGTCACGGTGGACTCGATCGTCTCCAAAAAGTGTGCAATATTGATAATCGTTAGATAGAGTTAGACTGAGAGGCGGGGGCGGAGCAGGGCGTGGAGAATTCTTTTGTCACACTAGAATCCTTCTTGGAGACCCTTGTGGTTTAATGTGTATATCCCTTGGAGCCACACCCTCTTTCCGTGCTTAATGAAGTTTTTACCGCCTGCCTTTCTGCTTAGAAAGGGGATCTTATGCGTCCTTTTCGTGGGACGCAGCGAGCCTTCCCGTTGCACAGAACTATTTCATCTTGCAGAATTTATATACCGCTCTGAGCTGCGCAGGCAGGGATTGACACTCCTCTTCGACCCTGTCACCTCATGATCCCCGATTATGTAACAACTAGCTGAGATTTGTAGGTGGGTTGGGGGAAATGCACTCTGCACATGCTTCTATGTGTCTTTATCGTGGCAGGTATTCTGGGCTTGGCATTGGAAACAAATGGCAGTGCTGAGCTTTGTGCCCCTGACTTGGGGGGGAAATTGGTCCCTTGGGATAATGATATTATGATGTGTTTAGGGGGAGAGAGCTCCTCTCTTACCTTGGGAGGTTAGTGTTTTTAGGATGTTGGAATTTGGGGGGGGGGTGTTTCTGGAAAGTTGCTGCTTTCTGATTCTTCCAGCTGTAACATATAAAGTCCTAAACAGACTGGAGCAAAAAGTTTCTAAAGGACCTCCTTTAAACGTTAGCATCTCAGCTCTCAAAGTATTCCACACCAAACTCACCTGGCACCTTTGTTCTTATTACCTTTTAGATGTCAGGCAATCCATTAGTACAGTGGTACCTCGGCAAACTATGTCAAGTTCTTAAAGAAATGGGAGTGCCTGATCACCTCATCTGTCTCCTGAGAAATCTCTCTGTGGGACAAGAAGCTACAGTTAGAACTGGATATGGAACAACTGATTGGTTCAAAATTGGAAAAGGAGTACGACAAGGCTGTATTTTGTCTCCCTGCTTATTTAATTTATATGCAGAATACATCATGCAAAAGGCTGGGCTGGATGAATCCCAAACCGGAATTAAGATTGCCGGAAGAAATATCAACAACCTCAGATATGCAGATGACACAACCTTGATGGCAGAAAGTGAGGAGGAATTAAAGAACCTTTTAATGGGGGTGAAAGAGGAGAGCGCAAAATATAGTCTGAAGCTCAACATCAAAAAAACGAAGATCATGGCCACTGGACCCATCACCTCCTGGCAAATAGAAGGGGAAGAAATGGAGGCAGTGAGGGATTTTACTTTCTTGGGCTCCATGATCACTGCAGATGGTGACAGCAGTCATGAAATTAAAAGACGCCTGCTTCTTGGGAGAAGGGCAATGACAGGCCTAGACAGCATCTTAAAAAGTAGAGACATCACCTTGCCGACAAAGGTTCGTATAGTTAAAGCCATGGTTTTCCCAGTAGTGATGTATGGAAGTGAGAGCTGGACCATAAAGAAGGCTGATCGCCGAAGAATTGATGCTTTTGAATTATGGTGCTGGAGGAGACTCTTGAGAGTCCCATGGACTGCAAGAAGATCAAACCTCTCCATTCTGAAGGAAATCAGCCCTGAGTGCTCACTGGAAGGACAGATTGTGAAGCTGAGGCTCCAGTACTTTGGCCACCTCATGAGAAGAGAAGACTCCCTGGAGAAGACCCTGATGTTGGGAAAGATGGAGGGCACAAGGAGAAGGGGGCGACAGAGGATGAGATGGTTGGATAGTGTTTTCGAGGTTACCAGCATGAGTTTGACCAAACTGCGGGAGGCAGTGGAAGACAGGAGGGCCTGGCATGCTCTGGTCCATGAGGTCACGAAGAGTCGGACACGACTAAACGACTAAACAACAACAACAACCTCGGGTTACATACGCTTCAGGTTACAGACTCCACTAACCCAGAAATAGTGCTTCAGGTTAAGAACTTTGCTTCAGGATGAGAACAGAAATCGTGCTCCAGCGGCGCAGCAGCAGCAGGAGGCCCCATTAGCTAAAGTGGTGCTTCAGGTTAAGAACAGTTTCAGGTTAAGAATGGACCTCCGGAACGAATTAAGTACTTGGGAGTTAAAGAGCTCTTTCACCCTCTCCTCCATCGGGTCCTCCTGCCTTTGCGGCTCCAGGACCGAGGCCCAAATATCTCACCTTCCGGGGGCAACCAGGTCACATAGCTACACTACCATGTAATGAGCTGAATGGGGCTTGGCCTGCAGCTTGAAAACTGCAGCGCAGGCAAGGTTGGATAGCCAGAAGGAAAAAACGGGTATGTTGATATGATTCTCAGGGGCACTTAAACACACTTAACTTCATCGCACACACTATAGGCACACAGATAATGTTTTGCTAATAAGGGTCTTCATCACTCACCTCCACAGGAAAGGACATGTTTCTCCGTTCTCACAGTAAACGTATTTCCAGTTTGAGAATGGGACACCAGCATGGGCCAATATCGGCCTATCTTTCTCCCTTTGGAACGACCTCCACAAGGCTTTATAGGCAGACTTAGAAGTCTGAAATAAAACCACATTGTGAGAACTGAAGTCTTGAGATTCTTTTGCAGTGAACATGCTGGGTGAAATGTTCTCCCAGTGGGAATGCCGTTCCGTTGTCGCCTGGCCTAAATGTGGGCCAGAGGCGAATATCGAAATGTCTGTGGGGGTGGGAAGTGGAATGTGGTGAACTGACCACGGAGGACAATATTTACCGCAATTCATGGAGAATATCGGCACTGGCATTTTCCGCATGGATAAATGAGGGACGCGGGTGGCGCTGTGGGTTAAACCACAGAGCCTAGGACTTGCTGATCAGAAGGTTGGTGGTTTGAATCCCCGCGACAGGGTGAGCTCCCGTTGCTCGGTCCCTGCTCCTGCCCACCTAGCAGTTTGAAAGCACGTCAAAGTTCAAATAGATAAATAGGTACCGCTCTGGCGGGAAGGTAAACGGCGTTTCCGTGCACTGCTCTGGTTCGCCAGAAGCGGCTTAGTCATGCTGGCCTCATGACCCGGAAGCTGTACGCCAGCTCCCTCGGCCAATAAAGTGAGATGAGCGCCGCAACCCCAGAGTCGGTCACGACTGGACCTAATGGTCAGGGGTCCCTTTACCTTTACCTTAACGTTTTAAATAAACACGATGGGCATCATCAGTATGTTTCCTAGTGGAAGGAATTGCGGCCGTTAGTGATGCCAAATGACTTGTATTCTTGAGCATCCATCCATCCTGATTGGCTTGAATGGCGTTTACCCGTCTTCCTGTTAACCCCGTGTTTCTCCAACTTAGGTCCCTAGCAGCTGTTGGACTACAACTCCCATCATCCCTGACCACTGGTCCTGCTAATCTAGGGATGATGGGAGTTGGAGTCCAACAGCAGCTAGGGACCCAAGTTGGAGAAACACTGTGTTGCTTTTCAGTGCATTTCCCTGCTACTTTCCTAACTGCAAAAGTCCGCTTTTTAAAAAAAGAAAAGAAAAAGGCGGAGTCTTCATGCAAAAGCCTTTGTGTCCACTTTGGTTGCACAAACCGAAAGTTGAATCCTGACAATCTCCAGGTGACCTCTGTGGTGTCTTAAGATACTTCACATCAGTCATGTGACCCTGTCTCTGCTACTGCACCTCATTGCTCTTATCCAGAGAACAACATGGCATCCCAGAAACGTGAGCATGCTACCCAGATCCTTTGCCAAGCTCATCTCTGTGGAAACAGAGGTGACAAGGTGACACTTCTGCACTTGTGGGGCTCCTCACATTCTGTGGATCAGAACATGTGTGGGCTTAGCTCCCGGAGACAGGCAGGAAGGAGAGAACGTATTTATCAGTCAGCTTGTGTTTTACTGTTTATGTTATCAGAGTGTCTGTTCAAGCCATCTGTGTGCTTTCAGATTTCCCACCAGCCCCCTTTTTTGTGGGTGTAATGTGTCTATGTGTCGTCTTCAGGCTCGGCTCTCTTCTGCAAGATGGGCTTGTGCCTCTGTATTGTGTAACTACCAGCTGGTTGTGCTTTTCCTTCTTCCTTTACTTTGTGTAGCCGGTTGTCTCGGTGTGCTTATGCATGCTGAAATATTGTGCCCGGTTTGATCCCCTGAGCTCCCGTTTTTTGTCTTTCTGTGGGGAACTTGCAAGGATCTGAACAAGAGCTGTGTTTGTGATGTTGGCTTGTTAATTGCTTGCCCACAGGTCTGGAGATGGAATCTAAAGCATGGGCAAGCGTGGGTCAGAAATACCATAACTACACACACATACAAACACACACGAGGTGCCTTTTTGCTTGCTGTTTCTGACACGTCAGTTCCCATTGCCAAAGAGGCAATTTTTAAAAGACGCTTGCCTTTTTAGCTGTGGAAAGTGCTCCAGCAAAATGGGTGCCAGGGTCAGGTCAGTAATAATTCACAAGGCGTCAGCAAAGTTAACTCTTTATTCAAAGAAACAAAACAGCTCAGGCCTAGTGAGCACAGCAACTCTTCCCAGTAGATCTTGCCCCAGTGAGGCAGTTGCAAGGACTGAATGTCCCCACCTTCCAACCGATCCTTAAGTCTTCTCCTCCCTTGGCTCCTTCCCAAGCATTCTGAGACTCTTTCGTCTTGTCTGTCTTTGCTCCACCCTCTTCATGTCTCTTTGGGTTCTGTGAGACCAGGGGAAATGGGAGCTGCCCGTCGCAGGAGGAGAAAACACCTGTGCCTCTTCACCAGCCGGGCTCATCTCTGTATCTTGGCCCTCCTCCTTTCCAGCCTCCGCTTCTGCCTCTTGTTCTACACTGCTCTCTGTCACAGCCTCTTCCTGCTCACTAAACCCTGTTACCTTTTCAGCTTCTGACACCTCCTCCTCCCGGTCTTATCCCACTCTTCCTCTGACCACTTTCTGTCACACACCCAGCAAGCATCCCTGCCTCTTTGATGAATCTCGGCCTTTGTATTTTATCGCTTGTGTTCCGAGGGCTGTGCTGGAATACATCTGTGGCTTTTGTATAGCTCAGTTTTTGTATAGAAACTGCACAACTTCGCTTAAGTAGCAATTTTTCTAGAAAAAAGAGGAGCCAGAGCTCTCTTGGAATGGCATCGGCGCCCACCTGAGAGGTTCCCGAGCTGAACTCCGGCTGTAAAAATAAATTTTAAAAGCCCTGGGGATGTCTGTCTGTCTTGCTGGAGTGTTTGCATTGCATTTCCAAAGTTTTCCTTGTGTCAGTGGGGACGGGCACGTAGACTTGCAGCCATTAACTCAGAGAACTGCAGGAATTTGCAGCAGGTTGCATATAAATGGCCAGGCCCACAAGACAGACAATATTTACTGTTGGTGGTTAAACAACGAAAAAGCAGACAACCTTGAGGCACATGGTGCATTCCTGTGCAGAAAGGCCAAAGCTGTATAGATTGCGTTCATAAAAATTGCCAGCAGGGCTGACACAGTGAAGAGGCCAAAGGCCGTGTAGACCATGGGTAGGCAAACTAAGGCCCGGGGGCCAGATCTGGCCCAATCGCCTTCTAAATCTGGCCTGCGGATGTTCTGGGAATCAGCGTGTTTTTCCATGAGTAGAATGTGCCCTTTTATTTAAAATGCATCTGAAATATACTCAGAGTCGAGTGTGGATTTCATGCTCTTTATTCAGCTCATAGTAGTGAGGAATGAAAGCTCCTCCAAATTATCTGCTATATATACATTATTTACACAATGGGTCGCACGTGATTGGCTAATTCTGGGATTCTCCTGTAGGCCAATCAGGTTGCGGATTCACTTCCACCTGGAGCTGGATTGGGTGGCTCCTGTGGACCAATCATACTGCAGCATTGCTCTAAGACCAATCAGACTGCTGCATTCTGAATCCTATTGTTCTAGGACAAATCAGACTGCTGCCTTTGGGATCCTATTCAACTCAGTACATAACAGCATCTCTGGGTTCTTTGTGCGGCCTGCCTGGTGTTTTTACATGAGTAGAATGTGTGCTTTTATTTAAAATGCGTCTCTGGGTTATTTGTGGGGCATAGGAATTCGTTCATTTCCCCCCAAAAAAATCTAGCCCGGCCCCCCACAAGGTCTGAGGGACAGTGGACCAGCCCCCTGCTGAAAAAGTTTGCTGACCCCTGGTGTAGATATTATCCAATTAAAGCACATGATTGTTTTCACCCAAGGAATCATGGGAACTGTAGTTTATCATTTATTCATATATACCCAGGATTTTTTTGGTGGGGGGAAGTCATGCGCTTTGAATATACACAGCCTCGTTCGCCACTGTCCCAGAGGGTGGGAAGAGATCTAATGAGTTTAAGCTGCGTGAGGGTAGATTTAGGTGGAACACCAAACAAACTTCTTGATGGCGAGAGGAGTTGCAACAATGAAACAGATGGTGGACAGCCATCTTTTATGGGAGCTCTGGGTCTGGATTTCCAGCTTCAAGCTGGGGTGTGGACCAGCTGGCCTGCAAGTCCTCCTGCAAGTCTATGATACAAAATGATTTCCGCACGAGATTGTGGCAGCCATTTTGGGTGCCATGATCTCACCCGCTCTCATGCTTCACTGTCACCCTGAAAAAAACACTTTGGGGGAACAGCAATATTGTGTGGCACCCCAAAACACACATTTTGGGCTCTGTGCAAGAAGTTGCCCCCTCCAAAAGTGCTTTTCAGGGGGTGAGAGCGAGGCGCAGGTCACATGACTCACCCAGGAGCATGTCCCAGAAGACACACGATACAGTTTTGAGTCCTAAAACGTTGTATGGTGTGGCTATCCCATTCTCCCCAGAATGGCCGTGCGTCATGTCTGAGGAGGTTGGATTCTGCTTACTGTAATGGCGCGAATGCCGGCTTTTTATCCTCTTCACCTTGTTCCTAATTTCTAATTAGCAGCAAAAGCAACGTACATTGTGCAAAGGTGTGCAAAGTTGCCTCAGTTTATACCATTTTAAAATGTTTTTTCCACACACGCACACACCCTCGGTGCAGAATTCTGGGATTTGTTCATTTTATAGAGAAAAAACAGGATCCGAGCACTCCCTTAGGGTACAGTTCGTCCCTCAGGCTCTTACACCATAAATCTCCCTGAGGGAAAGCTGTTTCCATTTGCAGCTTGGCCATGATCCAAGGCAAGAGGTAGACGCACTTAAGCCTGTTGAAATAATTGAATTCTGTTTTGTGTTCGCTGATTTGAGGCATATGTTTCCAAATTGCTCCAGCGTGTTCGTGTGTGTGTGTGTGTGTGTGTGTGTGTGAGAGAGAGAGAGAGAGAGAGAGAGAGAGAGAGAGATAGAAATGCTTTGTAATTGTCACTCTGTTGTGGGTCTTGCATGTGTGAATAACATTGCTCTCCTAAATCTCAGCATGTGCTAAGTCTTCTTTTCCTCTCTCCTCTTGAGAGGTACTTTGCATTGGTGGTCTTAATAAGTCCACATGTGTTCACCAGCTCAGTCCTGCAAATCCTTCCCCCTTTGTGTTGTCGTTTACAGGCAAACGCATATTTCCTGAGGTAACAGAGAGTTCGAGAAGAGAAGTTGCCGGACTTCAGCTTTCATCACTCCTTGCCTAATGGGGAGGGATGATGGGTTTTGTAGTCAAACAACACCAACACAGAGTTGAGGGGGGAAATCCACTGCAGTTTGCATTTAAAGGCAAACCTACCCAATTCACACTTTCTGAAACAATACAGTGGTACCTCTGGATGCGAACGGGATCCGTTCCAGAGCCCTGTTTGCGTCCTGAGTAGAATGCAACCCACTTCTGCGCATGCGCGTGACGTCATTTTGAGCGTCTGCGCATGCGCAAATGGCGAAACCCAGAAGTAACCCGTTCCGTTACTTCCAGATCGCCACGGAGCGCAACCCAAAATTTGTCAACCTGAAGCATATTTAACCCGAGGTATGACTGTATGTGAACTGAAACACCACCATTTAAAAGGAAAAATATCCGCGCTCCTTTGAATTTTGCAATGCAGTTCTCCAGCCAAGTAACATGTACAAAAACACAAGCGCTAGGGTAAAGGTGCACATATTACTGAAAATAGTGTACCCCAAAATGTGTTCTATATAGGGAAATTTCTCCTTGTGGCTGTTTAAAGGAAATGATAGTACTTCAAATACATGGTTTGGATGGGGTCTTGCTTCAACGCTGGTGACAGGATAGTGCCCTGCACTGTACTTGAGGCAGCTGGCAAGATTGTGGGGTTCAGGAAAGACGCTTTGGCAACAGGTAGAAATGGCAACGGGGGCCTCTGGAAGAACAGCCGGGAGCTGCTGTTGCTACCGCCCATCATCATCTGCTGCCTGAGGCAGTTGCTTCACTGTGCCTAACAGCAGGGCCAGCCCTGACACAGAGACACAGACAAGGGGACAAAAAAACAACAGGAGGCTCTGTGTTTTGAGCTAAGAGGAGAAAGACACCATGTGATCCACGGCAAAAGAAAGATCAGTTGAGAGAGAAAGAGAGAGCACAGGAAGACAACAATATGTGTCGCTGTTCTTTTTCGCCTGCTGCTATTAAAAATCCATACAGAACCTTGTGCATGGCACAGCATGTGGATTTGGGAGGGTCTTTAGTTCCTAGTCCTCATTGCAAAGCACAGAGGGAAGTGTCAGGGCAAAGGCTGAGATTCATGCTCCTCCCAAGCTGTATTCCCCTACTCATCCTCATCTAGATTATCCCCACCTATTTTCCTTTAACAAACTTTTTTGCTGATGGAGGGGGGGACACCCCTGCAGAAACCCAAGCTAGACAAAGGAGATCAGATAGGGTGGATGTTCTGAAACAGGTCCCTCCTTTTTAATTCACGCTTGAGGTCTTAAGTACCGAGACAGAAAAAGATCAGAGTCTCACACAGCTTGGACTTTCAGTTAAAATGCAACGTTGGTCCATATTGTGACTGTAATTCTAGTACGCTTGCAGAGTGAGGTGTTCCTCTATCCCTTATTCTCTGTGGTGGCCCCTCTTAATTACTGGAAGTTAAGCGTGACAACCAACTCAATTTAACAAGAGCAAGTTGGTGTTGAACCTTGTAGGACAGGTGCTGTCAATTAACTGTGCCATTATGGAATAAGTCAGGGTGGAGATCTTATAGCCTGGGGGGCCAAATCTGCTGGATTCCACACACCCCTCGCACAAGGAGGGCTGTGAAGGAACCGATCACGCCTGTTATCAGCCAACCGGAAGGTGTGGATTTTGTTGCCTGTTGCCTGATATGCTTTAAAAGTACAGATCAGGCTGTGTCTTCAAAAGCTCTCCTGTAGCAGAAGAGGTCCTTTTTTAGGTGTGTGTGGGCCCAATTGATTTCCCACCCCTCTGTGCCAATAACTCCTATTAGAAAAAGTTCCCTGCCCCTGCTTTTGTTGGCTGTATCACAGCAGAGATCATTCCGTGTGAAACTTAAGGGTTAAATCTATCGTCATTAAAGTGAGCTAGCCGGGCAGGGTGGACGTGTTATGTAGCAACCAGGCAAAGAAGTATGATCATTCCTGAGGCAGCATGTACCCTGATTGGCTGTGTAGTTCTGAGGGAGTTTTCCCTTTCATAAGTGTATTGTTCTAGCCGAAGGCCATGACAAAATTGTATTAAGCAATGCTTTTGAATTATGGTGCTGGAGGAGACTCTTGAGAGTCCCATGGACTGCAAGAAGATCAAATCTATCCATTCTGAAGGAAATCAGCCCTGAGTGCTCACTGGAAGGACAGATCCTGAAGCTGAGGCTCCAATACTTTGGCCACTTCATGAGAAGAGAAGACTCCCTGGAAAAGACCCTGATGTTGGGAAAGATGGAGGGCACAAGGAGAAGGGGACGACAGAGGACAAGATGGTTGGACAGTGTTCTCGAAGCTACCAGCATGAGTTTGAAAAACTGTGGGAGGCAGTGGAAGACAGAAGTGCCTGGCGTGCTCTGGTCCATGGGGTCACGAAGAGTCGGACATGACTAAACGACTAAACAACAACAACAATTAATAAACTAATAACAAAGCATACATCCATAGTATTAAAAAGTCAGCGAAGACTTTCCTGGGTTCCCAAGCATTAAAACACAGTTTCCCTTATAATAATAATATTATAATAATTTATTATTTGTACCCCGCCCATCTGGCTGGGTTTCCCCAGCCACTCTGGGCGGCTTCCAACAAAGATGAAAAATACACTAAAATGTCACATATTAAAAACTTCCCTGAACATGGCTGCCTTCAGGTGTCTTCTGAATGTCAGGTAGTTGTTTATCGCTTTGACATCTGATGGGAGGGCGTTCCACAGGGCGGGCGCCACTACCGAGAAGGCCCTCTGCCTGGTTCCCTGTAACTTGGCCTCTTGCGGTGAGGGAACCGCCAGAAGGCCCTCGGAGCTGGACCTCAGTTTCCGGGCAGAACGATGGGGGAGGAGACGCTCCTTCAGATATACTGGACCTAGGCCGTTTAGGGCTTTAAAGGTCAGCACCAACACTTGTGCATCTCTGACAGTTCCAATTGCTTTGAATGTTTGTTTGAATGTTTTCCTGCTATGCGCAAAGCCTGAAGTCGGAAAGACAAACCCTCTCTGTTTTTTCCTCCTCAGCTATACACTGTTTTGCTTCTGTTTCCTCCGTAAAGTGTTATCGAGGTTTTGTGTCTGGACTCTGCATTATTTCAGTGACTTTGCTAATAGCCTTAAGTACTGCTTCCAGGCTCCTCTCTTTCCTGTGACAAGAAACCCTGCCGCAGGCCTGCATTTAGTGCCCTGCTAGGGAGCTGTTCAACAGTCATAAACTTGTTTATGGTACCAGTACGCGTGATGCCTGACTCAGTAAGCAGGACAGCACCGTGCTGTATCCCCTTGGGTGCTGCAAGGAACAGTTTATAACATCAGCAGAACTGAAGTGTGCATTTATTTGTTGATTTTCGTAATTTACAGCCCTCCCTCCGTATGGAGACCTCAGAGGCAGGTTTCTCGTAACATCAAACACAAGCAATGGGATTTTAAAATTAGTTAGCGGGGAAAACCACAATAAGTTATGACAAAAGCATTTGCTTAAATCATACTGCAGAACGACACACAAGTTGCGGTGTATTGATTTTTTTTAAAAAAATCATTTTTATTTGATTTTACAAATAGGAAATTATAACAATCCAATTACAATTACAATCCATATGTAGAGATTACTCTGAATCTCGTGAGTTCCCCTCACGCCCTCCATGGGGTCCTATTCTAAACATTCTAAACATTTACAACTGCATATTCTTCCATCTCAATCCATATTGTCCATAGTATTGGTTACCTTTTAACGTATTTTTAATCTTTGTTGTAAGCTGCCCAGAGTGGCTGGGGAAGCCCAGCCAGATGGGCAGGGTACAAATAAATTATTATTATTATTATTATTATTATTATTATTATTATTATTATTATTACCTTACAAGTGGAATTAAAATCCTGCTAATGCTTCCATCTGCTTACAGTGGTTTCCTAGATAACTTACGAATTTCCCCCCTTCTTTCGTAAAGTGTTTGTCCTCTTGGTTCTTGAGTTTTCCAGTCAGCTTTGCCATTTTGGCAAACTTAGCTCGCCATTCCTCTCTGTTAGGGACTTTGTCTTCTTTCCATCTCTGGGACTAGCGTTTATGAGGTAAAAGCTGCAGGATACCAAGTGTCCAAACAGGAGTTGCTCTGGGAAAAGGATGCTTCCAAATCGCTTTCCTCAACAAGAGCTCAAATGCTAAATCAGGGTCAGGGGACCGGATTTTGCTGGGCTACAGACACAATCGTCCCTGGCCATCGTTATTCTGGACTGAATGTTGACTTCCATCTGTCTCAGGAGACTATGGAAGGGCGTGCCTTTGTGAGTGAAGTCAAGCTCTTGGACAGTTGCATTGCCTGCTGTGGCTGTAAGGACTGATGTGGGAGAGACATGTTTTGTGGCAGCTGGGGTAGATGAAGGCGTCCAGTTGTGCTGCTGCAGATGCACCGTGGCGTTTCTTCTCTCTGTGCTCCTCCCAGCAGTCATTCCTCCTCTGGCCGCTGCTGTGGATGCACAACCTGACTGTCTGCCTCCAGGCACTGCAGTCATCTGCAAGGGATTCCCAGATGGCAGGGCTGATGTTGACAGCCTTCACGCCCCGTTTGCAGACGTCTTTGTAACACAGAGTTGGTCTCCCGATGGGCATGGTGCTTGAAGCCAGCTCCTCGTACAACACATCCTTGGGGATCCTGCCATCTTCCATTCTGTGTGCATGACCAAGCCAGTGTAGATGTTGGTTGCTGAGACAGGAGTGCGAACATGCTGGGAATGTCGGCTTGGGAGAGGACATCTTTGTTTGAAACTCTGTTCCTGATGCAACACATCTGGAAGGCATTGAGGCATCACTCCTAGCAGTTGTCTTCTTCTTCTTCTTTGGCAATCACTCGTAGCCGAGTAAGAATTGTCTTCCATAAACATGGTTTTAACAATGAGTCCGTAAGTGACTGTGGAGGCCAATTCTGGATCCACGCGTCCTTCCACAGTGGGGACATTGGTTTCTGGGCAGGAGCTGATCACGGTGTGGATTTGCCAAGCATACCTTCCTCTTAGCACGTTTCTCCCTTGTGTCCTGTGTTCGAGTGTCTTCAAAGCCCATGACACCTTTGGTAAAGGCTGTTCTCCAACTGGAGCACTCGCAGGTCAGAGTTTCCCAGTTGTCAGTGTTCATACTACATTTTTTTAAAAATTGCCTTGAGACAGTCTTTAAACCTCTTTTGTTGACCACCAGCATTATGCTTTCCATTTTTAAGTTCGGAATAGAGTAGTTTCTTTGGAAGACGATCATCAGGCATCCGCACAACATGACCAGTCCATCGAAGTTGATGCTGAAGAATCATTGCTTCAACACTGGTGATCTTTGCTTCTTCTAGTACACTGACATTGGTTTGCCTGTCTTCCCAAGTGATGTGTAAAAATTTTCAGAGACACCGTTGATGGAATCTTTTGAGGAGTGTGAGATGGCGTTTATAAGTGGTCCATGTTTCACAAGCATACAGTAAGGTTGTTAGTACAATAGCTTTGTAAACAAGCATTTTGGTTTCCCTGCGAACGTGCTGGTCCTCAAACACTCTGCACTTCAATCGGGAGAAAGCTGCACTCGCACCATGCTCAAGACACTAGCCTGGTAGACCTTCACCTTGGTATTGGACCTTAGCTTCACAGGGGCCTGGTACCTGAAGCCAGCACATCCTTGGGGATTCTGCTGAGGAGATTTCACCCCTCCCATATCCAAGAATCTGCTGATGTTCTCTGCTGATTCTCCAGAGAGGAGGGGCGATTTCTGCTCTCTACTTATTTCGCTCCAGCCTCACATCAAAGAGAGAGAGAGACTGAGTGTTAGAGAGAGATCGTGTGTATAGATAAGGTTGCTGCTAAGAGCAGCTGCAGACACTCAGTGCAGTTCAGCATTTTCGCTTAGACCTCATTTAGCTCTGTACATAGTTGTGTATTATAGTTGTAGATAGAATAAAAGAAGATATTCTACAGAGCTGCTCTCTGAGTTGTTTATGCTCTGCTATACTCTGCTGTACTCTGCTGTGCGACGACTGTCTTCTTGTTGGAGTGAATCCGGTGCTCACAACTCTTAAGTTGTGAGTCCACAGCACTTTGACCTGTTCCTGTGCAGAAGGTGGTCTCTGAAAGTGCTACCCAGCTCGCCTAACCCAGTCGGGGCTGCAGTGTATGAGTCCAGTTGGTGTCACTGGCTCAAGGGCGATGCTGACATCTGCCATCTTCCATTTTGTGGCCGTGACCACATACAACATTAAAAAAAAAAAAGCATTAGATTAGGGAAAGTACACTTTGCCAAATTGCATGCAAAACCGTGTGTATTAGGAGAAATTCACACTAAAATGCTGGTAGGTTTTTATGAGGACTTTTTTTTAAAGTGCAAATTGGTGCGGAAATGGGAAGAGCTGGTTTGAAAAAAGGGAAACCTTAATTGACACACAAACACACAAACGTATAGTAAGCCATCTCTGCTGAGTGGGGCCTGGGACTTCTGCCCCAGAGTCCTGCCCTGAGAGCACAGCTGATTCAAATATGCTGATGACCACAGCCTTAAGTCATACAGTCTGGGGGGTGGGATGCCATCATCTTTTCCTGCTCAACTGGCTCTTGCTGTTTTCCACAGCAGGGGTCAGACAGCCACTCGCCCGCAGGTCAGATCGTCAGGGAGCCCTGCAGACGCTTTGCTCTCTCTTGAGAAGCATTCGGCTGGATGCTCTTGCTTGAATTATTCAGAACCTTTGGCCCAGGGTGTCCATTTTAGCTGCGCCTCTGTTTATCTGCTTGGGGTTTAATGTCTCTCCCCCCCCCCTCCATATTAGTGCTTTCTGAGCTTCTCGTGGCTGTGATCAAAACAGCTGGAATAATAAAAATTCAAAATGTGTTGGGTTTCTTTTCTTCTTTATTATTGTAACTCACTCTACGTGGGGCTGCCCTTGAGACTGACCCAGAAACTCCAGCGGGTGCAGAATGCCGCGGCGAGACTCCTTACGGGGTCCTCGCTGCGAGATCACATTCACCCGGTGCTATACTGGCTCCCGGTGGAGTACAAGATCAGGTTTAAGGTGCTGGTTTTAAAGCCCTATACGGCCTCGGACCTACGGGACCGCCTCTCCTGGTATGTCCCACGGAGGACTTTACGGTCTTCAAATAAAAACATATTGGAGATCCCAGGCCACAGAGAGGTTAGGCTGGCCTCAACCAGAGCCAGGGCTTTTTCGGCCTTGGCCCCGATCTGGTGGAACGTTCTGTCACAAGAGACTAGGGCCCTGCGGGACTTGACATCTTTCTGCAGGGCCTGCAAGACAGAGCTGTTCCACCAGGCCTTTGGCCAAGGCACAGTCTGACCCCCTCTCTCCTTCTGTAATCCTCACAGAAATCTAGCCCAATGGTTGCCATTAATTTGATTCTGAATTGATTTTAGAATGTATTTCAATTAATTGACTGTGATTTTATGTAAACTGTGCTGTTTTTACTGTTGTTAGCCGCTCTGAGCCCGGCTTTGGCTGGGAAGGGCGGGATATAAATAAAATAAAAATTTATTAATTTATTTATTTATTTATTTATTTATTTATTTATTTATTTATTTATTTAAAGAAAGCAACACAGCAGCAACATAGCACCACAGCTGGATTAAAACATTTGCAGCAGGGAACCTGTGGCCCTCTAGATGTTGTTAGATGATGACTCCTGAGCCATCAGCTGTGCTGGCTGGGTGTGATGGCTTGGGACTCAGGCTCGGACTCGGAACCAGAGGAGTCTCAGTCTGCACCGGATCCTTTGCCTCAGGCATCACCTGAACCAAGCCTGGGGCCTGATCCTGAAGAGTCCCAGTCTGCATAGGTGCCCCTGCAACAAACACCAGCTGGGCCGAGTCAGGGGCCTGAGCCTGCCCTGGCTCCAGATGCGGGGATTACCTCATTGCCTTCAGCTGGGCCATCACTTACAGCTGCTCCACTACCAGTTGGGTCAGGGGAGGCTGAGGCGGCCCCTGGGTCTAGTAACCCACCGACGTCTCCCAAGCTGCAGAGACTCAGGTCTCAGAGAAGGAGAGACCCGAGTACTCGCAAGAGGAGTGCTCGCCTTCGGGCAAAACAAGGAGGTGAGTCGCCGGGGGATCAGGATCGGCTGTTACCCCGACAAAGGCTGTCGGACCCCACACCAGGTTGCGGGAGCAACATTGCTGCATGCCTGAGATCCTGTACCTGTCCTTGCTTGGTATCCTGCCTCATGTCCTGCCTTGGCCCTGTCGGACTGACTCCTAGAGGAACCTCCAGATTCTGGTCCGGTCCTGGACCGCTTTTCATGGGTTACCCCCAGGCCCAGCACACTGGGGCAGGTGGCTGCTGGCAGTCCAGCAACCCCTATAGGTTGAAGAGGCTTTGAGCCATAGAATCATGAACTCACAGAATTGTAGAGTTGAAAGGGACCTTGAGGGTCATCTAGTCCAACCCCCTGCAATGCAGGAATCTCAACTAGATCATGCCTGACAGGTGGCCACCCAACCTCTGCTTAAAAACCTCCAAGGAAGGAGAGTCCACAGCTTTTACTGCCGGAAAGTTCTTCCTGAGGTTTAGTTGGAATCTCCTTTCCTGTAACTTGAAGCCATGGGTTCGAATCCTACCTCCAGAGCAGGAGAAAACAAGATAACAAACTTTTTATAGAAGAATGGAAATGGCTTATTGAATATTTACAGATAAATTGCAAGCACATAAAAACATTGGCAGGATTATTGTAATGATCTGCAGTTTCATAAGGGTATATATTTAAAGTAGATAACTAAATGAGCAAATAAAATGAATTTGGATATGCAGAAGATATTAAAAAAATTAATTCAAGGAACTGCAGAAAGAGGTGGAAGGAAGTCCAACGTTGAAATGTTAAATTGACTGTAAAACTAATAAAATGTACAAACTTGAAAAGTATACAGTAAAAACTTTTTTAAAAAAGAAAGAAAGAAAGAAAACAAGCTTGCTTCCATCTTCCATGTGACACCCTTTAGATAGCTGGAGATGGCTATCATATCTCTTACCAACTCTCCTCTGTTCCAGGCTAAACATACCCAGCTCCTTCAACCACTCCTCATCAGGCCTTGAAGCCTTGAAACTGCTATGTAGCAGGGACTAATTTAGGCTGCGCAAGCTTTGTGCATGCACTGGGCACTGAGCTGAGGCCCTCAGGAGGCTGAGGGAACACCCCACAAGGGAGAGTGTTCGAAAAAGGGTGAGAGGCTGCCGGCTCTGCAGGCAAGGGATGAGAAGACTGGGCTCCTGAGCCCCACAGAGGTGCCGCAGAAAGGATGCCGTCACTCAGGGGAGCTGTGGATTGAAAAAGGTCCAAAACCTTTGCCGCTTCCATTGTTCTGCCTCATGCCAGAGGGCAAAGACCATTTGAGGAGGGCTTCCATAGATGCTCGAGGGTGCATCTAGATCTGCGTAGGAGCAGGCAGTTTTTTAGATACAGTGGTACCTCGGGTTAAGAACTGAATTCGTTCCGGAGGTCCGTTCTTAACCTGAAACTGTTCTTAACCTGAGGTACCACTTTAGCTAATGGGGCATCCCGCTGCCGCCGCACAATTTCTGTTCTCATCCTGAAGCAAAGTTCTTAACCCGAGGTACTATTTCTGGGTTAGCAGAGTCTGTAACCTGAAGCATCTGTAACCTGAAGCATCTGTAACCTGAGGTACAGAGGTATCTGAAGGTGTATCTCCTCCGATCGTGCCCCACTTCATTCTTTGGTGGGCTGTCTTGAAATGTGTAGCTGAACTAGGTGACAGCGCGGAGTCTGCGAAGAAAGCCTGTAGCAAAAGGTTTGCCCAGGCGCCATCTGTTATCAAAGACGCCATTTCAGGAGGGCTTCGGCGGGGGCCAGGAGGTGAATAGCACTTCCGCAGCCCCCCAACCTCATGTTAGACCACCATGTGATGTTTCTGCAGGGCCACGTGTCTTCTCAGCTGGCTGGCTGATTCCATACACTGAGTGCCTGTTGTTATAAACAGTGAAATGGGCCTCTTTCGAGTCGCTAGGCCTGCCAAAGGCATAAATCCTTCACGAGAGAGAGAGAGAGAGAGAGAGAGAGAGAGAGAGAGAGAGAGAGAGAGGCTACGTGATTTGCATTGGTAACATTGCTGGGGTTGTAATGAGATTTTACAAAAGCAACCCAAAGTAGCGGTTCCTTTGGAGAAGGACTGCAAAAAGGTCCTGTGTCCCGGCTTTTCCAGTAGAAAAAGGATCTCAGCAGCAGAGAGGAGCAGCTCCTCGGGTCCTTCTTTCGCAGGCGAGATTCAATCCCCTATTGGCAAATTCAGGACACGTAATTAAAGTGGATTTGTTGCTTTCGTGCAACAAACCCACTCCCCTCCTCCCCAAAGGAAATCTGACTTTTTGCTGCAAAGCAAGAGGTGGGGAAAGGCACCCAAACTGTGGCACAACCGTTTTATTGACTTAGCTTTATTTAAGCGGACATTTCCCCGAGGGGTTTAGCAGTCAATCCCTTTTCCCAGGGAACTCTGGGAATTGTTAGGTCTACGAGGTAAACAGTGTGTGGGGGGCAGAAGTACCCTAACAACTCTCACCCCCCCTTAACAAACTACCCTTCCCAGGATGCTGTGGGGGAAGCTGTGTCTGTTTGAAGTGGTACGATGCTGTTTTCAATGTATAGTGCAGATGGGGACCAATGCTTCTCGCTCGCCTAGAGGGAAAGAAGCAAGGCGTGCGTCGTGTGTAGAAAGAAATCTCTGAAGGTGAGCGGTGGAAATGCAGCCCACACCTGTTGCTCTGCCCACTTGTTAACTCTGGCCCCGCCCACTAATCGCATGTGGCCCGTGGAAAGTTCCGGAAGGGGGCCATCAGACCGATAAAAAATCCGCACCCCTGCTTAAAAAAATTGCTGAGGATTTGGAGACCCTTTGCCTTTTAGCTTAATCCATTCTGAATCCAGAAATTTCGGGTGCTTGGTCAAATGCCCTGGGCTTAGCTAGGGGCAGGGGTGGAAGGGGGACGGAGAATTAACTGCCTCGCTCTTCTGCGTTTGTTCCAGGGGCCGCAATTCTCCCGTTACGGGGTGCCTGCGGCCCCAGCATGATTTGGCTGAGCCAGAGGCTGCTGTTGTTGACGCTCGCTTTCGCTGACGTCTTGCCTGTCTCGCCCCGGAGGCCCGGAGCCAAGTCAATTAGGCCTGTTAATCTCAAATCCCTGGAGCTTTGGATCAGGAGCGCAAGCAGTCATTGAATCTGGCACACGAGCGCCGTGCAGCTGAAGGCCCTCATTTCCAACCTGCCGTAGCGCCTTCCCTATCCAGCTTCAAGGGGTAACGGGATTAAAGGGGCTATTCTTAACCATCGTCTTTCGGCCCCGAGTTCGATTTCTGAAACTTACACACTCTGCGGTTTCCTCTGATGGCAGACAGCTTATCTGGGCCTCATCAGAACCAGGCAGAGCCACACCTACATCTAGTTAGTTTCAGCCTTCGACGACTCAGGAAGCGCTTCTTTTTCACATCGATTTGCCTGCCTTCAAAATGCTTCAGGGTCTTCTGAGGCGTGGGCACCTCCCGGCAGCCTGTTTATTCAGCATCCGTCATAATTTACTTGTGCAGTGGTTATACTACGTAAATCCCTGTGTATACTGTTTTAGACCAGAGCATTTAAAAGACTGGACGCAGGTGGCGCTGTGGGTTAAACCACAGAGCCTAGGACTTGCCTATCAGAAGGTTGGCAGTTCGAATCCCTGCGACGGGGTGAGCTCCCGTTGCTCAGTCCCTGCTCCTGCCAACGTAGCAGTTCAAAAGCAGGTCAAAGTGCAAGTAGATAAATAGGTACCGCTCCGACAGGAAGGTAAACGGCGTTTCCATGCGCTGCTCTGGTTCGCCAGAAGCGGCTTAGTCATGCTGGCCACATGACCCGGAAGCTGTACACCGGCTCCCTCGGCCAATAAAGCGAGATGAGCGCCGCAACCCAGAGTCTGTCACGACTGGACCTAATGGTCAGGGGTCCCTTTACCTTTACCTATTTAAAAGACTGCCTTCTAGTCCAGCCTTTGAGGTGATCAGTACAGCTCAGGACCACAAAACCTCCAAGACCACATCTCCCTATACAAACCATCCTGGACCCTGTGATCATAATCACAGTCCTTTCTTCATGTGCCTTCTCCACATAAGGTCCGGAGGGTGGCGAAAGCAGAGCGGGCCTTTTCTGTGGTGGCTCCCCATTTGTGGAATGCTCTCCCCAGGGAGGCTTTGTCACATACAGTGGTACCTCTGGTTACGAACGCTTCATGTTACGAACGCTTTGGGTTACAAACTCCGCTAACCCGGAAGTAGCTGCTCCTGATTGCAAACTTTGCCCCAGGATGCAAACAGAAATCACACGCCGGAGGCACATGCGCAGCGGGAAACCCCATTAGCTAAAGTGGTACCTCAGGTTAAGAACAGTTTCAGCTTAAGAACGGACCTCCGGAATGAATTAAGTTCGTAACCAGAGGTACCACTGTATCGTTAGGCGCCAGGCAAAAACATACCGCTTCAACCAGGGCTTTGGCTGATTATATACAACAGCTTTTTAAATGTGTTTGTTGGAGAGGGAGTTGTTGTTTTGTTGTTTCTTTTTTAAGTATTTATTTATGCTTTTATCTTGTATATCTTCTGAACCGCCCTGAGATCTTTTGATGAAGGATGGTATGGTATAATAATAAGAAAACAACAGCAACAATTTATTTATTTATTTATTTATTTATTTATTTATTTATTTATACCCCGCCCATCTGGTTGGGTTTCCCTAGCCACTCTGGGCGGCTTCCAGCAAAATATTAAAATACAATAATTCATCAAATATTAAAAGCTTCCCTAAACAAGATTGCCTTCAGATGTCTTCTAAAAGACAGATAGTTGTTTATTTCCTTGGCTTCTGATGGAAGGGTGTTCCATAGGGCGGGCGCCACTACCAAGAAGGCCCTCTGCCTGGTTCCCTGTAACCTCGCTTCTTGCAGTGAGGGAACCGCCAGAAGGCCCTCGGCGCTGGACCTCAGTGTCCGGGTGAACAATGGGGGTGGAGCATCAGTGTTATCAGGTTTCTGTGTTGCCTCCATGAGGACTAGTAACTTGGCTACTCTTTTGCGGGGGGGGGCTTTAAAGGTCAGCAGCAACACTGAATTGTGCCCTCGAAACATACTGGGAAGAAGAAGAAGAGGAAGACGACGTTCTGAGTCCTTCACCTCAGTGTGATACATACTGATGCAAAACAAGCCTTAAGAGGAACAGCTGAAGGAGCTGGGTATATTTAGCCTGGAAAAGAGAAGACTGAGAGGAGATATAATAGCCATCTTCAAATCATCTGAAAGGAATGTCACATGGAAGATGGAGCAAGCTTATTTTCTCTGCTCTGGAGGGTAAGACCCGAATGTCAGGAGTTCAACCTACACTCGAGTAGGACCCTGGCAGAGACACATGCCCAACTGGCATGTTCTCTCCCTCCTGGTCGATGGTTCGGGAGCTTCAAAAGCTTTCTTTTGCCCGAACATCAAAGCAACCGATGGCAACAGACACCGGCACACTTGGGGATCCGCAGAGTTTGCACAACTTGCATGACAGACCTCAGCAACTCATCTTTTTGGCTAATCTAATTTATTTACATATAAACACACACGGAGCACTGCAAAATGGCTCCCTCTCTGTCTAGCATCAGACAGCAAAGAGAAAAAGAACAAAGGACAACAGTCCCACTTCATTGAACACAGTAACACAAACATCCTGTTTCCGTCACTTCCCACTCTGTGGAGTCAAAACATACACCGTCATGTGATAGACAAAAATCCCATGACTGCAATCATGGAGCAGGAATTCTAACACCGAATCAATGGCTTCAAGTTGCAGAAAAGGAGATTCCATACCAAAAAACTTTCTGACAGTGAGAGCTGTTTGACAGTGGAATGGTCTCCCTCGGGAGGCTGTGGAGTCTCCTTCCTTGGAGGTTTTAAAGCAGAGGTTAGACGGCCATCTTGTCATGGATGCTTTAGGATTCTCAGAATTCCTGCATTTCAGGGGGTTGGACTAGATGACCCTTGGTTCCCTTCCAGCTCTTAAAATTCTATGATTCTATTATTCAAGGACCTTCTTGATAGAAACACCCTGGGTGGCTTCAAGAGGATGGCTGAACACTTACTTGTTACTTCTGAGTTATTTACTTCTTCCTACTTATTTGCCAGTGAACACACATAGGATTTCACTTTTAAAATTTTAACAGAAACAAGCTAATTTAAAAAGGGAGCGGGCTGTTTTTCAAGCAGAGTGTTCGCCATTACAAAGGAAACTCTGAGGAAATGGGAGTTTCCAAGGAAGCCTGAAGTTCTTGCCACTGTTTGAAAAGCACTGTCCTCCTCAATTTCTGCCTTTCCAGCCTCTTCTAAGCCCGGATGTTAAATTAACGTTAATCACATGAAGAAGGCTGCTCATTAGCGGGGTGGAAAACTTTAAAAGGGACCCTCTGCCTAGCCCAGTCAGGCAGTGCAAGAGCCAGAGGGACAGGATAAGGCCAAAGATGAAGGTCCTGTTTTTGGTCAGCTGTGCAACCCTCCTTCTCCTTCCATCAGGTAAGTGGAAGTTAAGTGGCAGGCCTCACCCAATCCTATATCCTCTTACTTCTGAGTAGCAGTAGGGGAGGAATTCGACTCCGTTCACATTTAAAGGTGGCTCCACCTTAATCCACACTTCCCAAAACAATTTGTAAACCAAATCAAAGCCACCCCTTAAAATTTGGGCCTTTCTGAATTTTGCAATGCACTTTTCCAGCACAGTAATTTGAGGGCACAAGAAGAAGGGGACAACAGAGGACAAGATGGTTGGACAGTGTTCTTGAAGCTACAAACATGAGTCTGACCAAACTGCGGGAGGCAGTGGAAGACAGGAGTGCCTGGCGTGCTCTGGTTCATGGGGTCACGAAGAGTCGGACATGACTAAACAACAAAACAACAATATGTTCAAAAATGCACATTATCCGGGGGGTGGGGGGATTTGCTTTTAAATGCATATATTTGTGAAAATAGCATGCAAAGATGCATCACGTTAGGAAAAGGGACCCGCGAAAATGTGTACGTTGGGCAAAAAAAATCATACACGTATGCATACATTAGGATAAATTTGTTCTGAGATGCTGATGGGTTTTCATGGAAATCACAAAGCGACATCGAGACCTGGGGAACTTAAAGCCTGGAAGGATGGGAAATAAACTGAAAAGGAGAGGTTTGCCCTTCCCTGATTCCCAGCAAACAAGTGTGGGATTATACTGTGAGCAACTAATTTGGAGCAGAGGACCAGGTAGACCCTGGGATTTTAGGATAGCTGAATGCAAATATAAAGAAAATATTTGGGAATGTATTCCTGACAACATACGGATGGATTGATGTTTCAGGCTGACTGACTTGAAAAAGAATTATTCTCTTTACGCTTGGCTAGCTGATGGCTTTTGTGATGGTTCCCTGATTGCTTCACTGAATGTTCATGTGTTGTGGATTGTATATAATTTCTGTTGTCTACTGGTTTCGCTCTTAGGTTTGCTGTAACCCAGTGTATAAGTGTACATGCACAAGTTGTTAGTGATTCTTTGCCCGGTTGTTTTGTTTTTTTTAAAAAATGGAAAGTCTTGATAAACTGTTCACTTTAAAAAAAACAAAACATTTTATATTATCTTATATTGGTTTAGCTCCTGTGGTGCTAAACAGGCAGACAGGCATAAATGTAGTCAGTAAAGTTTTCCCAGAGCAGAGCTGGAACAGAGTGGAAAATTGGGAAGCCTAGCAAATAGATATATGTGGGGATGAAGAATGCCTATTCAACATTTGGGAACATGGAGGACTGTGATTGAAACTGTGGACCTCCTCAGCCATAAGGCAAAAACAGTGCAAAAATAACAACTCTTTGTACACAATGCCATCAACATACAGGGGCTTTACACTTTAAGAAAGAGGGCAGA